>NW_028327171.1:180788705-181408348 GCF_987537825.1 Furipterus horrens | reverse complement strand
GGGAGTGGGAAAAGAGACTGACTACAAAGTAGCTTGAGGAAAATTTTTGTGGTCATGAAAATATTCTGTATCTTGAACACATGTAGAACTGTGTATATCTGTCTTAACTCTTCAAACTTCACATTTCAAAGAGGTACATTATATTTTATATAAACAAGTTGTCAATAAACCTACCTTTAAGAAAAGAATCTGGGGCAATGAGTGGGTGAATAGATAAAAGAAGAATGACCATAGGTTGATATGGTTAAAGCTGTGTGATGGATCACTGGAAATTCACTAGACTATTCTCTCTACTTCTGAATATGTGTAGACTTTTCCATAGTTAACAGGTAATTTTTTTTTTTTTTTTTTTTTGTACTATAGACTGTTAGGCTTGAGTCATTTACATCCCTCCAACCATCTTGCCCCACTTTTCCCTGGGACAAAGCATAAAACTTGTAGAACTTCTACACAATTGATCAAAGTAAAAGGTCCACTGGCTATTTTTTCAACATATATATAAAATAGCAATTATGAAAACTACCTTAAAGACCATAGTTAAAACACCATAGTCAATAAAATTATGGTCAGAATTAAAAAAAAATTAAGTTCATTGACTCAGGATTCTTAAGAGTATATTCCCAGCAGTGGAAACTCTGGGTCAAAAAACAGCTCCATTTTTAGTTTTCTAAGGAATTCTATACTGTTTTCCATAGTGACTGCACTGGTCTGCATTCCCACCAACAATGCACTAGGGTTCCCTTTTGTCTCCATCCTTACCAGCAATTGTTGTTTGTTGCTTTATTAATGATGGCTATTATGACAGGTGTGAGGTGGTATCTCAATATGATTTTAATTTGCATCTCTCTGATGGCTAGTGATATTGAGCATCTTTTAATATGTCTATGGGCCCTCTGTATGTCCTCCTTGGAGAAGTATCTATTCAGATCCTTTCCCTATTTTTGAATTGGATTGTTTGTCTTCTTGGTGTTGAGTTGTATGAGTTCTTTATATGCTTTGGAGATCAAACACTTGTCCGATGTATCATTGTCAAATATATTCTCTCATACAGTTGGTTCCTTTTTCATTTTGATGATGGTTTCTTTAGCTGTGCAAAAACTTTTTAGTTTGACGTAGTCCCATTTGTTTATTTTTTCCTTTATTTTCCTTGCCCTAGGAGATATCTTGGTAAAAAATATTGCTACATGAGATAACTGAAATTTTCCTACATATGTTTTCCTCTAGGACTTATATGGCCACAAGTTATATTAAAGTATTTTATTCATTTTTAGTTTATTCTGGTGTATGGTATAAGTTGGTGGTCTAGTTCCGTTTTTTGCATGTATCAGTCCAGTTCTCCAACCACCATTTATTGAAGAGGTTATCTTTACTCCATTGTATACTCATACCCCCTTTGTCAAACATTAATCAACAGTAGAGACTTGGGTTTATTTTTGGGATCTGTAGTCTGTTCCATTGATCTATGTAGCTATTCTTATGCTAGTACCAGACTGTTTTGATTACAGTGGCCTTGTAGTTTCATTTGATATTGGGTATTGTGAGTCCTCCTACTTTGTTCTTCTTTCTTAAGATTGCTGAGGCTATTCAGGGTCTTTTTTGGTTCCATATAAATTTTTTAATATTTGTTCTGTATCTGTGAAATATGCCATTGGTATTGTAATAGGAATTACACCGATTCAAAACAACTTATACACCCCTATGTTCATAGTGGCTTTATTTACAATAGCCAAGTGCTAGAAGCAGCTTAAGTCCCCATTCGTAAATGAGTGGATCAAAACACTGTAGTACATTTACACAATGGAATACTACACAGCAGAAAGAAAGAAGGAACTTCTACCTTTTGCAACAGCATGGATGGAACTGGCGAATATTATGCTAAGTGAAATAAGCCTGTTGGTGAGAGATAGATACAATATGATCTTACCTATAAGAGAAATATAATGAACAAAATAAAGTAATGAACAAAATAGAACCAAGGCATGGAAACATGGAACAAACTGACAGTGACCAGAAGGGAAGTGGGAGGGGGATAATGGTGAAAAGAAGGGGAAGGGTCTTGTCAAAGAACATGTATGAATGACCCATGGACATGGACAACAGGGTGGGAATTGACTGTGGGAGCCCCCAGGGGGGGGGATGGGCAGAGGAGGGCAAAGGGGAAAATATTGAGACAACTGTAGTAGATTAACAAAAAATGATTTAAAAAATTAAGTTCATATGAAGCAAAAATGCTTAAATGTATCTCTGAGATATTTCTCTCAGTCTTTAGAGTTTACCTAATTATGAGACAAAGCATTTATTTAACCACAAGAAAATGAACAGAATAAAGCTCTAATTATTCATTCCATCATTCATTCAATAAAAATGTCTGCTACATGTTGAACGCACCATAAGCTCTCTTTTGAGAAAACCTACAAATTAAATACAGTCAGCTACAACAGAATTGCTGAGTGTGTGGAAAGAAAAACTAATACTGCCTTGAATGGAAAGTGGATATGGCTGGGGAGAGATAGTGAGAGGACTAGAAAACAATCTATAATTGCTTTAAACCTAGAAAGATGAAATAGAAGTTTCTTTGGCCAGTAAAGAGAAAGTTGTGGATGGAGGTAGGGAATAAGGGGAAAAAAAGGGAAAGCAGATTCCACAAAAATGGGAGAGCATGAGCAAAGAAATGAAGGCAGAAGTACAATGCATACCTGGGTACTGCCTGGAATAATTGTACAAAATCAGCAAAGCAAAACTGAATAATTTATTTATAATCAATGCCCAGTCTGTTACTGTCAAGTCTATAAACTGTGCAGTTTATAAATGCATATTGCTAATGAGTTCATGAATCTATTGTACAAATAAACTAGTTTTGTCCAATGGTGACAAGGCAGGTCTACAACTCTGGTCAGCCTTTCTGCAAAGGTACATTGTTAACCTTGAGGCAATACAAATATAACTGGAAATACAGTTATATTTATTGCCTTCATCAGAAAACCAATTTATACTTCATGCTGTCATTATTTTTGTCTATAAACAAATGCATTTAAGATCTACTTTTTACAGCCTTTCCTTATCATTCTGGAAGGAGTTGTAGAGGAGAGAATAATTTATTAGTTAAATTTAAGAGACTACTATAAGTAAGGGAAGGGTCTAGTCAAGGAACGTGTATAAATGACTCATGGACTTGGACAATGGGGAGGGATATGATTGCAGGAGAAGGGGTAGGCTGGGTGGGGGGAGCAATGGGGGAAAAATGGGACAACTGTAATTGAAAAACCAAAAAATTAAATTAAATTAAAAAAAAAAATAAGAGACTACATAACCACTAATCAAGGATCACCTAAATAATCTCCAAAACAGCACAAAATTATTATATTATTATTAAAAGTATGTTTATTTTAAGTGAAATAAGCCAGTCAAAGAAAGACAAATACCATATGATTTCACTCACATGTGGAGTCTAATGAACAAACTGAACTAACAAGCAAAACAGAGACAGACTCATGGATAGCAGGCTGACAGCTAAGTGGGGTCAGGGGTTGAGTAAGAGGTTGAGAGACTGAACCAAAATGAAAAAAAACTCATGGAAATGGACAAGAGTGTGGTGACTGCAGGGGAGGGTAGGTATAAGGGAGATAAATGGTAATAAAAAAATACAATAAAAAATAAATTAAATTTTAGAAGTCTGCTTCTTTGTCCCATCTGGCTAATATCTTGTTGCTGGTAAGTTGAGGCTAAATTCATGATATAGACATGCATACCATCATGACCCTTTAGTGAGGAAAAAGTTGTTCTCCTCACTATATGATACCAGTGAGGATCAACCCCTTTCTTTTTCATCCCCTACCAACTATGGAGGCTTGAGTGGGCTTCTTTTATTTCTGACTAATATATAACACCACAATTTTTTGAATGGCAAATATTAACTACATTGAAAAGCAATTAATTCAGTAGTATTTAATTATGAAGTGAGTATGATATAAATTCTTATATACTTAAGAGCACATTGAAGCCCTGGCTGCTGTGGCTCAGTGGATTGAGCGTCAGCCTGCGAGCCAAGTGTCGCTGGTTCGATTCCCAGTCAGGGCACATGACTAGGTTGCACGTCAGGTCCCCAGTTGGGGGCACGAGTGAGAGGCAACCACACAGTGATGTTTCTCTCCCTCTCTTTCTCCTTTCCCTTATCTTTAAAAACAAACAAACAAACAAACAAACAAACAAACAAATCATTAAAAAAGAGCACACTCATGATGCTTCAGCAGGGCCAGTACCACTATGGTTTTTTTTGGCGGGCATCATTGGGGTCTCAGCCTAGGATGTGCAGCTGCAATGGATCCAAGTTTGACATATGGAAACTTTGAAAGACATTACCAAGCAACTTAAGTCAAACAGAAACATCCAGAAAATTACCAAGTCTATGAAAATGGTGGCAGCAGCAAAATATGCCTGAGCTGAGAGGGAGCTGAAACCAGCTTGAGAGTATGGAACAGGATCTTTGGCTCTGTATAAGAAGGCTGATGTTAAGGTGCCTGAAGATAAAAAGAAACACCTTATTGGTGTGTCCTCAGAGGACTTTGTGGTGCTTCCCGTTCCTTGGTTACTAACCAGATGAAAAGTGAGGTGGCTATGTTCAAAGCAGAGGTTAAGGTTGTTGGAATTGGTGATAAAATCAGGGGTACACTTCACAGTACTCATTCTGACCAGTTTCTGGTGATGTTCAAAGAAATGGGAAGAAAACCCCCTACTCCTGGAGATGTGTCAGTCATTGCCCTGGAATTATTAAATTTTGGATATGAATTTTATGAAGGTCTATTGTCTTTAATTGATTCAGGTCTGTCATCTCCTACAAGATAGAAGAAAAGCCCATCTTTTCTCTTAATAGCATTGCAAGTGCTGAGAGCATATCTACCATGACATTGATGTTGACATGCTGCAGAATTACTAGGAATACAATCTGGCCAACATCATCTGCTGTTCTCTGAAGGAATCCTCCACAAGTAGCAAAGTGCCAAGATGACAGCCATGGACAATGCGAGCAAGAATGCTTCTGAGATGACTGACAAATTGACTCTGGCTTTCAACCACACCCGCCAAGCTGTCATCACAAAGGAGTTTATTTAAATAATCTCTGGTGCTGCAGCTCTGGGTTAATGAAAATCAGGTTTCATCTTCAGACAAGAAGTAAAGAAGGAAAATTCATCCAGCTGATTTGTTTTTTAGCTAATTGCTGCCCTGATCAGAATAAATTATTGGTCCATCTTTTAAACTACTAAAGACAACAAGGTATTTGTAAATTATCTTACAATAAACTTCTTATAGTAAAATAAATTTTAAAAAGAGCATATTGATGCTTCTAAATTAAATTCCAAAGAGAATAAATTAAGGGGATGGGTCTACTTATTTCTGAAGGTGTTAAGTAGCAGCAACTTAATGCTTTACATCATTTGATGATTCAAAAGATAGACAAAACATTTCACTGAGGGGGGGAACTCAGATTTTTTTTTTTTTTTTTTTTGAATAAAGGAATCCATTGTGAAGAAACACAGATGGTCAATTTTAGGAGTAAAGTAATCTAGTCAAATGATCAGGCCCAAATACACTTTTCTACTACACAAGCACCCTTGAGCCTATTTAAAAACGCACATTAGTAAGGGTGAAGAGAGTTCAGGCCAGTTAGTCCTTGGCACCTCAATCAAGATTGCCAGCATAGTTATCAATTAATGTTGCAGTGGTTTCAGTAATGCATACATGTGTCAAATAGGACCTACACTGAGTCTGCCACTTCATTTTACATGCAATCCTGAACACCTGTCAGGTCGTGATGATTTTCAGTCACTACTGACCCAGGATAAATTTTAACAGGTGACAGGCTTTGGATCAAATTACCAATTCCCTGAGGCATCCAATCCTCTCAATCCTAAGTATTTTTGGCGTGATTTATATGTTCTTTAGCTTTCTTTATAATGTAATTTAGAGTTATGTCAATTCTAGTACTATTCCTGAAATATGAGAAAATATTTAGTGTTTAGTTCTCAAGATCTCCTTAGGAGAAAACTATAAACAATGGAACTAAAAGAAAAAATAACAGTCAATGTTGCAAAACAGGAAGAGAATACTTGATAATTCAGACCATTGTCTTTGTATTCAATATGATTGTCCATGAGGGTAGAATTGATGGATATTTTAAAATACGTGTAAATAAGATATTAAGAAAATTTCTTAACTATGATTCATACTAAGATCCATCTTTTGAAATAGGCATTTAAAATTCTAAATTTTATAACCTAAAAGTGTCATACAAACATGAATCCCTTTCTAGCACATCTTCAGAAAATTTAAAAAAAGAAGTTACAGCATTTGTCCTATTTACTAAGCATAAATCATTGTTCCCTCTATGACAGTGGAAGTCCAGTCATTTGCCAAGCCCTTTTAAGCATGTTATCATATGGTAAGGCTCAGCAATGCTGTTACTATTATTCTTCATTGCTCAAGTTGTCCACTTGACTGGTGATTTGTGGCTGTTTTTCTAAGGTGTTGAAGTTAAGTAACTAGCCCTGAGTCCTTCTTTTCAAACAGAAATTTAGTGTTTATTCATTTCCAGCAATTCTGCATTAGTTAAAATAAAGTTCTACAATAGTTACAATAATATCTGTATTGACTCTAGGATTTATTTTGTCACCATTGTCAAATGAAAAATAAATTCTATTTTAAGATTTTAAGTAAAATAGTGGTTTTGTTATTGCTTTAATACTTAGCAAAATAAAAGCAGGCAGTTCTATGTTGGTCTCATTAATTGGTTATGAACTTTTAGTAGTTTATGAATCTAAGCAACTGGGGACAGCTGATTTATCAGGATAAGGCAGAAACAAATTAGCATGGGGCTCAAAATTCTTCATGTTCAGGCTTTAGCCTGCTTTCCCATATTTCCTTCTCCATTCCGACCTTCCTTGTGCCATACCTTACACTACTGAACACTCGGGTATTTGTCATTTCTAGAAAACAGTGATTATTTCCACTCCTTCGAGCCTTTGCTAACATTGTTTCTTCTGCCAGAAATGCCCCCTGGCCTGGCAAAATCCTCAAACTTCTGACCCTTTGCTTCTCTTTCTCAGCAGATGATGATAGCCACTATACCCCATTTGTACACACCAGAAAAATGCGAGTTATCTTTGATGGACCCTCTCCTTCCCCTCTCCAAATCTAGTTCAACACCAAATATTATTAGTGTCATTAAAATCCCAGAATCCAACCACTTTTTTTATTTTCACTGCAGTATGTCTAGTCAGAGGCACTATCATCTTGCTGAGACAACTAAAAGTGGACTTCTTTTTCTGCTTCTTCTACTCTTATCTTGTCTCTTAATACATGTACAGAAGGCACCAGAGTGCCTCGTCTGAGGCTGATATTGAAAATCTACGTTCACAATCTAGGTATGTTGTGGTGAGCCAAATGTTAAATCTGTTAGTAAATCTAAACTTGGTACATCTATAGGAGGAGCTTGATAGAAAGCTGAAACCTAGATGAGGAAGTGAAAGTAGTTATGGGTAACTGGTTATTTTAAGTAGGTGTGGGTTTAAACAAATTCCCAAGACAGAATTACCTGTCACCTATTTCCATGAATATCTGGATGAGTCCTCACCTGGAGGTGGGATCTGAACTCATGAGAATGCCAAAGGAAACAATGTTGTGAGGGAAGAGAACAAGACAGAACTTCGGGGTTCTATATTAAAGGGGTGGGAAGAGAAACCAGAAAGCTGGCAATATCACAAATAGGAGAACTAAGGAGTATGTGTATTTATTTTCATTACAAAATTGGTTTGCTTCTAATAGATTCTAGAAGACCTAGATAACAGAATTCTAGATTTAAAAATATACATAGGTAAAGCTGGCAATTGTGTGTGTAACTGGAAGATCAAGGACTATAAAAACCAGGAAGGAGAATATTGTTAAAGAAACAGGCATGAGACGATTTTGCACCAGATAAAATGGTGAATTATATTTAAATATTGCTGTATTGAATATATTGATATGTAACATGAAAGATCTTAGAAATAGAACTCTCAGGCATATTATCCTATGAACCAGTTTTTCTGAAGGATGAACAGACTCCGTTTATGAAATAATATATAATATTAATGCATATAAAAAAAATCAAACAATACCAAAAAAATAAAGTAGCAAGTAAAAACCATATAGAATATCCACCATGGAGCCATACTGTTAACATTTGGGTGAACATTCTTTTAGAAATGTATAGTGTCTTTCTCTCCCCCACCCCCACAACATACACACACTTTTACATGTATTGTAGGGGTCAGCAAGCTAACACAGAGGCCTGTTTCTGTAAATATTTATTGGAACACAGCCATGTTCACTTGTTTGCACATTGTCTATAGCTACTTCTGTAGTACAACAGGAGAGCTGAGCAGTATGACAGAGATTGTATGACTGGCAAAACTTAAAAAATTTACTACCTGGCCTTTTATAGCAAAAGTTTGCTGAACTTGTTATGCAGAATCATATTAGACATGCTTTATTGTAAACTGTTTTTTAACTCAACAATATATTATTTGTATTTTTACAGATCAATAAATATAGATTATTTTAATGGCTACAGAGAATTTCATTATATAAAGGAGCATAGTTTAATAAATCTCTATTGATGGATATTTAGAGTTATAATTCTTCTGTATAATAATCGATGTTGCCACAAACATCCTTACATAGAATCTCACCACACTTGATTATCACCTTTAGATACATTCTCAGAGATAGAATTGTGGGGTCAAATTCTCCATATATATTACATTTGAATCATATTTCCAAACTGCTTTCCAGAATGAATTGAGTAATTTTCACTTTATCAAAAGAGAATAAAAGTGCATATTTTCTCTATTCACTTCTCAATGCTAATCATAAGCATGAGTTTTGAATTATTGAAAACAAAAGATGTATCAGTTGTTTCAATTTGTACTGTCTGCTTTTTGTGGAGGTAACACATCTCTTATGATATTGGCCATTTAGGCTTCTTTCTCTGTGAAATAATGTATTTTATTACATTATACTTACATAAAAATGTATGTCATGTACTTGGTCAATTTTTCTGTTGGAGTATTTCTTAAACTGATTTGTAAGTATGCTGTATGTTAAATAATTCAACAAATATCTACTGAAGATAAAAGACATAGAGAATATGGCTGTATTCCATCTAAAGAAGGAAACAGGTATGGTTCCTGCCTTCACAGTGACAATCTAGTAAAGAAGGAGTTATCATTTTTTAGCATATAAAATGTAAAGAGCTTCCTAAAATTCAGTTAATTATTTCATACATATCATGAAAGAGCAACATCATGAAAAAGTAAAATCAATTCATCCGAAAACTAATATAATCATAGGGATATGAGGCTTATCTCTAAAGCTGTACATTAATTAACAATCCTACTAATCAAGTTTTTAAAGTTTCTAGAATCTTAATGCTAGTTTTTTTGTGATCAGAATAACCTTTTTAAAACATTTTTTCTAATACTTATAAACCTCAAACAATGCAGAAAAACATAGCGGAGAAAGTAAAAACCACCTAAAATTCTTCACACAAACATGCTTTTATGTTTATTTTCACTTTTTCTTACTAATAATTAAACATACCTGAAGCAAATGGCAGGGAATGAGAATGATCAAAAAGCCAAACAAAGAAAGGGAAATTAAGGAAAACCAGAAAATAAGGGAAATCTGTTCAGAGAGCAGCAGTAGATAATAGAACCCCCACCTCTGCTCTTGAAGTTTTTTCTGGGGTTACAAGATCAGGTAGTTAAGAATTGAATTTCATACACAAAATTGCATTTTGAAATTCTACAATGCTTGGTCTGATCATGTACTATAACTTTGCAAAAAAAAAAATCAGCTTCACATTTAAATTTATGGGTCCTGTACAAATATTGTTGCACATGAAAAAAATTTTTTAAATTCTAAACATTATTTCATTACCTATTATAAAACCTAATAGTCTAATAGCTTACTATAAGGTGATAGTGCTTACAAAATGTACAAGGGAAATTGATGATCATATATTTATATCAAATTCACATAACCATTCCTAATTATAAATATAGATATACATTCCAGGGTTGCCCACAAGTATGTCGTCCTATTAATACTTATTGCAGTTACATATGCACATTGAAAGGAGATATGCCCTTTCACCTTTTATGCACTATTCAGAAATATTAGAGTATCACCAGCTGCCAGAAAGGTCACACTGAATTTTGGGTGCTAATTGTGGCAGACTTATGTACATCACTTAATTTAAAAATAAGGATGTCATTTTAAACCTTTGTTCTAATCTAGTTTCTTCTGTTTAAATGAAAACTAAAACAAAGTTTAGTAAGAGGCCATGTTTATATGTCCTCCTCCCTCTAAGCAAAATGTGATCAGTATATGCAGCATGTGAAACTTGATAGAGAAATTAGTTAGTTGAAACCTCAAGTCAAGTTTGATCTGCAGCACATAGCCACCACATGATTTCTACTAACTCTATTAAGAATAGAGCATTGTGCGTGCATGTTCCAGGCTTGGATTTGGAACATAATGTGGCATGTGGGGAGAGGTCAATGTGGGGTTATGAGGCAAGAAATATTACTCTTTTAACAAATGGTGTTGAGTATAAAGTTAATGCTAAGGTACATAATCTTTCCAAGACCCACTTAAGTACTTGTATTTTAGTATGTGCAATAAACTTGTTCTCAAATTCAAATCATGGAATTCTGGACCTGGGTTACACTGAAGCTTATAATTGAAGGAAATATAAAAAAAGGACTAAAGTAAAATAATGTGGTGTATAAAATAATGAAATTTATCATATTTTAAAAAACTTCAGTACTTTAACATAAAAATTCATTGAGTTACAGCTACACTGTACTAACTCCCCAAAATGCTGTTTGCTTTCACAGCTTGGTGTCATGGCTCCTTTTCCCTTGAAGTGAAATTTCCTCCGATCTCCTCTCAGTTTCAAAAGCCTTTTCAATGCCTAAAGTATATACCTCTAGGAAGCCATCCCCTTTCCATTTTCTTTTTTTTTTTTCTTTTCAGATTTAATGTGTTTTATTGATTAAAATATTACATTTGTGCCAATTTCCCTTCCCTCTGCTCCCCTCCACCCGGTGGCCCCCCTCCCTCCAGTTGTCCCCCCCTTTTAGATTATGTCCATTAGTTGTGCATACAGTTCCCCCCAACCTCTCTCCGTCTATTCCATTCCCTCCTACCTTGATCCCCAATTCCTATATCATCTCCCTCCCTTTCCCCATTCCCCCTCCCTGTTGACCTCCCCCCAATATGCTTCCCGTACCCACAGTTCCTTTTCCACTCTCGTTGCCTATTTAGTTTGCCTTTGTTTCATCTCCCTAGCTTCTGTTTTTTAAACCAGTCCCTTTAACATCTCATATAACAGTGGTTTGGATCTAATGAACTCTTTCAGTTTCATTTTGTCCTGGAAACACTTTCTCTGTCCTTCTATTCTGAATGACAATTTCGCTAGGTAGAGTATTCGTGGTTGTAGGTTTTGGATTTTCATTACTTTGAATATTTCTTGCCAGTCCCTTCTTGCCTGTAGGGTTTCCCTTGAGAAGTCAGCTGATAGTCTAATTGGGACCCCTTTGTACATAATTCTTTTCTTCTCTCTTGCTGCTTTTAAGATTCTCTCTTTATCTTTAATTTTTGACATTTTGATTATAATGTGTCTTGGAGTGGTTCTCCCTGGGTCCAGTCTCTTGGGAACTCTCCTTGCTTCCTGGACCTGCAAGTCTATTCCCTTCCCCAAGTCTGGGAAGTTCTCCTTTATTATATTTTCACTCAATTTTTCAAGTTCTAGTTCATCTTCCTCATTCTCTGGCAAACCAATGATTCTTATGTTGAGCCTTTTATAGCTGTCCCAGAGGTTTCTGATCCTCTCATTGTTGCTTCCCATTTCCTCTCGCTGCATTGGTTGACTGCTTGTTCCTTCTCCATATTCCAGTTTGTTGAAATGAACTCTGGATTTTTTTCCCTCACCATCTGTCTCGTATGTGGTTTTGTTCCTTTCGTTATGAAAGTTTTTCGCTTCTTTCTTATCTTTTTCCTGCTCTTTTGTGAATTCTGTAAGCCACCTGATAACAATGGCCCAGAACTGAGCCTCTGACAGGTTTCTTATCTGTTCATCTGTCAGGTTCTCTATCTGTTGTCTGGTGAGCTGTGTCACCGGGATTTCTATAGTTGTCTGCCACATTTTGACAGATGCGTTTTGTTTTCTTGGGCCGGCTGTCGGGGGCAGTGCCTGTGTACGCGTCACAAGTCAGTGACCGGCGCCTGTCCGCGACCTATTTCGCAGCCCTGTGGTGCTTTCTTTCTTTGGGGGCGGGGGTCCAATATGGATTCACACAGTTATTCAGCTAGGAGACCGGGATCGTCCTCCCGCCCCCCTGGGCCTCACTGTTCAAGGCGACGCGGTGGCCGCTCTCCCCAGCGCTGGGGTCGCACACTGCCAGGGGCTTGACTGCCGCCGGGATTTTTCGCCGCCCCGCCGCTCTGCAAACAGCTTTGCCCTCTTTAACTCTTACCTGCCCAAATAGCACCGCTGGTTTATAACTTCATATGTTGGGCTTCCGTGTAGTTTTATTTTCTGGAATTTCTAGTTATCCTTTGTTTTGAAGTAGTTGTATTCCTCTCTAGTTGTAGAGGGAGACCTAGCGTGTCCGTCTAAGCCTCCATCTTGGCCGGAAGTCCCCCCCTTTCCATTTTCTAAGCTGAATTTAGTCTTTCCTCTGTCTTCTTTCAGCACTTTACCCATAATCTCTATTTGCCATCTATTATATTATGCCCTGAGGCATAATTAGTTGTTTACACTTCAGCCTCTCTCACTAGATTGGCTTACAAGTAGAAAACTACTTAAGACAAGAAATGGTTTTATTAACCTAGCCATTCTATTAAATGCCTAGCACACTAAATTCCTCAAAATGTTCATTGATTTTAATTCAATAAACCTTTTCTGGGAACCTACTATATTCACGACATCATGCCAGTGTGCCACATATTTTTCTTTGACAGTCATCTATACATTCACAATTTCATGTTCTCCCTTGAACCACTGGGACTAATATCTTGAAAATAATATTTTCCAAGGTGCATTGCCAAATTGGTTCTGGTTAAGATTCTACCATTTGAAGGCACTCACATGAGATTATATGGCAGGAATTAGGTAGGCATCATTCTTTTTTCGTTCTGGCTGCCACAGAACCTCCAGTCTGACAACGTCATTAAGAGTAGAGGCTCCTAGACAGGATCTGATGCCCCCAGGGGCAGATCCAGGAAGTGCAGATCATTCTAAGAAGCACCAACAAACAATAGGAGTCACAAAAATGGGGAGACAGAGAAACAACCCCCCCTCGAAAGGAAAGGCAGAGTCCCCAGAAAGAGTGCTAAATGAAACAGAGGGGAGCCAACTATCAGATATGGAGTTGAAAGCATGGATTATGGAGAAGCTCAATGAGCTCAACGGAAACTACAAAGAACTCCAGAAAAACTACAGTGAACTCCAGAAGAACTATAAGGAACTTACTGAGAATTATACCAGCATCAAAAAGGACATAGAAGCTATCAATAAGAGCCAGGAGGAAATGAAGACTACGATCTCTGAATTGAAGAACACAGTAGAAGGAATTAAAAACAGGCTAGAGGAAGCAGAAAATCGGATCAGCGAGCTGGAAGACAATGTAGACAAAAACTCCCAGACAGTGCAACAAAATGAAAAAAGGCTGAACAAGACTGAAGAGGCTCTAAGACAGCTGCAGGACAACATGAAACGTAATAATATCCGTATCATAGGAATTCCAGAAGGAAAAGAAGAAGAGCAAGGGATAGAAAGCCTCTTTGAAAAACTAATGACAGAAAACTTCCCTAACATGAGGAGAGAAAGAATCATGCAAGTCCAGGAAGCACAGAGGGTCCCAATGAAGATGAACCCCAACAGGCCCACTTCAAGACACATCATAATTAAAATGGCAACATTCAAAGACAAAGAGAGAATCCTAAAAGCAGCAAGAGAGAAACAACTAATAACATACAAGGGAGCTCCAATAAGGCTATCATCAGATTTCTCAGCAGAAACACTACAAGCCAGAAGGGAATGGCAAAATATATTCCAAGTAATGAAAAACAAAGGCCTACAACCAAGAATACTCTACCCAGCAAGGCTCTCATTCAAAATGGAAGGTGAAATAAGGAGTTTCCAAGACGAAAGAAGGTTAAAAGAATACATCTCCACCAAACCAGTATTGCAAGAGATGCTAAAGGGTCTGCTTTAAGAAGATGAAGAAACAGAGAGAGACAGAGAGGAACACGAGTACAAAGGGGGAAAATGACAATGAATGAGTACTGAAAGAAAGAAGGAACTTCTACCATTTGCAACAACATGATTGGAACTAGAGAGAATTATGCTTAGCGAAATAAGCCAGGCAACAAAAGAAAATTACCTTATGCTATCACCTGTTAAAGGAAACTAATAAACAACACAAACAAATGAGCAAAATTGAACCAGAGGTATGTAAACGAGGAATAAACTAACAGTAACAAAGGGGGAGATGGGAGGGAGAGAAGTGGTAAGAAGGGGAAGGGTCTAGTCAAAGAACATGTATAAATGATCCATGGACATGGACAGCTGGGTGGGGACTGAATGTGGGAGAAGGGAGGGACAGGGTGCAGAGAAGCAAGAGGGGGAAAAAAGTGAGACAACTGTAATGGAAAAACAAACAAACAGAAAAATTTTTAGTGGGGGGAAAAATAAAAATATAAAGAATAGAAATGCAAGTTCAGTGAATATTAGAAGGACAAGGATTTTCCTTCACACTGTATATATTTTCTCCCTATCTGATCTCTCCAGAATTTGGCATTCTAAAGAAGTAAGTAATGACCTAAGTTTCTTTGCATAAAACTAATAAGACCAGTTGTTAATAACGATTTATTTGACTAAGACTTTGACTGGAATGTCATGCCTAAAGGAGACATGCTTGGGCTTTGGTTGTTACCAAAAAGCCCTGAGCAACTGGGACTGACTTTCAAAGGTAATAAAAGTCCACGAGATAAAAGGCCTGGTACCTTGGATGGATGAGCGGTCCATAGCAATCTTTCCAGGGAAGGAATGAAGGTTGTTTTCCTGAAAGATGGCTAGAAGGGACCTTAAGGCACAATGGAAAACCAGGAGGACCTGGAAAAGACAGGTGTTTACAGGCACGGCTGAATGCCAGGTATGTGGCTCAGCTTCTGTGCCCTGAAGGGAGACTGAAGGTCACCTTAAATGTCCCTTGCGTAAGTTCCAGCAAAGCAGAACTAAAGATCATAAGTGATCATTTGCTGCTCTTGTTGTTTATGCAAATGAACAGGATAAATTAAAAATTAACTTAATGCAGTCCCTTTAATGACAAGGAGGGTAATCTTAGGGAGAAATATCACGATTCAAGGAAGATCACAATGCCCAGTGGTAGACTATAAAGTAGTGCAGCTAACCGTCTTTAAAGTTTCTTTTCATTTAAAATTTGTTTTCATTTGAAAGTTAAACTATGTCTGTGGCATTATCAAAGATGTTTAATTTACAGGCAAGAAGAATGTCAAATGCCTTGCAACTGGATGTCTTTCCGATAAGACAGTCCTACAGATCTATAAACTTGTGTGTGGGTTATGTTACATAAATTAACATGTGTTTTCTGTTTTCAAAGGGCATAAGCCTACGATCTCATTACCTGAGTGATTGTCTGTATGTATAGGCCTCACTTAATCCTGTCTGCATTGCTGCCTCCTGAGCCTCAATGGTTTGGCTGAACTAAGTGGCTGGGTTGGTGAAGAACGGGGTGGTCTGTGGGCTTCACCTTAAAACTGGTTTCTCTTTTCTATCTTAATGGCTTGGACAGAAAGAGCCCAGAGGCCTGAGAGGGGGGAAACCTAAAATATTTCCCTCAGTCCAAACTAAGTATAATGGGCAAAAGGGTTTTGGACAGGTGAGATGTACCTGGTATACCTTCCTCTAAAGAAGCCCTTCTTTTCCCTAATGTTGGACATTGAAAAATTAATACCTGTCTTTTGTCATCTAGTGGTTACGGATTGAATGATGTCCTTTAACACTGTTGCCCCCAGAATACAACAAGGATGCCAGCCTGTTAAACCAAGCATGCCTTTGTCCAGAGACAGCCAACCAACCTGGAGTCTGCACGATCCTTCCCTTTGTGGGAAGGCCACCCTCCCCTCCACACCCCCACTCTTATTAGGGATTTCTTGACCCAAGGGTAGGTAGGACGACGACCATGTCCAGCTTGAAGCAGCTAGAGGAGCTCGAGACCTTCGTCCATTGTCCTTTATAAGATTGTAAAGGGTCTTAAGTCTGAGAGGGAGGGATTGTTATTTTTTATTGTTAAAATATTTAACTAATTAATTAATTATTTAAAAAAAAAAGAAGAATAATATATGAAAGGGTGAGCCATGGGCATGGACTTGGGGAGGGGATTGTCGGGGAATGGGGGTGCTGAGCGGAGGGGAGCAAAGGGGAAAAAATTGGAACTATTGTGACAATATAATCAATAAAATATACTTAAAAAAAAAAAAAAGAGTAGAGGCTCCTAGTCTCTGGTTAATAAAATCTTCCCACTATGCTCCTCTTACTCTTCTAACCATTCTCCTATTAAAACACACACACACCCCAATTTTTAAAAATCCCCCAAAGACCTGTGTTGAAAAACCCAATTTGGCTTCTAACTGATGTAACTGGATGCTGGGGATGTAAAGATTTCACAGCCAAATAGAGTAGGAGATGACAAATTTTTTTCTGTAAGAGCAACTAGTAAAAATTTTAGGCTTTGTGGGCTATATATTGTTTTGTTACATATCCTCTCCATCCCTTCCTTTCCCTCTTCCTTAACAACTCCTTAAAAATATAAAGCCAATTAAATTATATATATAAATTTTTCTAAAATGAAAAAAAAATTAAAGCCATTCTTAGTTCCAGGTATTCAGACACAAGGGGGTAGGGGTTGCAGGATCTGGCCTGTTAGATATAGCCTATAGGCCACAGTTTGCTTATTGCAATGCATTATAGAAAGTAATATAGAAAAGATGATGCTGAACTCTGCCTATGACGGTCATGTTGTGTTGATAAAGAAGTTAAAGATGAATTGAATTTTCAAAAATGAGTTGATGTTCAGTAGGCTAATAAGGCATTTCAGAAATAAAGAATGGTCAGTCATGAGGACCTGAGAGGTTACAGAGAGAGATTATCTTGCATAGAGTAAATACAATATAAATGGTTCAGAATTAGTGATATACAGAATATAAGTGTATTTAAAATCCATTATGTTAAGTGAAAGAAATCAGACTCAAAAGGCAATATACTATGTGAATCTATTTACATGACATTCTGGAAAAGGTGAAGCTGCAGGGACAAAAGACAGATCAGAGATTACCAGGGGTCAGGGTAGGGATAGAGATAGAGGCTGACTACAAAGGGACAACATGAGGTAATTTTTGGTGGTGATGAAACTTTTCTGTATCTTGATTACTGTTGCAGTTAAATAAATGTACACATATGTCAAAATTTATAGAAATCTCCACCCAAAAGAGTGCATATAATTTGCTATATGTAAATGTTTTTAAACTATCTAAAAATAATCTGTATATTGTAGACACATGATGTGAGGAGATGGAAAGTGGGAAGAGGAGATGAGGATCTGCAAGTAGTCAGAGGACATATTCTGAAGTTCCTCGGGTGCCCTGCTAAAGATTTTAAACTTTATCCTGTACTAAATATTGTGTAACTGAAAGAATTCAAATTTGCATGTAGTCCAACTACTTTTAGAAAGAATCATTATAGTATTAACAAAGAACATTAATGAAAAAAAAGATAAGACTAGAAACAGGAAGATTAAAAGAATGAGGTTGTCACCTTGAACGGATATTTGGAAGATAAAACTGATATATCTTAGTGATCAGAATTGTGCCTATTCTACAGTTGTACAAGGTATATATAAATATGGCGTTACTTTTCTGTGTCCTTGTATACAGTAGAAAGAACTAGTTATGTTTTTAAAAAATGAATATATAACAATTGGCAAATCTTATATTGGTTTCTTAGTCCAAAAATGTTTGAGATTCCAAGTGCCTATCAGTCAAGTAACTGCTTGACCTATGCTCATATGCCTAAAAAGCCCACATTTACCATGATGCTGTCCACTGACAACAGTTCCAGTAGGAGCGCCATGGTAATCAGGATGCTGCCCTCTCATCTCATTAATTCCCTACACCTGTCATTTGTATTTGCAAGACACCAAACACGTTCACTACTGTATCTAAAGCACCTCTTGAATTTTAGAAGACAACAGTAGGTATAGATTTATAGATATAGGGAAATAGCTTTAAGAAAATATTGGAATTTTAGTTTTTTTAATTTTATTTATTTGTATTTAGAGAGAGGGGAAGGGAGGGAGAAAGAAAAGGAGCGAAACATCAGTGTGTGGTTGCCTCTTGCATGCCCCCAACTGGGGACTTCGCCTGCAACCCAGGCATGTGCCCTGACTGGGAATCAAACTGGTGATACTCTGGTGCACAGCCCAGCGCTCAAACCACTGAGCAACCAACCAGGGCAAAAATATTGGAGTTTTAATAGCTCTCAGAAAACATCCAAAAGTTGTAAATATAATTAAATTAGAAAATGTTATAACCTGACTAATCTATCTTTACTTCAAATTGTTTAAATACAAACTGGGAAATAAACACACACACACCACACTTTACTTACAGGAGAGTACATATGATCTTTTGAGGCTCTGGTTATAATCCTAAAGAAATCTAAGCAGCTTTTCTTTTTCCTCAAGTTTCTGGTAAGAAAATCATCTTTAAAGAGATTGTCATATTATGAAGAAAAATTTAAATTTAAAAATTTTTGACTTTTTAAAATAAAAAAGGGATATTGGAATAAAAAAAGATTAATTTTTCTTCAAAATGATTAATCCTTACAGAATTTCTCAAGCTTTTCTATCAAAGTATGTTTTTTCTTCCAGTTTTACTAAGATATAACTGCAATATATCATTATATTAATATTAGGTGTACAACATGATGAGTTGATATATATATGTACATATTGCAAAATGATTACAATAACTTTTAAGTAAAATATTATAAAACAAAAGACAGCAATTGTTCAAAAGAACAATACTCTATTATCGAGTAAGTTTTAATTGTATGACTACAAGGGTGATATTATACCAAGGAATCTATTAACATAATTTCTTACATCACCAGAAGAAAAACTATACATTCAAAGAAATAGTGCTGGACTTCTGGCCAACATGGAGGCATAAATACACATGCTGAGTCTCCTCACAACTAAGAAGAAATTTACAAACACTTCAAAACTAAAAAACTCCAGAAAACCCAGAAAATCAAAACTACAGGGAAGTTCAACAAAGAAATAAAGAAGAAATAATCAGCCAGAAAGGTAGGAGGGGCGGAGCCAGGACAAAGAGCAAGAGGAGTGGAGCAGTGGCTGCGGGGGCGGTGCTTGGTGGCAGCGCGGTTAGAGGCGGAGTGGCTGATGGGAGCACAGAGGTGGGCGGGCGCAGCTAGCAGTAGCCACGGCAGAAAACACAGCTGAATGATTTAAACCCGGGAAGCGATCCCAGCCCTAAACCAGATCGCTTAGCCCATGGTTCCAGCAATGGAAAAAATAGAGCCACATTGCTTCTGGCTGTGAAAGCAAGTGGGGGCTGGGGTGGAGGAAAAAGCTACTAGTCTTGAAAAGGAGGCAGCTTGCTTAGTACAGGAAGGGAGAGAAATGACTGGAAAAGCAGCAGCAACCTGCACTTTTCTCTCTCCGACCCCTCTCCCACATACAGCTCCAAAACGCAGTGAAATGGTCGCCAGCACTAACGAATACCTAAGGTACGCCCCCTATAATGTAAGAGGTGCGGCAGCCACACCCGAATCACAGGGGCAATCACAGAAGCTGTCATGATAAGGAGACAGAGAAGTACAACCCAGAAATGGGGGCAGGTCAAGGTCCCAGTGACACTACTAAGCAACGAGCAAATAGAGCACCTAGCAGCTAAGGAGATAGAGAGCTTAACAGATGCACAGCTTAAGACATTGGTGATAAAGATGCTTATGGACTTGACAGCAAAGGTTAAATAGGTTGGGGTAGAATGAAGGCTATCCTGACTGAAATGAAGGAAAATCCATATGAAACAAGTGGTAAAGGAAAGGAAACCAGGGTTGAAATCAACAAATTGGAACATAAAGAAGAAACACACAATCAATCAGTACAGAAGGAAGAAACAATAATTAAAAATAATGAGGAGAGGCTTAGAAACCTCTGGGACATCTATAAATATGCCAACATCTGAATTATAGGGTTGCCAGAAGGTGAAGAGGGAGAGCAAGAAATTGAAAAATTATGTGAAAAAATAATGAAGGAAAACTTCCCTAATATGGGGAAGTAATTGAACATGTGGGTCCAGGAAGCAGAGAGTCCCAAACAAACTAGACCCAGGGAGGACCACACCAAGACACATCATAATTAAAATGCCAATGATTCAAGATAAAGAGAGAATCTTAAAAGCAGCAAGAGAGAAGAGGAGAATTACCTACAAAGGGGTGCCTATAAGACTGTCAGCTGATTTCTCAAAATAAACTTTGCAGTCAAGAAGGGACTGGCAGGAAATATTCCAAGTGTTAAAAACCAAGAACCTACAACCAAGACTACTCTATCCAGCAAAACTATCATTCAGAATGTTTCAAAAAGCAGAGAAAGTGCTTCCCAGACAAGGTAAAGCTGAAGGAGTTCATCATCACCAAGCCATTATTATTTGAAATGTTCAAGAGACTTATTTAAGAAAAAGAAGATCAAAACTATGAACATTAAAATTAAAACAGTATCACAGAAGCTAGGGAATGGAAACAAAGGCACACTAAGCAGACAACCAGAGTGGGAACAGAATCATAGGTATGGGGAGCATGTGGGGGGAGATCGGCTAGGAGGAGGAAGGGGAGAGATGGAGGGAAATGGTGCAGGAATTAAGAAGAATTGTAGGAGGATGTGGAATGGACAGGGGGATGTTGAGAAGAGCTTTATGCATAAACCATGGGCATGGACTAACGAGGGGAACTGCTGGAGGGAGGGGGGTTGCTGGGTAGAGGGGAGCAAAAGGAAAAGAAATTGGGACAATTGTTAACAGCATAATCAATACAAAAAAAAGAAAAAGAAACAGTGCTAAAAGGCATTCAAAATTGAAAAACAAAAAATAATTTTAAAAAATTTAAAAATATATTTGATAAAATCTCATCAGCCATTGTTAATAAATAGTCAAAGATGGAATATCAGAAAGATATTTAAATTAGATAAAGATTATTTTCTAAAAACTAATAGCAAATATCATTTTAAAAAATACAAAAATAATTTAAATTAGTATCAGGTATCAGAAAGTGATACATACTATCTACAAATCCCAAGGAACTGTGACAAAATTCTATTGATAATAATATGAGTCTTAGTGAGCTGACTAGATGTAATAAAATATATAAAATCAATAGCTTCTCTTTTTAGTAATAGCAATAAAAATCTAGAAATATAAATGATGAAAGTATTCCTTTTACATAGAAACAAAATCTACAAAATGTTTAGAAATCAGTATGATTTGACCTAGAACTGGATAAAATAATTCAGATCTATACCAAAAGGAATTGAAGGAAGGGACTCAAACAGATATTTGTACACCCATGTTCATGACATATTAATCACAATAGCCAAAAGATGGAAGCAATCCAAGTGTCCATTGCTGGATAACTGAATAACAAAATGTGGTGTATTTTCACAACGTAATATTATTCAGCCTTAAAAAGGAAGGAAATTCTGACACATAACTACAACAACATGGATGAACCTTGGTATGTTAAATGAAATAAGTCAGTCACAAAAAATAACTACTGTATGATTTCACTTATATGAAGTACCTAGAGTAATGAAATTCATAGAGACAGAAAAAAGAATGGGGTGTTGCCAGGGGCTGATGTGCAGGGGGACAAAGGGGAGTTATTTTAAAATATATTTTATTTATTTATTTTTAGAGAGAGGGGAAAGGAGAGAGAGAAGAAGAAGAAGAGAAACATGAATGCATGGTTGCCTCTCATGTGCCCACAACTGGGAACCTGGCCTGCAACCCAGGCATGTGCCCTGGATGGGAACTGAACCAGTGCCCCTTTGGTTCACAGGCCACCACTAAATCCACAGAGCCACACCAGGTAGGGCTGGAGTTATTTTTTTAAAAATAGTTATAGAGTTTCAGTTGGGGAAGATGAAAAGGCTCTAGATGGTGGTGATGGTTGCACAACAATGTGAATGTACTTACACTACTGAATTGTACACCTAAAATGATTTAAATAGTTTCTTTGAAAAAGAAAAACAGATCAGTTAAACAGAATAGATAACTCAGAACTTGATCGGAGTATGTATGTTACAAATGCAGTATCTCAATTAAGTGGGAAAAGGACGCTATATATAAAATACGGCACTGGCTCAATTGACCAATCATCGGAAAAAAAATAAGCCTGGATCCTGATCTGACATCACATACCAACTTGAATTTCAGACTGATTAAATACTTAAAAAGACATAAAAATACTAGAAAAGCTAAAAATTTATTTGTATATGGTGTTTAACTAAGTTCAAATAAATAACATGTATAGCATAGAGTGTAAACAAATTTAACAGAATGACACATTTAGGCAAAGAATATTTACATTGCAACTGACAAATAATGGACTGTAATTTGTGAAATAGCAAAAGCTCTTAAAAGTTGCTGGAACAAGACAACCGAGAATTTAAATGGAAAATGCAGATCAATAGAAAATTAATTGAAGAACAAATCCAAATGACCAACTGTCTCTGAATTCCCTCTATCTCTGCATACATATATCCCTCACATCAGGAGGTGAATCAATGACTTGCTTTGTTAAGTCATGTTGAATGTCAGTCACAATGAAATATGACAGAAGTTATGTCCTAGGACTTTGAGCATAGTTAATATCCTTCCTTTTAGTTCTTTTAAAATCCAGCTGTCATGTTATATAAAATCCAGGTTGTTATACTAAGGAATGATTAGAGACCATGGAGGATGATGTTGGTCATTCCTGCCCCAGCCAAGAATCACGTCAGATGTGCCATCCTCAGCACACCCCAAAAAGATGCAGGTCCATAAATGAGAAATAGATCCTATCTCATGTCTTACTTAAGAATAAAGATCCAGAAATACTTCTGTCTTTCCTAGTGCATCGTTTCTGTTGTTGTTCCCGACTGAATCACTCTTAACAACATACATACATGGTTTTACTTCTCCCATCTTTAAAATAAATATTTCTTTGGCCTAACATCCCCCACCAGCTACCACCTCAATTCTTTACTCGTTTTTGCAACAAAAACTCTTTATTCTTTCCTCCTTGAAACATTTTATTCACTTGATTTCTTCTCTTGATTATCCTAGGACCTTACTGGTCTCTACTTCTCAGCCCCCTGTGCTAAGTCACTCTCTTCTTCCTAACTTTTTAATGTTGGTATATCCCAGGACTCAGTCTTTTGTCTGTTTATCGTCTATTTATTCATGATCTCCTCCAATCTCATAGTTTTATTTATTTGTTTAAAAAATTTAAATCATTTATTTATTATTTTTTATCATATTTTTAAGTCTTATCTCTTTGACAAGGGCTCCTAAATTTAAATCTCCAGCCTATACTTCCCTCTCAAATTCCAGGCTTGATTATATAACTGTCTAGCTGATATCTCCCCTTGGATATTTACAGACATCTAAAACTCACCATTATCCACAACTAAATTCCTGATCTTCCTCTCCAAAACCATCCCACTATTGTCATTCCAATTTCAGTTCATGGCAACTCCAGTTTTCTTGTTCAGAACCAAAAACTTGGAGACATCCTTGACTCCTCTCCCCTCATATCCTTACAAATATATCCTGAATCCAACCATTTCTCAACATTTCCTCTTATTTCACTCCAGTCTGAGCCACTGCCATACCCAAACAATTCCTAACAACTAGTCCTATTATACTTCCTGCCTCCTACAGTCTATTCATACACAGAAGTCAAGAATGATAAAGCCATATCCCTGCTCATTATCTTCTAATAACTCTCCATTTCACTAAAAGAGAGTTCTTTTTCTTTTTTTAATCCTCATCCAATGACATTTTTCCATTGCTTTTAGAGAGAGAGAATGGGACACAGAAAGGGAGAGAGAAACATCAATGTGAGAGAGAAGCATCGATTGGCTGCCTCCTGGACCAGGGGTTGTTTGTGCCCGGAGGAGGGATCAACCCACAACCTAGGTATGTGCCCTGACCAGGAATCGAACCCGCCACCTTTCAGTTATGGGATGACGCTCCAACCACACGAGCCAAGCCAAAGATTTAGTCCTTTAAAAAACTTTTCCTACCCCTACACTCCTCTCAATATTGTTTCCTCAATTTGCTCTATCCACAACGGTCTCCTATCTGTTTCTCAAAATATAGGCCTTTTAGAGTCTTTGCAGTTCTCACTGCCTGGAATTCCAGGTGTCCACATGGCAAACTCCTACCTTCTTCAAATTTTGCTCAGATATCACCTCCTCATCACAGCCTATCCCCTTCTCCCTATTTAAAATGGGGGGAGGGGGTGTAAAGGGACTAAATGGTAATGGAAAAAAATACAATAAAGATTAAATTAGGTCCCGCGCCATGGCCGCGTCTCCTCTCAGCTCCACCACCAGCCAGGGCTCGGGACCGTCCCCGGGCCACCCCGACAAAATAAATAAATAAATAAAATCACAATTCCCCCACACCACTCTTTTTACCAACCCCTAGTTTCTAACCTCTAACTTTGCTTTACCTATTCTTTTTCCAAAGCATGTAACACCTTTTAACATAGTGTATAATTTCCTTACTTATACCCTCAGAATATAAATTTCAGATCAGATGCAGGGGTGTGTGTGTGTAACCTCTTTTATTCACTGACATACCACAAATAACTAATATAGTGTCTACACAAAAGAGGTGCTGAATAAATACTTGTTGAATGAATCTACAACAAAAACCTGTATGTTAACCAGGATTTAAAACTTTATTTTTGTTTCTGATGATCATGAGACTCTGAATATTAAAAATCTTTTGGATCAAGTTATCATTATAAACATTATTAGTATACAATTGATTAGATGACAGAAACATATTTTAAATTTTGATAATTAAATACCTTTAATGGTAAAGTACCTTAATGAGGTGAATCATAATCAAAGATTTCCTCTTTAGTTAATGAAAACAGAAGGTATACACTGCTTACACTGCTACAAACTAGTTGAGATAGGGTCTCTCCTTTTATTTTTTAAAAAGGTAGAAAATAAATATATTTTATAAGATGAAATTCAGTGAGGATTGATTGTAATTAGAATAAATAATTCATCAGCTTTACTTAATACAATAGGTCTTAAATGTTTTATTTAATATCATCAAATCTAAAAGAAATTAGGCAAGTCTCATCAGTGAGTTTTATCAAAGTGTCTTAAAAAGTTTAGTAGCACCAAAGCAATTACTAATTACATTTTAAAAAGCCAGCACCAATAAACTTTATTGTTTTGGCTTTTCAAAAAAGTTTTTCTTCCCAGCTAATGACCTGTCCTAGGAATGAGTAATAAAATATTTAGAAAGAAATTTTTATGCTTAAATGCATGAAATAGCTATTTTTAGATTTCAGTATTTCTTATTAATGTTTTCCTTGCTTTGCTTTTAAAGTACTCTCCTTATGTGCAAATATGCATTGATAATAGCTGAGGGCATGGAAGAGGCACAGTCATATGAAAATTATCATCAGTTCCACCACCCCATTCTACCATATATCTGCATTCAGAACTTCTGAACATGGGCCAAAATATCATATTCCTAAAACACTTTTCATCCATAACATAAATAGAGAAGACAGAAAAATTCCCCGTCGGTTGTGTTAACTTGATTAATCACTGTAATTCAAAAATGTGTACCATTTATGTGTGTGCCTTTATTTTGTAAAGTGAGATAAGGGCCATTATGAACTCAGGAAAATTCTCACTCATTAATTTTTGGAAGAGCTGGAAGTGAAAAATTTAGAAATTTATCCCTTTTTAATTCATCCACATTTCTGTATCCCCTAGAAAATTTTCACATCTTTAAAAGGTAGCCTACCCCATTTCGAAGATTATTGATAAGTGTATTTCTTTTGTAATAAAATGCACATTGCTGTGGTTATCTGACATCTTAAAATAAATCACTGAAACTTTTTGTGATAATTTCTACTTGTCTAAATTCTTATATAGATTCTCTTCATAATTTACCACATTAGTTCTAACTAGCTTTTATAAAGAGCTGCTCAATGACTCATCCACTCCAAGAAAGAAGTTCTGGTTCATTTAGTCAGATGTTTTACTTTGAGTCTAGGGGAGATCTAGCTTAGAAAATATACAAATATATTACTTTTATGTTCCAAAAATGTGTTAAGCAATGCTTCCTTCATAACTGCAATTCTTGAATATTCTCAGTTCTCTGATATTGTCTTTTCACAGGTGATTTATTCATTCATCTTATAAGTGATGAGAACACTGTGCTATATTTTTGACTTCTCATTAGACATTCTAGAATGTTTACAGGGCCATCTTTAGGTACTTTTAGTGCCCATTTGTGCCTTTACTGGATGATAGTAGAAGCTCTTAAGCATTGAGCACTAATATAGTATATCAGATATTGCAAAGAAAGAGACTAAAGAGACAAAGATTCATCAGATTATAAACATTGTCTGCCTTCTTTCTTCCCATTCCCAATTAAATTGACCAAGGAAAATGTAAAAATAAGAAAAGTTAAGTTGTTGCTTAAAGCTAAGAAAAGAATGCAATGTGCTACAAATATTCACAATATTTAGATTTATAAACTAAAGGAGGACACTCCAGGAAGCCTGCCATTGCCATTTACTTACACACACACACACACACACAGAGCATTGCCTTTTGAGAATTAAAAAAGGTGCCCCAACCTGCAACCTAGGTATGTGCCCTGACTGAGGATCGAACCTACAACCTTTTGGTGTATGGGACAACATTCTTATCAACTGAGCCACCTGGCCCATACAACTGTTTTTTTGTTTTTTTTTTTTTTAATTGCAATAAGAACTATCATATATCTAGGAATAAAACTAACAAAACATCAATATCTATAAGAAAAAAATCTAGAAAACTTTAAAGAACAACATAAAAGATCCAGGGTTCCAGGAAGATGACAGCATGGAGCAGTGGTGACATAGTTTTTAGAAATTATTGAACATAAAAACAGAAAGAGCAACTAACTATAAAAATCAAAATCCTATGAGTATTTAACACAAGGAAACTGGGTAACACAGTATTTCCAGAAAACCCTAATATTAAACAGGTAAAGAAAGACCTTATAACCTGTAGAACTCAGCATCTGTGAAAATAAAAACAGAAAGAAAAAAATAAACATCTGATGGACTTGAGAACCAATGTAAAAAACAGGTATTTAACAGAAAGCAGTGAGTCAATTTCAGAAGAGCAGATGTACAGTCCAATAGTGGATGAATACAAGGCGTGAAAAGGGCTGAAGATGAGTAGCCCCCTGAAATTAACCCTCTAAGAATGCCTTCTAGGAGAGTCCCCCATACTAAGGAGAAACTAATGACAGTAAACTAAAAATTGAGGAGGAAAAGAAAAACAGAGAAGAAAAGAGAAGATCCAGATAAAAGTAGAGAATGGGGTTTCCAGTTATGACCTAGTGATGGGCTCAGCAAATCCTCTCCCCAAGAATAACTGACCATAAATCTGGAAAATTTTACAAAAATGCCATTCAGCACTCTGGAAGTCAACCAAACGTATATGACAGTCTGAAAAGCATCTATACTGCAATATTGCTAAACTTTAGGTAAGAATAGGGAATGTGTAATGTTCTTGTTTGAGGCTACTCCTACCACATCCCCTGCCTTGGTCTATGTGGAGGTTCTGCCAGGTGGGGCAGGCTGTAAGGCAGTGGTTCTCAACCTTCCTAATGCCATGACCCTTTAATACAGTTCCTCATGTTGTGGTGACCCCCAACCATAAAATTCTTTTGTTGCTACTTCATAACTGTAATTTTGTTACTGTTATGAATCGTAATGTAAATATCTGATATGCAGGATGTATTTTCATTGTTACAAATTGGACATAATTAAAGCATAGTGATTAATCACAAAAACAATATGTAATTATATATGTGTTTCCTGATGGTCTTAGGCGACTCCTGTGAAAGGGTCGTTCGACCCCCAAAGGAGTCATGACCCACAGGTTGAGAACCGCTGCCATAAGGACTAGAAGCTTCTTTGCTATCTTTAAAGGGGGCTCACTTGCTTTGGATTGGTGAATCATGCCAAGTGGCATTGGTGGTGGAAGTAACTTCCCAAAGGCTGGCTAGCAGGAGAGAGCCAATATCTTGACTCTACTTGCCTAAGGATGCAGTCCTGGTTGGGGCCAAGCATATTATTGACTGAGGATGTACACATCTACTATGGACAAGGAGTGGTGCTGAGCTGCTAACACTCCTGAGAATGCTCCTATGTGTATGCACAGAAGACATGAAAGTGCTCTATAGAAAGTAAAACTTGGGCCAGTTGCGAAAATGTCATGAATGTGTTCTTTCTCCTACATACAGATGCATCTGCAGATTAAAGAGTCTTACTGGCTCAAGGAGTTTAAACACAATCTCTGTCAATCAATGACAGACCACCAAACTATACAGATGAAGGATAGCTTCTAGAAACCAAGTTTAAAAACAGGATATTTTGAAAAAATAAACAGAGACATTAGTGGTAACACTATACAAGGCAGTGGTAGTTCACAGAATAATCCCAGAAGAGTAACTGAACAACCAAACAAAACCCAGCACAACAAGTTTTAGGAGAAAAATATGAAAATACAAAATATCACAATATATTAACTAAAATGTCCAGTTTTCAACAAAAAATTATGAAAATGCAAACAAACAGGGAAGTAAATTCTTATTTAGGAAAAAAGCAGTCAATAGAAACTGAGTCTGAGTGTCCTTAGATGCTTAGATATTGTATTTAGCAAAGATTTTTAAAGCAGCTACTATATATTGAAAGAACTAAAAGAACTATATATAAAGGGTTTAAGTAAAGTAGGACCACAAAGAATCAACAGATAAAGATTCTCAATAAAGATACAAAAATTATTTTAAAAAGAGAAACATATAGCGACTCTGGAGTTGAAAATTACAATAAATAAAATTCCCTAGAGAGGTTCACCAACATATGTGAGATGGTATGAAAAAGGATAGAGACCTTGCTAGAACAATAGAAATCATACAATCTGAATAACAGAAAGAATCAGAACTGAAAAAAAATGAATAGAGCTGCAGAGACCTGTGGGACAATACCAAGTGTAGTAATATACATGCAATGGGAGTCCCCCCAAAAAATAAGGAGCAAAAGGGAAGAAAATATTTGAAGAAATAATGACAGAAAACTTCTTGAATTTGATGAAAAACATAAATCTACAGATTTAAGAAGTTGAATAAACACCAAGCCAGGCGAATACAAAAATATCCTATAAATAGACATATCATAGTTAAAATTTTGAAAGACCAAGAAAAGTCTTGAAATCAACCAGAGGAAAAAACTCATTAGAAATAAAGGAGTACTAATACAATTCATAGTTGACTTCTCATCAGAAACAATGGAGGTCAGAAGGCAGAACAACATATTCAAAGTGCTGAAAGAAAAAACAATCAACCAATAATTCCATATCCAACAGAACTGATTTACATAAATGAAGGTAAACCTCCAGAAGAAAAAGAATACCTTTTCCCTAATAGTCCCAAGAAAAGTTTTAGAATTGAAACTTCTCTGTTTGAATAGGCTTGGCTAGGGTCATATATACATGCCTGGATCTCCACTCACACTAAATGGATATGGAGAAGGTTCTTCACAGAATAATGAAACACTGTTACCATAAGGGGAAATAAAAATTTTTGGCAGGCAAAAATAAGGACAAACTTTTGGATAGGGAAACTGGTATGAGGATGAGCTAACATAGTAAGTTTAGAGGACAGCTGGTTTGGTTTTCTGTTGAGTGTCCCTTCTCCCTCTTCTTGTAATAGCAGCATCTTTATTTGTAGAACTTATTTACCTCATGTGGGAACTTCAAATCACAGAAATCTCACCACATGTTTGGTAGTGTTATCCAGGTTAGGCCTTCTTTCTTGGGAAATGTAATCATTAGGTCTGAGGTACAAGGACAAAAGGTGCTTGTAACTGAATCATCCAATAGTATAGCTATTGTTACCCTGGAAATAACAAAAGGAATGGCCCAAGATATCCTGTTTCTAGCATCTCCATAGCTGTCTTGGCTCCCATATTTCTAGAAATTTAGCTACTTAACTCTTGCTATGATTTTGTGAGCAAATAAGTATATATCCATAAATTTTCTTTTATTGCAATTTCTGCTGTGTGTTGCTCCAAACTCTAACTACAACTGCACAAATTTCAGAGGTTGTCATAAGAGTCCACATTACTTCAGATGTCCAAGAACAAAGTTAGGCTTTTGTCAAAATTCATGCCCAACTCTTAACAATAACAAATTAAGCATGCTACTATCATGGAAGGAGGACTCTGAGAAGTCATGGTCATATATGGACTTATATACCTTAAAACTACTTAGATACAGATTCTCTAGTGTGTCAAAAGGGAAAATTAACTAGTCGGAGGCAGGCAAAAATCAAATAAAATCACTTCCAGATAAATACATACTGAATGAATTAAATGCTAACATACCTGACTTTAATAGTAAAGAAAATCTTCCAGGCTGAAAGGAGGTTTCACCACACTAAAACTCAAACCCATAGGAAGAAATTTATAGCAGTAAAATGGAAATTTTGTGTACTAATATAAAAGACTCTAAAATACATTTTTTCACACACAGTTAAGTTTCTTACAACAAAGGAATTAAATTCAAAATTGATGAGTTTGATTCATTACACTATTGAAATTATTCATATTTCTGGACTTGTTTCTAGAATCTTGCCTGTGCTATTTGTCCTGCTTTTCTTTTGCTTCTACTTCTTTCTTCCCCTTTTTGGCAGGAAGGGAGGATGACACTTTTCTTTTTTCTTTTTTTTTTTTTTTCAGATTTAATGTGTTTTATTGATTAAAATATTACATTTGTGCCACTTTCCCTTCCCTCTGCTCCCCTCCACCCGGTGGCCCCCTCCCTCCAGTTGTCCCCCCCTTTTAGATTATGTCCATTAGTTGTGCTTACCGTTCCTCCCAACCTCTCTCCGTCTATTCCATTCCCTCCTACCATGATCCCCAATTCCTATATCATCTCCCTCCCTCTCCCCACTCCCCCTCCCTGTTGACCTCCCCCCACTATGCTTCCCTTACCCACAGTTCCTTTTCCACTCTCGTTGCCTGTTTCGTTTGCCTTTGTTTCATCTCCCTAGCTTCTGTTTTTTAAACCAGTCCCTTTAACTTCTCATATAACAGTGGTTTGGATCTAATGAACTCTTTCAGTTTTATTTTGTCCTGGAAACACTTTCTCTGTCCTTCTATTCTGAATGACAATTTCGCTGGATAGAGTATTCGTGGTTGTAGGTTTTGGATTTTCATTACTTTGAATATTTCTTGCCAGTCCCTTCTTGCCTGTAGGGTTTCCCTTGAGAAGTCAGCTGATAGTCTAATTGGGACCCCTTTGTACATAATTCTTTTCTTCTCTCTTGCTGCTTTTAAGATTCTCTCTTTATCTTTAATTTTTGACATTTTGATTATAATGTGTCTTGGAGTGGTTCTCCCTGGGTCCAGTCTCTTGGGAACTCTCCTTGCTTCCTGGACCTGCAAGTCTATTCCCTTCCCCAAGTCTGGGAAGTTCTCCTTTATTATATTTTCACTCAATTTTTCAAGTTCTAGTTCATCTTCCTCATTCTCTGGCAAACCAATGATTCTTATGTTGGGCCTTTTATAGCTGTCCCAGAGGTTTCTGATCCTCTCATTGTTGCTTCCTATTTCCTCTCGCTGCATTGGTTGACTGCTTGTTCCTTCTCCATATTCCAGTTTGTTGAAATGAACTCTGGATTCCTCACCATCTGTCTCGTATGTGGTTTTGTTCCTTTCGTTATGAAAGTTTTTCACTTCTTTCATATCTTTTTCCTGCTCTTTTGTGAATTCTGTAAGCCACCTGATAACAATGGCCCAGAACTGAGCCTCTGACAGGTTTCTTATCTGTTCATCTGTCAGGTTCTCTATCTGCTGTCTGGTGAGTTGTGCCACCGGGATCTCTATATTTGTCTGCCACATTTTGACAGATGCGTTTTGTTTTCCTGGGCCGGCTGTCGGAGGCGCCTGCCTGTCCGCGACCTATTTCGCAGCCCTGTGGTGCTTTCTGTGGGGGCGGGGGTCCAAGATGGATTCACACAGTTATTCAGCTAGGAGACCGGGATCCGTCCTCCCGCCCCCCTGGGCCTCACTGTTCAAGGCGATGCTGCGGCTGCTCCCCAGCGCCGGAGTCGGGCACGCCAGGGGCTTGATTGGAGTCGCGCACGCCAGGGGCTTGATTGCCTCCGGGATTTTTCGCCGCCCCGCCCCGCCGCTCCGCAAACAGCTTTGCCTTCTTTAACTCTTACCTGCCCAAATGGCACCGCTGGTTTATAACTTCATATGTTGGGCTTCCGTGTAGCTTTATTTTCTGGAATTTCTAGTTATCCTTTGTTTTGAAGTAGTTGTATTCCTCTATAGTTGTAGAGGGACACCTAGCGTGTCCGTCTAAGCCTCCATCTTGGCCGGAAGTCTCGACACTTTTCATACTAGAAATTATATACTCAATTTTTTTAGTGGTTACTGTTGAAATTTTATCATGTGTGTATAACTAAGACACTATCTTAGCTTTCTGAATTAGAGAAAAGGTTAAGATACTCAGAGATGGAGTAGCTCAAAGAAAAGTTTCTTTCTTTTTCACATAAAGTCATGAAGTGAGCAGTCCAGGTTCATATGGTGGCTCTGCTCCACGAGATCACTCAGGGCCTTAACCTGCCTCCATGTCACTGTATTGCCTTCTGCTAATATGTTGTTCCCATCTGCATAGTCAAAGTCAGCTTGCTGCCACATTTATATTACATAGGAAGGGGAAAGAGAAAATCCAGTGCAAGCAGTTTTCTTTTAAGCCAATGAGACAGAAGTTGCACACAGCACTTCTGTCTAATATCAAGAAGTTAGTAACATGACAATATACTGCTGCAACTCTACTAGGAAATATAGTCTCTTGCAGGTAAGACCAAGTACCTAGAAAGAAGGGAGAATAAATTTTGGGGGATACAGCAAGGAGTCTAGCCAGCTAAATACCTATGTCTACTTCCTTCCCATACACAGAAAAGACTTAATGCTTCTCTTTGGAATATAATTTAAGATCCCACCTAGTCCAAAGTCCATATTCTCCCCATTCATTTCATATGAGTTTGCTCATAATCCTGGAAGATATATATTAATAGTCAAGTTATATAAACCCAAACCCTAACATACAATGATGGAAGACTTTTTAGATAAAGGAAGGAAGGATGAAAGATAAAGGAAGAATGGTAAGTACAGAGTAGTCACTGGCCCACAGTCAGAAAGAAAATTATGCTGTAAAGGAATGATAAAGAACCCTTTGGCTGGTAGTAAAAGAGAGTTCCTTGTTTACACATTGGTTCTGATATCTTAGAAAAATCCCTTGGTCATCTACAGTCTCTGCCTTTGCCTTCACTGTTCATTTCTTCTGTGGCCATATCTGATTTTGGAGAGAATATAGATATGGTAGTGTGGAAATGGGGGAGTATACTGTTTTAATATCCCACTTCCTTGCTATAACAGGTTTGGCAGCCTGAGGATTGCTCTAAGTATTGAACAGCCAAAGCCTTTCAGAAGATCTTACTTACAGACACTGGCAGTATAATTCTCAAAACCCTTTAGTAGGCTTTGGTTCTATTTATTTCCTATATGTATATATGTCAGTTCCACATCAAATATTACTGTTTTGTTTTTTGCTTTCCTGAACAAAATTTTTAACCAGCCTTTCCCCTGACTTCTTGGTTCCCTCTCTCCCTCTTTCTCCTTTTAATGACAGCAACTTTGAGGCTACCTGAACAATAGTTTTACGTTGGAAAGCAACATCCTTAACTTGATCTTGCCAAAGGATTGTCTTTTTTTTTAATTTTAGAAAGCTTTAGGGAAATGTTTTGATTCATAGTTTATTTAATGCTATTTCTTATAATACATTACTAAAAGCAATAAGGAATATGTGTTGGCTGCTCTTGTGCTTTTAGCAAGGTATTATAAGAAAAAGATGAGCTAAGGCAAGAATATGCCAATTTGCAAGCAGAGAAGGAAGAGGATAGAGAATCCAGAAATTTGAGCCTCACAGGCTAGAAGAGCCAACTACTTCTGTGCCCCAAATGACATAAGATCTACTGCCTCACTGCTAAGCCCTAAAGTTTGCTAAGCCAAATGCCCCATATTTAAGGTTTCTGTGATTATTGCACACCAGTTCCAGGGACTGATTCAGTTAAGGTTAAGCTACTCTAAGACATTTAAAAATACAAAGGTTAATGTAAATTTCTACTCCATGTAATGGTCCCAAGATATAGTCAGGTTAGTAATATGGCTTTACTGTTCTTAGTCATTCAGGAACCCAAATGATTCCATTTTGTTGCTCCATGTGGAGAGCAGGACCAATAAAATGACATTGTTCTGGTCAAGATAGCATAAAGTATATAAAATAAAATGGAGTCACTCATGTCAACCAAGATGACTGCCGACCAGTCATAACATTTTGGTTCAAGAGGGAAACTACCTAAGTCATACTAGACACATCTGGCAAGGAGACACACCTAAGATATCTGCACATGTGACAAGAACAGCTGTGTCTGCAGAGCAGGACCACCCATAGATAGGCTCCTAGAAAAATGCCCCACTTGCCATCAGGGGTGCCAAGACATTTATAAAGAGACTCAGAAAGGTGGAGTACACCACTTTCAAGGGTACAATTGAGGCAGGCACCAGACCACTGCTGAGATAGCTGAGTTCTACACACCAGAGTGCTGTTCTATGCCATGCTGATCTCCCTTGGCATCAGCCACTAGAGGCTCTGCCCTGCTGGACTGAAGAATTCATCTTTCCTGCTTCCCTCATGGCTCCGGAGATTCTTCCTTGCAAGATACTGATGGCTCCCTTGTTTACTGCGCTGTCTCCTGGACCTGTAGACTGAGACTCTGGGACTCGGGTTTGTTATCCCTCAATTCTCTTGTGTGATGTTATTACTGACTGTTTCTGAGTGATTACTATTGTTATCAGGTTAGTATGGATTTGGATTAAATCTGCATTAATAAAAGCCGAGTGAATCTGCATTAATAAAACCCGAGTGAATACTATAGTCACCTGTATTGGTTCCCTGTTATTTCTCAGTGCCAGTGTCACCTGTATGACTGGTGGTCATATACGTGACTCACTGCTATTGGTTCTTAAGGCCTGGATCAGATGATCTGAGTGGGGACTGAAGGCTGCCTTGTAGGAGAGACTATATCGTAAACATATCCTTGTGATGCTTCACTATCTCCTATAGTCTGTATTTGTATGGTCAAAGCTAAGTCTCTATATTGCTCATGTTGCAAAATATCAGAAAGAAGGATGAAAAGTCCAAGACAAGCAATTTCCTTTTAAGCAAGTAAGGTGCACACATGACTCCAATTCACATTACATTGGTGATAACTTGACACATGGCCAACCTAGTTTTATGGGAGGCAGGGAACTGTGGTCTCTGACTGAATGGCCTCCTGCCCAAGCAGGATGGGGCATCATATTTTGGGAGGGACAGCATACCTATAAATCCCCTGACTCATAGATACAAAGATCTTAGAATGCTTTAACTATGGTAAGCCTTTAAATTTTGATGCTTTTGCTCAGAATTTTGTGTTTTGAATACCCCCATAATAAATAGAAAATATTGTTATTTTTACATAGATGTTTGTGTAGATTTACTTACATGTTTACCAACTTATATTCATCTTTTATGGTGACTATAACATGTCATCACAAGTTTGGCAAATTAAAACAGCACTCACTCATTAGCAGGCAGTTCTGTAGGTCAGAAGTCTGGTGAGGCGTGGAGAGGTTCTCTTCTAAGAGCATCACGAGGCTGATAGCAAGTTGTCAGTCACCCTGAACTCGATCAAAATGCTTTGGGGAAAAATCCTCTTCTAAACTCCTCTTTGATTCCTTAGAGTTGTATGAATGAGGCAGTTCCCATTTCCTTGATGACTGTCATCCATGGGCCACTCTCAGCTCTTTCTACCTGGCCTCCACAGGCAGGTCACAGCAAGGATATATGCTTTTCAGGTCACTGAGTATCTCTCTGACTTCTTCTTCTATAACTAGCTGAAAAGAAAAACTATATTTATACACATAACGTATATACATTAGTTTCTCATTTGCTTTTTGAATCAGTATAAATTGTGATCTTAACCTTTTTGAAAGGTGCATCCAATTTAAAAAGCTAGCTTGCCACAGATGGCCCTATAGTAAAACTGCTAGTCATCAAGGCCCATAGATACATAAGAGTCTGGAATAGCTTTTTGGTGCCTCACCATTAAATTTGAAAAATAAATTTACATTTGGGGAAAGCCTCCAATATGAAAATACAGCAAAAAGAAGAAATCAAATCAAGAGGAAACTAAGAGAATGCTAGAAGCAGAAGAAACTTGAAAAAAATGACATTTACATCCTTAGAGAAACTTCCAGTTCTAGACATGTTAGAGTATGCATATTCAACTCCATTTTTCCTCAAGATGACAACAAACAACCTGTGGACAAAATACAGAAAGCAATTATCAGATGACTCTGAAGGCGAGGAAAAGAAAGCAACCGGTGACAGGAGACTTCCGGCCAAGATGGAGGCCTAGACTGACACACTCCATTTCCCTCCACAACTAAGAAGGAATACAACTACCGCAAAACCAGCAATAACCAGAAGTTTCAGAAAATAAATGGAAGTCCAATGTATGAAGTTATAAAGGAGTGGTGCTCGTCCAGACGGGTAGGAGGGGGAAGCTGGGGAGGAGAGGTCAAGCTGTGCTGTCTGTGGTGGCAGCAGCAGCGATGACAGCAGGACAGCATTAAGCACAGACACCTGTATTTAAGCGGAGGTGAGAAGCACCTGGGGAGCACCCCCGGCTGCAGACCAGACCCATCAGCTTGTGATTCCAACTCTGGGGAAGGAAGACCTCCATGGCCTTGGACTGTGAGGCCCAGTTGGGGTGGGGATGGAGGAGGAGGCTCCCGGTCTCTCAGCGGAGAGTGAATGGCAGAAATCCATCTTGGACCCCCATCCCCACAGAAAACACCACAGAATGGTGAGACTGGTCGCCCAGGTGTCACGAGTGCATGGGTCTCCACCCTCTATAATGTAGGAGGTATGGCAGCCCTGCCCAGGAAGCAAAGGTAAACACAAAACTGTTCAGGATCGCACAGATCATGATAGAGATCCCGGTGATGCAGCTGACCAGAGAGCAAATTTCTAATCTAACGAAGCAGCAGATAGGAAATCTTTCTGAGGTACAGTTCAGAGCTTTGGTTATAAAAGTGCTTACAGACCTGACAGCATTTCTTAAACAAGACAGGGAAGGCATGAAGGCTAGTCCTGCTGAAATAAACAAAAACACATATGAAACTAGTGGTGAGGGCAAGAAAACCAGGGGTCAAATCAACAAATCAGAACATAGGGAAGGAACAAACAGTCAACCAGTGCAGAAAGAGGAAACGAGAAGTGAGGAAAATGAGGAGAGGCTCAGAAACTTATTGGAAAGCTATAAGCAGGCCAACACCTGAATCACAGGGTTGCCAGAAGGTGAAGAAGAACTAGAAATTGAAAAATTATGTGAAAAAATAATGAAGCAGAACTTCCCTAACTTGGGGAAGGAAACAGACTTAAGGTCCAGGAAGCACAGAGAGTTACAAAACAGCTGGACCCAAGGAGAACCACTCCAAGACACATTATAATCAAAATGTCAAAAATTAAGGATAAAGAGAGAATCTTAAAAGCAGCAAGAGAGAAAAAGAGAATTATATACAAAGGGGTCCTAATAAGACCCCTTTCTTTTGATTTCTCAAAAGAAACTCTGCAGGCAAGAAGGGACTGGCAAGAAATATTCAAAGTAATGAAAAGCAAAAACCTACAACCACGATTACTCTACCTAGCGAAGCTGTCACTCAGAATAGAAGGGCAGAAAAAGTGCTTCCAGGACAAAGTAAAATTGAAGTTCATCAGGTCCAAACCACTGTCATATGAAATGTTAAAGGGACTTGTTTAGGAGCAAGAGGATCAAAACTATGAATATTAAGATGAAAACTGTATCACAACAACCAACAACAGAAGCTAGGGAACCAAAACAAAGACAAACTAAGTAGGCAACGAGAGTGTGAAAAGAATTATAGGTATGGGGAACATTATGGGGGGAGGTCAGCAGGGAGGAGGAAGTGGGGAAAGGGAGGGAGATGGTACAGGAATTAAGAAGCATAGTAGGAGGGACTGGAGAGGAAGATGTTGAAAAGAACTATATGCACAACCAATGGGCATGGACTAAAGTGGGGGGGACCACTTGAGGGAGGGGGATCACTGGGTGGAGGAGAAGAAAGGGAAGAGAAATTGGGACAACTGTAACAGCATAATCAATAAAGCATATTTAAAAAAGAAAAAGAAAGGAAGCAACTGGCTAGAGACCATGGAACTTGAGAAATGACCTGCGTGAGTATGCTGTTTTTGTTTTTCTTGTTTGTTTGCCTCCTATATATGCAATAGGCACAGACCAAATAAATGAATGCATAAGTGAGCAAGCCACAGTGGAAACCTGTTTTGTCCAGCCGAAGACTAGCAAGGGGGTGGCTCTGCAAAATAGAACTCTTAACTGTGCCCTCCCAACTAGAGGCAAACATCATGAAAGAAATAGTGCTCCCCTCTCCCCATGCCAGTCCCTGTGTAGATAGACCCCTGTCAACTATTTCTGTACTACACTAAGGAAAAAATGCAAATAGCAGCTCTCAGTCTTTCCTAAACTAGAGAGTGAGGGTAGGATTAGAAAGAGGAGACAGCTAAAGAAAGGGATTCCTTCCATTTTTTTTGTGAAGTCCTGGACATACCTCCAAGTTGTCCTGGTATGAAATCAATGAGAATCAACACAGTAAAAGTTCTGAGAATTGAGTTATGGTACAGAACATTCCCAGGTTTCAAATTAACCTTTGGGTAGCACACAAGTGAGGCAGGCCAGATTTATACTGCAATTGCTTTGAAAAACTACATTGACATTCAAGCCACAACCAACAAAAATGGATCAGGATGCATGTTCTAAACCTAAAAGGCATGACTGGCTACTAGAAAAGAAGACTTAAAGAAAAAATAAATTCTCATAACATAATACTCATAACAATAAAAAGTTATGCATGGTATCAGAAACCAGGAAAATCTAATCTTGAATGAGAAAAGACGATCAATAGACACCAAGGTTGAGATAATATAGCTGTTGGAATTATCAAACAACGATTTCAAAGAGCTATCACACAAATGCACCAAGAAGCAATAATAAACACTCGAGACAAATGGGAAAACTAAAAATCTCAGAAAAAGATGAAAGATATAAAGAAGAACCAAATAAAAATTTTAGAACTGGTGAATATAAAAACTGAAATAAAATAATCCATCAGATGAATTAAATAAAAGAATGGCGGTGACAAAAGAAAAAAAAAAGCAATAAGCTTGAAGATAAAGCAATAGAAACTATCAAATACGAACAAGAAGGAAAACAGATTTGAAAACAAGAAGAAAAAAACCTTTCATCTCAGGGACAATAACAGAAGACCTAACATCCATGTCACTGGATTCCAAGAAGAGAAGAAAGAATGCTGTGGTGAAAAAAAAATATTTGAAGAAGGTTGAAAACTTCCCAAATTTATTGAAAGACATAAAGTTACAGTTTCCAAAGTCTAAGTAAACCTCAAAAAGGGTAAAAGCAAAAAAAAATGAATGCCTAAACATCAAAATTAAATTTCTGAAAAATTGAAAACAAACTGTTGAGAGCATCCTTAGAGAAACGACATAGTACCTGAAGGGAAACTATAACAGTAAATTTCTTATAATAAATTATAGGGGCCAGAAGGAAATGGTGCTTAGGGGAAAAGCTTCATACATTGATCTTGGCAACAATTTATTGGGTAAGACAACAAAAGCACAGGCAACAAAAGCAAAAATAAACAGGTGGGGCTACATCAAACTAATAAGTTGCTGCACAGCAAAAGATACAATCAATACAGTGAAAAGGCAACCAGTGTAACGGGAGAGAATATTTGCAAACCATATACCTGATAAGGGGCTCTTTTCTAAAATATATAAGGAACTCCTATAACTCAATCGCAAAACACTAATAACTTGATTAAAAAATGGGATAAGAACTTCAAAATACATTTCTCCAAAGAAGTCATATAAAAGGCTAAGATATATAAGAAAAGATGCTTAACATCACTAATCATCAGGGAAATGTAAACCAAAACCACAATGCGATCACCTCATGGCTGCTATGATGACCATTATTTAAAAGACAGTAAATAATTATTGGTGAGGAGTACAGAAATTGGAATCCTCTGTACTGGGGGTAGAATGGTACAACTGCTATGGAGAACAGTATGGAGGTTCCTCCAAAAAGAAGCAAAAGAAAACAAAACAGAAAAACCCTTCCATATGATCCAGCAATCCTACTTCTGGGTATTTATCCAAAAGAATTGAAATCAGGGTTTCAAGAAGATATCTGGACTTCCATGTTGTTTGCACCTTGTTCATAGACCCAGGATGTGAAAACTACTAAATTGGCCATAAACAAGTAAATGGATTTTTAAAAATTGGGTATATACACACAATGTAATATTATTTAGTCATAAAAATACCCCAAAATCCTGTCATATGCTATAACATGGATGAAACTTGAGAACGTTATATATGATTTCACTTGTATGAGGTCTCTAAAGTAGTCAAACTAATCAAAGCACAAAGTAGAAAAGTGGTTGCCAGGGCCTGGGAAGAAGGGGGAAATGGGGAGTTGCTGTTCAATGGGTATAAAGTTTCAGTCATGCAATATGAAAAAGTTCTAGAGATCTGTACAACATTGTGTTTATAGTAATCAATACTGTACTCTATACTTAAAAAATTGTTAAGAGGGTAGATGTCATGTCATATATATATATATATATATATATATATATATATATATATATATATACCACAATTTTTTAAAAAAGCAACATGTTTTAAAAATGTTGAAAGAAAAAAAATACTGTCATCTGGAATTCTATATCAAGTAAAAGGTACAAAAGCAGTTGAACAGAAAAAGAACAATATTAGAACAGCACTGCGTTTTTGAAATTATAAGCTCCAGTAGGGCAAAGACAGAGGTCTATCTTATTTACCATTATATATTTAGCATCTAGCACAATGAAGGCACTTAATAAATATTTGTTATTGAAATAAAAACACTTGTACTAGCATGAGTTTTAAAAAAAATCTAGTCTGCAATTAGAGTTAATCTTTAGCCTCTAAAGACTGATTTCAAAAAAGGCAACTCTGTGAGCCCATTATACTTTTATAAAAAGTATAGTGAATAACAAGGGAGCAGCCACACAAAGGTGGGGTCAAGGACCATATACTATTCTGACTTTAATATCCTTTGGCAAGCCATATGGTAGGTCTCATTCAAGAAAAAGAAAGCTGTCTATTATCAGTGTATTCCTTTTAAAAAATAGGCTTAATTAAATGTCCAGGAATCTGACTAATTATGTTTATTCATCCTCTTTTCCAGAAAAAGCAGGAAAGAATCTTCTCTTTCAAGGGTTAGAATAACTATTTTACTTTATCCTAAGAGTGGATCACAGTAATCACTGGATTAACACATTATAAATAAAATTGTGTGTGATGGGAGGGGGCAGGGGTAAAGAAACCCAATTAGCTTATTTTTTTTGTCTTTCCAGGGTCAGTTCACCTCTTTGCTCTTCCAGAGTTTATTTGTTTTGGGATGGCAGAGGTGCTGTCTAAGCTATATATTTCACTCTAGTGTATCTGGGAACTCTAGCTCTATATTTGGTTTCAGATACAAAATAATCTAACAATAAAATGAATTTGGATTCTCCCCTTGCAGTTGTCTCATATCCACATTCTCCCTGAGGAACTTTATAAGGATGGGTAATTCAGTCAAGAAAAGATTTAGGCAGCTGGGTCTCTTGAGCTAACACCTAACAGCAGGTGTTCCATAAATAAAATAATGATCAAACATACGGTATGTGCCACAAACAAGAAATTAATATAAGATCAGTTTGAAAGTGGGTTCTGCCAAGGCAAGTTGAACTCTAACTGCATAAACATATTTTCATTCATTTTTTTTTCTATTCTTTTTGGTGCTTATAGGCAGAAGTGGCTCAGTTGTTTTTTTCCTGAGAAAAGAATGTGAAAATATATCTACACAAATGTTACATTAAATTTTTTCAAGAGATCATTGAATATAATAAGTAATGGTGCCACAAATATTTCTGGGTATTTTTTCATATCGAATGAATACAACATTATCTACTCCCTTCAATAAAAATTATAAATGGATTTTAAGCCAACAAATCATGAAATATTTTGTTGAGTTACAAGTGAACCAAATGGTTATATTTATTTTAACACCTGGAAAAAGTCAAGATATGCACAGCTGGCTGTTAGCTTGTCACACATTCCTAAGTTTACAATTACTACTAGTGTTCTCAAAGTCCACTGACAAACAGTTGCAGGTGGCCAAGACGTTTGTGCGTAGAAACAGCTTTACTCAGCAAAATCCAATAATGTATCAATAACAGCATTATCTTTTGAGAATGTCAGTATGTAAGAATGGAAATTTTTAAGTATTTTCTTAAAATTACTTAAAGCATGCTTAGGATTGCTCATGAAAAATTTACAAATATTGCTCTAATTTTGAAAAACTTTCAGTAAGTAAAAGAAGAGTTTATTTCAAAGTAAGAGTTGATCTGTTAAATAAATTTTAATTATTTAGAAAAATTTTTATGGTGAAAATAGCCACAGCATTATATTATGAACTCATTCTCTAGAATATTATTTCTAGATGTAATGCAGCTAGTATCCCAAAGGAAGAAAAAACATATTCTACTAGGAAAGAATCATTTACAGATTTTTAGATTATATAGAAAGCTAAATTTCTAAATTTAAATGTCTTATTTAATTATTAATTTTTTAATTAAATAGGGATATTAAATATTTACAAAAATATAACATGTAAATAATACAAAATATTTAAGAAAATAATGTTACCATTGCAGTTGTGTGCCCCTTCCTGAACTAATTTTCTTCTCCTCTGTCCCTCAGAGATACTCATTTTCTTAAATTTTATGTATTTCATTTTCTTGATTTTCTTTAGGGTCATACCACATAAGGTTTCATCCCTAAGGATATTATAAACTTTATATAAATGAAACAATATGGTATGTATCCTTTGACTTTCATTTTGTTAAACATTCTATTCCTGAGATTCATCTAACTTATTGCATGTAGCTGTAATTCATGCATTTTCATTATATCATTACACTATATAAAAGTTAACACAATATATTTTCATTTCAATTGTTGTTGGACAATAAGGCTTATTTTCAGTTTTTGTTATTACCTAGTGTTACTAAAAACAATTGTGCACAATTCTCTGGTGCTCATATGCAAAAGTTTTTAATGGGGATATAATGATATGTATATATGTGTGTGTATATATATGTAAAATGTCAAAATTATATGTAATATATATATATGACTATAATCTTTATGTCAAATTCTTTTCTACTGTGATTTTTATCAGTTTATACTTTCATCAGCAGTATTTCCAACTGCTCTATATCAATAATTGATGTCATTAGACTTTAAATTTAAGCCAAGATGGTGAGTTTATAGCAGTATCTAATTGTGGTTTTAATTTTCACTTTTCCAATTAACAATGAGGTTGAGTACATTTTTGTTTATCAGTCATATTGATAACCTCTTGTGAAGTGCTTACTCAAGTCTCTTGTCCATTTTCTTGTGGAATTCCTTGTCTTTTTCTTAGCTGAATGAGGAATAGTTCTTTAAATGTTCTAGATATTAATCCTTTCTATATGGTGAAAATATCTTTTCCCATGACTTATCTTTTCACTCTGTTTATGTCTTTTGATGAACAGTTCTTAATTTTAATGTAGTACCATTTAACCATCTTTGTTTGTTAAAACATATTTTTCATATTGTTATCATCAAATATAAAAAAAGATTCTTAATACAAAAGCTAAAAATATTGCACTATAGAAATTGGGGAAATGTCAGTTGTTCTATTATGTGATAATTTATTTTTTATTAAATAACAAATTTCATATGAAAAATAGTGGCTTAAATGAATGTTTAAACGATTGTTCTTCTCTTTTCTTGGTGGCAGTTGACTTATTAAGAAATTAGTTTGTTGGCTGATAAATCTGAAACTACAAAAAGCACAGATTTATGGAAAGTTTTGTATAACTTATCACATAACTGCAATAAAACAGAAGTGAAGGTTTTGCAAAGACACATTTGCAACATTTGAATGAATACTGGAGGCGATGTCATTTGTTTATCAACGGGGATATATATGTATAAACACAAACTGCCTGTGTAATGGCAGTAAGTGAGGGTTGGGAAAAAAAAGGAATTTTTTTACCTTTCCTATCTAAACATCATACCACAAGCATGGATACCTTTATAATGAAAACCATGTCTGATATTCTTCAAGTTGAACTGAAAATTATTGTAAAAATATTAAAATATTATAACTGTACTTTTACTGTAGTGCATAAAAGATTAATTTTATGTTTTTATGTAAGATTTAGGAGTCTTAAAGCTGCATTAAAATATACTAACAAAAATAAGCATAAAAATGTTAAAGGATTAACAATTGAAAATGTCCCATTATTCTTAAGAATTTTTGGAAGACTAGACAGAGTATGGATCTTGTTATTTTCAAAATGAAGAGGAAGAATATATCAGCATTATGATTCATATGTAAAAATCTCTTCTATCCAAATTTAAAAGAATAAAAATTTTAATTTGCTAAGGCAAGAGAACATACAAAGCAAATAGCTAAGAATGATATTCACTGTGACTTAGGTCTACTATGTCTGGTTTAAGTCAGTTCTATATCAATTTTCTGAGATATCTTAAGTTTTAAGATACTTATATTGGAGTCAGTATTTTAAAGACCCTGCCTGAGAGATGATTCAGCAAAGACATAAAATTTTTTTGAAGCTTCTCTGTCTTCTTTGTCATGTGATGGTGTTTATGATAAATTTTGTGTTCTTAAATCACATCCTGATAAAAATGCGCTAGTTGAGTAGGTTAAAGAGAAACTTTCTAGAGGTTTAAGATACTAGAATGTATGTAAAGAGTAAGGTAATTCAAACATAGTAATAAACACATAAAAAATAAACAACTACAAGGTCTAATTCTAAGCAAGGATGCAGAGATTATTTTTGCTGATGTTCGAATATTAGAAAAGTCATTGAAGATCAATAAAACTGCAATATTCCAAATGAATTATTTATTCTGAGATATACCAACAGATGTCTAAAAAAATAATAATTAAGGGAACTGAATTAGTCACTGATCGAAATGATGCAAATGTGTGTTATTTGTAAGTTTTTAAAAAGATTTTATTTCATATTCAAACACAATGTGATTTAATGTTTATATATTTGTACAGTTTCTCACATAAACATATCAACAAACCAGAGATAAATTTGGTCAAAACCATGTGTACTGATGATCTGCAAAATAAGTCAGCATAGATTTAAGTAACTAGTGTGTGTATATGCAAATTTATCATATAGCTACTTAGAATCAACTATATAGAATGTGAATTCATTAAGTAATTTTCTTATGAGAAATATAATTTGATGAAATAGGTGTGTCTCTTGAAGTTTATACCAAGAGGGTAAGGAAAAAAGAGCTTGCAGAATATTTTGTTGTTTTTGCTTCTAGAGATACCTGACCTGGCCTGTTTCTCTTTTCTTCCTTTTTCCTTGCCCCTCCCTTAACCTTAATTTTGATGTTCATCTACCTATTACATCTTCACCTAGTATCTCTGACTCAATATATATTGTCATCTTTTAACAACCATCACCTTGAACTTTCTTCTAACCTTCTGACTATGATTTCGTTTTGACAATGCAGTTGTGGCATTCATTCATTCAACACCACAAACAGAAAAGAAACAAAAGGGGTAGCTTAGTGGTTAAGATGTGGAACCTGAAGTCAGATGGCTTGTCTGTATCTTGGTTCTGATAATTATTGCTTAACTTCTGTGTGTAAGTTTCCTCATCTGTAAAAAGAGGGTACTAACAATACTTACCTCATAGGCTATTGTGAAGAATGAACAAATCAGTATATGTAAAAGTCTTATAACGGTGCCTAACATAATAAAAATCATGTCAGTTGCTTTTATTATTGTTGTTATTATTTCATCATTGATGTACCAAGCATTCTACTACATATTTGGATTATACTGGTGAACTAGATAGACAAGGACTATAACTTCTGTATGGTTATATTTTATAATAAATTATTATTTGTATTTAGCGTTTTACTCTTTTGTTCTTTTGTTTGTTTTAATATTCATTTTAGATATTAACTGTCCCCCACTATTGTATCTCAGATTCCTAACTGGATCCCAGACAAAAGGTCTAGAAATACTGTTACATTTAACAGTAGGTACCAAAAATGTTAAACTTAAACCATCAAAAAAAGATATAACTCCCAGGACTGGCACAAGTAACAAAAGCCATCTGACTATCCATTTTTAATTTCTGTTGCTATTGCCACATTCTTGTCCTTTGTTTTGAAATTAATTCTATTCAATAGCTCACACTTTCCCCCTCCTTTCCATCACTGCAGCCTACAATTTTCAAACCTAAACTGGCATACAGTAACTAAAAGTGACTTATTTATAGTGAAGACTGATAATTATTATAGTTATATAAGAATTAACTAGTTATGTACCCCAAAATAAAAAGAAAACACCCTTGACTATATATTCAATAAATTATAAAATGTGACCCCCCCAAAACAGCAGAAGTTCTGAGAAAGATACATCGCTGTAATTACCCTATAATTGCACATCCTAAGTATGGTGGAAGTATTCTGCTTCAAAATGACCATAAAAACTATAATGGGACATATTTAGATATTAAAATTTGCTCTTTCCACTCCTTGTTAACTTTCATTTACCCATTTCTCTTCATTTATGAATACTGTCCTTAGGTAAAAGAATAAATAAAACCTTAGAAGAGCTAAATTCTTGGCTTAGAATTCCAAAATAGGATCTTCATAGTATGACCTTTTCTTTTCCCATGATATATAGGTATTTCCTCAAGGAGGAAAACAGTTTTGTTTCAATTCCAAAAGGGCCTGATTTGGAAGATCAGAATGTCAAGCTCTAAGAATATACCACTGATAACCTTAGGGCAAGTGAAATAGGGGCTACACTGAACTTCTTTCCTGCTTTCAGCAAAACCCTACTAAAAATGAAGATAAAATGATTCTCTAACCTTAGAGACTAAATTGTAGGTCTTAGCAGGGTATTTGGGGAGATATTTCAGGACAGTGAAATATTTGTAACAGATATTCAGTTTACCTACAGATACACTTTCCTACCCTATAAATATGGCTTTCATTTAACAAAAATTAAAGAGTTAAACGTAAAAACAAAACCATAAAAGATCTAGCAAAAATATAAACAAATACATAACCGTGGGAAGAAAACACATTCCTAAGACTAGAACTGCAAAAATACCAAAAAGAAAAAAACTGAACTGCAAGTATACAAAAAAGAAAAAGAAACTGATATATAAAAATTCACATGACAAGAAAAATAACACATGAATTAAAATTGTTGCACCATTTTGTTACGTATATGCTATATATATATTAGCATGTTGTATTAGGTTTGTCCAGAAGGTATCCAGCCATGTAATATGAAAAATAGAACCTTTTATTGAAGAAGATACAACGTACAAGAAACATTGTACATAGGATGATGATGCCTCAGTCCCCTTCAAAGTAGGCAGATTGGGACCTCACACAATTTTCCCAGTTGCCATCAGCTGCCCCATCATATCTTCCTGAATCTCATTGAGAGTCTGAAATTGCTTCCCTTTCGAAAGTGATTCTAGTTTTGGGAAAAGCCAGACATCTTGGTGTGCCAAATCTGGGCTGTATGGGGGCTGAGTGACCTAGGTGACTTGATGCTTCACCAAAAAATTCTGCACAAGACAGGATGCCTGAGCAGACACCTTGTCATGATGAAGCTGCCAATCACAGTTGCCTACAACTGTGGGCTTCTAAATCATCTAAATAGTTTCCACAAAGGAATGTTCAAGCTTAATGCAAAATTTGATTCAGACTCGTTACTCTACTCGTTCGGTCATTTTGAATGCAACAGCCACATAGTACATACACATGCTCACTCAGTGGCATCTATTGCCCCCACTGATCAGTAGAGTGAAGTCGTCATTGTTCATGTACATGCATATTCCAGTCCACTCTCCTTGGCTGCCAGGTTACACAGATGTCACACCGATCATTCTTGTTATATTAATAATGGCTGGACTTTTTCTGGATATACCTCATATACGTCTTATATAGAACAACACTTAAAAATAAACTAAAAATTAAGAGGGGATTTGTTGGATGCTTTTGGCTGAGTCTCTTATAAAATTGCAATCAAGTTGTCAGCTAGGGTCTAGAGTAATCTGAGGGCTTGAGTGGGGCTACAGCGTTTGTGTCTAAGGTGGCTCACCCACTTGGTTCTTGGAAGAAGGCCTCAGTTCTTTGTTGGTTTCTGGCAATAGACCTTACTTCCTAACCATCTACACATCTAAAAGGGCTGCTTGAGTGCCAAACAAAATGTCACAGGCCTTCTCCAAGTTCGATGAGTTTTATAAAACATACACATGTAAAATCACTACCACAGTCAAGATACAGAACATTTCTATCATCCAAAGAGTTCCATCAGATACCTCTCTTCATTTTTGGCCTCAGTAGTGTGTTTGTTTGTTTGTTTTTAGCATTGTTCATGAAACTGCTAAAGGTCATGAAACTACTACAGTTACAAAAACATCAGTTTACTGGGCTACCATTTTAAACTTATTTCTTGCTGTTCAGCCCATATTTGAACAACTGCATCACTGGGATTTAAGAACCTCAATATGCATGGAGTTGCAAGGAAAGTCAAGGTGGAAGATTAATCCTCCCAACAAAATTGCTCTAATGTAAGCTTCTTAGAAATGCTATCATTCTCCAGTTTTTAAATTTTCTTCATCAGTTTGTTGACCTGGAATTTCTCCTATTCGAGATGTTGTTCTGGTTTGTTGTTCTCATTCTACAATTGCAACAATTTTCTAGGGAGCTAGAGTGAAGAACTGTTTTTTGTTCTTATAATTTACAACAAGGGTTTCTTTCTCCTTCTGCAAAGGAGAAACTTGGCTTTCTATTACTGTTGATGAGTTTGTATTTTCCAGTACTTCATATAAATGGAACCACATAAGTATGTAGCTTTTGTGTAAAGCCTCTTTCACGTGGCTTGTTTTCGAGATTCATTACTGTGGTGTATATCAGTATATCCTTTTTATTGGTGAATAGAGTTCCATTATATAGATATACCTGAAAAGTACTCAATTATAATTATGCTTTGAATTTGACCCATAAAATATTTGTGGACATTTGTTGATTTTCTTTTGCTATGTAAATAACTACATAATATCCTCATTTTGCTTCTTGGCTTGCAAACTCTAAAATATTGCCTACCTAACCCTTAAAAAATAAAGTTTGCTGAACTAACTAAATAGTCATTAGCTGGGAACCTGCTGGAAATGCAGAATCTCAAACCCCACCCTAAGACTATTGAATCAGTATCTGGATTTTAACACGATTCCCAGATAATTCATATGCATATCAAAGTTTGAGAAGCACTGATGTTTTTTCCCTCAGAATTCTAACAAGAAACAATATACATTATGTGTGTAAAACAGTGTAAGCCTGTGTGTTTGTTTATCTATGACTTTCAGAAAATTATTATCCAAAATAAACTCATAAAAAACAAAATATGGAGGTATATACAGGTTGGAAATTTTAATTCTTATTTTTAAGTTAATATTTTTAGATGTAAAATATTCATTATTTTACAATCTTGAGTATAAAATCATTTAAAAAAATCCTTGTTAAAGCATTTTTCAAAAGGGCACATGTAGCACAAATAACTATTCTGTCTTCTATACAAGGATGTACCAGTGATTAGTAGAGATTAACAGATGATCATCTTCATGCATGTGATAAACAAGACCAAAGGTCACCAGGGTTTTAGTTTACCATATGCTGCAGAATTCATGCAGCAAACCTACTTGGCATGTGCTTTCATTATACACAAATTTTAATCAACAAATTAGAGATTAAAGGACAAATTATTCACTTGCATTCCTATTAATATTTGCTCAGTAAGTATATGAAGCTGAAGATTTTTCTCCTCTCTATGCAAAACTATTTTTGAAACTAGAGAAAACTAATTTATATATAATTTAAATTTGCAGTAAGCAGTAACAAACAGCATTTTATTGAAGTCAGATAGATGCTCAGTTTGTAATCATCTAACCAATAGCTGAAATCTTTTTGGATTTCCTAGATAACATTTGAAATTAAGTTGGATTTATGCAGCTACTATTTTAGATAAAGAGTTTCATACTTTCATTGATTTAAGTTACTATTTAAGGTTCTTAATAGAATCATTCCAAATAAAACACTTAAATTTCTTTTCTATACTTATTTAATTAATGCTAGCCAGAAAATAGAAATTTGTCCCTTTCAAACAATCTTTTCCAGAATTTCTTGATTCACTTTGTATCTTTTTGCACACGTTAGTTCTAAATATATATCTGAACTCTAAATGACTTCTGTTCATATTAATAGTCCATAACAAGCTATTAAATCTTCCTTAAAACAAGCAACAATATGCCAGAACACTTGCTCTGTATTTTGATACTTTAATAAAAAGAACCTATAAACACCCCCAAAATAATTATAAAATAATTATTTCTTCATTAATAAGTATTGTGTTCTCTACTCATGTATCAAATTTTAGCAATAGTCTGAAACTGTCATAGGAATTGTTCAAAGGATTTTTTCAGATTTATTTAATCTTATTTGATAAGGCATATGCATTATGCTTAGAATGAGATCATTTGGTCCCTTTAAGTCTTCCAGCTATTTACCTAAGTTAGTCCTACTTTGGAAAATAAAAGTTGTTTCCATGATATTGTTAAAATCTTAGCAGAATAAAATAAGTAATATGAGAGTTCATCTTTCTGTCCCTGTTTGGAGTTATAGTAATATTTATTATTCACTCTTCAGGAAGCAAGTGAATTTGTGAAAAACAAAGTAGATAAATTATATCCTATAATATCTAGTTTAAAATAAAAATATTAATGATAGAAAAAGTAATTAAAAGAGGATTACATTTAAAATGATGTGCTTCTCTGGAAAATACAAAAGGAAAATGAAACATATAGAACCCAATACCAACAAAAATGTTAAAAAGGGCCTGCTAAATAAAATTCTAGGTTAAATATAAGTGACTAGAGAACTTACAGGTCATAATGCAATAGGCCCCGAGTTTAAAAAGTCAACAAAAGGGTTCCACCCTGAAAGATACCCTTACAAATTTGTAAGGTAATAACAGAGAAAAATAGCATTAATGATGCATGAGTCAGAACATCAGTTTAGACTAAAAGCCAATTACAATTATGGAATCTGCATCTGTTCATTACAACTTTGTCAGTTTTCCAGAATATGAGACTAGGCAGTTTTGACAAATGACGTAAATGGAAATGTGTTTAGAAACAGCTAAACAATGTGTGCAACATGCAAAAAATGTGATGTTACAGCTAAAAAGGAATTCACTCTTCTTCATACTACTATTTATATAGACTCCTCTTGGTTCTATTTCGAAGGACTTGTTTCTTATTCTGTATAATTTCACCATTAAGAGACTGACTCAACATTCCTTGAATGTTTAAAATTTCTACTATGTTTTCTATTAGACTATAAAACATTTGCTTCTAAGGTGTATGGAATGGCTTACAGAGAATGTAAATGATTTTGAAAAATTGCATTAAATTTGCCTGATGTGTGTGACAAGTGTTTAGATGAGTAATCGTAAGGCCATTTTTAATTTATGTACTCAGTTTTTCAGAAAATCAATGGACCTCTTTAGACATGTCATATTTAGCTGGAAAGAGGCTGTGTAAATTAGTGAGAAAGAAAATTCATTTGGGGCATATTAAGCAGACCAAAAATGACAAAATGATACAAAGTCATAACAAAGGAGTCAATCTAAAGAAAGTTAAGCTGCATTCTAAAGATCAGATAAGCATTTCCCAAAGTGTGTTCCCTAATACCATAGTCCTTTACAACAGTGAAAAATGGGTTTATCATTAAATGAGCATTTAAAAATGCTGGGTATTGTGATTCTCCTAAGAGGTTCACAGTGTACAAAAATATATGAAAGGCTCTGTTAGCAAAATGCAGAAAAATAACCAACCTGATTTTTTTTTCCATAAAATTCCCACCCTACTTTGAAAAATTTAACTCATTTTTTCCCCCACAGAAAACAGTTAGGAGCTGCTTTAATAGATATAGGTATTTAGGAAGCAAAGTGTTAAAAAGAAAAAATGGTCCAGACGTAAAAAACTATTAAGTTAAAAAATGATCTAAAGGAATTTAATATAAAAGAAATTGTAGCAGAGCCCATCCTCCAGCTATTATTCATTCATTCAACAATATTTACTGAACACAAGTAGGGCCAACCATTGCGTTAGGCACTGGGTACACGGTTCTGACTTTCTAAAAAGCTGTTCTCACCCCCACCCCAACATTTCCTCCAAAAATACTAGGAGTCTTTTTGAGAAAGACTTCTGTACATGAGTAAACTGACAATTTCAACTCTTATGTAGTGTTAACCTTGTTTCACAAGCACTGACAGTAAAGGTACTTAACAATAAAGAAAATAACTAAATGCTAATCATATGAAACCTCTCTCAAAACTGAAAAGTGAATATAAATCAGTGAATATTTGCTCAAGGTAAGCATAACAAGGCAATGTCAGTGAAAACATCTTGTTTTTAATAATGGGAATGAGATGTTATTGTAGGATAATCTGCAGATACAAATAAGCATATGATAAATAATCTTTGCTTTTTAGGAGTATAATGATGGTTCAAGTAATTAAATAGCTTAATGATATTCAGGAGATAAAGGATGCCATAAACCATATGATTTTTTATTAAATGTTACTAATACTGCAAAACAATTCCATTTTTATTAGATGACATGTTCACTTGGAATATAAACCAGCTTGAAGGGTTCTTACTATTCAAATCTGGGATAATTTGAGCATAAAATAACCAATGATAGTAATGGATTTTAACTACAGAATGAAAGAATCCACAAGTACTTACCAATAAAAGGAAATTAATAAAGGAGAGAAATTTTTTTCTTTTTCTTTTTTTTTTAAATAATTTATTTATTTGTTTGATTGCTTATTTTATTTTTAGAGAGAGAGGAAAGGGGAAAGAGAGGGAGAGAAACATCTCTGTGTGGTTGCCTCTAACTCGCGCCCCCAACTGGGGACCTGACATGCAACCTAGTAATGTGCCCTAGCTGGGAATCAAACCAGTGACACTTGGCTTGCAGGCCGACACTCAATCCACTGAGCCACAGCAGCCAGGGCTGAAATTTTTTCCTTAAAATAGAATTCCAACAAGTAAAAGTGACAGAAATTATAGAATTATAACAAAATTATTTGTTATGAAATAAAAAGAAAAACTGAGGAATTATCCCAGACCAGAAGAGACTAACAGAGACATGACAACTAAATGCAATAGGGATCCTGGACCAAAGTAAGAACAGTAGGATATTTAACAAAATTTGGAACAATTCTTTTTCTTTTGCTATAAAGGTCATTAGTGGAACAAGTGGCACAATTTGAATGTCTAGAGCATTACAGTGTAAGAGAACTTTATGCAATGATGGAAATGGTCTATATATCTATGTTCTCCCATACAGTAGCCACTGGACTGCCGAGTGCTTGAAATGTGACTAGTTTGACTGAGAAACTAAATTTCTAGCTTATTTAATTTTAATTTAAATAGCCACATTCAAATTTGGCTAGTGACTATCATATTGGACGGCATAGGTTTATAGACTACACAATAGCACTATGTCAATGTTAATTTCCCAGTTTTGAACGTTGTATTGAGATTGTGAGATTCTATTTTTTTTAGGGAACACATAGTGAAGTTTTTAGAGGTTCTGGGACATTTGTGTGTAACTTAAAGACTTTTAAAAAGTTTCAGAGAAAAGAAAAGAGGGACAATGATAAAGCAAATATGATGAAGTGTTAATATTTAGAGATTCTGGGTAAAGGGCGTATAGTATTCATTGTACTATTTTTGCAACTCTTCTCTAAGTTTAATGGTGTGTCAAACTAAAAGTTAAACACAAGAAAAGAATAAAAAGCTGCATAAAATTAATGTTGTTCTCACTAGAACTGATTTTTGTAATTACTTATTTGTAAATATAAATTAATCAAGTTTCTATTTATCTACATATTTTTCACTTAGTTTTTGAAATGTGAGCATTCAACTATTAATTCAATTTTCATAACAAAACTCATCCATCACTCTATAAACAAATATTCACTTCTTGACCAAACGTGTTGTTATTATAAACATTTGTAGTAAGCAGAGAAATAAAGATAATAAAGCTCATATTTAAGCCTGAGTACTAAGTATTAAAAGCAGCAAAGGTATTTAAAAGTTAAGGTCATTCAGGAGAACACAAATAACATTTTAGGCATCTCTCTGAAGATGTGGGACATACAGTCATTCCCACTGAATAAAATGGAAAGCCTTGTAGAGTGAGATTTAGTGGGTTCATCCTTAGGAAAATAATTTTAAAATGTGTATATATTCCAGCTATATGTGAACAAGCAAATGTCAACAATAAATAATGTAAAAGTTGTTAAATAGAAAACCTGGACAATAAAGGAAAAAAATTGTCTCAATTAATTTCAAATCAGATTTCTCTTTTTCTACACACTCATTAATCCAGTATAATCGGGTTTCTATTATCATTTCACTGAATCTATTTTTAGCAAATATATGTATTTTTCAATAAATACTTTTTTGTCCTTAAGTCCACATCTTCGATAATATGAAGTTGGTCTGGAAAAAAAATCCAGCCATTGTTATTGTAATGAGAATGGCTTGCATGACATCAGTGTAACCTGGCAGCCAAGGAGAATGAACTGGAATGCACATACATGAACAATGATGACTTCACTGTACTAGTCAGTAGGGGTAGTAGACATTGTTGCATGAGTATGTGTACTGTGTGGCCACTGCATTCAAAGTGACTAAGCGAGTTTGAGCAATGAATCTGCATCAAATTTTGTGTTAAGCTTGAACATTCCTGTGCAGAAACTATTCAGAGAATTCAGAAGGCCGTGGCTATAAGCAACTGGTGATTGGCAGCTTCATCACAACAAGGTGCCCACTCATGTATCATGTCTTGTGCAGAATTTTTGATGCATCATCAAATTACTCAGGTAGCTCAGTCCCTCTACAGCCCAGAACTGGCACCCTGAAACTTCTGGCATTTCCCAAAACTAAAATCACCTTTGAAAGGGAAGTGGTTTCAGACTGTTGATGAGATTCAGGAAAATACTATGGGGCACCTGATGGTGACTGACATTACTCTGTGAGGTCCCTAGGTGCCTACTTTGAAGGAAACTGAGGCATCATTGTCCCACATACAATGTTTCTTTGTATGTTCTATCTTCTTCAATAAATATCTCTATTTTTCATATTACATGGCTGGGTAACTTCTGGACAGACCTCATTTAGACTACACTTTCTTGAAACATTCTTTTCTACACAATTTAATGATGTGTATTTTCTAATTTTTCTACCTCTCTTTACTCTGCTTTTGTATCCTTTGCAAGCTCCCTTTCCTTTACTTATTTGGTGATTGTTGCATTTCTTAAGATTCTGTGCTAGATGCACATCATCTCTTCTCATTTATACTCTATTCTTGGGTGATTTCATGCTATATTCCTGCCTTCAAAAACTATGTGTTGCACCTATGGGAATGGTTTAAGAAGTCTTATCTTAAATCATTCCTGAACTCCATACTCACAAATGGACTCATGGGCATATCTAGTCAGATGTCAAAAACTAAACTTATCATCTGATCCCTATGTCTCCCCCCAAAACTGCTCTTCCTTTATTCCCACTTAAAAAATGGCACCACCATTTGCTAAAGATATAAGCTGGGAGTCATCTTTGATTTTTTCCTTCTCCATTACCTATATTAAAAGGATCATCAAGTTTTGCCCTCGCTGGGATGCTGAATTGGTTGGAGCATTGTCCTGTACACCAAAAGGATGCAGGGCAATTTCAGGTCAGGGCGCATACCTAGGTTGCAAGTTCAATCCCCAGTTGGAGTATCCTTTCTCTTCCTCTCTAGGATCAATGACCTTATCCTTGGATGAGGATTAAAAACATAAAAAGGATCATCAAGTTGTGTGTGTGTATATATATATACACACATATATATATATATATATAGTTTTTCTATTACAGTAGTCCCATTACCTCCCCCCTGGACCACCCCTTCTCCCACAGTCACTCCCCACCCCATTGTCCATGGCCATGGGTTATTTATACATGTTCCTTTACTAAACTCTTCCCCTATTTACTTCCCCTCTCTCCCTCCTGATAACTGTTTTTCTGTTCCTTGTTCAATTTTGTTCATTTGTTTGTGTTGTTCATTAGTCTCCTGTATTAGACGATATCATATGGTATTTTTCTTTCATTGCCTGGCTTATTTCACTAAGCATAATTATCTCTAGTTCCATCCATGTCGTCGCAAATGGCAAGAGTTCCTTCTTTCTTTCTGCTGCATGGTATTCCATTGTGTAAATGTACCACAGTTTTTTAATCCACTCATCTACAGATGGGCACTTAGGCTGTTTCCAGCACTTGGCTATTGTGAACAGTGCTGCTATGAACATAGGGGTGCATAAGTTCTTTTGAATTGGGGTTTCAGGATTCTTCAGGTATAATTCTAGCAATGGAATCGCTGGTTCAAAAGGCAGTTCCATTTTCAGTTTTTGAGGCAATTCCATACTGTTTTCCACAGTGGCTACACCAGTCTGCATTCCACCAATAGTGCACTAGGGTTCCCATTTCTCCACACCCTTGTCAGCACTTGTTTATTGATTTGTTGATGATGGCCATTCTGACTGATGTAAACTGGTATCACATTGTGGTTTTTATTTGCATCTCCCTGATAGCTAGTGATGTTGAGCATTCTTTCATATGTCTATGAGCCCTCTGTGTATGCCCCTTGGAGAAGTGATTGTTCAGGTCCTTTGCCCATTTTTTCATTGGGCTGTCTTCTTGGTGTTAAGATGTGTAAGTTCTTTATATATTTTGGAGATCAATCCCTTGTCTGAGGTATCATTGGCAAATGTGTTTTCCCATATGTTTGGTTCCCTTTTCATCTTCCTGATGCTTTCTTTTGCTGAGCAGAAACTCTTTAATTTGATGTAGTCCCATTTGTTTATTCTTTCGTTTATTTCCCTTGCCTTAGGAGATGTATCAGTGAAAATATTGCTATGTGGGAGATCTGTTTTTCTCTAGGACTTTTATGGTGTTATGTCTTTTTTTTTTTTTTTTTTTTGGTTTTTCAATTACAGTTGTCCCCTTTTCTCCCAATTTCTCTCCCCCACCCAACCCACCCCCTCTCCTGCAATCATATCCCTCCCCGTTGTCCATGTCCATGAGTCATTTATACGGGTTCTTTGACTAGACCCTTCCCTTGCTTATCCCCCTTCTCTCCCTCCCCCCTCCCCTCTATTGACTGCTATTCTGCTCTTTGTTCTATTTAGTTCTTTTGTTTGTGTTGTTCTTTAGTTTCCTGTATTAGGTGATATCATATGGTATTTTTCTTTCTTTGCCTGGCTTATTTCACTAAGCAAAATTCTTTCTAGTTCCATCCATGTTGTTGCAAATGGCAGGAGTTCCTTCCTTCTTTCTGCTACATAGTATTCCATTGTGTAAATGTACCACAGTTTTTTGATCCACTCATCTACAGATGGGCACTTAGGTTGTTTCCAGCACTTGGCTATTATAAACAGTGCTGCAATGAACATAGGGGTGCATAAGTTCTTTTGAATTGGTGTTTCAAGATTCTTCGGGTATAATCCTAGTAGTGGAGTCGCTGGTTCAAAAGGCAGTTCTATTTTTAATCTTTTGAGGTAATTCCATACTGTTTTCTATAGTGGCCGCACCAGTCTACATTCCCACCAACGGTGCAGTAGGGTTCCCGTTTCTCCACATCCTCACCAGCACTTGTTGTTTGTTGATTTGTTGATGATGGCCATTCTGACTGGTGTAAAATGGTATCTCATTGTGGTTTTTATTTGCATCTCTCTGATGGCTAATGATGTTGAGCATTTTTTCATGTGTCTATGGACCTTCTGTATGTCCTCTTCGGAGAAGTGTTTGTTCAGGTCCTTTGCCCATTTTTTAATTGGGTTGTTTGTTTTCTTGATGTTGAGTCATATCAGCTCTTTATATATTTTGGAAATCAGTCCCCTGTCTGTGATGTCATTGGCAAATATGTTTTCCCATATGGTTGGTTTCCTTTTCATCTTGATGTTTTCTTTTGCTGAGCAGAAACTCTTTAGTTTGATGTAATCCCATTTATTTATTTTTTTCCTTTATTTCTCTTGCTTTAGGAGATGTATCCATGAAGAAATTGTTACGTGAGATATCTGATATTTTCTTGCCTATGTTTTCCTCTAGGACTTTTATGGTGTCACGGCTTACATTTAAGTCTTTGATCCATCTTGAGTTTATTCTGGTGTGTGGTGTAAGTTGGTGGTCTAGTTTCATTTTTGGCACGTCTCTGTGCAGTTCTCCCAGCACCATTTGTTGAAGAGGCTCTTCTCACTCCATTTTATGTTCCTTCCCCCTTTGTTGGCTATTAGTTGACCATATAGACCTGGGTGTATTTCTGGGCTCTCTATTCTGTTCCATTGATCTATATGTCTGTTCTTATGCCAGTGCCAGATTTTCCTGATCACAGTGGCTTTGTAATATAGTTTGGTGTCAGGTATTGTGATTCCTCCTACTGTGTTCTTCTGTCTCAAGATTGCTGTTGCTATTCAGGGTCATCTTTGGTTCCACATAAATTTTTGAAGTATTTGTTCTAGGTCTGCAAAATATGTCACTGGTATTTTAATAGGGATTGTATTGAATCTGTAAATTGCTTTGGGTAATATGGACATTTTAATGATCTTGATTCTTCCCATCCATGAATATGGTATTTGCTTCCATATATTTGTATCTTCCTTAATTTTTTTCTTCAGTGTTATGTAGTTTTCCAAGTATAGGTCTTTTATTTCTTTGGTTAAGTTTATTCTGAGAAGACTACAAGAAGGATATCAACAGCAACACACTCATAGTAGGGAACTTGAACACCCTATTATCAACAATAGACAGATCTTTGGAGCAAAGAAACACCAAGGATATTGAGGTATAGAACAACACAATATATCAAATGGACTTAATTGATATATATAGAACTTTTCACCCTAAAGAAGCAAAATATACATTCTTTTCAAATTCACATAGGACATTTTCAAAGATAGACCACAGGGTAGGACACAAAACAAGCCTCAACAAATTCAAGAAAATTGAAATTATATCAAGCATCTTCTCAGACCACAGTGCCTTGAAACTAGAAATCAACCTCAAGGAAAAATCTCAAAGACATTTAAACTAATGGAGAATTAGTAACATGATATTAAAAAATGAATGAGTTAACAATGACACCAAGGAAGAAATCAAGACGTTTCTGGAAACTAATGATAATGAACACACAACAGCCCAAAACCTATGAGATACAGCGAAAACAGTCCTGAGAGGAAAGTTCATAGCAATACAGGCTTCAGATAAAATATTTAACCCTTCCCTGGCTGCTGTGGCTCAGTGGACTGAGTGTTGGCCTGCGAGCCAAGTGTTGCTGGTTCAATTCCCAGCAAGAGCACATCACTAGGTTGCATGTCAGGTCCCCAGTTGGAGGTGCGAGTGAGAGGCAAGCACACAGAGATGTTTCTCTCCCTCTCTTTCTCCTTTCTCCTCTCTCTAAAAATAAAATAAGTAAACAAACAAATAAATAAATTATTTTAAAAAATTAACCCCACAGCTACGAGAACTAGAACAACAACAACAAACAAAGCCCAGGGCAAGCAGAAGGAAGGAAATCATCAAGATCAGAGCAGAATTAAATGACATAGAGACTAAACTAACAATTCAAAAGATCAACAAAACTAGGAGCTGGTTCTTTGAAAAGATAAACAAAATCGACAAGCCTTTAGCCAGGCTCATCAAGAAAAAAAGAGATAGGACCCAAATAAACAAAATCAGAAATGAAAGAGGAGAAATCACGACCAATATAATAGAAATACAAAGGATTGTAAGAAATTACTACAAACTGTACAGCAAGAAACTTGACAATCTAGAAGAAATGGACAAATTTCTAGAAACATATAATCTCCCAAAATTGAATCAAGAAGAAGTAGAAAGCCTGAAAGACCGATAACAAAGAGTGAAATTGAAACAGTAATAAAAAAAACTCCCCCCACACAAAAGACCTGAACCAAATGGCTTCACAGGTGAATTTTATAAAACATTTAGGGAAGAACTAATGCCTACACTTTTCAAACTATTCCAAAAAACCCAAGAAGAGAGAAAACTCCAAAACTCTTTCTATGAAGCTAGTGTTACCCTAATTCCAAAACCAGGTCAAGACACAACATAAAAAGAAAACTACAGGCCAATATTGCTGATGAACATAGATGTTAAAATCTTCAATAAAATATTGGCAAACAGGATCCAGCAACACATTAAAAAGATCATACACCACGATCAAGTGGGATTCATCCCAGGGATGCAAGGACGGTTTAATGTTCACAAACCAATAAATGTAATACACCACATAAACAAAATGAAAGACAAAAATTACATGATCATATCAATAGATGCTGAAAAAAGCATTCGATGAAGTACAACACCCATTTATGATGAAAACACTCAGCAAAATGGGAATAGAGGAAGCATACCTCAACATAATAAAGGCCATATATGAGAATCCTGAAGCCAACATCATACTCAATGGACAAAAACTGAAAGCATTCCCCCTGAGATCAGGAACAAGACAAGGATGTCCACTTTCTCCATTCCTATTCAACGTAGTGTTGGAAGTATAGCCACAGCAATCAGACCAAAAAAAAAAAAGAAACAAAAGGCATCCAAATTGGAAAAGAGGAAGTAAAAGTGTCATTATTTGCAGACAACATGATAGTGTACATAGAAAACTCTATAGACTCCACTAATAAACTACCCGACACAATAAGTGAATTTGGCAAAAGAGCAGGGTACAAAGTCAATATTCAGAAATCGAAGGCATTTCTGTACACTGCAATATAATGTCAGAGATAGAAACAAACAAACAAAAAATCCCATTTACTATAGCAACAAGGGAAATAAAGTACCTAGGAATAAACTTAATGAAAGGGATCATCAAATTTTGTACATTCTATTATTTAGAGTAGATTCTTATTTATAGTAGAGATGCTCTACTAAAAGTATAAATTAAGTGTTACTGATATGAGTTCTTTCTCCTTTTAATGTTGGCATTTACAGTTTCTAGTAGTTTCTTATACTTAAGAAAATTAAGGCCAAAACAGCAGCAAACATACTATTTTAGGTGGCCTCAGCTTAGGTGAAGGAGGGAATGGGCAAAGCAGAGAGGCCTGAAATAAAGGACTATGTCCACTTGAGATTTTTGGCTATGGTTACCTATACATGAGACAAACTAGAATCAGCTAAACTGGAAGCCTAAGATTTGAGAGAATTTTTTAAAAAAATCACATACCTTTAGTGTCTGTTTAACCACTGAAGTAAATGATGGGCTCCCAAAAATGCATCAGTAGATAGAGGCTCTCAAAATGGTACATCTCATGAGAAGAGACTGTTCTTTATTGTGCACTTGAAATGTGGCCATGGACAAGAACCTCTTAAAAATTCAATGATCACAGAATATAATGGAAAAGAGGGTTCCTTCCAACAAAAAGAACTGGGATGAAAAGAGAAGGAGATAGCTGAGGTTTTTCTGTATATAGAAAGTGGTAATGGATATTTGGGCAATCTGTTAGTTACCTACTGCAGTGTAATAAATTATCACAAACTTAGTAGCTTAAAGTAATGCACAGTTTCTGTAGACTCAGAGTCCGAACCTTGCTTAGATGGGTCCTCTGCAAGTCTATAATCAAGGCGTTCTCTAGCATTAGGTTTTCTTCTGAAAGCAGTGCTCAGGTTTTTTGGATTGTAGGGCTGAGCATTATATAACATTTGACCTAATCTAGTAAAAAATCACAGAAAAAAACTATGCCTGTACCCCTAACTCCACCACGAAGCCTGAATGGATAGCCTGGATCTGCGCTCTGACCAGGTTATAACAAGACACCCTCAATTCTGTAGTGTTGGTGTCAGAGAAGACCAATTTGGAGCCAGAAATTTCATCCCCCCTGGCTGATAATGAGCCTTTCCCATGGGATATCAGTAGAGGAGTTGTGGGGAGTGAGGACTTTCACATCTACCCAGCAGTAATGAGAAGCCCACCCCACCCTTTGGGAATCAGTGTAGGACAATTGGAAAATGTAGAACTTCTATCCCCACCCAGCAGGAATGAGGCAATGTGCGCCTCCTCCTCTTGGTCAGGTGTCAGAGGAAGCTGGCCAAGCAACAGGCTTAAATAATATTTTGAATCTTCTGCTATAATTCTGAACACAAAATGTCCAGGTTTCAACTTAAAGTCACTCATCATGCCAAGAACCAGAAATATCTCAGAAGAATTGACAGAAATTCTGCAGAATCTTTTTTCAGAAAAGAAGATAGGACTCATTGCAATCAAATATTTTATGAAGTCATGAATACCCTGACACCAAAACCAAAGATGGCACACACACACACAATATATCACTCATTAATATGGATAAATCCTTAACAAAGTATTAGCAAATACAATTCAGTAATATATTAAAAGATTTATTTACTATAACAAATTGAAGTTTATTCCAGGGATGCAAGGCTGATTTAATATTTGAAAATCAATGTATTCCTGCATATTAACAAGATAAAGAAAAATTTCATGATCATATGAAGCAATGCATAAAAAACATTTGACAAAATTCACTACCCATTTCATGATTTTAAAAAACTCAGATACTCTATCAACAAAAACCTACAGCCAGTATTATAATTAATAGCAAAACCAAATGCTTTTCTCCTAAATAGGGAACAAGGAAACAATGTACCACTACTCTTTAACATAGTGATGGAAGTTATAACCAGGGCAAAAATGTAGAAAAGGTAAATAAAATGCACAGAGACTGAAAAGAAAGAAAACTCTCTCTATTTGTATATGACATGATTGTCTATATAGAAAATCCCAAGGAACTTACAAAAAATATTCTAAAACTAATAAGTGAGTTCACCATGGTTGCAGGATACAAGATATATTGTATTAAAAAACCAGTTGTACATCTATATACTGACAATGACCATGTGGACACCAAAACAAAAGTAAAATGCCTCTTATAATATTCAAGAAAAACAAAGTACTTAGGTATAAATCTAACAAAGCATATAGTACCTGGATGCTAAAACTATAAAATACTGATGAGGAAAATAAAAATCCTAAGTAAATGGAGAAACAGTGTGTTCATGTATTGGAAGATTAAATAAAGATACTCTACTCCTCACATGCTGACATACAAGTTTAATTCAGTTTCTATCAAAACACTAGCAAGAATTTTTGTAGCTATAGGCAAGATTATTCTAAAACTCATATGAAGGGTACAGGAGCTAGAATAGCTAAAACAATTTTGAAAAAAAAAGTGAGAGAAATCAGTATGCTCAATTTTAAGACATTATATAGCTCTGGCAATCAAGACTTTATGATATTGGTGGAGGGAAACACATGTAGACCAATGGAAGATGAAAGAGAATAAAGAAAAATACCTACATAAATGTGTCCAACTGAGTTTTTACTAAGGAACAAAAGCAATTCAATGGAGCAAAGATAGCTATTTCATCAAATGGTGCTGGGCCAAGTTAGCATTCATTCCCTACCCACCCCACTCCATAGCTCCAAAAGGGCTTGTTTTTAAGTTTCACACTTATACAAAAATTAACTAAAAAATCAATCATGAATTTAAGTGTAAAATGTAAAACTATAAACTTTAGTACTATGGAAGTAAGCATATTTTACATTATTTTGGAAACAACCCAGATGTCCTTTAGGGAGTGAACAGTTAAACAAACTGTAGTATATCTATACTATGGAATACTAATCAGTAATAAAAAAGGGACAAACTATCAATAACCTGGGTGAATCTCCAGAGAATTATGCTAAGTAAAAGAAAGCCAATCCCAGAAGGCTACATGCTGTATGACTTCATTTATATAACATGTCTGACACGACAAAATTACAGAAGTGGAGAACAGATTAGTTTTTGTCATGGTTAAGGGACTGTGGTGGAATGGAAGTATGTATCTGTGAAGCATGTAACATGAGGGATCCTTGTGGTGATGGCAATGTTCTATATCTTGACTATTTTAACATCAATATCCTAATTCAGTCTCCATGAATGTGAATGCTTTTGAGTTTTTTCCTTGAGGTTTGTTTCTAGTTTCAAGCTGTTGTGATCCAAGAAGATGCTTCATATTATTTCAAATTTCTTGAATTTGTTGATGCTTGTTTTGTCCTACTGTGTGCTCTATCTTTGAAAATGTTCCATGCACATTTGAAAAAAATGTATATTTTGCTCCTTTGGGGTGAAAGGTTCTGTATATATCTTAATCCATTTGATCTATCATGTCAGTCAAGGCCAAAATTTTGTTATTGATGCTTTGCTTGGAAGATCTATCCATTGCTGACAATGGGGTGTTAAAATCCCCTACTATGAGTGTGTTACTGTTGATATCTTTCTTGAAGTTTTCCAAGATTTTCCTTGTATATTTGGGCACTCCTATGTTGGGTGGAATTATGAAGTGTTCTTCCTTGTCTCTTTTTATGGCCTTTGTTTTGAGATCTATTTTGACTGATATAAGTATTGCTACCATAGCTTTCTTTTCATGTCTGTTTGCTTGGAATATTTTCCCTTCCCTTCACTTTCAGTCTGCGTAGATCTTTTGTTCTGAGGTGAGTCGCTTATAGACAGCATGTATGTGGGTCATGTTTTCAGCTACTTGTAACTTTGGATTGGAGCAATTAATCCATTTACATTTAAGTTTATTATTGATAGGTATTAATTCATTGCCACTTTTACCCTTCGTACCTGTGTCATTCCCCCCAGCCCCACACTTCTTCATCATCTTAAAGCAGTACCTTTTGCATCTCTGGTAATGCTGGCTTGGTGGAGATGTATTCTTTTAGTCTTTTTTTTTTTTTTGCCTGGGGAAATCCTTATTTCACCTTCTATTTTAAATGAGAGTCTTGCTGTGTAAAGTGGTCATGGCTGCAGGGCTTTGCTTTTCATTATTTGGAATATTTCTTGCTATTTTCTTCTGGCTTGTAGTGTTTCTGTTGAGGAATCAATTGATAGCCTTATTGGAGCTTCCTTGTATGTTACTAGCTGTTTTTCTTGCTACCTTTAAGATTCTCTCTTTGTTTTGAAATTTTGCCATTTTAACTATGATGTGTTTTGCAGTGGGCCTCTTTGGGTTCGTCTTGATTGGGACCATCTGTGTTTCCTGGACTTGCATGACTTTTTCTCTCATCATGTTAGGGAAGTTTTCCCTCATTATTTTTCAAACAGGTTTTCTATCACTTGCTAATCTTCTTCTCCTTCTGGTATCCCTATGATATGGCTATTATTACATTTCAAGTTGTCTTGCAGCTCCTTTAAACCATCTTTGTTCTTTTTTAGTCTTTTTCATTTTGTTGCTCTGCCTGGAAATTTTTTTCTACCTAGTCCTCTAGCTTGCTTATTTGATCCTCTGCTTCATCTAGCCTGCTATTAGTTTCTTCTGTGTTCTTAATTTCAGATATTGTGTTCCTTATTTCCTCCTGACCCTTATTGATAGTTTCTATGTCCTTTTTTATGCTGGTGTAGCTTGCAGTAAGCTTCTTGTAGCTTTCCTAGAATTCTCTGTTCTCACTGAGCTTGTTGAGCATCCTTATAACCATTATTTTGAACTCAATGATACTTTGCTTGCTTCTATTTTATTCAGCACTCTTTCAGGGGATCCCTCCTTTCCTTTCAATTGGGGTATTTGCTTTGTCTCCCCATTTCAGATGACTCTTTTTTTGTTTCTGATTTTCAGATTGGTCTGCTTTGACTGCCTGACTTTGCGGTGTGACCTTCTCTGGTAGGAGACCTGTGGGATTCAGTGATGCAGTCTCCTTAATCTCTTGAATTTTATGCTCTTGAGATGCCCTTTATGCTGTTTATGTGAACTCTCTGGTTGTAACTGGATTTTGGTTGTTGTTGGGTTGTTCTTTGGTGGATCCTTCCTTTTGGCTGGATGATTGAAGTAACTCTGCCCACCACATCTTTATGCTGTCGTACAGGTTCTGCCAGTACAAAACTGAACAGCCCTAGAAACAACCCCCCCCAAAATATCCCTCACCCACAATCACACTATCAACAACAAATGAGTCAATATTAATAAAAGTGTAAAGAAATTAAGACTATTATAAAAAAGAAAAAATGAACATGAGATGACTAACTGGAAGAAAAATGATTTTGAGAGGGTAGAGGAAGGAGCAATAATAAGAGTAGGGAATAGAGACAAAGCTAAGAGAAAAAGAAAAAAATTTATATCATAAATAAAAAAGGGATGTAAGAAGGTGGAATGGAGTAAGAGGAGTGTATAGTATTAGGTTTAAACAGAAATTAAAATGATACAGATATAGTGAGAGAGAAAAAAATATGAACCAAATGGAGAAAAAGATCCACCACAGACCTCTCCACAACAAATGAGCAAAGATTAATATAGGTATGATGGGAATAAGTGGGAAAGAAGAAAAAAAAAAAGCTTAAGAGTTGTCTAGAGGAAGGGGAAATGATTTTGAGAGGACAGAAGGAGAAGGAATATTAAAAGTGAGGAATGAGAACCAGGCTATGACAGGAAAAAATGGAAAAAAAAAGGACAGGAGGAAGGCAAAATGGAAGAGAGAGGAACGGTAAAATTTGAGATTTGAGATATAAGAACAGTGAAGAACTAGGAATGAAATTGAAGAAATGCAACAACAACCACCATATACACAACCAATGAACAAAGATTGATAAAAGTGGAGAGGATTAAGCATATTTTAAGAATGGAAAAAAGAATGTGAGAAGACTGATGATGAGAAAAATGGTTTTGAGAGGCTGGAGAGGGGAGGAATAGTAAGAGTGCAGAATAGAATCAAGTTGTAGCAAGAGAGAAAATAGAATTTAAAACAAAAATTAGAATAGGAAATATGAAGGTAATATGGAGAAAGAGAAGGGAGGAGCCTAATATGAGATTTGTAAGAAACTATAATATAAAAACTAGTAACCTAATAGGCACACACTTGAAGGACAAGAAATGAATGTTGAAAAGGTATGCAGGAGAGAAAATAACGCATATCTTGAAGAAAACCATGGTGGAATATGTCTCAGTAATTCTAGTGTCTACCACTGTTTTCTCTTTCTGGATCCTCCCCTGGTGATGTCAAATGGTGTCCCATTCTGGGCCTAGGCAGCCTGTTTGAGGCTACCAGCGACCCACAGTCTCCTTCCGTTGTTAATCTAGTAAATCTGTAATCAGCAGTCAAGTTTAACTACCTCAAGATGGGGCAGAGTAATTCTTGCATTGGGGCTATTGCTTCTCCGCAGGTTGATGCCACTTAGAGAGGACTGCACTGCTTGAGAAAGAAGGCTCCTGCAGTATGGGGAATGACTCAGCACAGGGATCCTTTTGGCTGCTCCCTCAGTTCTCTCCCCAAAGTCTTGGTCCCCAAACTCTCCTCAAGCATCTCTAGTCCACTCTACCCCTACCCCCTTTGCCAGAGCCCAGGGTAAGTGGCTGCAAATGGAATTTTATGCATTGGTCCTTTAAGAGATTCTCTGTATCTTCAGCCATCTCTCCATAGCAGACTGGAAGCGTACCACTTTTCACAGCTGGATATTATCTGGGTTCCTTTCCAGCTCTGGTCCTGTATGCTGGGGAGCCCAACTTGAGGTTTAGACCACACACTTCTCAGGGGGAATCCCCTTGCCACTGAAGTTTCCCTCTGGCACTTCAGCTGATGCCTGTGGGAGCCCAGCCAGCCCTCTGCACTCCCTACCAGTCACATTGTAGTGAAGTGTTTTCTTCTGTCTGTCTGTCATTATAAGGCTTCACTCCAGCTATTGTTCAGTTGGTTATTCTGGATGATTTCTCTACAATTTAGTTCTAATTCCAGGTTGGTCCTGGGAGGAAGTTAGTGTTGCTTCCACTTAATTCTCCCTCCACCATCTTGGATTTTCCTAAATTTCTTCTAGCAATACCTCGGGACATTGCTGACCCTAGTTAATTTTATAAACATTCTCATCACTGTCAGGAGAAACTACATTGAAGTAAAAATCAGTTACAGGTAGAAATCTTAAAACTCTCTAAAAAAATAATTAGCTGAATACTTTAGATTTGTTTTTGTTTTAATCAAATGCATACAGGTATACTTGCTAACTGTGATCTTGACCAATTTGTTTAATATTTCTGAGTCTCGGCTTTTTCATGCATAAAATGGAATACTTTCTATAAAAAAGGACAAAATAAACTAAGAGTGTATAACTAATTTAATAAAAATAAGTTACAATAATAATTGATAGTTTTAGGTTTATGCATAAATTAAAAAATAATGTCTTGTAGGTAGAAGTTACATCATACTGATATTTAAAATCTCTTGAATCAAAGAAGGGTTTTTTGGGAGGAAGAGGAACAGTTTGTCGGAGTTGTCCCAACAAAGTAGCACAATCATAAAGGAGTATTTGAAGATCTTTTTCCAGTACGGACTGTGTCATGATATCTGTGTTATGAGACACTCTGAAGATGATGAAGAGCATTGATTAACACAGTCATTGTGTGGTGAGATACCAAGAATTATAACTTTCCATATTTCCATGCATGTTTTAATTCAGTTTGTAAGATGACTGAGTGATCTAACCATCACTTTGAGATACATATGGCTTTGAAAACAGGACACTGTCAAAGTTTACTTTGTATATGATTTTCCCTCTGTATGTTTTTATTTTTTAATTTATTGATTTTAGAGAGCAAGAAAAGGGCAGGGGGGAGAGAGAGAGAGAAAGAGAGAGAGATATTTGTTGCTCCCCCATTCATGCATTCATTGGTTGCTTCTTGCATGTGAGGGGATTGAACCCACAACACCGGTGCATCAGGACAATGCTTCAACCAACTGAGCTGCCCTGCTTGGGCCTAATGTTGATAGTAGATGTAGAAGCAGGGAAAATGCAAACAGGTCTGAGGGTGGAAATGCCTGGGTTTAATTAAATCCAGTCTCTACCATTTCCCAGTCATTTCCCATTGCCTATAAGACCAGTCAATTTACCTCGTGTCCTTAAGCCTGAATTTTCTCATCTAAATATGTGGACAAGAATATTATAGAGACTTTCACTCAAGATGGAGGCCTAGACAGACATGCTCCATCTCCCCCCACAACTAAGAAGGAATACAACTACCTCAAAACTAGAGACAACCATAAGTTTCAGAAAATCGAGCTGCATGGAAGTCCAACAAACAAAGATATAAAGAAGAAATACTCATCAAGATGCGTAGGAGGGGCAGAGCCAGGGCGGAAAGGACACACTGTGGTGGCCGCAGCAGCAGCAGGCCAGGGGAAAGCACAGTCAAATGTTTAAAAAAGTGTATAGGAATAGCTGGGGAGTGCTCCCATCACCAGACCAGACCGCACAGCTCATGGTTCCAGTGCTGGAGAAAATGAAGACTCATTGCTTCTGACTGTGCAAACCAGTGGGGGTTTGGGTGGAGGAAGAAACTGACAGTCTCTCAGCAGAGTCCGCTTGTTTAAAGGGCCTTACAGTCCTAGAATGTCTGCAGACCCACCCACTCTGGGAACAATGGCCAGGACATCAGCTAGAGAGGTGCCAGGCCCATACGGAAGTGGGAGAAGTGCCTGGAAAGAGAGAAAATGTTGAGCAAGCAGCATTGTTCCCTCTCAGACCACTCCCCCACATACAGCACCACAACATGGTGAAATCGCTCGCCCTATACTGATGAATACCTAAGCCTCCACCCCTTATAACAAGTTCAACAGCTCTACCTATGACACAGAGGCAAACAAACACAGGAATCTGTCAAGATGAGGAGACGGAGAAGTATGGCCCAAAAGGGGAAATGGATCAAGGTTCCATGGGAGAACTAAGCGACGAGGAGATAGCCAACCTCACAGACAAGGAGATAACCAACCTAAAAGATGTAGAGTTCAAAACACTGATAAAAATGGTCACAGGCTTGACATACAGTAGTCCCTCTCTATATTGCTGTTCACTTATCGTGGCCTCACTGTATTGCGGGATTTTAAAAAATGTTATATTTAATTATTTATCATGGATTTTTTGCTATATCGTGGGATTTTGCGGTACTGTGTACGTATGTTGTTAAAGTTATGTAGGTTTAAGATGTAGAATAAATGTCAGGTTCCTACTTTGTTGTGTGGGGGGGTCTGGAATGTAACACCAGCAGTAAGTGAGGGAATACTGTATGCTTAAGTATGGCACAGAAGCATAAGAGAAGAAGTGAAGACTATGCTAAATGAAATGAAAGAAAACCCACACAAAACCAATGGTGAAGGGAAGGAAACGGGTTCACATCAATGATTTGGAATATAAGGGGAAAAAAAATTCAAAGAGTGCAGAAAGAATAAACAGGAATTGAAAAAAATGAGGATAGGCTTAGGAACCTCTGGGACAACTTTAAACATGCAAACATCCCAGTCACAGGGGTGCCAGAAGGAGAAGGGGATGAGCAAGAAATCAAAAGCTTATGTGAAAAAATAATGAAGAAAAACTTCCCAAATGTGGTGAAGGAAATAGACATATAAGTCTGGGAAGCACAGAGAGTCTCAAAGAAGCTAGACCCAAATAGGACCACACCAAGAAACATCATCATTAAAATGCCAAAGGTTCAAGATAAAGAGAGAATCTTAAAAGCAGCAAGAGAAAAGAAAAGAGTTACCTACAAAGTGGTGCCAATAAGACTATCGGCTGATTTCTCAAAAGAAATTTTGCAGGCAAGAAGGGACTGGCAAGAAGTATGCAATGTGATGAAAAGCAAGCGCCTGCAACCTGGATTACTCTATCCAGCAAAGCTACCATTTAGAATGGAAAGGCAGATAAAGTGCTTCCCATACAAGGTAAAGCTAAAGGAGTTCATCATCACCAAGCCATTATTATATGAAATGTTAAAGAGACTTATTTAAGAAAAAAAAGATCAACACTGTGAACATTAATATGACAACAAACTCACAACTATCAAAAACTGAATCTAAAAAATAAAAACAAAACCTAACTAAGCAAACCAGAACAGAAACTGAACCATAGGTGTGGGAATCATTTGGGGGGTTATCAATTGGGAGGGGGAAGATGGAAAAATGGGGAAATAGTGCAGGGATTAAGAAGCATAATTAGTTGGTACAAAATAGACAGGGAGAAGTTAAGAATAATATAGGAAAGGGTGAAGCCAAAGAACTTATATGGATGTCCCATGGACAGGAACTAAGGGGAGTGGGGTTGCTGGAGGGAAGGGGAGTACTGGGAAGGGTGGGGCAAAGGGAAGAGAAATTGGGACTACTGTAACAACATAATTAATAAAATATACTTAAAAAAGAATATTGTAACATGTATAGAATTTGTTGCACAATATCTTTCATATATTGAGTGCAATAAATATTAGCTATTAACCACAATAATCTTAGCTATCACAATTGCTCTTCAAGCTTAAATATAAAAGTGCTTATTACTGAAGTCACATATTCTTTGACAAAGTGAGAGGTAAGATTTAAAACATAATTAAACTGCAAAAGGATAGTAGAGTTGAAATAACTTGGAGGGTGTTTTGCCTGAATAGGGTCATTATCCCAAGAAAGTATTATGTACTCTGTGCCATAAATATTTGATAAAAGTCATAATTTACTACTTAGCTCATTGATGATGCTTTTCAAGCATGAAATTAAACAAAAATTTTAAATTTAATAATAATCTTCATAATCATAATTTATTTTTAAATACTTAAAAAATTGTTTATCCTACCTAGAATACTAGTAAATTCATACAAACAATAAGAATTTTATAAACAAAGAATTTGTATCCATTACAGTCAAATAACCTATCTTTAGAAATCAAACTATAATAAACTACATTATGAAGCACTTTCAAGATTAGAAATGAGACCTCTAATATTAAAACATTTGGGCCTGCAAAGGAGAAATTAACTAAGAAATTCTATAATTGTAAGTAACAGCTGCACAGTCAATATTTAATCACTATATTGTGAGACAGTTCGGTAGTGGAAGACAGGATTAACATATTGCTTTAAAACATTCCATTACTTTCTGCATCTGTTTACTGATAATAAAAGACACAGCTGTTCTAAACGAAACACACTAACAGGTGTAAAGTGCCAATTTGGCATTTTACATAAAAGTTATGCTCTTCATTTCCTTTTGGAATACTCTAAAATTATACTCTTAGCATAGCTACCAATAACTTTAAAAACTTTTTATACTAATTTGGATTATTCTAGTCATTGAGAAAAAGATATGCTTCTTTCTCCAAGAATTCAAGATTATTTTTAAACAGTATACATCCTGAACTAATTATAATTACCCCAGATGTTCTCCATAAAAATGGTCACACATTTAAACAGGGTTTCTTTAGCAACTGTTCTATATCAAATTTACTGCAAAGAGCATCAAAATTATGAAGTAACACTATATCAGATTCACTATGTTTAAACCACAAATGATAATGAAGCTTGAGCTTATAATTTATTTTGACAAATATTCCAGCTACTCTACAGCCATATGTATTTAATCTAAGGCCACTATGCAGAAAGTAAATATTTTAATAATAAATTTTCAATCAATCACCTAAAGCATGTCAAAGCAACCAAAATTTGTGAATGCCATAAGTGAACTTTGTAGTTTTGTCTTTTGTTTTTAAAATATAACATACCACAATCAACTTAAAATGTCCTGAATAAAAAAGCTGACCCTATTCTAGTAATTTAATAGACCTGGATAACAAATTTTTAAATTTTATAAACTATAACAGTGACATGCTAAGGTGATTACAAAATGTGATTGTTTTTCTTGAAGGATAAAAGAAAAAAATCTATAAAATAAACTTCTAATATATTTGATTATAGAAAATTCAGACATCTAATGTGGCAAAATATACTACTACCAAGGTAAATACCATAATAAACGAGTAATCTTTCTTTTTCACTATATAGAACAAAGTTTTACTCTTTGCAATGTAGTTCTTACAAATAAGACAACTACTGACATCTAAATAGAAAAAATATAGTAATAGACAGAACAGGGCATTCACAAGAGAAGAAACAGAGTGTCAAATTAACACATGAAAATATTTTCACAATCACTAGTAAGCAATAAAATGCACATTAATATAATAGCGAGGTGGTTTACTTGCCTGATGAGCAAAGATAGGCTGGTGTTGGCAAAAGTATGGTAAAATCTCCACTGACAATTATTGCTTATGTGATAGTTAACTATTACCATCTTTCAGGGGGTAGATGTGGTGATGTACAAAACATGTAGTTAAAAGTCATATTCTTAGATCCAAATATTTCACATATGTTTATTCTAACCAAATAAATAAGTAGCTATACATTTTTGTAAAAATGTTTTTGGGCTACATTGTTTATAATGGGAAAAAATAACTAGAAGCAAACTAAACTGCAACAATTTAATACTTTTTAAGTTCTAGCAAATCTATATGACATACTGTGCTATGATTAAAATCATCATTCAAATCTATATTCAGTGCTCTGGCCAGGTAGCCCAGTTGGTTAGTGTTGTCCCAATATGCCAAGTTTGCAGGATTGATCCCTGGTCAGAGCACATACAAGAATTAACCAGAAGACTTCTGGACAAGATGGAGGCATAGGTATACATGCTGAGTCTCTCTCCACAACTAAGAAGGAATACATATATCTCAAAAACTATAAAAATCAATCAAAATTCCAGAAAATTGAACAGAAGGAATGTCCAACTAATAAATAAAGAAGGAATACTTACGTGGACAGGTAGGAGGAGCAGAGCGGGAGCAGAGAGGAACCAGGGAGGTGCACTAGCAGTGGCAGCAGCACTGGGGTGGTTACACTGGTGGGGATGCCGCTGGCAGCTCCCAGGAAGAGATGAAGGTAGAACCAGGGTGGTGCTGCAGTGGCACCAGTGGCAGTGGAACCCACAACAGTGCCAGCAGCAGTGGCAGCACAGTGGCTGGGGATGGTGGGTGGAAAGCACAGTCCCACATTTCAAAAAGTCAGGGAAAAAAACCTGAGGAACTATCACAGCCCCCGACCAGACTGGGCAGCTCAAGTTTTCGCTCCTGGTGGGGGTGGGGCTGGCGGGGTGGGGAATAAAACCACATCGTCTGAAAACCAGTGGGGACAGGGGTGACAGAGGGAGCTGCTGGTCCCTCAGCAGTCCGTGTGTTTAGTGGAAAAGGGACGAGTGCTCAGCAGGTGGCATTGTTCCCTTTCAGATCCCTCCCCACATACAGTGCCACAGCATGGGGAGGCAGGTCATTCCTGCGCTGACAAATACCTAAGGCTCTGCCACTTACAACATAACAGGTGTGACAGCCCTACCCAAGACTCAGAGGCAAACACAGGAGGCTGTAAAGTTGAGAAGACATAGAAGTATGGCCCAAAGTAGAGAGCAGATCAAGGTTCCAGTGGAAGAACTGAGTGACAGGAGATAGACAACCTAACAGATGCACAGTTCAAAGTGCTGGTGGTAAGGATGCTGACAAACTTGACAGAAAAGCTTCAGTGAAACAGGAAAGAAATGAAGGCTCTACTAAGTGAAACAAAGAAAAATCCACACAAATCCAGTGGTGAAGGGAAGGAAGCCAGAGTTCAAATCAATGATTTATAACATAAGGAAGAAATAAACAATCAACCAATACAGAAGGAATAAACAAGAGTTGAAAAAAATGAGGAGAGGCTTAGGAACCCTTGGGACAGCTTTAAATGTGCCAACATCTGAATCATAGGGGTGCCAGAAGGAGAAGAGGAAGGCCAAGAAATTGAAAAGTTCTGTGTTAAATATAATGAAGGAAAACTTTCCTAATTTGGGGAAGGAAACGAACATACAGATCCAGGAAGCAAAGAGAATCCCAAACAAGATGGACACAGAGAGAACCACACCAAGACACTTCATAATTAAAATGCGAAAGGTTAAAGATAAAGAGAGAATCTTAAAAGCAGCAAGAGAAAAGCAGAGTTACATACAAAGGAGTTCCCATAAGAATATCAGCTGATTTCTGAAAAGTAACTTTGCAGGCAAGAAGGGACTGGCAAGAAATATCCAAAGTGATGAAAAGCAAGGACCTACAACCAGGATTACTCTGTCCAGCAAAGCTATCATTTAGAATAGAAGGGCAGACGAAGTGCTTCTCAGACAAGGTAAAGCTAAAGGAGTTCACCATCACCAAGCCATTATATGAAATGTTAAAGGGACTTATTTAAGAAAACGATCAAAGCTATGAACATTAAAATAACAGCAAACTCACAACAGAATCTAAAAAATAAAAACAAAAAACAAACTAAGCAAACAACCAGAACAGGAACAGAATCAAAATGTGGAGATCATTTGGAGGTTTATCAGCTGGGAGGGGGAAGGGGAAGAAATGGGAAAATGATGCAGGGATTAACAAGCATAATTGGTAGGCTCAAAATAGACAGGGGGATGTTAAGAATAGCATAGGAAAAGGGTGAAGTCAAGGAACATATATACATGACCTATGGACATGAACTAAAGGGAGTGGGATTGCTGGAGGGTAGGGGGGTAAATGGGTGGAGAGGAACAAAGGTGAAAGAAATTGGACAACTGTAATAGCTTGATCAAATAAAAAGAATCAACCAATGAATGCATAAATAAGTAGGACAAAAAATTGATGTCCCTCCCTCTCTTTCTCTCTGTAAACATCAATAAATAAAAAGTCTGTATTTATTGACATAAAACTGCACTCATGACTACTGATAAGAAAAGCAAGATATAGATCAGCACAGTTAATACAATTATAATTTTATAAATACTGTACATCTGCACGGAATAAAACCTGAAAAGATAGAAATTGAGTCTGCATGGGAATTTAGATAATATTTTTCCTTTAATTTTTTTCTTACCTTTTGTAAAATACATAGCTAACTTATACAACTTACAAATTAATCTGAAAAACTAAACAGGAGGTAAAAAAGTAAAGAAGGGAATAGAGATAATGCTTTTAGGATAATAGGTTTAAGGGAGTGGAGAGAAAGGTGATAACCAAAAGGAGGGATAATATATGCCCATAGATAACAAGGATGAGAAAGGGCAAAATCCAAAGGAAGAAAAACACACAGACACACATTGGACTGCAGGAAAAAACAAATCAAAATTATTATAGAAACCGGTTTGAATCCATGGTCAAGATCATTTAAAAAACTATAGATCAAAAAAGAATGGAGTCTAAAAACCATTTGTTATCCCATTTCTGACTATACAATCACCAATTACCTCAATGAAAATAATAATGTTGTGATTTAGGAAACATGGTTAATATTTCCCAAGAATCTATGGGAAGTACAGAAAATCACATAAAAATGAACACAAAACAGATTGGATTAAGCTGATATATAAGAAACTACTTTGTAAACTGCTTGGAGCGACACCAATTATAATATTAATGTATAGAAATTGAGTCATTGAAGTTAGCTCAGAACAAGAACATGAAAAATTCTTGAGGCAATGTAAAAAACTTTTTAGATATGTTTAGAACAACAAGATAAACAGAAGAGGCCTGTTTGTTTCAAATGATTTGCAACTCTCAGGAAGTTGATAGAGACAAACTAACACATATCAGCTTTTACTTTGTTTCTTTCTTTCTTTCTTTTTTTTTTTTTTTTTTGCTATATATAAAAAAATTCAAATTGGTAAAGGTAAAACAAGTGTGCAAAAATGACACTGCAAGTATGATGTAGAGACGTTACAGAATCCTTTAAATTCTTTGAATTAAAAGCCTCCAAGTAAAGCCAAGATCATTCTGACATAAAATACATGTGATAATAAAACACTGGCAGCTCAGCCTGATATTTAAACCTCCAGAGGTAGGTAACTGATAAGTCCCAGTTCTCTACAAAGAAAAAGCAATAAATGGTGTCATCTAGAGCCACTGTAGGTTTCAGGTTCATGGGTATTTGGGCACACTGAATCAGGGAGTAATTGAGAAGAATATCCAAATTTCTTGGAAGCCTACATGATTAACTTCTAAAAGGAAGGCTCCATTCCTCCCCAGATGTAAAAAGTATTCTAAAGAAACTGGAAAAGTATGAAGAAAATAAGAGAAAGCAGCTGAAATCTGTCTTCCTTCTACTAGCAGTTAAATGTTTCCCCAAACTAAAAACAGTGTAGGATGTACATCACTCTGCAATTAACCAAAGCTAAGGTATGCACTTGACCTTGGAAAAAAGTGGCCCTTAATACTCCTTTCCCCCACCAACCAGTCTTTATCTTCTCCTATCCTGTTGAAGCCTATCTCTGTCTCATTCTATTAGTGATTCTCTCTCTCCTGCACCCTCATCTGTTCTTCTCTATGCCTTTCCTAATATATAAACATGTTTATAAGTTTTTACATGTTTAAAACAAAAATCTCACTAGGCTTCATATTCCAGTTTAGCTAACACTCTATCCTCATGTATGTTCCATGTATATAGTTCTGTCTTTTCTCATGATCTTGCCAATCCATTAATAATAAGATATCTGTTCTTTCTGCTCTATGGAAAGTTCTCCTGCTAAGGTTATAAATGATCTCTAAACTCCTAAAAATAAAAGATATTTTGCAATCTTTATTTACTTGACCTCTCAAGAATTTAATATTGTCTTTTTCCTCCTTCCAAAAATTATCAATTCCCATGGGTTCTGAGACCACCATTTCTTTATTTCCCTTGCCTATGCAACATCTCTTTGGCTGCCCCTTCTCAGTAATCTTTATGGGCTGATTCTATTCCTTAAAACATATGTGTTGGCTAGGGTTCCATTCTTATTTTCTAAATAAATTTAAATTCTAAATTTTCTCCCTCTCTATATACTCTTTAAATAACTTATATACACCCAAAACTTCACCTGTAACAGCTGTTATTTCAAGCCTGAATTTTTAGCTGTATCTTCTGTTCCAACCATAGACACATATGGCTTACTAAGACATCTAAATGTGGATAGTCCCTAGGTTCTTTAAGGAAAATAAACTAACACAGAAACAGAGTATAACTTTCAAATTAGTACAAAACAAAAACAAACAAGTAATAAAACTTTCCATTGGAACAAGGAAAAAAAACCAAAAGGCTTCAATTGATCCACAGTGGTGAGAGAGAGAGAGAGAAAGAGAGAGAGGAAGAGAGAGAGAGAGAGAAACCAGGAGAAAAGTAGGACCAATAGGAGGCATGAAAATAAGATGGGAAAAACAATATGCCATATAAGCTAAATAGATCAGTAATTACTACAAGTAATAATGGACAAAGCTTTCTAATTAAAAGAAGAATATCAGACTTAAAAACAACAAAAATCAAGATGTATGCTTAAACTATTAGGACACAGAAATGGTTAAAAAAAGATGACCCCCTTCCCAAATATTAACAAAACAAAACAGAAAGCTGGTATAGCTTCACTAATATCAAATAGATCTAAAGGTAATATTTGTTTCTGGTTATAAAGAAAGTTATTACACAAGACATTAATCAGGAAGATGAAACAATTCTAAACTTGTATGCATCTAATAACATAGCCTCAAAATACAGCAAAAATTGACAAAACCAGAAAGAAAAACATCCACAATCACAGTGGAAGATTTTAAATTAACAATCTTCAATTACTTATTGATACTCAGTAATAAAAAAGAATTCATACATGTATGTGTTAACAACACAATTTAACAAGCTTGGAAGTGTGTGTGTATAACTCCTTTCAAGCACATTTAGAACTGATTTATTTTATAAAGCTATAACAATTAAAAACTGTATACTAATTCTGAGATAGATGTGCAGACCAGTGATATAGAATAGGAAACTCAGAAATCAGTGGATGGACCTTTGTAACAATAAATATCATTAACTGAAAACTGACTATCCATATGATAAAGAGAATTTTTTGAATATATACAAAATGAATTCTAGATGAAATCAATTCTTAAATGTAATTTTATTTGAGTCCTGTGTTCCCTGACAGGAGTAATACTTGAGAAACATATCTACCCTTTGATGTTTCCAGAATTGACTAAATAGAAAAGGTCACCCTGCTCCCACATACTCCCCTATATGATTCACCTCCACCATTCCTTGATGATTATGACTTCCTTGTTTACTTGCTTTTATAAAACCTCAGACACCTTCTTTCATTTTGAGATGTTCCTCATTAAAGAATGTTATTCTAATACAATAGACTGAATAAAATAATCTTTCTAATTATCTGGTACCTTTAAAAAAATGAAAAGCAAAGGGGCAAAATTGTTTTAAAAATGTGAGAGAAAACCTTGGTAACACGGAGACAAGTAAGGATTTCTTGACTAAGATAGCAAAATATGGAGAAAATTCAATAACACTGTTCAGTGAAAGAAGTTGCAAAAAAGCACCTTGCATTTATATAAAGTTTAAAAACAGTGTGTGGATATGTATGTATAATTAGGGATACAAACCCAAGGTAAAAACATGTACATGAAGGACGTGTATAAATGTTAAGATAGATATTACATCTTGTGAGGGAGAGAAGTGAATAGGATGGGAGAGGGGTAGCAGGTCTGTCCAGAAAAAGTCCAGCCATTGTTAATATAACAAGAACAATTTGCATGACATCAGTGTAACCTGGCAGCCAAGGAGAATGGACTGGAATGTGCAATGCATGAACAATGACACTGTACTAGTCACTGGGGGTGGTAAATGCCGTTGAGTGAACATGTGTACTCTGTGACTTTTGCATTCAAAACGACTGAGAGAGGATCCACAACGGTGGATGAGTAAGTGGAAGCTACACTAACCTCCTCTCAGAACCAATCTGGAATTACAACTAAACTGTAGAGAAATCACCCTAATTAACCAACTAAACAATAGCTGAAGAGATACCTTATAACCATGGACAGACAGAAGAAAACACTTCACCACTATGAGACTGGTAGGGAGTGTGGAAGAAGCATGAGAGGACTGGCTGGGATCCCACGGGCAGCATCTGAAGTTCTGGAGGGATTTTCAGGGCCAGGCAGTTCCCCCTGAGAAGTATGTGTTTTAAACCCCAAGTTGGGCTCCCCAGCATACAGAACCAGAACTGGAAAGGAACCCATATGACATCCAGCTGTGAAAAGCAGCAGGGTTTCTGTCTGCCAGGGAGAGACAGCTGGAGACACAGAGACTCTTAAAGGGCCAGTGCACATAATTTTATTTGTAGCCACTTACCCTGGGCTCCAGCAGAGAGAGGGCAGAGTGGACTAGAAATGCTTGAGGAGAGTGGATTGGTAGCTCTGGAACTGAAGGAACAGCCAGCTGCCTGGATTGCTGTGCTGAGTCATTCCTAAACTGCAGAAGCCATCTTTCTCAGGCAGAGCACTCCTCTCCAAGTGACATCAGCCTGAGGGGAAGCAATAGCCTAGCCTGCATGAATTACTCTGCCCCAACCTATGGTGCTTAAGCTGTGGTGCTGATTAAAGCTTAAGGTTATATCACTGATTAATTTAACAACTAAGGCAAAAAATACAAAGCAGCTAAAAAAGGAAGGCAAATAAACAGACCTCAGATGAAAGGATAAGAGAATTTACCTGGAGAAGAACTAGATGAAATGGAGGCAAGCAATTTATCAGATAGTTTAGAGTAATGATCATAAAAATATACAAAGCATGAAAAAAGACATAGAAACCATAAAAAAGGACCAGTCAGAAATAAAAAATGCAATATCTGAAATAAATAATACACTGGGAAAAATAAACAGTAGGTTAGATGAGGCAGAGGATCAAATTAATGATTTGTAAGACAAGGTAGAAAAAAACACCAAGGCAGAGCAGCAAAAAGATTTTTTTAAAAATGGAGCCCCAGCAAAGAAATGAAGTAAAAAAAGAATTAATTATCATCAGAAACTACTAGAACTGATAAATGAATTAATCAAGTAGCAGGATACAAATTGATATCCAGAAATCAGTTGCATTTTTATATGTCAACAATGAACTAACAGAAAGGGAAATTAAGAAAACAATTCCATTCACAACTATTACAAAAAGAATAAAACACCTAGGAATAAACCTAACCAAGGATTTAAAAGCCCTGTACTCAGAAAATTATAAGACACTGAAGAAAGAAATTGAAGAAGATACAAATAAGTGGAAGTACATACCGTGTTCATGGATAAGAAGAATTAACATCATTAAAATGCCCATACTACCCAAAGCAATCTATGCAATGCCTATCAAGATTCAATGCAATGCCTATCAAGATTCGAATGACATATTTCACAGAACTAGAACAAATATTTCAAAAATTTATATGGGACTTCCAGCCAAGATGGAGGCATAGACTGACATGCTCTGTCTCCCTCCACAACTAAGAAGGACTACAACTACTGCAAAACCAAAAATAATAAGACGTTCCAGAAAATAAAGCTACATGGAAGTCCAACATATGAAGTCATAAACAAGTGGTGCTTGTCCAGACAGGTAGGAAGGGCAAAACTGCAGCTGAGAAAAATTGAACTGTGCTGGAGGTGGCAGCTGCAGCAGTGACCCGGTAAGCAGACACCTGTATTTAGGGGGAGGAGAGAAGCACCTGGGAGCTGGCCCTGGCTGCAGACCAGACCTGTTGGCTCGCGATTCCAACGCTCGGGAAGGCAGACTCCATTTTCTTGGACTGTGAGGACCGGAGAGTGTGGGGATGGAGGAGGCTCCCAGTTCCTCAGTGGAGAGTAACAGCAGGAATCCATCTTGGACCCCTGCCCCCACACAAAGCACCACAGTGTGGTGAGAAAGGTCGCCAGGTTGTGATGAGCACACTGGGCTCTGCCCAATATAGCGTAGGAGGTGTGACAGCACCCCGCCCAAGAAGGAAAGATAAACAAAATGGTCAGAATGATAGAATTAATGATTGAAATACCAATCACACAGCTAATGAAAAAACAAATAAAGGCCTTGACTGATGAACAAATAGCGAATCTTTCTGAGGCTCAGTTCAGAGCTATAGTCAAAAGGCAGCTTACAGACCTAACAGCAGTCCTTAATCAAGACAGGGAAGGAATGAAGGCTAGTCCTGTTGAAATGAACAAAAATACATACAAGACAAGTGATGAGGAATGGAAAGCCATGGAGCAAATCAACAAACCGGAACATAGGGAGGGAACAAACACTCAACCAGTGCAGAAAGAAGAAACAAAAAGTGAGGAATATGAGGAGAGGCTCAGAAACCTCTGGGATAGCTATAAGTGAATGAACATTTGAATTATAGGATTGCCAGAGAGTGAAGAACAAGAACTAGAAATTGAAAAATTGTGTGAAACAATAATGAAGCAGAACTTCCCTAACTTGGGGAAGGAAATGAACTTACAGGTCCAGGAAGCACAGAGTACCAGATAGGCTGGATCCAGGGAGGACCACACCAAGACACATCATCATCAAAATGTTAAAAATTAAAGATAAAGAGAGAACCTTAAAAGCAGCAAGAGAGAAGAATTATGTACAAACGGGTCCCAACTAGATTATCAGCGGATTTCTCAAAGGAGATTTTACAGGCAAGAAAGGACTGGCAAGAAGTATTCAAAGTAATGAAAATCAAAACCCTACAACCACGATTACTCTAATCAGTGAAGCTTTCATTCAGAATAGAAGGGCAGAGAAAGTGTTTCCAGGACAAAGTAAAACTAAAGGACTTCATTAGATCCAAACCACTGTTATATGAGATGTTAAAGGGACTTGTTGAGAAGAAGGAGGATCAAAACTATGAACATTAAAATGAAAACTGTATCACAACAACCAACAACAGAAGCTAGGGAATCTAAACAAAGGCAAACTAAGTAGGCAATGAGAGGGGAAAAAGAATTATAGGTACAGGGAACATATTGGGGGGAGGTCAGCAGGGAGGGGGAAGGGGAAAAAGGAGGGAGATGATGCAGGAATTAAGAAGCATAGTAGGAGGGAGTGGAGTAGACAGGAAGATGTTGAGAAGAACTAAATGCACAACCAATGGGCATGGACTAAGGGGGGGGACAACTGGAGGGAGGGGGGTCACAGGGTGGAGGGGAGCAGGGGGAAAAGAAATTGGGACAACTGTAACAGCATAATCAATAAAATAAAATAAATAAATAAACAAACATTAAACATTAGGAAAAAATATATATATATGAAACCACAAAAGGCCCTGCACAGCAGCAGTGATCTTGAGAAAGAACAAAGTTGGAGGAATCATGCTACCTATTAAGAAACTACACTACAAGGCCATAGTAATAAAAAAAGCAGGGTACTGGCATAAAAATAGACACATAGATCAATGGAACAGACAGAATAGAGAGCCCAGAAATAAACCCACACCTTTACAGTCAATTAATATTTGACAGCAGAAGCAAATGCATACAATGGGCTAAAGATAGTTTATTCAATAAATTGGGAAAACTGGGCAAATATGTGCAGGAAAATAAAACTAGAATACCTTCTTACACTACATGAAAGAATAAATTTAAAATGATTCAAAGATTTAAATGTTAGATCTGACACCATAAAAGTCATAGAAGAAAACATAGGCAGCAAAATCTTGGATATTGCTGGTAGCAATATTTTATCAGATATATCTCCTCAGGGAAGGGAAACAAAAGAAAAAAATAAATAGGACTACATCAAACTAAAAGTTTTTGCACAGCAAAGGAAATCATCAACAAAATAAAAAAAACAATCCACAAAATGAGAGAACATATTCCCCAATATATCTGATAAGGGGTTAATATCCAAAATTTATAAAGAACTTACAAAACCCAACACCAACCCCCCCACCCACCCAAACAACTCAATTAAGAAATGGGTAAAGGACTTGAATAGACACTTCTCCGAAGAGGACATACAAATGGCTAATAGGCATATGAAAACATGATTAACATCACTAATCATCAGAGAAATGCAAATTAATGCACAATGAGATACCACCTCACATATGTCAGAATGGCTATCATCAATAAATCAATAAAAAACAAGAGCTGGTGAGGATGTAGAGAAAGGGGAACTCTTGCTCTGTTGCAACCACTATAGAAGGCAGTATGGAGATACCTCAGAAAATTAAAAATGGAACTGCCTTTTGACCCAGTAATCCTACTTCTGGGAATACATCCAAAGGAACCCAAAACACTAATTTGAAAGAACATGAGCACCCTTATGTTCACTGGGGCATTATTTCCAATCACCAATATATGGAAGCAGTCCAAGTATCCATCAGTAGATGAGTGGATAAAACAAATATGGGACAGTTGCACAATGCAATACTACTCAGCCATAAAAAAAAAAAATTTTATCCTTTGGTATAGTATGGATGGACCTAGAGAACATTATACTAAATGAACTAAACCAGTCAGAGAAAGACAGGTACGACATGATTTCACTCATATATGGAATTTAATGAAAACTGAACTAACAAGGAAAATGAGGACAGGTTCATAGATGGAGAGCAGGATGACAGCTATTGGGGGGATATGAGGGGATGAAGGGATTGAGCAAAAAGGGAAAAGGACTCATGGACATGAACAACAGTGTGGTGATTGCTGGGGGATGGGGAGTATAAGGGGACTAAACGGTAATAGGAAAAATACAATAAAGTTTAAATTAAAAATAAATGAAATTAAGTATGTGAAATTAAAAAAAAAAAAAGACTGAACGAGGAGTAGAACAATGACTCTGCATCAGATTTTGCGTTAAGCTTGAACATTTCTCTGCAGAAACTATTCAGATGATTCAGAAGGCTGCAGCAATGGGCAACTGGTGATTTGTGGCTTCATCATGACAATGTGCCTGCTGATGCCCCACGTCTCATACAGTATTTTTAGCGAAACATCCAGTCACCCAGGTGACTCAGTACGCCTACAGCCCAGATTTGGTGCCCTGCAACTTCTGCCTTTTCCCAAAACTAAAATCACCTTTGAAAGGGAAGAGATTTCGGACCATCAGTGAGATTCAGGAAAATATGACGGGGCAGCTGATGGTGACTGGGAGAACTGTGTAAGGTCCCAAGTTGCCTACTTTGAAGTTGACTGAAGTGTCATTGTCCTGTGTACAATGTGTGTTGCATCTTCTTCAATAAATATCTCTATTTTTCATGTTACATGGCTGGATACCTTCTGAACAGACCTTGTATATATTTCTGTTAAAAATATTTACAGCAAAGTTTAAAGTATCTTAGGAATTTTATTAAAATGCATATTCAAATTCAATAGGATTGGGGATGGGAAGGTGCTGAAATTCACCATTTCTAATAAGTTTCTAGGTTATGCTAATACTGCTGGGCCATGGACTACACTTTAGATGTTTGGATCTGAAGAAAATATGGCTAACTTTATTAGATCTAGGTGGGCAGAAGAAAAGAATCTATTATTTTCTGTATGTTTGAATAGTTCATAAACATAAAGTTCAGGAGAATTTCTAGCTGCCTCCATAAGGTGCCACCACGAAGTAGTAAATAATCCCTCTCTTAACTGTATGGATAGCTTAAGGCTCTTCTCATTTTGTGACACATAAAATAATATTAAGAATATTACACATAAACACATGAAAATAAGGCATTTGGGGGTCACACAAAATATCAGGGCAATAGCATAAATTCTTATAAAATTATTTTATAGTGAATTACTAATAAAACTTCTACTTCTAGTCCCTAAAAGTTAACATATTTCTTAGGTAATTTAATCCTAACCTCTTCATCAGTCATTGATGACATAGTTCTGAGGGGAACTTTTTGAGGGGTTCTTACACTATAAAAAATAAAATAATGCTAATTTAGATTAACATCTAGGATATAATAATTCAGATTAATAGAGTAACACAAGTAAATGACCTGACAGAAAAGAGGACAAACTCTGTTCCATGAATGAATATTTTCTGTCTTTGTAGAAGTGGGTTAATTAATAAACCACTAAGCATGAAACATGAGGTATATGAAGACCAGAACTCTGGTGTTCTTTGTTCTCTACTATCTTATCAGTAGCTAGAATGCTCATTGTATACAAAAGCCTTCAAAATATCTGTCAAATAAGTTTGTAAACTTCATTTAGTAATTCCAATATACCAGGATGTCATAAAGGCTATGAAGATTAAAACAAACGATGGCTTTGTCCAGGGTATGAAAATCTAGTGAGGAACATATACACATAGGTTTATGTCTTATATATTATATAACATATATAATAAATAATATTGACATATTTATAAACCTATATGTTTTTATGTAGTAGAAAAAAGTACAGTCATGTAAAAAAGAAGAAAAGATATGTACTCAGGGGAACTATATGTAAAGAAGTGTATAAAGTGAAAATAAATGGGGTGGCCTGGATGGTAAAATATGTATAAGACACTATGGAAACATATTAAGGAGAGGGGGTTCAATCTGCTCAGAGAAATCAAGAGTTAACTCTCAAGAATTAGATTAAGTAAACATTAGATAGGTAGCCCTGCACTGAGGTGGGGTAGAACAAAAAATTAGAGGTAGATGTTCTAAAGAAAGGAATGTAGAAAAGCAGGAAAAACAAGAGTTATGTTAAAAAAAAAAAAAAAAAAACTTCAAGCATTTTAACATGTTGAAAGTTCAGGGTAGAAAAGAAAAAAATTATTGGAAATGAGGCTGAAAAGGTATACAGAGGCCAGACTATGAAGTGCTTGATATATCATGCTAAGGAATTTGACTTATAACAATGATTAAAAGCAAGAGAGTGGTTTGATTAGATTTGGATTTAAACAAGATTCTTTGGTAGCAACATGAAATATGGACAAAAAGTAGGCAAGAATGGCAGAAAATAGACTAGGAGTCTTTTAGAGTGGTCAAAGCCAGAAGTGATGGAAGTTTGAACTAGGGCGGTGGCCTTGGAAATTAATGTAAAAGTGACTCAAGAGCTTTTAGGAAGTAGAACTGACAAGATAATCAGGGAGATGCTAAAATGGCTTCCTTATTCCTGACTTGGAAGATGGGATGGATTGTGTAATAGTGATTATATGTATACTGACCCTGGCTGGTTTGGCTCAGTGGATTGAGCGTCAGCCTGCGAGCTAAGTGTCGCTGGTTCGATCTTCCAGTCAGGGCACATCAGAGAAGGAAAACTCTGACTCCAAAAAACCTCCGCTGCCTTGCGGCATACCTCTTCAGGGGAAAGGCTAAGGGAGTAAACCCCGACAGAAAATCCGGAGCCGGAGTCCCTAAGGCGGTTTGACGTTGTAGTCAACACCGGCAACTCCTGCGGCGCACCTGAAGCCAAGCTGTATTGACTCCGTCTTTCCCTTGGACCCTTCAGCTGCGAAGAGAGGGGGGGTCTGCTGCATGGGCAACAGCAGACCCTCCATATCACCTTGCCCAGGCTCTGTAGCTTCAGCTTCACTGGAGAGGACACTCCAGCGTCATCGCAAGATGTCGATTCAACACGGGAGGAGACAGATACCGTGTCACTCCCGAGTCGGACTGCACAACCATTCTCGGCGGTGCAGATACTCTTAAGAAGCTACACCATCGTCTCTCGAGACGGACGGCTGCCGCCGCCGACGACTAAAAGTACATAGAGAGACTGAAGGAAGACGTGAGTAGAGAAGTATGTGGGCACGCAGGAAAGTAAGATGAAAAAGACAACATATAAAATGAAGTATACATATTGTGCACATGACAGAAAAGGTGGAAGCAGATGGGAAAATATGTTTGTGGTAAAGTTTTTATTTCTCTTCAAGGAAAAGTTTATGTAGAACGTAACAGAGGTAGAAGAAGTGAATGTGGAAGAAGTGAGCCACCTGAGCTGCATGGGCTCAGAGTACAAGTTACAGAGGCAAAAGAAGGACCCCTGAAGCTTAGGAGAAAGAGGCAAGGAAACTGAGCCATGGAGAAGGGGGTGGGTAAAAGCATGGGAGTGCTCCACAGAGAGAGCCACAGGGGAAGATTTTTTAAGCAGTCCTCTTTTTCATTTCAAGTCAATCTATATGCTGTATTTACAATTTAGACAATACCATATATTTCCAGGGTAGGGCAAAAGTAGGTTTACAGTTGTTTGTATGGAAAATAATACAATAATTAGTAAATAATAATACCAGAATAAACTGTTTTGCATACTCACAACTGTAAACCTACTTTTGTTTTTTAATCCTCACCTGATATATTTATTGATTTCAGGGTGAGAAGAAACAAGGGAGGGAGAGAAGAAGGGGCGAGAGAGAGAGGAGAGGGAGAGAGTGGGAGGGAGGGAGCAGGGAAGAGAGGGAGAGAGAGAGAGAAGGAGGGAGAGAGAGAGAGAGACATCATTTGGTTGCTTTCTGCATGTACCCCGACCAGGATCTAGAAAAAGGTAACAGAATAATTACTCATGCAAAGGGAAGTAGTTTACAATCTGGACATTTTTCAATTTGGCTTTGCAGGAACATTTGATTTTTCTTTCAATACTTACCTTTCTTTCAAAGTGGAAATAGTAGAGCACTAATCAGCTGTGGGGACTTAGCTGTGAGTCATTTAATAATTCTGAGTTCTACTTTCTTGTCTATAAAATGGTTGGATTAGGTCACCTCAAAGATTCTCTTCAGCAACTATGAATCCATGAACGCTGGTTTGTCTGACTCAGTCTAGAATGCTCCAATTCCAAGAACAAGTCTGGTTCCCTTAAATACTTTAATATAATTACTGGAATTTTAATCTGCTTGGCAACTTTGGGTGCCCAATAAATAGATTATAATGATATGTTTAGGTAAGAAAGTAGGCTGTGGTGGGATGGACTGCAATTCCTGCAATTTCAGCCACAAAATCTGGTTAAAATCACACTCAAAATAGCCAATAAAAATCACAAAAACTTGTCCTTCTGAACTCAGGCCTAACATTATTCAGTACGTTCTATCTCTAAGACATCATAGGCATTGTTGGACCGTATATGGGTACTCTCAATGCAAAAATGTCAAGGGGAAAGGGTCCTACAGGCGTGACCTCTGCATGGCTTTGGCGTCGCTCGTCTTAAGAGCACCTTGGTGTATTCACACCTTAAGTCTTTCCTCTCCCCGGCCAAGGCCCAACCTAATGAGGAAAATGGGCAATTGGGGTGAGGCTACCCTTCCCCTCCGTATCTTCCTGCCTTGCATTTAATTCCCAGAGCTTGCTCTCCAGCCTACAACAGCCATTACTTCTACCCTGGGAGCTAGGGCTTCACCAACTATGGCACCCTCTCTATCCACTTTGTCCCACAGTGCAAGGCATACTGCAAGAGTTTGTGGGAGAGAGGGAAGGCCAGGAAGGTGGTTCTTGGGGTTGGGGCTTCGGTCTCTGCCTTGGAAACCAGGAGGCAGCGTGTCAACTGAACTGGCCCTGCCCTTGCCCATCTCTGCTACCCCAGACTCCTCTTAGAAAAAAACGTTGCAGCCGAAAAGTTGAGCTAGCATTCCTAAGTGGCATCAAGGAGTGTTTTATACTTTTCTTATTTTTCCCCAAATACTTCCATTGACCCTAATGACTCTTTAGGGCCTATACTTGATTGAAGGCAGCATAAAGGTAAAGAACATGAGTTCTGGGATGTCTCAATAGTACTTAGAATACTGTTTTGAAGATCAAATGGGATCATACAAGGTAAGTGCACAGTGTACCCAGCAGATGGTAAGTACCTTGCTGTCATTACTACTAACTTGATTTGGCAGAATCCAGAACTGGGAAGAAAAAGTAACGTAAGTTTATTCATCTAAGAGGCCATTGTAGGGCATCTTAAACAACAACACACTATATCAGCTGGAAAATGACTCCAAAATTTTGCTTAGGGCTGGTACAAATGTATGATGCAATTTTGTCATCCTCTGCATCTCTCTGAGCTTCTTTCCCCAATTTACCCAGTAAATTTAAAAAAGGACCACTTCCAGAAAGGTCTGTCTGAGAAGGGCCCCCAATTTCTAAAGGGGTGAAGAAGAAATAGTATTTTGGTTATGGAAAAAAGGGCAGTGTTGATAGGAGAAAGGCCTGGTTATAGGTAGAAATCCCAAGTATCACAATTTGCACCTCTTATAAAGGTCTTAAGAATAAAAAAATCCTTCTTGAGAAATATGGGAGGTGGTGTGAGTGTGGACAGGTATCTGGTATATTTTACTTTATACAACAAATATTCATTGAAATCATGTTTCGGTTTTCTTTGTATCTAGATGTACTGTGGGAACTGATTTTATAAAGGACACATGAAGAATGAATAATCTTTTCTGTTAAACATGTAGATCTCCCCATATTCTGACCAACTGTAACACCAAAGTCCAAAAATTTCCATATAAGAGACAACAACTTCTAAACTGTTACCTCCCACCCCCCAAATACAGGTAAATGGCAGGATTTTCAGTTATTTTCTTTTTTCTTTCTCTTCATTTTCTTACTTTCTCCCACTTCCTGTCTCACCATTCTACAAGGATTGGCAACTTCTGTCAGGTATGTCAGCTGAGTCTGTATGACTTCTACCTGCATAGGACTGGATCAATGTACTAGTCAGTTCAGATTGCCATAAAAAAATACTAGACTAGTGCTTGAACTACAAATATTTTTCTGAGTTCTAGAGGCTAAAAGTCCAAGATCAAGTATGGTATCTGAAGGTCACCTTCTCTCCATATCCTCACATGGGATAGGAGGAGAAAAGGAAAGCAAGCAAACTCTCTGGTGGCTCTTCCTTATAAGGACACTAATGCTACCATTATGGCCTTACCCTTATGACTTCATCTAAACCTAATTACCTCCAAAGGTCCCATTTACAAATACCATCACATTGGGGGTTAGGGCTTCAACATGAATTTTAAGGACATAATTCAGTCCACAGCACCTAGTAACCTAGTACATCAATCACCTAAGAATACAAGGTATCAGGTTGATGCAAAAGTAATGTCCGACTTTGTAAAAAGAAAGTTTTAGTATTTATTAAATTTGTGCCTCTTACAATTTTTTGATGTCACACTAATGTATCTTATTTTTTCAGATTATCAAAGTATTGTTCATAATTGTTCTCAATATTTGCACCCATGTTCGTCCCATCTAAAGACCACAGTAGAAATGTTTTACTCCATGAGTTTCATAAATGTGCCAATGCAAGTACAGCAGCAAAGTCTATTCAGAGCACTTATAGGAACGATGCAGTGACTGAAAGAAGTTGCAGGCGGTGGTTTTCCCATTTCCAAAATGGGGATTTCAGTTTGAAAAGTGAGTCAAATGAGGGTCATCCAAAAAAACTTGATTCCAAAGTGTTGGAAGCTGTTGTTACAGAAACCCCCACCATCACCTCTAGGGAACTTGCAGAACAATTTAACGGAGGCCATACAACCATGCTACGCCAACTGAAAAGGATCGGAAAGGTTTCAGTAGTTGGAAAATGGGTCCCACGCGAACTGTCTCCAGAGAATCTGCAACAGTGTGTTTGTTGCTTGTTGTGAATCATTGTTTTCACGACACCTTCAGGCACCATTTTTAGGTAGGCTTGTTACAGGTCATGAGAAGTGAATTCTTTACCATCAGGTTAAATGCTGCTGATTGTGGGTCAGTCGAGGAGGAAGAAGAGTTCAACAGTCAAGAGGAGGACATTACCAAAGATCATGTTGAGTGTATGGTGGGATATGAAAGGAACTGTCCATTACGAACTGTTAGACAACAATCAAACAATTACTGCTAATTCCTACTATGAACAACTTCATCGTCTGAAAGCAGCTTTGAACCAAAAGTGACCCTCCTTAGTCAACAGAAAGGGTGTCATCTTCCATCACCATAATGCTCGTCCTCACACAGCTCGACACACCAAAAGCTTCTTGAAAGAGCTTGATTGGGAAATATTGCTTCACCTTCCATATTCTCCTGACGTTGCTCCTTCTGATTATCACTTCTTTTGGGGACTACAGAACCATTTTGATGGTCTTAGGCTGACATCAAGAGAAGAGGCTGAAAATGAGTTGGATTCATACTTTGCTTCAAAATCTAAAGAATTTTACAAGCTAGTTGACAGATGGAATGAGGTTCTAGAAAGCAAAGGAGGTTATGTTAACGAATAAATATTTTCATAATCATGGGCTTTTTCATTTTTAAAATAGACCTCGAAATCGGACATTATTTTTGCACCAACCTTATATTTTTCCATTTTGGTGTTTACAACCCATTATCATAAAGATTGGTTCTTCAAAATAAAATGACTAGTCTATATTAGTTTATTTCAGTTTCTACAATTAAAAAAATTTTTTTTCAATATACATACAAGCCAGTGAATCCTCACTTATAAAATAATCACTTAACACAGTACAGACATGGTTCAAAAACTGATTCATACTTATGACCAAATCAATTTCAACAGTAACTAATTTTTTAAAACATATTTAATCATGTAGCTTCTGGAAGATGGGTTAAATGATGAAAAAATGGGCGACCATGAACACACCCTTTAATTTCATTTCCAAATTGGTGATTCATTCTGTTGATGATGTCTTGGATGTCCTCCTTTGATAAGTACATGGGTAGCTGCCTAGATAGGCGTACTGCTTCTCCCTGTGAAGAGAAAGCCATACATTTTACCGTGATATACCCTGAAAAACATGTTATTTGTGGCCAGAAGACAGAAAATTCATTATATTCTTTTTAATATTCATCCACTCAATAAATATTTATTAAGCACCAATTATGTGATAATGTTGTAGGTTCTAGAAATACAGTGGAGAACAAAACAAACAAGATCTTTGTGTTGTGAAATTTACATTTTAGTTCAAAGACAGAAAACATAAAAAGACAAAGCAAATCCCAGTGAGTAATATGTATAAAATTAAACTGAGCAACATGATAGAAAGTAATTGTGTGGTTAGGAAAAACTTCCTTGAGGTGACATTTAAGCTTCAATTTAAACAAGGAACCGGTATGAAAAGAACATGGGTAAAGAAAAGCATTTAGGTAGAGGGAAAAAAATGAAATGATCAGTGTAAGTGCAGCATAGTTACTAAAGGGAAGAAAGGAACAACAAAAGTAATGAAGCAGGAAGCAGATCACTCTTTGAGGCAGGGGGCACATCACCCTTTAAGAGGGGCTGAGCAATTTGAGTTTTAATCTGAATGCACAGGGGAGTAACCAGAGGGTTTTTAAGCAAGAGCCTGACTTTGTTTTTACAATTCACATCTGGCTACTGTATGAAGCAATGGTTTGAGGCAATCACTGTAGTCCTAGTGAGTGTTTTTGACTAGGGTGATAGTGGAGATGGAGGGAGCTGTGAAGACTCCTGACATGAGTTGGAGGTAGTCAAGTCTTGCTGGTAAACTGATTATGGGGGATGCAGAATCATGGATCGTGTCCGCATTATTGGTATGGTAGCGCTGTTTTCTGAGATAGGCAAGGCTAAGAGTTTGGGGGTAAAATAGTATTAGTAAAGCTGGCTTCTTTTTAAATTTATTTTTTTTAAATTGTTGGACTTCAGAGATCTTTTTTTTTTTTTTTTTTTTTTTTTGGAGGTGATCATTGTTTTTATTTTTAAAACAATTTAGAATTTAGTTTGATAACATTATTTCAGGATTAGTTTCCTAAATACATTCTCCTCTGCACTTTTAAATGCAGTTTTTTTTTAATAGCTGAGTTAAGTGGTGTTTTTTTAATATATATATATTTTTTTCAGATTTAATGTGTTTTATTGATTAAAATATTACATTTGTGCCAATTTCCCTTCCCTCTGCTCCCCTCCACCCGGTGGCCCCCCTCCCTCCAGTTGTCCCCCCCTTTTAGATTATGTCCATTAGTTGTGCATACAGTTCCTCCCAACCTCTCTCCGTCTATTCCATTCCCTCCTACCTTGATCCCCAATTCCTATATCATCTCCCTCCCTTTCCCCATTCCCCCTCCCTGTTGACCTCCCCCCAATATGCTTCCCGTACCCACAGTTCCTTTTCCACTCTCGTTGCCTATTTAGTTTGCCTTTGTTTCATCTCCCTAGCTTCTGTTTTTTTTAAACCAGTCCCTTTAACATCTCATATAACAGTGGTTTGGATCTAATGAACTCTTTCAGTTTTATTTTGTCCTGGAAACACTTTCTCTGTCCTTCTATTCTGAATGACAATTTCGCTGGGTAGAGTATTCGTGGTTGTAGGTTTTGGATTTTCATTACTTTGAATATTTCTTGCCAGTCTCTTCTTGCCTGTAGGGTTTCCCTTGAGAAGTCAGCTGATAGTCTAATTAGGACCCCTTTGTACATAATTCTTTTCTTCTCTCTTGCTGCTTTTAAGATTCTCTCTTTATCTTTAATTTTTGACATTTTGATTATAATGTGTCTTGGAGTGGTTCTCCCTGGGTCCAGTCTCTTGGGAACTCTCCTTGCTTCCTGGACCTGCAAGTCTATTCCCTTCCCCAAGTCTGGGAAGTTCTCCTTTATTATATTTTCACTCAATTTTTCAAGTTCTAGTTCATCTTCCTCATTCTCTGGCAAACCAATGATTCTTATGTTGGGCCTTTTATAGCTGTCCCAGAGGTTTCTGATCCTTTCATTGTTGCTTCCCATTTCCTCTCGCTGCATTGGTTGACTGCTTGTTCCTTCTCCATATTCCAGTTTGTTGAAATGAACTCTGGATTTTATTTCCTTTCCTTCTGTCTCGTATGCGGTTTTGTTCCTTTCGTTATGAAAGTTTTTCGCTTCTTTCATATCTTTTTCCTGCTCTTTTGTGAATTCTGTAAGCCACCTGATAACAATGGCCCAGAACTGAGCCTCTGACAGGTTTCTTATCTGTTCATCTGTCAGGTTCTCTATCTGCTGTCTGGTGAGTTGTGTTACCGGGATCTCTATAGTTGTCTGCCTCATTTTGACAGATGCGTTTTGTTTTCTTGGGCCGGCTGTAGGGGGCAGTGCCTGTGTACGCGTCACAAATCAGCGAGCGGCCGGCGCCTGCCTGTCCGCGACCTATTTCGCCACCCTGTGGTGCTTTCTTTGGGGGCGGGGGTCCAAGATGGATTCACACAGTTATTCAGCTAGGAGACCGGATCCGTCCTCCCGCCCCCCTGGGCCTCACTGTTCAAGGCGATGCGGCGGCCGCTCTCCCCAGCGCCGGAGTCGCGCACTGCCAGGGGCTTGACGGATCCGGGATTCCCCGCCGCCCGCCGTTGTCCAGGTGCGACCGCAAACAGCACTGCCCTCTTTAACTCTTACCTGCCCAAATGGCACCGCTGGTTTATAACTTCATGTGTTGGACTTCCGTGTAGTTTTATTTTCTGGAATTTCTAGTTATCCTTTGTTTTGAAGTAGTTGTATTCCTCTCTAGTTGTAGAGGGAGACCTAGCGTGTCCGTCTAAGCCTCCATCTTGGCCGGAAGACTTCAGAGATCTTGAATCCTAACATTCTCTCTAACCACACACCCTCTCCTATTACATTCCCAACCATCCTACTCTTTTATTCCAATTAAACCTATCTTCTTTCTTCAATTTGACCTTTAATTTCCACAATCCCTCCTATTCTCCTGGCCCACAAGTACCCTTCTGCCATCTTTCTCTATTTAAGATATAAATAATGAGTAAGAAATAAAGAATACTATCTCTAGCTTCCTGCATTCCTTTTAGACTTCTACTAAAACCTTTATATCCCTCTCACAACTAAAATAGTTTCATGTATATATAATGTGCTCAAATTTATTCACATACCCTTTTGTTCTTCCACCAGTCATGTTGCTATGCCCAACCTTTGGGTAAATTCTACCAAACACTGCTGGAAATTGATAAAACTCCTGGCTGGATCCAATACCAATGTTAGCTCTTATGAGCCCTCAATGGCACCTGAAAATCTTACTCTTCTCTAATCAACCTTCCCTTAGAGTGCCGACAGCTCTTATTTTCAAACCTTTTCTGCCATAGCCAAATCCCTAATGTCTCTCCAGCTCCTTCACCCTCAGCAGATAATTCTCTTAGTCCTTTAGCACATGAATCACACATGACTTCTATCAAGAGTACCTCAAAATACTTTTACATTCACTGTCCCTCTCCTCGTTGGCTTTTGATTCAAAAAACAATTTCTTCTTTCTAAAGCTTATCCCATCTTTTTTCCTGTCTCTTTTGGAACATCTGCTCTCCAATCTTTTCTCATCACTCTTTTCCTACAAAATTCAATACACACATGCTAATATCTCTTTTCTTCCTTTCACCATCATATGACTTGCTGCCTACACTTTTTCACCACTACCCCGCTACTTGACCAATGGCAAATAAGTGTTTTTCATCCGTACTATTTTTCCATTATGGCTGTCTACAAGGTTATTACTGCCATTTAGCAGTCATACCTATGGTCTTCCAGCAACTACTACCGTATGAAGAATGTGATACTACTTCCTTATATTTAAATTTCTTTCCTCCCTTGACTTTTTATATCCACTCCTCTCTTGGTTCTCCTTTTAGCCTTTGATTTTTATGTTTCATCTAATTCAACTTGACCTTAAATGAAGCATTCCTGTGTTTATGGTTCTGATAGAAGTTCTCATTTTTCCTCGGTAATCCTCCTTAAGAATTACATCTACTATTACCTTAATGTAACGAGAGGTATAATATTAGCAAAAATACTTATATCTAATCCCAACAACTTTTCTCTGTTGTTTCTGAAAATTTATTTCCTTCCAAATGTTTTTTCAGTACACAAACCACTACCCACAACTCCTTCAGCCTTTATTTTATATTAACTCTTTCACAAGTTTCCTTTCCTGTTTCTAGAAACTAGCTATGCTGAACTGCCCTAAATAAGCTGAGAAGTTCCACAAGACAAAGCTCTTAAAGGGCTCACAGAATGCTACTGAATACGTACAATCTTCAGAAGTGGTAAAAAGTGGACTTCCCTGTTGAGGAAGTCTGACCCTCAGAATACAATGGGCAGACTATGACTTTAGTCTAAAATGAAAATAGCTCCTTTTTTAAAAGGGAGAAAATAAATTTTACTAAAGATCAGGTTTATTTTAGAAATAATACCTTGAGGTATAATACCTCAAATAAGGGTACAATTACTGCTGTTTTCCCACCGCTATCTTATTTTGGACATTGAAAACTTTATAATCTTCCTCCATCCTCTATTACCTTTCAATTTATTTTTTTAACCAACCACAACATTTCTCATTTGTGGTAGACACTGCTAGAAAACTAAAATTTCTATTTATTTAATGATCTACATCTTTCACTTTCCCTCTCCTCTTTTGCTCTTGAAAAGATCACAGCTTAAAATCACATCGCAGTTCTGTTTTAAAAATATTTTTAAAAAATATTTTATTAATTTATTTTTAGAGAGGGGAAGGGAGGGAGAAAGAGAGAGAAACATCAGTGTATAGTTTCCTCTTGTGCGCCACCAACAGGGACCTGGACCGCAATCCAGGCATGAGCCCTGACTGGGAATTGAACAGGCGACCCTTTGGTTTGCAGGCTGGTGCTCAATCTACTGAGCCACACCAGCCAGGGAACATTACAGTTGTTTCTAAACAAGTATTTGGTATGAAGATGGAGCAATTCTAAATCCCATCTAAAAATCAAAAACCAGACCATAAAAACAACTTCACTACAAAATGTCTAATGCATAAGGCTCAAGGAATGATGTTACAGTAAGGATCCATGATAGAGTTTACCACAATCAGTCTTAAAGGAGTTTTCTTTTTTTAAATAATATTTTCTTCTTATAAGTTCCTTACAGGAACTTTACTATTTTGAAACATTTATTATTTTATTAATAATAAAACCGAAGCTGACCTACATAACTGAATAATGCATACCTCTAAATAACTTATCACTTTGCGAGGTCTACATTCAAAAACTTCTTTTGCATTGTTGTTGATTATAGCATTAAGAATTTCTTTTAAATCCATCACTCCATAGAATGGAAGACATTTAGCCATCCCTTCTATTTCCACGTAGTTTTCAGCAATGGAAACACCTAAGAGAAAAACAACAACATATATATTGTTAGTTTAGCTGTGTTCAAATTACATTACAGAAACTACATCTATTAAAAACAAAACCACTGTTTAAGTATTTAGAGAACCTTCATAAGAGGGTAAGATAGTCAGGACAAAGTTTAGTTTCTTTTTTGGAGAACAAATAATAATTTCCGATAGAATTTCATATTCACATTAAGTCATAAGTGTTCACAGGAACCACATGATCTTTATATCATTTAATCCCAATGACTGCTGTTCTGTTCCCTACGTTTGTTCAGAAGATTTCTTTTCTTTGGAGAGAAAATGGAGTCCCATGATATTCATTAAAATAAAACTGCTCTAAGTGTTTTAACAACTGCTGCTGTTCAAGTTCTATCCTACTGGTTTAATATCTAATATGAAATGTGGATTAACTTACAAATTATTATAAAAATACTCATATAGTAACTTTGTTTTCCCACTTTATTGATATAACTTACATAACATTGTAAGTTTAAGATGTACAAAGTGTTGATTTGATAAGATATTGTAAAATGCTTACCACCATAGTAACTTACTAATATATTAGTAATTTGAGGAAATGAAATACTAATGTTTATTAAAAATATTTTACTAGGACAGTGTTTAAAACTGATATGTCATCTATTATTTAACTTACTCTAAATAAGCTAGTGATTAAAACTAAAAACTAGCTGTATAATATATGAATATATAATTAGATAAAATATTTATAATAGCATATATTCTAAAGCATAAAATTGGGTATTAAAATGCATTTTATGATTTTGGACAATAGTAAAGACTTGTTTTCTTTGGCTATATATGTGTAACAGTGCTCTTAATATCGAAGTCCATGCAATGTTACCTTCAAGTTAAGAAAATGAGACAGTCCAATGTTGGAAAGTGGTATAAGTTGTAGCTATAAATGGATGAATTAAAAAAAAAAAAAAGAGGAATGATGCAGCTTGAAGAGTTTCAGATCCTGGTACATCAATGATCCTATCCTTAACCTATTCTCAGTTACAGACTTGTTCCTTAATGTGATGGCAGATGCAATAATAGTACACTAAACAGAGCAGAACATCCTAATGTTCTTCCTGGGACACAATTGGAAAAGAGTATAAGAAGATATATAACCAGCCATTAAGCAATAAAATAAAGAGTTCAGTGAACAGAGACAAAATGAGAGTTCGAGCAAGCAGTGGAACTTGAATGGGACTTGAATCAGGGTTCAGACAGGCAAAGAGGAGGTAGCAGAATATTCTATTTCACATCTTTTTACGTATTTATATTTTGGAAGTTTACACTATATACCTGTCAAGGGCTTGCCATTATTGTTGGTTTTGTACCTTTTATAACATAATTTGATTGAAAAGTCTAAAACTGACTAATTTGCTGTGGAAAATTGTACACATCTCACAGAATTACTTGTGGACACGGGTAAAAAGTATTTGGCAACAGATGAAGAAATTGAGCAATATTTTAATCTCCATACTTGCAAAATTCAGATATGGAAAACTTAAAAGAGATATTTGGAACCATGTAACAATAAACTTTTAAGAAGTTTCAATAAAATTCTGTGAAACGCTTCCCAATTTTCAAGAAAAATACTTCAATTTAATAAGTGGTTTGACAAGTTTTCATTTTCTAAAACATGGAACTCTTATTGATGCAAACAAAAAGTTATGCCCCTTAATAAGCAAAATTCTTAGGGTCACATTCAGAATCTTTTCCCTCAGGGCCAGATGTATTCTTCTTGTCTTTCATATACCGTTATCTGTATCAAACTGTTGATCCAAGGTTAAGTCCAATACAATAAAACTCTCACTAAAAGAAAGAGAAATGGGCTTAACATGGCATAAAAATTAATAAAGAAAAAAGGCCCCCCAAATTAAGAAAGAAAACATGAATGTTTTTAACTTGCTGTTGTTGACAAGAGAAATAATGCTGATGATAATCTAAGTTAAATCCAAACAAATCACATAAATTTGCCGATGACTGTCTTATTCATTTTTACATCTTTGGTACTGCGCAAAGTACTGGCATTCAGTCGTAGGCAGCCGTCCGTCTGGAGAGACGATGGTGTGGCTTCTTAAGAGTCTATCTGCACCGCCGAGAATGGCTGTGCAGTCCAACTCGGGAGTGACACAGCATCTGTCTCCTCCCGTGTTGAATCGACATCTTGCGATGACGCTGGAGTGTCCTCTCCAGTGAAGCTGAAGCTACAGAGCCTGGGCAGGGTGATATGGAGGGTCTGCTGTTGCCCATGCAGCAGACCCCCCCTCTCTTCGCAGCTGAAGGGTCCAAGGGAAAGACGGAGTCAATACAGCTTGGCTTCAGGTGCGCCGCAGGAGTTGCCGGTGTTGACTACAACGTCAAACCGCCTTAGGGACTCCGGCTCCGGATTTTCTGTCGGGGTTTACTCCCTTAGCCTTTCCCCTGAAGAGGTATGCCGCAAGGCAGCGGAGGTTTTTTGGAGTCAGAGTTTTCCTTCTCTGAACTGGCATTCAGTAGGACTTAAAAAAATACTATCTACAAGCTAAGTGCTGAAAGCATCTGTCAGACAGAAAGTTACTGGTTAGCTCAAAAATAAATATGCTCTTAAGTTAGGGTAGTTACCCTAACTTAAAAAAAATATCACTGTGATTACATTGTTTAAGAAAAAAAATGGCACTGGCCACCAACACCAAAGAGTTAATTAGAAAAAAAATCTGGCTACACAACACTCACACACCCTTTTGTTTCACACTGCAAATAAATTTAAAAGATGCCAGGGGTCTCAAAGAAGAAAAATTCCTATGAGGACTAGAAGAAATTACTATCAGTCAGTTTAGGTCAGGAAGAAGTACTGGAAGATTGGAAGAATACCTATCACTTTTGAAGACCTATCACCATGACATACTATGTTAACTGATTGACATAAGTACTTTTTGTCTAGTTTCCCACTATTTCATGAAGTAAATATCTCAATTTTAATAGGGAAGCAGGATAATAAATTCGTTAACAGCTAGGTTCTAAAGGTAGATTGCATGGGTTCAAATCCTGGTTCTACCACAAACTGTGTTCCCTTAAGCAAACTGGACTTCTCTGTACCTTGATTTTTCCATCTATAAAATGGGGATGGCAACAGAGCCTACTTCCTAGGGCTATTGGAAAGATTAATGAATTAATACATTAACATTAAGAATAGTGCTCTACGCAATAATAATTATTCAGTAATTACTAGTTGTTAGTGCTGAGAAAACATTTAGGTTTACTATCCCATAAAAACAGTTTTTAAATGGCAGAGTTGGGATTTGGACACTCTTTATTAAATCTAAATATCCAATGTTGAGGCAGGAGGTAAGAAATTTGGGTGAGGTATCCTTAAAACTGAAGAAGTCAAATAACTTAAGTTTAGAACACCAAAGTATTTTTAGTATATACCTAAATTTCATGGTTTTGTACATTGTTTTTACTTTTGAGGTCTCAGTAAAACATTCCTTTAAAAATATTTTGGTTGAACTTTGTTTTTCTACACTTTGGTCATGACAAGTTTAGGAGTGGGTGGGAAGGGGGAACAGCACTCTTCATGGTGCCTTTGTACCCCTTGATATCAACCGAGGAAGCTAGGGCAGAGGCAGTTAAGTATGGGAACTATGAAGGAACAGAGAAAGGGCCATCCAGGAAAACTGAAGTCTCCTAACTGGAAGAATTGTTTTTTTTCTCTCCACCCAGAGAATTTCCATTCCAGACAAACAGTGTTATCACAGTCTTTTTGGCAAAGCCATGGAATCAAATTATCCACTCTCCAAATAGTAAAGAGTACTGATGTTACACATTTTAATTGACAAAACAACTACACGATTTTGAGAAAGGAAAGATGTGCCCTGACTGGGGTGGCTCAGCTGATTCAGCTCTGTCCCTGCAAAGCAAAAGACACAGGTTAGATTCCCAGTCAGGGCACATGCTTGGGTTGCGGGTTTGGTCCCTGGTCAGGGCACGCAGGAGAGACAACTGATTTATGTATCTCTTGCATCGATATTTCTCTCCCTCTCTTCCCCTCTCTCTAAAAATAAATAAATAAAAATCTTAAAAAAAAAAAATGTTCCTTTTTGTTAGGTCATTCCAGTAAGCTGCATATTTACTTCTGCTTCATCACCTAAAGAAGTATTTAATAACTTAGCTAAACAAATAAGGCAGTTTGAATACTGTAACAAAATATGGCAAAAATTACAATAAAACTACTTGATTAGTTACGAAAATGCAAATGCAAGGGAACGGACTGAAAGAGATGCCAAACTTGCTTATTTCTGACAGACGTGACATGTTTGAAATATGACTTTTTATACAGCTGACATACTTTTGGACAGACAAAAATAACCGTGGTTATCTCTAAATTATGAATCCCAAATGTGCCTCTTGGAACAAGATTAAATTTTCCTTTTCCAAGTCAGGAAATATTAAACCATAACATCATACCTGGTATCAATTTTATTTTGAAACCATTTGCTGTAAGTCGAGGATCGGACAGGTAAGTTGATCCACTGGATGTTTGGTCATCTGCTGTCATTTTATATAAAGTCTCTAAATAATGAGATCCATTAAAAAGACTGAAAAAGAAATAATGGCCCTTTAACTTATTAAAAATGAAAATAACAAAATATATGAAAAAAGTTAATCCAACACCCTTTTGAAAAGTATTATTAGTAACCAAAATACAAACATATAAATAGCTGTGTAAGAAACTTTTTTACATTTTTGTTAGTATTTTACAGAAGACCTATTACATACAATGTACGCGAGGAAGAATAGATATGAAAAAGTTTTTATCTTCTAGAATGTTACAAATAAGATGTAAAGTAAAAAAATGTGCTCTAATACAAATGAAAACTACTTATAAATAATGCCATTTATACCTTTAAACAGACACAATAATACATTGTCAAGTTACTCATAATTTCCAATTGTTTGTCAAGGTTTCTTCAATAATAAAAAGATAAGCATATACCTTTTTTGCCCAGGAACTTATACATTTAGTTCAGTCTGGGAGAACTTCCTTCCATCTACTATGGACATGGCATGTTTGCCAAATGTGGCATATGAAATAATTCTGAGTAATACAGGCTGTAACCAAAATTCTGAGATAGCCAAAGATTATCTAGGGCACAAATTAACCTTTCATGTTGGTTTTAGGCTTGATCATAGTGCTCAAACATGTTTTTACAATGAAGTGTCTTTTGGGGTTGACATGTGAGTAGTTACCATTTTCCCATTCTGTCAATGAATATTTGAGTATCTACCAAGTGATAGATACTCTTATAGGTGTGCATGGTACTGTGCAATGTTTCAGTACAAGATTATAAACTGCTATTTCTTAATTACAATCCTGTGCTCTTGAAAAAGTAAATGAATAGATGATGTTTTTGCATACTGTCGCTGAAAGGTAGAGGATTCCACTGGCTGTGGGAGATGTCACAGAGAGGAAAGCTTTGGCTACATATCAGGTGTGCTCTCGCTGGTCTAACCAATATTCAGAAAATCTCAGTCAGTGGTGTTGACGATGATATAGTGTAGCAACAAATGGTGCAGGCTCTACAGTTACTGTCTAGACTGGACTATTGAATCCAACTATTCATTAGCTGTATGAGCCTAGGTAAATTACTTAACAGTTCTGTGTTTCAGTTTCCTTATCTATAAAATATAGATAATGGTTGTACCTATCTCGCATAAGGTGTAAAGATCATGAAAGCAAAGGGCTCAGTGAAGTTCCTATCATAAGTCTCAATAAACATTAACCATTATTATTATTGAGCTCTTCGTGTTTTATAGATATCTAAACTACTCTCTTCAGAGATAAGCTACATAACCCTCATTAGAATTCTAGTGAGAAAACTGAGCCAAACCCATAATTACCCTGTCTATGGCTCAGTTCTAAAAAACTTAATATTATTAACTGTGATGGGGATGCCACATTTCAGAAAGTCCAAGATATACCCTAGCTCTTTTTAAAGGAATAAACAGAAAAGGATCAGATATTTGGACTGTTTTAATACAGCCTAAGGCTGCATTAATTCTTTTTCTGATTCTTTCTTTGACAGTGTCCTACCCCAATCTATGCTACAAAAGATGCTGGATTTTAATTACTGTTGCTTTAATTATGAAAGATAACTTTAACAAATGTTTTCCTGTGTTTTGGTCCCTTTTTCCCCTTCTGGTGACAGGGTCTTTAACATAAAGGTTTTGATATATTTTATAAATAATCTTTGATTTATTCTTAGAAGTCTAACACATAATTATGCAGTGATGTGTCCTGGAGAACAAATTCTAATTATCTTTTCAATTTCAGGTTTTTGTCTCCTTTGTAGTACATGATTCTCTTCTACCTATGTCAGACTTAAAAAAGAAATAGTATAAAGAAGGGGAATATTAACATTATTAGTTATTCATTTTTACAGAAAATATGAAATAGGATATGAAAAGGAAACTCCCTGTTTTATAACTGGTAATAAAATTAGTTCAGGCAATAATAATCAAAGGATGAAACCATTAAATGGAAAGGTTGATAGGGAACTTAAAGGTAGAGGATCAGGCTATCAGCAGCTGAACCCAGTGATAAGTGCCTTTTGATACGATGAAATATAAAGCACATAGCAGCATTTATTAAGCAGTCTTATCAGAAAGTAGAATATAAATCTATTCAATCTCCCTGAGTTAACTTTCATTTAAATACAAGAGAGAAAAACAAGTTGACCATCACAAGGAAGCAAAGAGACAAACTGAGACAAGACATTCCAATGAACAAGTGTCAGAATCAACAAAAAGTTGATGGTGTGATATTAAAAGATTTGTGAGCATTACAAAATGTGATGGTTGACTTTGTTTAGATACAAATTAAAAACTTAAAAACTATAGAAAAGATATTTTGAGACAATGAGGAACAATTCCAAGGAATTATTATTGCATAATTTATGACAAAGGCATTGTAGTTATATAAGAAAATAGCCATTTTTGAGAGCTATATACTGGAATATGTATGGGTGGGAATTGTTCGAAAATACTTTAGCAAAGGAGAGAAGATATGCATACACACACACACAGGCAGACAGAGTAAATGTGGCAAAATCTTAAAAATTGATAAAGGTATTCATTGTTTAATTCTATTTTGGTATATTTTTGAGCTGTTAAAGAACTCACAACAAAGAAGAGTTATGACAACCTAACTTCAAAATTATCCTAGGGAAGTCACTAATATACAGAAGAATTGAACTTCATATTTTTTAATTGCAGAACTATGTAGAATATTTTTAATTTATTTAAAAGCAATTAATTCTACTGAAGATTAGAAATATAGTTTTTAAAAGGTTTCTTTAAATAAATATCACTTTTCTCTACTAGTTTCATTTATTGATTTGAGTGAAAGAAAGAGACATCAATTTTGTTGTTTCATCCATCCATCCATTCATTGGTTGATTGTTGTTATGTGCCCTGATTGGGGATTTAACCTGAAACCCTGGTGTATCAGGATGATGCTCTAACCAACTGAGAAACCCAGCCACAACAACACTTTCAACTTTTTACCTTTAAATTCTAATCTAGTATGGATTAATGTCTTTAGAGTTAAAATACTGTATTACTTTACCATACCTCTCTGTTAATATAATTGGTTTTTCCAGTGGTTCTGCAGGAAGTTTATGATTCTCAAGAAGTCTTTTAAATAGCAGGGCTTCTTCCACTCTATATGGATTTAATAACATTACCTCTGTTTTGGATGTAATTAGCCATGCATCAGGAAACTTGAGATTGTGAATCAAGCAAAGTTCGTCCTTTTCTTCTAGTTCCAAGTTCTTGTGTTTCTCAAATTTTTTTTTAAAGTTTTCTATAGAAAAGGGAATTTGAACTATTTTAATGTTTTGGTTATTCTTTTTTTCAATTTGCGACTGAAAAAGCTCATCAAGTTTTGGCTGATTAGATAATGATGTTTTCAACTTGTGTTTCTGTGCCAAATTCCAAGAGCTGGAGGGTTTTATCTTTTTCCTGCTATCTTGTGCTGATATTTGTGGCTGCTGTTCAATGGCTCTCTTGATTTGCCTATTGTATCGTTCCAAGTCTTTAGCAGCCCTCTCTTCATATCTATGAATAGAGATAAAACAGACTAATGAGGCCATAATCAGAAATATAATAACCATCTGAAATAAATTTTATAAAAAATAAGAGTTGACATTCCAGGTCTTGTAACGATGAAAAAGCTTATATTGGACTATCCCTTCCATATATACTATATATATATATATATATAAAACCCTCTCATACATGAACAAAATATTGATACCAACCATTTAAAATAGACCCCGAAGAGCAACCAAAAGCAGGAATAAATTGGAATGGGTACAACTCTTAAAAGAGAACCACATTTATAAAGCCTTTACCCAGAGAACAGTCCTCAGCATTAAGGGACAGCCGCAAGAACTCAATCAGAAAGCTGCACCCTTATTAGCTTGAGTCAGCAGAACACAGAGCTAAGTTCTTGCTTCCAAAACAACTGAAAATTGAGGGAGAAAATCTTATGTGTGGAAATCAAGAGGAAAAGAATTGCTAGATAGCTAAGTGAGCTAAACTGAGATTTCAGTGGCTACTCATTGCAGGAAAAAAAGTTTGGACTTTGAATTCCACAGAATTAGATGGCGTAATAAACACTAAGCATTCAATTAAAACTGAAGGAGGGCCACATCTTAGGGGTAAGAAAAAAAACTGTCTTATAGCTATGGAAGCCACCATAGGAATAAAGGCAAAATTTAGTTTCTCTAACAAAGAGTAAAACAAAGCCTTCACAAACTCAAGGTGATCTGTCAATAATTTAAATGCCTGACAGAACAAAATTCAACACTTTTCAGAAGAAAACAGAATCAGAGTTTCTACAACATCTCAACTACAATGTCAATTATAAAATCAAAAGCTATCACTCAAGCAATAAAACAGGAAAATAAAACAGTTACGGTCAAGAGAAAAAGTGACCAGTAGAAATCAACCTCAAGATGACTCAGATATTGGAATTTGCAAAAAAAAACAACAAAAAAAACATAGGTTTTTATAAATATTTAAGGACTTAAAAGAAAAAGATGATCATAATGAGAGAAGAATAGGAGGACTCTCAAGAGAGAAAGGAAATTATTAAAAGAGTCATATGAAAAAAAAATCCTAGAAGAAACACAATACCTGAAATGAAAAATTCACTGGGTATGCTTAACAGATCAGAGAGGGCAAAAAACAGGGTCAGTAAAACAGAATATAGATCAATAAAAGTTATCCAATCTAAACAACACAGAGAAAAACAATTGAAGGAGACTGAAAAAACACCTTAGTGACCTGTGGCACAAGCAGCAACCCAGCATATATATAACTGAAATGCCCATCTGTAGATGAGTGGATCAAAAAACGGTGGTACATTTACACAATGGAATACTATGCAGCAGAAAGAAAGAAGGAACTCCTGCCATTTGCAACAACATGGATGGAACTAGAGAGAATTATGCTTAGTGAAATAAGCCAGGCAAAGAAAGCAAAATAGAATATGATATCACCTGATACAGGAAACTAAGGAACAGCACAAACAAATGAACTAAATAGGACAAAGAGCAGAATAGCAGTCAATAGGGGGGAAGGGGGAGGGAGAGAAGGGGGATAAGTAAGGGAAGGGTCTATTCAAGGAATGTGTATAAATGACTCATGGACATGGATAACGGGGAGGGATATGAATGCGGGAGAGAGGGTGGGCTGTGTGGGGGGTAGCAATGGGGGAAAAATGGGACAACTGTAATTAAAAAACCAAAAAATAAAAGAAAAAAAAAAAAAGAGAGAGAGGAGGGAAAATATCTGAAGAAATTATGGCTGACGACTAATCTGGAGATATACATTTTACATATCAAAGGTCAGTAAACCCCAAGCAGGATAAGTGTTTATTTTTTCAGTTGCTACTTATTTCTCATTTTAGAGTCATCAGCAAAAAAAGTTGCTCAAATAAACTGAACAAATCCAAACCATCTAATTTAATTTCAAAGGTACAAAGTAATGAATGTTTTAAAATCATACTGGGTGCAGCATAATTGTTATATCAACCCTTTTCTAAAAAAATGAGATATCTAGGTCCTTCTCTCAGTTCCTAATGCTCCAGGCCTAGGTTGAAGTCAGGCAGTACTGTTTTTATTGAAAGAGTTCCACGGCTGATTCTAATGCACAGACAGAACTGAAAAGTACTATTACTGAGACAGACTCCGTGGCTTGGCTCTGCCACTTAAAAGCTGTGTAAACCCTGGCAAATTATTTAATTTTTCTGTACCACAGTATGGATCACCTACAGCTATTTCACAGTTTTGATATGAGGAATAAAATGTATTAAAATGTGTCAAGTACTTAGAATAGTACTTAGCACAGAGTAGTAGATGGAATGTTTGCTACCATTATTTTCTATCAAGAAACATATAATGAAAAGGGAACACAATCTAATGGTAAATAATTATTTAACCAATCTTGCTAAATTTTTTTTTTATTTCAGTTTTAAATTTTAGACTTGAGACTGTTATCTCATTTTAAGAAACTTAAGAAATTGGCTGAATTCTATTGTGTAGGTAATAGACATAAAGCATTTTTAAAGGAGAAATCTGAATAGTCTTGTGTTGGGAAATAAAAATATATTATTGGGAGAACTGTATTAAATGTTAAAAGTGAAACTAGGAGACAAAAACCCATAGCATGCTGTGTAGTTTATACTTACTTAGTATATGTTTGCTTAATAAAGAAATGTTAGGGGGACAAGAATGTAAAAAAGACCTTGTTTCTCTGTAAACCAGATAAGAAATGCCTCTGTTGGTTATTTACCATGCCATATTCATAACCTTTTACATTATTTTATCTCATTTCTACTTAGAATCTGAACTTCTGAATTAGCTATATAAAACACATGATTAGTTTAGTGTCAATAGTACTAAAATTAAGTATTTTTAGCTTCTGGACATTCAAATTCAAGATTTCCTGTACAGAGGAAAATGAGTTCAAGATGAAGGTCAACATTTGTAATTAATTATAAAGTGAAAATTTTCACATATGGTACTAATCTTTTGATTTACTCAAGAAGTCAATTTCATTAGTTCCTTGAAAAATATAAAAAGTTATGTCCAAAGGAATATTAAGTGAATGTTAAGTAAAAACAGCTGCTACCTTTGACTTATTATTAAGGGATTTAGTAACTCGAATGGGAAATACTAATTCTAATTTGAGAAGTAATCAATTAAAATGGTGTTTTCGTGACTAAAGATTACATGTAATTACAGTTTATTTACCATTTTCAGTAATACCCCAATTACAGTTTATTCTTAGTTATTTTAAGTAGAAATATGTTCATACCTACTGAAAATGAAAGTTCAAATTAACATTAATTGACTGAGACCCCAGGGGCAGTGCACATGCCTTAACCTGGTTTCTAATCCACTAGAAGAGAGGAAAACAAGAGGGGAAAAAAAATCCAGAAAGGAAGACCTGAAAAATAGAAATACCCCTACTCCACAGTCTGTCTTAAGTTCTCAGCAGAAATCCCTGATTCTAGTTCTTTTTCAAACTTTTTGTTATGGTTTCAGAACCCTTCCATGATCTGGCCTGCCTTTCCCCATCTTTCTTTATCACAGGTCCTATCATAGTTCCTATCATAGAGGGCATCTTTCAGTTCCTGAATAATACCATTCTCCTTCTGGTTTCTGGGCCTTCTTACATGCTGTTCCTAGAAAATTCCCTACACCTTTCTGATTGATTTCTGTTCAGGAAAGCATTTTCTGTCCCACTGATGAGATTAAGACCAAATGCTAAGTGTTTTCATAATTCCCTATATATTTTTTATTTTAAAACTCATCACATTTTATAATTATTTTTCAATTGTCTTCCTACCTAGACTGAACCATTTATAAGTAGAGAACGTTTATTTACAACTGTTTCTGAAGTGACTAGCCAGAGTACACAGGGCCTTGTACACAGAATGCCTGCAATATATATTCCCGAATATAAGGAAGAGGGAAGAAAGGCAGGGAAAAGACTGGGAAAGGAGGAAAGGAAGGAAGAAAAGAGGGAGGGAAGAGGGAAGGGAAAGAAACAGGAAGAAAGAACAGAGAAAAAAGAAGAAAATAGAGGATGAATAAAAAGACTGGTTATCTGCGGAAGAGAGGACTCCTCTCACAACCTTTAGCACTCTTGTGGAATTTACCATCATGGAAAGAATTCCAAATAAAGAGAAGTGGTAGTTAGTCTTATTAGTGTGACACTTCTGTTCCACCATCTCACTAATCATGATTTTGGACACAGCCAATCATGGTCTCAAGACCTTTGGCTCTGAAAGATTCTAACACAGTAATTTGTGATATGGCAGAAGCTCTCTGGTCTCAAGATACCTTCATTTTCTTCACAGGCTTCTATTTCTGGCCTGCATATTAAACTAAATATTGACTAAGCAAATGAAAAATAATTTCAATCACAACAGAGAAATTTATTTTTCACAGATTAAAAATCTGACTACCATCATAGACACTCATTCACTATGTGTGTCATTTATCTTGTATCATAACATACAATATCTTACTTAACCCTCACAACTGTGGGAGATACTGTCCACACATTTTTACAAAAAGCTAGCGAAGAGAGAAATGGGATACAATGTAAGTACAGCTTCAGCGGTTTGCTTTTGACCAACAATGCCTCTTTGCCTGCCTTAGGCAGTAAGATAGAGAAAAGTTTGGGTTCCAGAACATTGCCTGATGACAAACTTTCAGATGAAGCCTATTAACCATAATCCTTGTACCCTAACACCTCGGGACCTACAAAGAGAAATAATGCTGACATTCCTAAAAACTAGAACATTACTTGATATTGTGAGGCTGCATGATGAGAGCTATCTTAAGCTGTTACACTGTTTCTACTTCCACGAAAACTGGAAACATCTATGCTTTTATTTTTGTATTCTCAGACAGCTATCAATACATCACCTCCCTGGCACATGCAACTCAACTTTTGTGGGTTTGCTATACTAAAAGTTAAAACTGCACAGTTGTGTCTTCTAGGTAAAACTGAAGACAATCATGTCTGACTGTTATTTGTATCCTGATTCAAATAGACAAACTTTAAATAATCTGGCATTTAAGAAATAATTAGAAATCTAAACACTGAATATTTGATATTAAGAAATTCCTGTTTTTAAATGTTATGACAATTATATTATGGCTATATTTAAAATAAAAGTATCTTTATTTTTTACAGATACATGCTAAATATTTATGAAATAGATATTATCCTAGAATTTCCTCCAGAATAATGATGGTAAAGCAGGGGAAGTGAAGTGATGGAGGTATGGATGAAGTGGGACTGACCATGAAATGATGCGCTCAGTGTGTTTTTTATCTACTTTAGTGTATATTTGAGAAAAGAAAACATGACAGCCATCCCCACCAAAAAAAAAAAAAAAAAAAAAAAGTATGAAAAGAGAAGTTAATTTATGGAGGGTTTGCCTGCTGGTATAAATAGTGGTCTTCATTATTTTAAGTTGATAGTATCTTTATAAGACTGGATAAGCTAATGAAAAAAAATTGGTCAAGTATCCACATATTTTAACTCCAAATATAAACTCTGGATGATAGGTTACATTAAAAATTTTCCTCCCCATGTCTGACACAGAATTAAGACGGCTTAGATAATAATATATTATTGGAACTATAATTCTACTCTTCCACATTCTGGTGGGCTAGATTACTCATTTTTTGTGTTTATAATAAGTGCCATAAGTCAATTAGAACTACCCATCATATTATCTGGGAATACTTATTCAGATCATCTGACCTAAAGATGGCAAGCAATATATAGTAATTTTAATTAAAGATAGATCAAACCACCTATTTACTTACCAAAAAACTACCACGGTTAAAAGTTGCCAATATATAAAACAAAAGACTTTTGAAGGGAGTCTTACTACTGAATAAGGAACGGCATTAACAGCACTAAATTGAATCTGCAACAATGTTATAATTTTTAAACAAACAGTTAAGGCTTGTACCAAAAAAAACAAAACAAAACTAAAAACTTCTAACCAAAAAAGTGATGCCAGAAAAGGTACTCTAGCCAAGTCAAAAGGCATTTTCCATTCTGTTTTTCCATAAATAAGAAGTTAAAAAAAATGTTTTTAACCCAGTGGATGGAAATATCTGAACATTCAGATCACATGTAAACTCTGGAAACTTACTTCAGTTTTTCATTTTCACTCAATGTTTTCCACAGTTCTTCAATTTGTATTGTTGCATCCTCCAAACTGGTCTTAGAATTCTCTGTGAGAAACTGAACACGATGATCTTGAACGAAAAGGGCACTTGCTGACATGGGTTTCTTGATTACATGACTGCTAATTAAATCATATGCTGTAAGCTGTCCAGATTTGTTATCTACCACATTTGATTTTTTGTTACAGGAACCTTCACTGAGATTCTTTTGTTCAGGGCTTAGGTTATTATTTTTACTTACTTTACATGCTGAACCTTCTTGAGGCACTAAAAGTTTCACAGGTTCAATGTTCTCTCCCATTGCATTTTTTAGCGCATGCCCCTTGCTCCAGTCATCTGCACAAATTTCCAAAGACTTCTCAGGAACTGCTTCTTCCTCATTTTTCCCACTCTCATCTACATGGCCTTTATTGCCATTTTCTGATTGGGCATGCTTAACAGAATGTCCAAAACAAGTGTCACTGTACTCTTTCTGGTTGTCTTCACATACTAAACTATTCATTGGGATCTCCTGAAATGTATTTTTAGTGTTCTTATCAATGTTAGAATTTTCACTAATAAAACAATCATCATAATGGTCACGAACGTGTATATCATTTAAACAATTAGTGCTTTCTCCAGATTCATCATTATGCGCATCATTTTGGAAAGAAATGCTTGAAGTAGTATCAACATTTGAATAATTACTACCAGATGATGCCATCTTATTAAAAAGCACATCTGTTTCTGCTGTGTTACTAACAACCGTATCAGCTGAGGAAACATCTGTTTTATTATTTTCATTAGAATTTGTACTAGGTAGTGATCCGTAACAAGTCGTCATCAGATTTTCAACCGCAATTAAAACAGATTCCTACAAATACAAATGAACAAATGTTAAGAGAAAGTATAAAAATAATAAATAGACAAGACTTAAAATATTTAAAAATATGTACAAACAAATGAATCTCCTTTGTCACACAAAAATGGTTACGATTGCTTAAGTTTATAAACAGCATAAATTCAAAAAATTATCTGAAAAAGGTACCTTATTCTGCAACAATACTTGACTTTTATCGGGTGTTAAATTTACATCCACGTTAGCTGTAGGAACATCAATTTTCAGAAAGAAAATGGGATACAAACGAGTAGATTCCTTTAGGCACTTCAGACTGTAATAATGTCGGATTAACTAGAAATATATGTAATGAATAAAAGATGAAAAAAATCACATATATTGTCATCCTTAAAATATCACCAAAAGAAGTATATACCAAAAGGAGTGGATATAACTGCTTACTAAGAAAACTAGTATCTAAACAGTAACACTCATTTAGAGGCCTTGACACTGCATGAATGAAGTACAAGCATTCATCAGGAAGTACAAAGATGCAAGGCCCTGGTTGCTGTGGCTCAGTGGATTGAGTGTCGGCCTGCGAGTCAAGTGTCGCTGGTTCGATTCCCAGTCAGGGCACATGACTAGGTTGCACGTCAGGTCCCCAATTGGGGGCGCGAATGAGAGGCAACCACACAGTGATGTTTCTCTCCCTCTCTTTCTCCTTTCCCCTCTCTCTAAAAATAAATAAACAAACAAATATTAAAAAAAAAAAAAAAAGCACAAAGATCCAATGGAACTGGCTTTGTAGTTAAAGATCATAGTGTCCAAGTCCAGAGTTCAAATCCTAACTCTAAGTTCCCGGTTATGTCAAGAAAGTCACTAACATTTCATTTTTTTCATCATAAATAAGGAAAGTAGTATATCACATAGCCGTGAAGAGTCAATCAGACACGATATGTAAGGTACCTAGAACGACGCTTAATAAATGTTACTATATTGCTTTTTCTCCTTTTCCTTATTTTATAGCAGTCTTAGAAGTAATCCTTGTAATAAGTTGACAAATGACAGAGCTAGATTTTATTTCTCATCCAAGCAATACCTTTTTTCTTAGATAGTTACCTTTAATATGTCTTTTTGGTGTATTGGCCGACTGTTTATAAAGATAAAACTCCTTTCTGGGGTAGAAAGACTTGTGGAAGAGTGGTCTGCATCATGCTTTGGAAGAAATCCACTCAGATAAATCTGTATTATAATAATTACAGAATTAATATGCAATGTCAACAATAAATGTAGTTCAATGGATCTGGCTATACACAATACACTAAAAGTTATCAAAAAATAAAAAAGACGGAGAAACAAGATGGCGGAGGAGTAAGTGGAAGCTACACTAACTTCCTCCTAGAACTAGTCTGGATTTACAATGTAATTTTGGAGAAATCATCTGGAATAACGAACCGAACACCAGCTGGAGAGAAGTCTTATAACCACGGAGAGACAGAAAAGGCCGCTACATCACAACGTGACCGGTAGGGAGTGCGGAGACGTGGAAGGGCTGGCTGGGCTCCCATGGGTGGCAGCTGAAGGGGCTGAGAAACAGCTCAGCAGCCGGGGATTCCCCCTGAGAAGGGCAGGGTCTAAACCCCCAGCTGGGCTTCCCAGCCTACAGCGACAGAGTGGAAAGTAAAATAGTATCAGCTGTGAAAAGCGAAAAGCCACAGGCTTTCTTGCTAGCCGGAGAGAAACAGCAGGAGAAAAAGAGCTCTTAAGTGGATCACATACGAAAATATTTTGGCCACCACTTACCCTGGGCTCAAGCAGAGGGAAGGCAGAGAGGACTGGAGACACTTGGGGAGAATTTGGCACGGTGGCTTTGAGGGGAGAACTGGAGGAGCAGCTGACTGGGTCCCAGTGCTGACTCATCCCCAGTACTGCGGGTAGACCATTCCCCTCCAAGTGGCGTCAGCCTGAGGGGAAGCAAAAGCCCTGCCTACAGGAATTAAGCTGCCACACCCACAGTCCTTAAGCCTGACAGCTAATCACAGATTGAATAGATTAACAATCAAAGAAGACAGACAACAGCAGTAGATCCCTGGAAGTCTCCAACAGGCTGCCTAGGGCCAGACTGGTACATGATCTGACGTCACCAGAGGCAGATCCAGGAAGTGCAGATCATTCCAAGAAGCACCAACAAACAAAAGGAGTCAAAAAAATGGGGAGACAGAGAAACAACCTCCCATCAAAAGGAAAGGTAGAATCCCCAGAAAGAGTGCTAAATGAAATAGAGGGGAGCGAACTATCAGATACGGAATTCAAAACATGGATTATGGAGAAGCTGAATGAGCTCAGCGGAAACTTCAAAGAACTCCAGAAAAACTACAAGGAACTCACAGAAAATTACGTGAGCATGAAAAAGGACATAGAAGCTATCAATAAGAGCCAGGAGGAAATGAAAAATACGATCTCTGAATTGAAGAACACAGTAGAAGGAATTAAAAGCAGGCTAGAGGAAGCAGAAGATCGGATCAGCGAGCTGGAGGACAACCTACACAAAAACTCCCAGACAATGCAACAAAATGAAAAAAGACTGAACAAGACTGAAGAGGTTCTAAGACAGCTGCAGGACAACATGAAACGTAATAATATCCGTATCATAGGAATTCCAGAAGGAGAAGAAGAAGAGCAAGGGATAGAAAACCTCTTTGAAAAACTAATGACAGAAAACTTTCCTAACATGACGAGAGAAAGAGTCACGCAAGTCCAGGAAGCACAGAGGGTCCCAATGAAGATGAACCCCAACAGGTCCACTTCAAGACACATCATAATTAAAATGCCAACATTCAAAGACAAAGAGAGAATCCTAAAAGCAGCAAGAGAGAAACAACTAATAACATACAAGGGAGCTCCAATAAGGCTATCATCAGATTTCTCAGCAGAAACACTACAAGCCAGAAGGGAATGGCAAAATATATTCCAAGCAATGAAAAACAAAGGCCTACAACCAAGAATACTCTACCCAGCAAGGCTTTCATTCAAAATGGAAGGTGAAATAAGGAGTTTCCAAGACAAAAGAAGGCTAAAAGAATACATCTCCACCAAACCAGCATTGCAAGAGATGCTAAAGGGTCTGCTTTAAGAAGATGAAGAAACAGAGAGACAGAGAGGAACACGAGTACAAAGGGGGAAAATGACAATGAATAAGTACTGAAAGAAAGAAGGAACTTCTACCATTTGCAACAACATGATTGGAACTAGAGAGAATTATGCTTAGCGAAATAAGCCAGGCAACAAAAGAAAATTACCTTATGCTGTCACCTGTTACAGGAAACTAATGAACAACACAAACAAATGAGCAAAATTGAACCAGAGGTATGTAAACAAGGAATAAACTAACAGTAACAAAGGGGGAGATGGGAGGGAGAGAAGGGGTAAGAAGGGGAAGGGTCTAGTCAAAGAACATGTATGAATGACCCATGGACATGGACAACTGGGTGGGGACTGACTGTGGGGGGGGGGCAGGGTGCAGGGAAGCAAGAGGGGGAAAAAAAGTGAGACAACTGTAGTGGAAAAACAAACAAACAGAAAATTTTTTAGTGGGGGGGGAATAAAAATATAAAGAATAGAAATGCAAGTTCAGTGAATATTAGAAGGACAAGGATTTTCCTTCCGATAAGACAGTCCTACAGATTTAGAGACTTGTATGTGGGTTATGTTACATAAACTAACATGTGTTTTCTGTTTTCAAAGGGCATAAGCCTACAATCTCATTACCTGAGTGATTATCTGTATGCATAGGCCTCACTTAATCCTGTCTGCATTGCTGCCTCCTGAGACTCAATGGTTTGGCTGAACTAAGTGGCTGGGTTGGTGAAGAACGGGGTGGTCTGTGGGCTTCACTTTAAAACTGGTTTCTCTTTTCTATCCTAATGGCTTGGACAGAAAAAGCCCAGAGGCCTGAGATGGGGGAAACCTAAAATATTTCCCTCAGTCCAAAATAAGTATAATGGGCAAAAGGGTTTTGGACAGGTGAGATGTACCTGGCACACCTTCCTCCAAAGAAGCCCCTCTTTTCCCTAATGTGGGACATTGAAAAATTAATACCTGTCTTTTGTCATCTAGTGGTTACGGATTAAAACAAAAAAAAAAAAAAAAAAAAAAAAAAGATTTTCATCTAAAGAGCCATATACCTTCTGATAACCATGTCTTGAGCATTAACCTTAAATAAAATATTGAAGCATGTTAAATTCATGTTCTCTGCCTCTAACTCTCTCTTTGCAATTCTATTTTAAAGAAAAATTGGTATTCGTAAGTTTCATGAATGGCATATATCTTACTGCCACTGCCACAAGACATAAATACTGCTTTCTGCTCAACTTTAAATTCTGTCTTTTAAATTTTTCTTTCCTCATATTGTGACTTTCCTCTGGCTGTTTTTCCTGTTCTTTACAGGAAAAGGTGGCTAAAAAGAAGTAGCTGTTTCTATAGTTGTTCTGAGTATGCTATGAAGCCATTCTTACTGGGCTTTCATTTGAGTTAAAAATCTCTTGTTCTCTGACATTGATTGCAATGTACTTTATAGTATTTTATTTGTTTAGAGAACTTTTCTACAAGCAAACCAATTGTTTTTATGCATCTTTTCTCTTTTTTGCAAATGTATGAAGAGAAGGAGGAAAAGGAAAAAAGATCCTAGAAAAAAATACCAAAGAGAAGAGAGACACTGAGGGAACATGAGGTAAGAAAAATGCTCCTACTTTTACTTTTAAAGGTAATATAATCATTAAGAATACAGGCAAGAAGGAGTTGGCTAGAGGTATTCAAAGTAATGAAAAGCAAGGGCCTACAACCTAGATTACTCTATCCAGCAAAGCTACCATTTAGAATGGAAAGGCAGATAAAGTGCTTCCCAGAAAAGGTAAAACTAAAGGAGTTCATCATCACCAAGTCATTAAATTATTATATGAAATGTTAAAGGGACTTATTTAAGAAAAAGAAGATCAAAACTATGAATATTAAAATGAAAACAAACTCACGACTATCAACAACTGAATCTAAAAAATAAAGACAAAACCCAACTAAGCAGACCAGAAAAGGAACAGAATCATATAGGTATGGGGATCATTTGGAAGGTTATCAGCTGAGAGGAGGAAGGGGGAGAAAGGGGGAAATGGTGCAGGGATTAAGAAGCATAATCGGTTGGTACGAAACAGACAGGGGAAAGTTAATAATATAGGAAAGGGTGAAGCCAAAGAACTTATACGCATGACCCATGGACATGAACTAAGGGGGGTGGAACTGCTGGGGGAAGGGGGGTACTGGGCAGAGGGGAGGAGCAAAGGGAAAAAAATAGGATACTGTAACAACATAATCAATAAAATATACTTAAAAAAAAAAAAAAGGAATACAGTTTAGAGTGAGATTGACAGGACTTAAATCCCGGCTCCACTACCAGCTATGTGATTTTGGTCGAGTTATTGAAAATACAGGCCTATAATTTCTTGTCTGAAACAAGTGGAACCAGATGTGTTATTAATCTGTTAAAAGACAAATAGCAAAGTTTCAGCTTTGGTTTAGAAAAGCTAGAGCATCAGTAGTGGTGCTATTTTAAGTTAAGCAGAAACCATGAGGCTCCTTAACAACATAGCCTGTAGGCTGCCACCTATGTCTGCGCTATCACTGCCCTTGGAAATAAGTGTGTAAGGAAGATGTATTACCAATTTTAGAACGCTAAGTGCATTATTGTCACGGTGCCAAATTGTGTCAATCTTAAAAAGTAAATTAATAAAGCTGGATAATCCATTACAAAATGATACTACTTAATTAACTGTAAAACTTCACAGCACTTATAAATGGTTGTATAATTAACCAGGTAACATGAGACCCTTCTTAAAACACCTGCTGAGCATCAGGGAGAGCCTATTTAGTCTCCAAAAGACTTACTGGGCTTGTGGATAAAATAAATAAATAAAAAAGAAAAAGTCTGCTCCAAATAGGTAATTATGACGAACAAAATGAAGAAGTAATTGGTAATACTGCTAGTGTTTTCCTTTCATACCATCTTGGTTGGCCACTGAATAATTACTATTACTTCCAAAATACTGAGCTTTAAAAAGTGGGTTAGGATAACCTTAAGAACTAACAAACTATATTTAAGATATATGAAAAAGTAAAATCAAATAGCAAAGTCTTATAAAATGGTATAAAAAGTGAAAATTAGGCTAGTTCATGAAAAAGAATGTCTATGCCTATAAGAGACCAAATCAGTACAACAAAATAAAAAATTAGGGAAAGAGCCTTGTTACCTACCCAGTCAAATCCGTCTCCTCTCTTCTATCCTGATTCTGTTGAAATAACCCTGACTGGTCTGCTAACACTAGTTTTTCTCATATTTCAGTAAATGTTTAGAACACCATGGAGTTATGTTTCTAAAGTAATAATTTAAGTATTATACTTAGGTCAGGATTATGGAATAAGTCATGTAGAAATTTCCTTCTCCCCCATCCCAACTGCAAACAGCACTAAGAGATAAAATTGGTTTTTACAATAATTTTGAAAGACTTAACCATTTTTTTAAATGACAAACATAAAGATGTTATTATGTGTGCAAAACATAACATGGCACGATGGCTGAAGTCAAAAGCCCTAGGTCCTCTAGCATCACAAACTGGCTACATCAGTTGGAAAGTAAGTTCTGGTATGGAAACAGAAACAGAAAACACCTCCATAAAAAGCAGGGAATTGGAATCAGTCTTTCCATTTGAAATGGGTGGCTGAGATACCCTCCCTCCACTCCATCTCCCCAAAATGCTTCAAAGCACTGTGACCACTGGAGCTGCTTCCAAGCGTCACAAGAAAGAGCACACCCAACTCCAAAACAAAGAATAAGGTTAATCCAAGTCAGCTAGAAAAAGGGGTCCCTAAAATCCTGGCAGGATGAAAGGCATAAACTACTAATATACAATACCTGATTTTGAACTGGGGCTGGGAGTGGGGGTTTTATCTGCCAAATTATGGGGAGGGGAAAATCCAAACAACAAAAACAATAAATCTGCATTCAAGGGGATTTTTCAAACTAAAATTTCAAAGCATATAAAAATAGCAGAAAATGAGAACATCCTCTCAGGAAAGTAGAAGTGATAAAGCAATAGGAAAAGGACTTTGAAATTAGTATGAGAACCATGCCTTTAAAGAGTAAAGAAAAATAAAATCCATTTAAAAATAACCCAGAGGATAAAGAAATCAAAACTGATAGCTATAAGTCAAGTTTAGAGGAGAAGAAAAGGAAAATGAATACATTCTGAATCCTAGAAATAACATATATAGTTACAGGTATAAAAATCAGGGAGTACTGAGGAATTCACCCAGACTTAGCATGGAGTAATGCAGAGATGAAAATACGAAAGAGAAGAGAGATGTCAAAAAAAACCCTCAAAACAAAACTGGAGGAGCCCCGTTAAGACACAAAGCTACACTGGGAAGTGCCTAACAAATGCTACCATAGCAGTGGTGCAGCTAAGGCTACCATCCATAATTAGGAAATTCTTCCCAAGTACAGTTCCTGTAGAAAAAAAATATTGACTTTAACATTATGGAGGAGATATATCAAGATTTTCTACACTCAAGGTTCCCACCTGATGGCCTATACAAGTTAAAGGTATATAATGGGAATAAAAATGCATTGAGAGGGGCAACCACTAGCAGTTGGCAAACAACTTAAGATTGATTTTGGCCAGAAATGAAAAGAGGTCAAATAAACTCTGATATGCAATAACTCTCCTTACAAGCCCAGAAAGCATAGAATGGTGATGGCTGGCTGTTCACAAGATAAAATAATACCCGTTTAGACACACAGTGCACAACAGAACAAAGTATTTGGTTAGATAATTACTCTCACCAGAGACACTCAAAAAAGTTATCATTTTGATAGCCCATGGAACTGGAGGCATTCAGCAACACATGCTTTCCAAATTCTACCATTCCTCCACGCAAAAATAACCACATGATGGTGGACCAAAACTTTTGGTATCTATCATGTATTACCAACAGCCCTTACGCAATTCTAACTCAAGATTTTTTAAAAAAGTCAACAGGCAAGCGTAGATCTGGCAACACATCCCAATAAAGAGCAGAGAAAAAATCCTAACTAAAGGACAGGCTCATGAGATAGTTCTGTCAACACATGGAACCATAGCTGACCAAGATCTAAATGAGTACTTTTCATACTCCAATGTGTACCTGGAGACATTGTTAAAATTCAGATTTTTATTCAGTGAATCTGGGATGAAGCCTGAGACTCTTCATGTATAACAATTAACTTGTAGGTGATGCTAATGCTGCTGGGCTTCAGACTAAACTATGGCAGTTAGAATTTCTAGAGCACGATACCAGACATCAAATATAGATCTCCTGTCACAAGCTTCCTGAGTTACCAGCAGAGGCAATAAAGTCCCATGAAGCATAGGGAATCCATGGGAATTTAGACAATACCCTTAATTATCCCAAGCCAGCCACCGTAACCAGTCTAAGGTGCCATTCAGGGGTGTTGAAACTATTAAACTACTAAGCAAGCACTGATAAAAACAGGATCCATGTCAGATCATGGCGATGCTCCAGGCACTACATCTGGTCACTCACTAAGGCTGGTCTGAATTTTTCTAGGGCAGAGAGAACTCTTAAGACATTAATTGAGGACAAGATCCATTGAAGACTCTACTAAAATGATATTCGATACTGCAAAGAGAATAGGAGCAGAACCAGGAGTAGAATAGAGATTTCAACAACTTAAAAAAAAAAGGGGAGAGTAGAACAGAGAGCTTTCAGGCTTAAAGTGAGCAGACACACAAGAAGAATGCACAAAAGGGCTCGTCTATAAAGAAAATGAAAACAGACAATCTCCCATAAACCAATTACAATTTAATTTAGTGCTAGGAAGAAAGGGGAAAAAGAAGAAGAAAGGGAAGGGAGGGGAGGGAAAGAGATAAAATGAATTTCCCAGGGCAGTGAGTACGGTTGCAGAGTAAGCCTCAGCCCCAAAATGGCACTCATAACTCCCCCAGACTCCAGGAACAGGACCAGGATCTTGATTACTTAACATGTAAGTGGAGCCTGACAGTAAGTCCAGCCACAAACACTGGGTGTCCAATTAGACTTGCTATTCAGGGAAAAAGATAGCGAGACAATGAGAGGCTTGAAAGAGCGAGCTGATGAGCAAAACAAAATTGACCTCCTAAGAAAAAAATGAGTATTTAAGGAACAAGTAATTAAAAATAGAAACAAAAATAGTATCTTCATGTCAGAACATGGAGGCAGCTAGAATGCACACCTGGATTTTAGATACATGCTAATGAACCTGGCCATGACTGGGCTCCCAGAGGAAATGCTGATGGACCTAGCCAGTTCCCAGAGGGTATGTTAATAGATGTAGCCCAGTATGTGAACTAACCTGGTGGGGGAAAAAAGCAATGAGATGTAAATGACCTACTGAATAGGTTGATAAACAAACTCACCCTCACCAAAATGTATGGTTGAAAAGTATAAAAGAAGGTGCCTGCAGAAGTCCAGGCAGGCGATTCCTATGGGTCCACGAGGAGGACAGGGAGTCACCTCCCCACCCCTGCTCCTATGGACCCTTGAGTCAGTCTGGGAGTTGCTTCTCCCATTAACCCCCTTTCCCCTTCTTTCGCTCCCCCAATAAACCAGACACTTGCTTCCACAGCAGTCTCCAGGTGATTTCTCAGAGCAAGGCTGCCTTGACATTTCAGAGGCATTCAAGATTTTGTATTCATAAAACAATAAAAAGTTATGAAGAAGCGATACAACTTTAAAATGCTCTTTGAAATTAAACATAAAACTTTCAGAATAAATAAAAAAATCAGTAGAAGGTGTTAAAAAAATAGAGACCTCAAAAAACTTAGAAAAAAAGATGGAAAACTTGAAAAAAAAAAGAGAGAAATAAGAGGTCCTAATCAACACTAGGCAGGTTTTCATTAAAAAACAAAAAAATTCTGGATGTAATGACAGATCAACGTACATAACCTAGAACTGAAAAAGAAATGTCTTCAGATTCAGATTCAGAAGGTCTCACATGAAGAGCTAAGCATAATAAGCACATGTATAATAAAAGACACACACGCCTACACACATTCTTGTAAAATTTGAGAACAAAGATGAAGAGCTGAAGAACTTTCAGATACAAAAACAAAACAAAACAAAACATTGCCTAGAAAGAAAGAATTGGAATGTAGTAATATTTCACGAGCAATAATGGATTGTCAAAGATACTGAAAGTCTTCAAAGTTCTGAATAAAATTTTTAATCTAGAATTATAAGTCCACCAGAGTATCAAGAAGAGAAAGTGCAAAATAAAGTCACTGAGACATGAAAGTTTAACTCTCATGTTCCCTTTCTGTGGAAGTTACTTAAAGATGTATATCAGAAAAATGAGAATGAGTATCAAAAAAGAGGAAGGCATGGGATACAGAAATAATTGAAACAAGCAGTACTTTTATGAAAAGAAAGCCCAGGATGAGAGTTGTGCAGAATGCCTGACACACAAACAATCTAAATGCAAAACGAGTGGGTTTTAGAAACAAAGTGTTCAAAAAGATACAATGAAATGGGTTACCAGTTAGAGCTAGAATAACTAAAAGAGCTGAATTTTATTGCTGACATAATGAAGAAAGTTTCTTCATTTAAAAAAAGAAAAATTTTTAGAAAGTTCAGAAAGAACAATGGGAGAAGAACAGAGAGATTCCATTTAATTGGGACAATAGAAATATTCTCACTTGTATGGCATGGACACAAAACTGGATCCTTACAGAGCAAATGTAATTTTAGCACATATTTGGGTATGCAATGAAGGTTATTTATAGCAATGTATACTCCATTTAAACTTTCAACTTTTAGAATCAATCTTCAAATAAAAGATGGAAGACTTAAAACTGGTTACATAAGAAAATATAAGCTTGGTCACATAAAAATAGAGCTGTCATGACTTAAAGGAAAGGGCAAGTAAAAATAAGAGTAGGGGTGTTAATAACCACAATCACTATTATAGGGACTCAAGAAACACTGTCTGAAGGTGATATAAAAAAAAAGAAGAAAAAAGGAAGTTGGAATATATATTTAGATCAAGAAAGGGAAAACAAAGGGAAGAGCTCAACTCTTTTTCTTACACAGTGGAAAGTAAACAGATGAGATACTAAATTGAGAATCATTAAAAAAAATAATGTAAGCAGAATAGTTAAAATAAAAAATCACAAAGAAAATATTTAAAAAGGAGAAATGGGGCAAGAGGTTTGATATAAAGCTCTGTATTTATCTTGTTTTTTACCTTATACACATATTTGATTAAAATGTTAAAAACAAAACAAACAAACAAAAAACCCCTCTTGCCATCCCAACCCCCCAACAGGGAAATAACTTAACAGTTTCATTGGTAAATTAGAATTTTAAAAGCATTTTTGTTGTATACCTGAGATTCTTCAGAGTGGTACTGAAAAGACTCCATGTTGCCCATAACAGCAGTCCCCAGAACAGACATGAGAGCCATCTTATGATCTGATGCTCTAGTTTTCTGCCAAATAATTGCCTAGGGACAAAAGACACAGATAAATTTTAACACAATTTAGATTTACCATACTCAAGTACTTACACCATTTATTTCTACATTTAGCCTTCATCCTAGTTTATATTTTCAGTATCATTTAGAAGAGACACATACAAAGTCTGACAGCGCTGGTTCTGAATTTTAGTAGCTGTATATGTTGCAGTTTACAATCTATTTTACTTCCCTTCAGTTTTCTCCTCTCTACAAGATGACTAAGAATATTTATCTCCCAGAGTTCCTGAAAGATGAAAATATATAAAGGAGGCAGATACTTAAGCCAGTGTCTGGCATAAACCAGTTTCATTAAATATTAATTTTCTTCCTCTTCTAAACTTCAGATTATGTATTTCAGAATATATTTAAATTAAATTGTTACTCCAAGTAAGGTATTATTTTATTAATAAAATCGAGAGCTATGCTATAAGATTTCTGTAAATAGTCAAACTGGTATAAAAATTTGGGATAATGTATGCTCTTTAAAATTAACTGTAATTACTGTTTAAATACAGAGAACTTACAAAAAGCTACCTGAACCTCATAAACTCAAAAGTTGAATATTGAACTTGCATGTTTTTCACTGCAAGTGTACAGTAGGGTGGTTTAGGAGAAGCATGGACCAAAGTTTGGCAATGAAGAACATGATCAGGTATTATATTGCAATTTCTTCAGTTAACAAGGTCCAATTACAGTTAAATCTCTAGAGAAACCATCAGTACAGATACATTCATTTATTCAACAAATACTCACTTAGCACCTCCTAAAACCCAAGGAAAATGTGTAAAGGGCCTAAGAGAAAACATCAACATTCAAGGGACAGGCAGAGGAAGAAGACTGAAAAGGAGTGGCCACAGAGGCAGGAAGAGCTGCAGGATACGGTGGTGCAAAAACAAGGACATTTTTAAGTAGAAAGAAGTAGCCATATGTGACCAATGTTGAGAGACCAAGGTAAGAACAGAGATGTGGCCATAGGATTTAGCAATCATAGGCTAAAGAATATGAAACCGACTCGATATTATATGGTGACTGCATGTGAAGGTAAAGAAAAGAAGAACCAGAAATGTAACTGGGTCCCTGGTACCAAGAACACTATCAGATACCTAGCAGGGCCCAATAAACACTAATTTGTTGAAATAGCAAGGAAAAGAATACATTTTTCTATAGGAAAGTCACTGGAGTGGAGCTGAACTAGTTTTTTGTTTTGAAAGATGCAGACTGCTGGTTGCCATACCATATACACATTAGAAATTATGTCTTTACTACTTTGCTGTAGGAAATCCAAAGCAACCTTTGCTTTTCTTTCTTTTTTAAAAAGGTTAACAGTTTTGTTGAGATATAATTCATACAGTATTACAACTCACCCATTTTAAGTGTACAATTCAATGGTTTTTAGGATATTTACGGACTTGTGCAATTACCACTATAATCTAATTTTAGAACAATTTTATCACTCCAAAAAGAAACCCTGTACTCATTATCAGTCGCTCCCCATTTATCCCCACTTTCACACCAAGTAATCACTAAATTATTTTGTCTCTATAAATTTGCCTACTTTGGGTATTTCATATAAATGCAACCACACAATCAATAATCACAAATCTTTTGTGAATAGCTTCTTTCACTTAGCACAATGTTTTCAAAGTTTATCCATGTTGCATCTGTACTTCATTCCTTTTTAATGGCTAAATATGGTTCCATTGTATACATTAGAATTACCTTTCATTGGATAATGGAAATTTGCATTGTTTGCACTTTTTGGCTATTATAAATGATGCTATTAGGAATATTCACATACATGTTTTTGTGTGGACATGTTTCAATTTCTCTTGGGTATACATCAAGAAGTGGTACTGTTAGGTAATGCAATAACTGTTTATTTCTTGAGGAAATGCCAGACTGTAATCTTTGGACTTCCTGTGTGTTTGTGTTTGTGTAAAAAGACAAAGAAGTGCTGGCTTCTGCTATTTTGGCTATTTTAAGCTAGTCAGTAGCTGGTGCTTTAAGGGACAATATTCAAAATAACAAAAATAGGTAAAGTTCTAAATAATCTGCAACTATATTGGAGATACTTCTGCTTCATACTTTCTATATCACAGGTTACTTTTAACGAAAAAATAGTTGAGCAATAAATACTTATTCACAGCCATGGCCAGGGTGCTTAGTTGGTGGGAGTGTCGTCCTGGACACCAAAAGGCTGCTGGTTCAATCCCTGGTCAGGGAACATACCTACGTTGCGGTTTCATTTCAATCCCGGGTCGGGACGTGTGCAGCAGGCAACCAACTGATCGATGTTTCTTTCTTACCCTGATGTCTGTCTCTCCTTCTCTTTCCCTTCCTCTCTCTCTCTAAAATTAATAAAATATATCCTCAAGTGAAGATTTTTTAAAAAGTATTCACATAAATTTTATCTCTTCAAAGCTATGCTAGCTGATGCTGACATACATATATAAAATATACTTTAAAAATGAAGTAGTAAAGGAAGTATTTCAAGAAAATGTTATGTTTTAAAATTACTGCACATTGAGTACAGCTATAAAGCCTGGGATACTTCTAATGTAAATCTCATATTGTTTAATTTATATTAGAGTGATGCCTCAGGTGATGTCTATAATATGAATCTTTGTGATTACTGAGAAAATGGGTTCTAAAAAAACTATGACACATGAGAACCACTAAATGTAAAAAAAAAAAAAAATTGTTTTAAGTAAGCACTACTGGTAGTTCTGGAACATTATTTCACATCAGGCAATTATTGCATCAAAGGGGCTAATTTAGAAGTATTTTTTAAACTAGTTACAGTTGCACTAGTAATAAATGATAAAGAGGTCTACCAACAAATTCAATCTTTACTATTAGGCAATTAAGATTCATTTTCAAAACACTGTTAAAGAATTAAACAAAAAATGTGATAATTAAAAGTGAAGGGTCTAGAAGAAACTGAACTTTTAAATACATTTTCTTCAGCAACTATTTTTAGTTTGCTTTCTCTACCATTTAATCAATCTTACAATATTCTCTAAAACAGAGATTTTCTTGTCATTTCTTGGAGTTTTTCATCTAGTTTACCCTTAGGCCGAAAGGTTAACATGTGCTAAAAATACACACACATGCCCCCATATGTTTTCTATTTAGGTCACACAGAGTTGAAGCATCTGGATGTGCCAAGTAAGAATTCGACTCTAGTCAGTATGATGACAGTGCAAAATAACACCTCAATCAAAAATATATTATTACATGCACTCTGTGTAGTTAATTGAAGATATATGTAAATATATCTTGCCACTGTTCCTGATTAATCAATGTGCTATTTGAAGGAAATAAAATTAGATGAGAATATTCAATATTTAATTAGTAAACCTTGATTGTGAAGGCAATTTGTGATAAAGGGGAAAAGGAGAGGAGGTTGTACATAGATGATACACAATCAACTAAAAAAGGCAATGCTACCAAGACTGCGTGAGCAAAGGAGACTCCTTCATTAATACGAAATAAAAAGTATACACATTGGCCTAGAGGACAAACATTTTGTGCAAATTATATGCACAGGTGTACTAAGAAGTTTTAACTACTTCCAAGGTCTTACAAGTTGAAATAGCTGATCTGCATCTACTGCTATCTACTCCAGGATATATATTTGTACTGACTCTGGTTCAGAAAAGGGCAGGGGCACAAAAAATTACAGGAAACAAGTTTTTTTTCCCTACACTGGCAATATGAAATGATATTAGCTACAAAAGCTTACCACTAAGTGCTAAATGTTCAGAGTTCAGTATAAAATTATGTATTATTCCATCACAATATCAATACTATTGGTAAAGAATATCATTCTATTAACATAATAAATAATGATTTTATTTTTGCTAAGTAGCCACAGACTTTTAAAAAGAATTCTATCTTGGTAAAATATATTCAGCACAATTCTGAATTTAAAATCTTTTATCCATGCTTTTAGTCTGCTTAAATGTTTATTTTATATTCATGTTTTGGAATAGAGTATGCATAATTACTTCCCCTAAAAGTTACAAAGAAATTGGTAACATTGCCTTTTTTGGGGGGTGGGGGTGGTTGCTTATAAGAGCTAGGCAGATGAGAGGCAAAGATGAAAGTAATTTTTTTACTCTACCTTTCCATACTTTCTGGTTTCTGAACCATATAAAGGTATGATTTATTTTAAAAGTAAATAAAAATTTAAAAATATAGTTAATCTTAGCATAATTTTAAAAGGGAGACTGTAGATACTCATTCTTTGTGATCTCTAAAATAAGAAAATTATTTCTAATTGCACATTAAATCTTATAATATCTACATCAGAAATGTTTTTCTTGCTAGACACTCTTCTCCATGTTCTGTGCAACTACCTAGACTGCTGAACCAGCTTCTTCAAACACACAACTATTAAATATAATTTGGTCTGTCCTCCAACTGCCATGAGAATTATCTTATTGTGTTAGTTTCCTACTGAATCTCCTTATTTTATTCCCGTTTAGCTACCTGGCGAGAAGTCCAAATTCCCATGTAAGGTACACAAGATCCTTTAGAATGTAGACACAAGTAACTTTTCCAGCCTCATCTCCCATTTTCAAAATGTAATTTAAGCAGGGTAAGGAGAGAACTAAGGACAACAGGGACAAGAAACAGTTAAAAAGGCTGCAGAATCAAGAATCACAGGTCCAATAGAGTTTTAGAATATTTTTGTACGGAGTAAGGTGGAGAGACAGGAGGTGGTAGCCAGAGAGTAAAATACTTAACATTGAAATTATGGAGGACGTGCAGTTTTTGGCAATGACTAGGCCTACAGTTTGGCCACAGGAATTAACGACTGAGGCAGGGTACAAAATAAAATTACTGGAGAAGAGAGGTAAAAGATCTGAGAATCTACAAAAGACTACATATGGGGATACTGAATTCACCAGAGTGATAGTAATCTAAAAGTCTAAAGAGCAAGATTCAAAGCTGAGTGATATTTTTAGATGGAGAGGAGAAAGAACGGTCTGAAGACGCAATAAGGCACAATGATGTGAGAAATCAGTCATTATTTGAAAAGGCTTCAAGGGATATAATGTTCTCAGGGACAGGCAGATTTCAGTTAGAGCAAGAAGGTAATTGAAAAAAAGGCTAAGGACATGAGAGATTTTACTTGACTTATCATGAAATGGGGCATTTTAGGAAGTAGGGATGTATTAGAGACAGAGTTAGAAAAAGTATAATTTGTATGAGAGTAAAGTCCAGGGTGATAACAAATAATTTGAGAGACCGAAGCTTCTTGTGTTGATTAACATAAATAGGAATAAAAATATGGTAACATTAGGACTGATGATTCCAAAGCAGTTAACAATTGCAAGATTCTGATTTTTAAGGTCTTGCCATGATTATAAGAGTTCTGAAAATCCCATCTGACAGCTGCAGATGGAAGCATGGAGAGAGAGAAGTTGTCTTATTCTATACCTTCACTAGGAAGTCTGTGCTAGCCTAAAGTAAATGTTCCCTCTTTTCAATCTCTATAGTATTATCAGTATCATTAAACAAGTTTTCATCTATTTAAATGTCCATACACTTTCATATATACTTTCTCACTTATACCGTAAGATCTTTCAGAGTGTAGGCCATCACACAACTGTTCCAGGGCACCTACTCAAAGCTGTGTCTAGCTGCTGTGAATAAGTCAATGGAGAATGAACGCTGTATTACAATTAACAGATGTGAAATTTAGGTCATCCTTTGCTATATTAAACATTTAAGTCATTGGGCAATCCATTCAAACTCTTGGGTGGTCACATGAAGATAAAATGGGAAGAGGCAGAGATAAAAATACTCTTTGCTAAAAGATTTGGGGCATGACAAAATGGTTTTCAGTGGTCCTCCCCAGCTATAAAGATCTAGATATCCTTATGCCTTCTATACTATTTTATGATTTGATATATGTCATCGCATTAAAACCTCTAAGTGATAGAAATGTGAAACTGCCCAAGATATAAGCATATATCCTTAAGCATCAAAGAGTTTTAGTTGAAAACGACCTTAGAGATTACTTGGCTAACTTTTATTGGGCTAAGCTCAAAAAGCTAGATTTGTGTAGAGTTCTCTGGGTATTACTGCTCAGAAGAGAAATCTACTGTGCTGGTGTAGAAAAATGTATTAGGATAAACAGTCAGTATATAAAATGTATTTAGTTAGAAGATCAGTAAAAGAACAATTATGTGGTTCTAGTTAACTAAATCAGTAGAAATAACATATTAAATTGATGGCTGTTAGAGGCTCTGTCCATGTTAAGTGTTTCTTATCATTATGCCAAAGTCTTTATATATTGTTGTATTTCCTGATTAATTGTAATGAAGACATTATTGGTGACTTAGACGCCAAGAAAAAAAAAAACAAAAAAAACTAGAATAATATCTGTGGATACAAGTGAGAATATACTCTGTAAAAATCTAAGAGGTTACTGGGGAATCCAAAAAGATGAATCCTCAAAAAAAGATTCATTTTATGAATTAAAAAGTATAAGAAAGGTTCGAAAGAGGCCAGAGTGTTCAAAACTGGTGCTACATAAATTTATGTATTTTGACTTTAGCACTACCTAATTCATTTAGTATTCTACTCTGTGCTACATACTGAGTAAGCATTAAAGGAAATAGATAAGATGCACCCCTCCCTCCCAAAAGAGGCTGCTGAGAAAGGGAGACAATGTAATGCATTGCCAACAAATAAAAAATGACATAACAGTAATATGCAGAAAATGTTATGGAAAAAGTTGAGAAGTAACTAACTTTCGCTGGGGGTAGAGGAAGACTTCAGAGACTCCTTTAATAGTGTGTATAAACATCAAACTCAGAAATCAACTACACTAAAATTTGATTTATGAATACCTCCCATTTCTACTATACACAGAATGGGGCAAAAGTAGGTTTATAGGTGTTTGTATGGAAAATAATAAAAGAATTAATAAATAATAATAAAAGAATAAACTTGTGTACTCACAGCTGTAAACCTACTTTTGCCCCGCTCTATAATATTTCATAGAAGTTAGGTGAAAAGTAGAAGAACTTAATATAACAGAATAGGACACGAGAACCACTTTAAAAATTTAGTTATCCCTAATTTACAAGTAGCAAAAAACAAAACAAAAAAACAACAATAAAAAAACCAACCAACCAATGATTGATAATCAGTCCCAAGCTAATTTAAAAATATATCTGAAGACATCTGCCTTCATTAATTAAAAAAGAAACAAAAACAAAACCCACCCAAATTTTCAAGGTTGGAACTGAAGGAATAACTTCCTCATAAGGAAGGAACATTTAAACCACAGTTCTAAATTGGAATTTCTCTTTGACTATACTGCCTCCACAACCCTGGCTGGGATGGGGGAAGAGGGAGTGCCCCTTTAATATTGGTCTAACTGTGGGCAAAAGACTTTTCCATGATGCCTCATAGCATAGCTGAAACAAAACTGGGACATTCAAAAATACTGGAGTAAAAGCTAAAAGATTCAAAGAAGAGTAAAATCAAAAAGATGCAAAGAGAAAACCATATATGTAGGGAATACATATTATAAACTCCACTTATCTTTTATTTACAATTCAATAAATACATCCCTCTTTCTTATTCTTGGTCACCGCCTCCTCCAAAATCTCTGGCCACCACCATCAAAGAGTACCCTCCTAGAGACCCCAAAAATATGTCAAGAGGGAGCCATTACACTCGCTACCCAATCTCCATAGTCAATTTTCTGGGTCTCTGCTCCTAGCTATGGCCCTGCCTCTTCCCACATTGACAGAAACACAGCTCTTTAAAGCTGTGTCACCATTCTTCCAAACCTCAAAGATATATGAACTGATCCCAGTAAATCTTAGCACTCATGTTACATGGAAGTGAGATATGTGGGAAGTCACTCCTTCAATTACTTCTTTTCTGTACCAGTTAAAACCTTCTTACATAAATGATAACCAATTCAGCTTTTGCAGTATCAGTGGGCTTCTAATTATTAAGACAAAAATTCAATTCAAAACAATTTTTAAAACTACAAACAATATTTTTGGCAAAAGAAAATATTTACAAAAGTCAACAAGTACCTTTTATCTGAAATCATACCTTTAACATTATACTTTGAACTAGTGATCTACAGACTTACTTGTGTACATATGAAACAACTAAGAATACTAAATTGGTTTCAGATATTATCACACTAAGAAAAACTTCTAATTATGGAAAATAACTACTTTATAAATAAAAATATATGCAACAGGACTTCATATGATTTCAGTTATTACAACTAAAGCTGAAAACTGTAGTGTTCATCCTATGAAATGGTTCTAGTATTTCTCCAAATAATATCTACTTTAAATAAACTCATTGAATCCACTTGTAAATTATTTCCCTTTGGCTGTCACATTATTCAATATGCTTTCAAGGAACATGATGATGAAAGAAGAAAAACACCTCTTTCTAACATAACCATACTGGCAAGAACATTAACATTATCAGTATTCAAAGAATGTCTTGGCAGGTTAAACCTTCATAAAAAGAAGGAACACTATCTAATCCAAGATGTCAAAATAGCAATAGTACTTCTCATATTATGTGCAATGTGATTGTTTCTAATGCAAAAGAAATTTCAAAAAGAAAAAGAAAAAATGCCAATATTTTCATGTTTAAATTTTAAGCAAAAATATATTTCAGAAAAGCACATAAAATATGATAAAAGTTAGCATGTTTAAAAGAAAATGGCTAAGACCAGAATGTACTCATTGTTGAAAAAGATTTAAGAAAATGTGGCAATGTAATTTTGGGAAGTTTAACAATTTATTTTAAAATTTGAGGCACAACAGTACTATTAAGAAATAAAAAAACAGAAAAACAACTGGTACTAAGAGAAAAAACTTGAAGATAGACTGCTTGCTGTAATTTAGTCTGTGACTTCTTTGTGTAAATAATAGCTAATACCTAATTTTACTGTAAGACTTTTGGTAATCTCATATTACTTTCATGGTATAACACTTTCAGCATATTCTCCAGGACTTGAAATTACTGAAGGCCACTCAAGGACTTGTGTTTGCTCAATGTAAGTTCAGATACATTGTCCTCCAAAAATAATAAAATGCAGTATATTATGAAATCCTACTTTCCATTCTCAAAAGAAAATGCCTGTAGTGATGATCTTATAGTAGCTGGGAAAATGATATAAACTTGTCCAAAGCTTGCTTACAAGATATATCTATTTGTCTTTAAGTATTCATTTCCATTACATGAAGCGACAATCTTGTTTTATTCTTAGATTATGTTTTATGTTTTCTCTTGCTCAACTTTTCTCTTCAGTCGTACTCACTTTTGTAAATACGTAGTTCCTATCTTAATATTTTACCTTTCTATCTATTTTCTCTTCTTTATTACTGTTTCTTCTGTCTTTGATCTTTTCTTAATTGGGTACACTCAAATTTTAATTACTAAATGTCCTTTGGATCCAGAGGTCATACGTTTATTTATACTAGCCGGATGGGCCTCCATCTATCAACATCTTGAAGAATCATAGCATGGTAGAACTGGAAGGGACCTCAAGGTACCTCTCATTTGGTTGAGCTCTATGCCAGAAGGAATAGGTTAACTATTCTTTATATTTTTCTTTCTTATTTATATTTTCATGACCAAAGATTTTAATCATAAATAATTCACCATAGCTTGGTTCAATACAATATCTTCTTAATAACAAGTAAAAACACATGAAGAAAACTGGATGAAACCGACCTAAGCACTATTACTACTAGAAAATATAAAATGATTCCTTTCATCCCTCAGAGAAAACAAGTCCTTTGATGACTTGGAACTTCAAGTTCCCGTACAAATAGAGATAATGCTGTCTAATTCACTTGGAAAGGAACTATATAAATATGTTGTATTAAAATGAGATGCAACACAGTAGAGTGGAAAGACCTGCACTCAGTAGGCATGTTAGTTTCAAATCCCATCGCAACACCAAGAAAAGTATTGAACCTCCCTGAGTTCATCTCAGAGGCCAATTGCAAAATTGGTATGTCTACCTTACTCGATTGTTGCTGTGGATTATAGGAGTCGAATACACCTAAATAGGTCCTGGCATTATGTAGGTCCTTAATGAATGTTAATTCCTTACTCCCCATCAGACCTTCACATTTCTACTGTGCGGTTCTGCTCTCCTTCCATTAACTATTTCAAGGTACACATGTAGAAATTATGAAAAAAATCAGAAATTATGTAAACCTTTCTTTCCCCTAAGATTCATCAATCAACGAGAGTTCCTCAGCAGCCCTGCTCTGAAAAATGGGAAAAATGTGAGATAGTGATTCCTTTAAAATACAAACTCTTCCAAAGAAGAAACAGTTTAGAATAGATGATAAAAAATGTCACTTAACTGTGAACTCCTTAAAGGAAAATAACGTCTTTATTCGTCTTCATATTTATGAAGCACTCAAACATTTCCTGGATGGAAAAGTTTGTTGGTGGAATGCTGATCATAGAAATTAAGAAATGCAGTTTCGATCATATTGTATACAGAAATCAGGTAAAGTCTTTGTTTACTAAGATTAAACAAAACAAATGTGGAAAAATTTTTGAAGAAGACTCTTTATATATCTAACTGATTTAGATAAAATACAATTGTCCCTTTATTACATCATATTTATAAAAAAATCCTATAGAAGTACAATAATGCTTACCTTGTTATGTATAAAGAGAATCCTTAAGTCAGGTTTAAGTATTCCATAGCTAATGAGGAGATCTAGGACCTTTTTAATTTCATCTTTACATTTTTTAGCAGTTGAGTAAAATTGCTTTCTTACAGGTAGATTCTTAAACAATCTTAAAGCAGTTACAGTTGTACCTGTTGGCAGATAAGAGGAAAACATATTTAGACGTAGAAGGAACTTCAGATCTTCAAATCCATGTACAACCAGTAATTAACCCCTTCTATCACTGAAGGCCAGTCCTCCTCCAACTTTGGGAACCCAAAGAAGAAACAACTTTGCAAGCTATTCTGATCCTGTGTTAGATGGACTCTTGTATTTTTAACAGGACTGACATGCTAATAACAATCTCTTCTATATGGCATAAACAAGAATAATCTTATTTCTACCACTGCAGAGATACATGAGCTCACTACTATGTTGTATCTTAAAATTCTGCTGGTATTCCAACCACCTAGGGATGATGCTTATTCTCGTCGTCGTCGGCAGCCGTCCGTCTCGAGAGATGATGGTGTAGCTTCTTAAGAGTCTATCTGCACCGCCGAGAATGGCTGTGCAGTCCGACTCGGGAGTGACACGGTATCTGTCTCCTCCCGTGTTGAATCGACATCTTGCGATGACGCTGGAGTGTCCTCTCCAGTGGAGCTGAAGCTACAGAGCCTGGGCAGGGTGCTATGGAGGGTCTGCTGTTGCCCATGCAGCAGACCCCCCCTCTCTTCGCAGCTGAAGGGCCCAAGGGAAAGACGGAGTCAATACAGCTTGGCTTCAGGTGCGCCGCAGGAGTTGCCGGTGTTGACTACAACGTCAAACCGCCTTAGGGACTCCGGCTCCGGATTTTCTGCCGGGGTTTACTCCCTTAGCCTTTCCCCTGAAGAGGTATGCCGCAAGGCAGCGGAGGTTTTTTGGAGTCAGAGTTTTCCTTCTCTGATGTGCCCTGACTGGAAGATCGAACCAGCAAAACTTAGCTCGCAGGCCGACGCTCAATCCACTGAGCCAAACCAGCCAGGGTATGCTTATTCTACACTTCAAAATATAACATATAGGTGGCTGCATATGAAATAACCTTAATTATTTCACAAAAATATTCTTATCTGAAATGCCTACTTGTCTGGTTTACCTTATTCTTCTTCTGAACAAGTATTCAAAACAGGGTATTTTTTTCAATTATGAATTTATTTGACTAAAAGTTGAATAAAGATTTTAAAAACTATACTGCTTAAATATCAGGTTAATAATTAGCTTTTGTTAAAAAAGAACAAAACATGAAATCAGGACCATCTTTTCCTCCAAATTCTTTAGCATAACGGTTGTTCTAGAAGTTCTTATCTGCTAATTCAAATATCTGGATGATCTGTGAGTTTGCTTCTATCAACTATTTTTTCTCTTGACTATGGATCCCATTTTCCTTTCTTTAGGTCTCTCAATATTCTTATTTTTGCCAGACATTGTATATAAAAGAACAATAGATAATGAAATTGACAATATTTTCCCCCCGAGAAGGCACTTTATTTCCTTTATTAAGCAGGAAGAAGGAAGAGCAGATCTTTTTAATATAATCAGGGGTTTATTTGTGTTGGAGCTGAGTTGCCCCTTCACTTAGTCCCAGTTCACTTCCAGTTTTATATATCTCGAAGATGGAAACAAGTCTTTTCCTCTAGCAAGGCTTTGGGACCTAAGCACCAAAAGACTTGAAGAGCTTTCTTTCTGTCTCTAGCTCAGTCCCATCCTCCTTCACCACTTGCTTATTCACTAAAAGACCAGATGATATTTGGCATCTGGAGGTGAACTAGCTCTGTGTTTGAAGACCCCACCTTCCAATCTGTCATGTCAACTCACATTGTGGCTATTAGTTCAGCTGGTTTCTCCTAGGGCCATAAAGGTCCCCTGCCTATAGCAGACCTGCTCTTTTATCTGCTGTGCCTCCAGACTCAGTTAATGTTCCCAGGGATGCAAGTGACCATGAGTCTCTAGACATAGAAGAGGTCATCTTTCTCTTCAACGTAATTCATTTTAACTTCTTTGTGACATCGTTCTTCAATGGGTTTTTAAAATACAAGTTTTAAAAATTGTGTTTTTCTTCTTATCGCAACATAGATAACAATGGTCTCTTGAAATCTACACCCATCATTCTTTTCTTCCTGAAAGGTTATACTCCATCTCTTCTGACCCATCATTTTCAAATTCAAACATTCTCTTCTGAAAATTTTGCTAACTTTTCTCTTGGAAGCTAGTGGCTGTTTTTCACTGTCATTAGTTATTTACTGATCTGTGTCCTCCACTAGTGAGTTCCTTTAGTCATCTGTGTTCTTCACTGGCCTGTGACAAATATAAGGGCATACAGTATACTGTAGCTGTGAACAGATGGTGTGAAGGAGGGCAGGGAGAAATCAGTAGGACAAAATAGAAATGTGTTTATGAAAGGGAAAAAATATGTTGATTTTTAAAATATATGTTATATATCAAAGACCACATTATACATAATCCATATATTGACTGATAATTTCTTTAGCAGCTAAAAATATTCTCTCAGAGTAAACTGAAAATTACCAATAAGCCAAGAATATGTTGAAATAAAACTTAATGATGGAAAACTTTGCTGATTCCAAATAAAATATATAGCCTTAAAAAAAGTACGAAGTGATACTGACCAATAGGGAGGAGTCTCTAGTATACTATCATATTTTACAAGAGAACTGCTCAGCTCTCTAACTTTAGCACATTCTACAAACACCAGAATTAAACTGCAGTCCTGTGATATACTCCCTGTTATATTTTTATGTGACGCCTATGTTATGCCATTTATATAGGTAGCTATTTATATTTCTAATGTAAAGAAGTATGATTGCTTGAATATATCAGAATTTCCTTAAAGTATTTAATAAATAAAGTTCTATTCTTAAGATTAAAAAATCTTTCAATACATGCACAATCACACATAGCAGGGATTTACAAAGAACATGATGCTCTACTCTAATAACAGGGCAGGGAAAGGAAATAGCCTCATCAGAGTACTTTAAATATACTACTTTTGACATCTGAGAAATTCCTAAGGCAGAAGAAGTACTAGGAGGTGTTAAAAGAATTTTTCCAGGATGGTAAATCAATTTAGAAAGCTTAATACTGATTATCAAGGATAAAGGAAATAGAAATGATGACAAAAAATAAATAAATGACTAACAAATAATTTAGTCAGAGTACTTGGTAAAAGAATTTAAAAGTTAAAGACTTATTTTTATATTTATTATTTTTTATATGTGTTAAAATAAAAATGAACAGAAGATAAGGGTAATTTTAAATGACATACTGTGAAACACATAAATCATCATTTTAAATGGCTAAATTAATCCATAAAACAAATACCTATTCCAGAACTGGAATCTCCAGTAAACTATTTTTAAACATTTTAAAATATGCTTTTTTAAAGGGGTAACAAATTTTTCAATGCTTAAAAAAAGAATCTCTTGCAAGTTGTCCCTGTATCTACAGTTAGGCTATCTACACGTGTCATCCTATGATATGAGGAATAACTGCTAAGTAAGGATGTTTACACGACAGCAGAAATTAATCTACAGGAACTCTAAATGCACAGGTATTAATTAAGATGGCTGAACTGTAGTTTTATCTTACACAGAAAATATTTAAATGGAAGCTGAATGACAGCTGGTGGTGAAATGTGAGTCCATGATTCAATCACTCAAAAACTATCAGCACTAAGGCAATATAAATGTAAAATGCTTTTGAAAGTGTTTGTTGATTTCTATATGTCCACCTAGAGCAATTAGAAATTAAGAGCTTGATTTTTTTTCTAGCCAATCAACTGTAATTAGGAGAAAAAGGTGAGCTATCAAAGGCAATTACTACTAGTTTAACAACTACTGAATTTCCAAGTATGCTGTTTCTTAAAGTAAAATAAATATTGCTAAAGAAAAATAAGGCTAATTTATTGACTTATCTCACTAAAAATAGAAGACTTAGGTCAGAAGAAAAGAAAAATCTATCAGAAAACAGGCAAAGATCAGGGTTCCACATTTAAGAATTGTTATTTTATAGTTCTCATGGAGATGAATACAGGAAAGTATGAGAACTATGAGTGATGCAAAGCCAGATTAGACTGGCTACTACTAAGATAAAAATAAATACATTTAAGTTTTATAAGGTGACTAGATTACTTCAAAGTACTCTACTGGATAGCCACTCAAATATCTCCTAATGGTTTCCTAACTAAGAACTGGGGTCAGAGCATTTCTGGAGAGGAATCATATTTACAAATGCCTCTCTTTGTCCTAACATTCCATATATATTTAAAAAAAAAAGAATCAAAATGTTATTCTAAAAAATGTATTCATTATTATACATCAAATTAATAGTTAGATGAGCTCATTTCTTTTAATTGAATGAGGAAAAACGTTAGTGTGTTTTCTTAGGATATTAAATCTTTCCCCCATGTGGGTACAAACTGTTATTTCTTAATGAAAAAATCTAATCAATAACTAATTGGAGGTTTATAAGAAAAGAAAGAATGAGAGAATCTGATAATCAGTATTAAGATATAAGAAAAAAATTTCAATGAAGAACGACAAGTCATTTGAAAAAATGAACCCAATGACTTAACATTAAAACTGGAGGGGAGAAACTATCAAAAAAGTATAGTACTTTGATAAAATACAGGGAGGGACTACAAAATTAAAATGAATTTAAAATGCAAATTGGAGAAGGGCAAACAACAAAAACAAAAAAACACAGGTTCTTTTTCAGATCTAACAATTCTTTTGGATATGACTCTAAAGAGGTTATACGCTTAATACTGTTTCAACTTTAAACACCCTATTACCAAAAGTTAGCAGTATGAAAGATTAAAGGAGAAATGTGAAATGTAAGCCTGAGAGATTTTTCCCCCCTAAGAAGTATTTAGAAACATAAAATGTCAATTAAAATACATTAAAATTACTTAAATGTATAAAACACTAAAAAACTAAATGACCAATAGCAATAATAATAAAATATTTATTTGCTTTAAATAATACAGAAAGGGAGAAAGTAGATGAGGGTATTACATGAAACATCAGTAATGAGTTAATTATTTAAACTGAGTGATGGGTACACCATTCAATCTACTTGTGCACATGTTTGAAGTTTTCTGTAAATATATTTTAAATTATTTAATCATAATATCTTAATGGCATGGTTTATTACCTCGATTACCAGATCAATAATGTTTTAGGTCAATAAAGTATTATCCTCCATATATAAAGAAGACAGTAGTAATCCAGCAAGTGTAAAATAACTGCTCTTACAGTTTTAACAGAGGAGTAACTAACCCATGTTGTTGTCCAAAGTCTTTCACACAGTTCTTCTTGAGACCAACTCTTAAGTATTTAGGAACGTGGTGGCTGAAGTACAGGCTAAATGTTCACTTGGAACTTAATATCTATTATTAGGCCCAAAGCAATACATTGTAATTTAAGGAGTGAGAATTTTTAAAAAATAAAACAAATAAGACAGAAAAGGAAAAGAATACTACAAAGCTACTCTCTTACCTTGACCAAGATGTGAAGGTTTTTGAGAAATTATGTGGCCACTGCCATCTAAAACATACTGGGTGCTAAAATTATCATCAGCTGTCCTTGTTGTAATTAAAACCTGGAATAAAAATAAAAACTCTAATAAAATTATAATTTTTGCAGAGCTCATTAACAAAACAGATTTAAAATAATTATCATATATTTACTTAATATTGAAGTTTCACTTAATAAATTCTTATGACCACTTTTCTTGTAATACAGTATTCCCTCACTTATGGCGGGTATTACATTCTAGACCCCCCGCGATAGGTGAAAAACCGCGAAGTAGGAACCTTATATTTATTTTAGTATTTATATATATTTTCTGGCTGGTTTGGCTCAGTGGATTGAGCGTCGGCCTGCGAGCTAAGTGTCGCTGGTTCGATCTTCCAGTCAGGGCACATCAGAGAAGGAAAACTCTTACTCCAAAAAACCTCCGCTGCCTTGCGGCATACCTCTTCAGGGGAAAGGCTAAGGGAGTAAACCCCGACAGAAAATCCGGAGCCGGAGTCCCTAAGGCGGTTCGACGTTGTAGTCAACACCGGCAACTCCTGCGGCGCACCTGAAGCCAAGCTGTATTGACTCCGTCTTTCCCTTGGACCCTTCAGCTGCGAAGAGAGGGGGGGTCTGCTGCATGGGCAACAGCAGACCCTCCATATCACCCTGCCCAGGCTCTGTAGCTTCAGCTTCACTGGAGAGGACACTCCAGCGTCATCACAAGATGTCGATTCAACACAGGAGGAGACAGATACCGTGTCACTCCCGAGTCGGACTGCACAACCATTCTCGGTGGTGCAGATAGACTCTTAAGAAGCTACACCATCGTCTCTCGAGACGGATGGCTGCCGACGGATATATATTTTAAGGCTTTATAAACCCTTCCCACATGCTTATAAACCGTTCCCAGTCCCTTATTAACCTTTCCCACTCCTTTATTAACCTTTTCCACACTTTTATAAACACTACTTATGTTCTTAAACATATTCTACACTCTTAAACCTACGTAACTTTAACAACATACGTATACAGTACTGCAAAATCCCGTGATATAGCAAAAAATCTGCGATAAACAATTGAAAATATAATATTTTTAAAAATCCTGTGATACAGGGAGGCCACGATAAGTGAACTGCGATACAGAGGGACTACTGTACTGCTTCAAGTTACACTAGCAAGCAATATGTTTTCATGTTAAAATTACTGACTTTTAAATATTTTACTCTATTCATATTAATGGTTCAAGAGAACAAAATATATAAACCAACACAAACATACGTATGGCCATTTTTTTCTTGAACTCGACCTTTGAATTCACTATTTAAATGTAAAATTTTTATTATTTAAAAAAGTTTAGTATTCAAACATGTAAGTGTAAGAAAGGATTTCATTCAGTATGAAGCATTTCTTAAGATTTTACAGTAATAGAAATATAAACTTAAGAAGGTCTGTACTCTCCCCCTGTTTTCTCTTTACATATCTCCTGAGATTTGTGGAAAGTTTAACAATAGTAAACCATATCCTTGCCAGAAAATACCACATGCGGGGAGCGGAGATGCTGGCCAAGAGAGGAGTGTGGATTCACAAAAGGGTAGCCTCCTCACACTTCTGGTGAACAGTGCCAACCCCAAATTGAAAGCAATCTTTCTTGGCCATCCTTGGACTGAACAGAGCTGATTATCTTAAAATAAATCTAGATAGCTAGAGCAGTGTAGCTTAGTTGGTTGGGCTTCATCATCCCACAAAGAAAAAGGTTGCCAGTTCAATTCCTGGTCAAGGCGCATGCCTGGATTGCGGGTTAGGTATGAGAGGCAACTGATTGATGCCTCTCTCCCTCTCTTCCCCCCCCCTCTAAAAACAAATAAAATCTTTTAAAATATATATATAATTTAGAAAGAAGCTGCAAAGATCCAGTTCCACTGCTAGAACTTAACTAGATCTAGTTGAGTCTACATCTGATGGTTTTGTCACCCTGTCCTAACCATGCACTGATTTATTATAGGCCATATGGTTCTGTGGAAGATGTAGGTACCATGCACGGGACTTCAAAGTCACCATAAAAAAGTATGGCTTCTCTAGCTGACAATAGTAGTATAGTCTATTAGATTCTCTCTGAAGGTGACACCCACAAAATCTGTACTACGGGCATTGCTTTAAACTGCTATTTCTGTGATAAGTATTCTCTAATAATCTTGAGATTATTTTACTTCTTTCAAAAATATAATCCATATTTCAAAACTGTAAAATTAAAATTTTTTTCTGATAATTAATCTTCTCTGCTACATCAGTTCACTGTGTCCAACAGTGATTTCTTCTAGTAAAGTTTGTCAAAATAAAGAAGACAGATTGCTAGAAATCTTCTTTATCTTTCATCACTTTATGATTGTCCCTTTAAAAACAATTCTACAGTTAACCAACCTCTTCTCCAAAATGCTAAGGTCAACTGAATTCTATTTCTATTCTCTAAAGAGCTAGCCGCCTGACCTAAAGTTGGTGTCACTGAGCAAAGGCGGCCCTGGAACTCTGAGTTCTAGTACTAATTCTGCCAGTGGCTTGCTAGATGGTCCCGAATAAATTACACTATCATCTTTAAGGGGAGGGTGATGATAAGATGAAGATGATGCTAACACTTTATAAGGTTACATGGGTTTTTGCTTTAACAACATCAAAGCACTTTACAGATATTAACTTTTCATCTTTTAAAAACATTAGTGAATAGTAAATATACTCCAGCCTAGATGAATAAATTGAAGTACTAAAAAGCAAAGTAGGATTAGAGGTCATAATATAACACTTATGTTAAAATAAAATGAAAGAACACAATACTATTTTCCAACATTAAACTTTTAAAAATTAGAATGTGTAGGGTACTATGAAAATTTACTCAGACAGGAAATGCTTTGCAATTCACTACTAAAGACAGTGAAGGGCAAAACACATGAGCATGTTTCACAAATTCATGAAATACAGTGTGTTCCTCAGAGGAAGGAATTGTATTTCAAGAGTTCATTTCATCATATGACCCTGTGTCCTAGGCAGGAAACCTTTTTTTGGACCAGGCACAGGTTCAGAATGTGTAAGCAGTCCAGTAGCTAGCATTTGAACCTGCAGTAACCCCACCTCAGAAATATCTCTAATATTACAAATTAATACTGATGCCTCTTAGTGGAGACATTGATGAATTATGGCAGTGAATCAATTTAGCGGGGTTAATAAAAGAAATAAGAAAATTTATTTAATGAATTTTAAAAGAAGTTTATTTTAAAAGCAGTTTTAGAATTTCTTAGAGGACATTAGAGGATATACTAGCTATCAGCTATTAAAAACTGACTCTGGTTCAGCCACTGACTTTGAAGAAATTATAGTACAAGTAACACAAAAGCATTTAAAGTTTAGATAAACACAATTTTTTTCAATGTTTTAGATAAAAAGTAAATCAAAATCTTAGGATATAGCCTGCTAATTCATGCAAAAAGTCCTCTCTTGACAAAAATTCACTTTAGATCATTATGTTACAGTTTTGTTTTTATTTGTTTTTACTGCCTTTTGGAAGAATGTCTGAAAGAAACATGAGTCTGAAAACTAAAAAATAAATGGTCCTCCTAATTCAACTGAAATATGGATTTTGCCTGCATGACTGAAATGTCTTTTTCTTACTGTGTGTAAATATGCCTGTCAGACTGTGCATAGTTGTACAGTAATATAAGTACTCTGATGTCAGAACCTTCTCCTAGATACTCTACTGGGGGAGACTAGCAACATAGAGATCTTGGCTCTGTCTTTTCCCTTTCCAACAAGAGTTCTCTTATCTATGAGGAGGTTGTATATAGAAAGCACAATCTTCAAAAATTCCTGTGCCTATTCTAACTAAAGGTCTACCACCACGGCTCTAAAAGACACAGAATGTGCAGCAAGAGGCAGGAGCCATCAGAATGATAGTAGGGGCTTCCTCCCACCCTTTTAAAGCTAAGTGGGCCCACTAAGAAGGGAATCTCAACTTCATCTTCAAAACATAATGACTCAGCTTCTCATTCTACCTCCTTGAAGCCATGGAGGTTTAATGTAATGTAGAACAATAACAAACCTACAGATCCCATATTAGCTCATCCCCAAATGATGTATAGTGGACTTGATAGATCAGAATACCCACCAGCACACTGTAACCACTTCAAGAAATGTTGAATAAATCAATAAACATGAGTATTATGCAGAGGATGACTAAAAATTCTAATTCTTCTGAGGAAAAACCAAAAGGAAAAACACAGCATTATGAAACAAAATAAAAAAGACCTTTAGTGAAAACTAGAAGGAATTTACCTAAAAATGGCTGTCAAATTTTAGAAAGGATTTCCCAAAAATATTGAGGAGTTTGCATAAACTTTGGAAGCTAAGGTGAAATACTGCTTGCCAACAAGGTAATGAGCAAGGCTGATGATATCATCGCCTATGATACAGCTGCATACTACTCTCCATATTCAAGTCCAGTGTAAAAATAACTTTTACTGTATGACACATGACAATACTCAAGATATGTGAATATGTATTATTTCCTTTGACCCTCAAATTATTATCCTCTTTTATAAATGAAAAAAGAAAAAACTCTCAGAAAAGTTGACCTGTTCTGTGCCTTTGGCCAAGTCTCTTACAGAAACACTTGGGAATGAGAATTAGGCTTCTGACTCCCTGTGCAGAATTTGTTCTGATTTTCAGAAAACAAAACAAAACTGTTCTGTATACCTCCTAAAACTTAGGTATAATTTAGCCTCTATTTAAAATCCAGTTCGAAAAAAGTGCATGAGTTTCTTAAACATTTCTTTGGAGGAAAAAAGTTCATTTTTAATATAAGGTATGCAAATTATTTACTTGTAAAGAAATAAAACATTTTTACTGTGTTTCATTCATGTGACAGGAACAATATAGGTAGTATTCATAAAAAATTTTATGAATAGGTTAAAACAGGATTTTCACTCAAGTTCATTCTACTCAGTATTTTTATTTAGTACCAGAAATTCAACATTAAAGAATTACAAACATACCAAAATTATTACTCTACAAACAACAATAAATTTCAAGAGAAGTTATGCTTGATGGTATCATTTAAAGAAAACTACATCAGTGAATTTGTGCCAGTCACTGATATATTCATCATAGATTATGAAATCAGTAATCCCATTTAAAAATATCAATAGGATACTCTATAGATATAAAGAGAGTGTTTTACTTTGGGATTGTTTAATTCTAAGATTGAAAGTCATTTTACTATCGACAAACTAGGAAATACCCATTCTTATATAAAGTGTATATAGAATAGAGAATTAGATGTAGTATTTTAAATTTCTCCGGCCAGTTTTGCTGATGAAAGTCTATATATTTTTTCTTTTTATAACTAAAATTATTAACATCTTTAAAATAATCTAACAAAAAGTAATTTCAACAATTGGAATTTTGGGGAATAGCTGTTTATCATTGCAACAAAACATTATCCCAATTACATACACATTGGGGCAAAAGTATGTTTACAGTTGTTCATATGGAAAATAACAACAGTATATAATAAATAATAATAATACAAGAATATACTGTGTTTCCTGCTTACAACCCTAAACCTACTTTTGTCCCACCCTGTATTATCAATCTAATTATCCCAAGATGATTTACATCTGTATGAATTTACCATTACCAGCATCAGTTAGTTTGGCAGATAAAATAACCAAGTCATTAATTTTTATTATGTAATTGCAATCTCTAACCAAAATTTTTCAAAATAAATTGGAGTCTTAAAATAAATATGCAGTTCTACAACTGAAATTTCAATTCTGAGTTAAAAAGAATATTAAGTTTAAAAAGTGAATTTTTCCCAAAAAAAGCACTCATTAAGTCTTCCTGAATAACAATATTTATTTTTTATTTATTTTTTAAATATTTTAAATTTTATTGATTTGAGAGAGAGAGAAAGAGAGAGAGAGAAACATCAATCTATTGATCCACTTATTGATGCACTCATTGCTTGATTCTCGTATGTGCCCTGACCGAGGCATCGAACTTGCAACCTTGGCGTATTGGGATGACGTTCTAACTAACTGAGCAAGCCGGCCAGGGCAACAATATTTATTTTTAAATGTAATTGACCTTAACAAGCATATACTGATTTCTGTGTTTCTGAAACACTATTCAGAATCCTCCCATATAAGTTTCAACTTGACTTCTGATAACCTATCTATTGAGCTTACCACTGCAGGTCTGGGATATTTATTATTTAAATATGAGGTACTTTAAACTTATAAATATCTTTCTAACACTAAGAAGGCAGCATGACCTACTGTGGAAAACTCAGCACCAGGAAGCATGATATTGGAACTGAGTTCTTGGTTTCACCATCAACACACTGTTACCCAAATAAGTCACAGTTTTCATATTCCATTTGTACCTCCCTGGACACAGTTCCTCTGAAGTAAACTTCTTAGCACAGCACCCTGAATTCAGACAATGAAATATGTGCTGACTGATTATGAGACTGTGTTTTGAAGTTGGGGTGAGAAGGACTGGCATTAGTCTTCACAAAATCTGTTTCCTTATCAGTGTTATGAGAACAAACCATAAAACCTCATTGTAGAGTGCCTTACACATGAAGTAGACTTAGATGGAGGCTAGTGAGGACAGTTATTGGGGTGAGGCTGTGCCATAGTCACAAGGCCTTGGCTGACACCAGGGGGACACTCTGGAGCACAGACAGTATGGCAGTTGTGAACTGGAATGGGGCCTTTACAACCCCTTATCAAGAAATCATTGGATGCAGGTACCCTGTATGACATGAATAAGGTAACTCTCATTAGCTGAAGCAAGGGCAATCTCCAGAGGAGACTCAGCTGTGAGCATTCAGTCACCAATACTCTTGGTAACTGGAAAAATGAGTGCTCAGTCCTGAAATAGGGATCTGGGCACTGACTAGGGTCCATTGCTACCACTACCAAAGTTCTGTATTTCCTCTGGCTTTCAAACCTAAATCATCAAAAACAATTTTGTCTGTGACAAAAATAATACACATAGTAAGATTCCATTTAGATCCAGTTCAAAAACAGGTAGACCTAATCTATGTTGATATAGGTCAGAATAGCAATTACTTTGAGGAGTACTGACTGGGAAGGGGCATGAGAGACCCTTCAGGGGTACCAACAATGGGCTATATCTGGATCCAGAATATACATATGTAAAAATTCACACACACAACATATCTATGTGTGGTTCTCCCGAAGATTTAAAAGCATAGCAATTCCATAAAATGCTATTAATATATTCTGTAAGCATTTGACATTGCAATGTGAAAACTGAACATAATTTTTTAAATTTATAGTTTTCTATTATTGTGATACTTTGACAATTCTTTTACTCCTTTGGTAATTTTGATGAGCAAACATTATTTTAACTATTTATATTCAAGGCATTCAAATGCCTCAAAAAATGAAACAAAAAACAAAAATGATAAATATAGATATCAAATGGGTTCAAGTAATCAAATAAAACAGAGAGCACCACTGGATAAGGACTTGCAAAACAGTCATCTAAAATCAGAACTACAGTGTAGATTTGGATAAATTATACGGCCTGTGTGCAACAGACTTTGAAAGACTAAGTATAGTGCTGCCACCTAGCAGACAAAGCTAATTATGACTAATTTCAGTTCTGAAAGGTTCTTAGAAAATACAGAAATGCTAAATTATATATTTTTCAACAATACTTACTGCCAAAATAAAGACTATGTGCTAAATTTGAACAACAGCTAAAAAATCAAAATACTTATGTTATCAAACAAGTTATATGATTTCTAAAATAGTCACTGAGAGCTTAAACAATAGTACCAGTATTGGGAGCTTTAGAAGTTCCCCGGCACAAACCCCACCCCACTTTTAAAACAGGGTCTTTCTCCCAAGATCCCAGGGCTATAGGTTCCCACATTACAGTCTCTGGGGAGAACTGTGGGCAATGCCCAATTGTACTCTCTAGTCACTATTCCCCAAAATCTCTTTGGAGGCTCAGTGAACTTTAAATAAATCAGGTGCTAAGAAAAATAACAGAAGTACAGGGTGTCCTAGTTGTGACATAGAAGTTTTAAGCAGAGTACACTTAAGGAATGACAAAGTCTTTCCTCCTTTAGTGATGTCTGAACACCTGGCTTCTAAGCAAGGGCCCATTAAGTCCTCTGTGCTAGAACAGCAAAATCGTCCACTCTAAACTCCACCTCCTCTCCGACTCACAACTTTTCTTTCTTACTTAGGCATCACCTTACAGAGCCCCACTGTCGAAGAATAAATGAATACCTAGCTGGGACCCATAGTGGAGAAAACCTACACTATGGAAACACCCTGTGGGCAGAAGGGCAGAGGGAAGATCACAATAAGCCTGGAGAATGTCTCACTGAGAGAAGACTAGGCTACTAAGTAGATGTCCAGAGACTAGATGAGGAGATAGAAACTATCTCGTGTCCATGACACTTTTCATGGACAACGGGTATTAAATTCTATCATTTTATTGCGCCTGAAGATTCTCACCTAAATAGCGTCCATCAGCCTAAGCACAAATGTAAGTTTACACAGCCTCTGGACAAACTCAGGAAGCTAAAAAGACCCTCACAATCACCATGTGCCTCACTAGCACACATACACTATCACTATAAAACAAACACTACAGCACAGAGAACAATGTGACAAAACATAACTGAAATACATGCAAATGGAAACAAGGTTCTAGATGAGCTTTGTCACAAACTAGTTGTATTATCTATTGTAGAGACAGTGAGGTACTGTACAATTGTTACTTGGCAATTAAGTGGGTCAGGCACTGAATTCAGGGGTTTATAAACACTGATGTTACCTAACGGTCAGACGGGAGAGCAAAATTTTAGGATTCAATCTGACCCTAACCAGGGGTTTAGGTCGACTCAATTCACATCTGTCGGGCACAACCTAATTATCTGTACTGAGCAGAGTGGTATTTCCAGAGTGTGTCCCACAGAACAACAACAATAATACTGGTATGCTTCTCAATAAAAGGGTTTCATAGTCAAGTATGTGGCAGGGAAATGGACATACGTTCTCTAAACCACCAACCTTAGAGATTCACAATACGCTTGAATATAGTTAAGTCTCTGAAAAGTGCTTATAGTTAAGACAGCCATTTAATTTTACTGAATACATTTTTTTCCAAGCCAATGGGCCACTGAACCACTTTTTCCTCTTCTAAATATAAACAATGCAACACACACACTTTACTGTTACTCAAAAAAATTAAAAAGAATTACCATATGACCCAGCAATTCCACTTTTGGATAATATGAGATCTTTCTGGAAAAAATCCAGCCATTGTTAATATAACAAGAACGGTTTGTGTGACATCGATGTAACCTGGCATCCAAGAAGAGTGGACTGGAATGCACATGTGCGAACAATGATGACTTCACTGTACTAGTCAGTGAGGGTGGTAGAAACCATTGAGTACTGTGTGGCCATCGCATTCAAAATGACAGTGAGTAGAGCAATGAATCTGCATCAAATTTTGCATTAAGCTTGAACATTCCTCTGCAGAAACTATTCAGATGATTCAGAAGGCTGCAGCTATGGGCCACTGGTGATATGCGGCTTCATCATGACAACGTACCCCCTCATGCATCACATCTCATGCAGTTTTTTTGGCAAAACATCTAATCACCCAGGTGACTCAGTCACCCTACAGCCTAGATTTGGTGCCCTGCAACTTCTGACTTTTCCCAAAACTAAAAACACCCTTGAAAGGGAAGAGATTTCAGACCATCGATGAGATTCAGGAAAATATGATGGGACAGGTGATGGCGATTGGGAGAACTGTTTGAGGTCCTAAGGTGCCTACTCTGAAGGGGACTGAGGTGTCATTGTCCTACGTACAATGTTTCCTGTATCTTCTTCAATAAATGTCTATTTTTCATGTCACATGGCTGGATACCTTCTGCACAGACCTCGTATACTCAAAAGAAGTGAAAGCAGGGCTGAAACAGACCTTAGTACACCAATATTTATAGCAGCATTATTCACAAAAGTAGCCAAAAGGTGGGAACAACCCAAATGTCCATCAACCGATGAACGCATAAGCAAAACATAGTTTAAACATACAATGAAATATTATCAGTTTTAAGAAAAGATGAAATTCTGATACACATCTTGAAGATGTTAAACTAAGTGAAATAAGCCAGACACAAAAGGACAAATATATGATTCCATTTATGAGAAGTACTTAGAATGGTCAAATTCATGAAGAGGGAAAGTAATATAGTGGTTATCAGGGGATGGGCTGAAAGGAGAATGGAGACCGAGTTTAGTTTGAGATGATGGAAAAGTTCTGGAGATGGATGGTGGTGAATGCTGCACACAATGTGAATATATGTACATAACACCACTCAACCATACACTTAAAAATGGTTAAAATGGTGATGGAAGAAGACTAGAATTCAGGTGGTAAGCATAAAATAGAATACAGATGTTCTGTTATAAAATTGAACACCTGAAATTTGTATGTTATTAACCAAAGTCATCCCAATAAATTTATTTTTAAAATGGTTAAAATGATAAGTTTTATGTTATATATATTCACCACAATTTAAACAAAAAAACCCATATTCTTTGCCAAATACTGAATTAGTTTTTTTTTAATTCTAGTATTCTGTGATTAGAAAATCAGTCAATATAAATTACCTTACCTCAGCTACACAACAAATTGACCCCAAGGCTTCGCCACGAAAACCGTAAGTTGTCAAATTTTCAAGATCTTCATGACTATTTAACTTTGAGGTATAGTATTTCACTGCCATTACAGGTGCATCAGTAGCCTTGATACCTTCACCATTGTCTCGCACTTCTATTTTATCAAATCCATAATTCTCCTATACAAAGTTAAAAAATACTTTTAGTATATAGAAATTGAACTGTTACAACATTTAGAAACAGAAACACAAGTGAAATAATTTTGTCACTTATTTATCTTTTATGGAAACCTAATCTTAAGGAAGTAAGAGTTTAATTTCTTAAGTCTACTAACTCCTACTTATGGTACTATGGGCAAGTTCCTCATTTTCCCAGGACTCAGATTCAACTGTGAAATAAGAAAAATCAGTCTGATCTTTAAAGTTCTCTTGACTTGTCTCAGTATCATAGTTATGTTTATATTTATGTTGAAACTTGACTAAAAAAGATTCATCTAAATTCATATATAATTTCTCAATATATAGAGAAATATATATGCATATATAATTTCTCAATAAAACAATGCCATAACCATCAAAAACAATACCCACCAAAAGTCTAGCACTTATCATTCTTCAACCTGATTTTTTATACTTTCTTCCTTGAACTACTCACTGTTTTCATAAGAAATTTAAATTATTTACATTATACCTTTTCTTTCTGCATAGTTCACCTAACAGGAAACTGCTGAGAAAATAAATTTCATCTGGAAATCTCAGTGAGTTTTTAATTTGAAAAATCAAGGAAAAAACCCTTCAATTCATGGCTTAGTATTTGTTTTCTAATAAAAATATGCATACACAACAAAGAAAATCTAAATTCCTATAGTCATCACATTTCCTATAAAAACCATATTCTAAATTTGGTACTAAACTTCTATCATTAACTTGAGTTCATAAAGTTTTATGTGTATAGCCATAGATGCAAATTTTAAAGGGAAAAACATCTTCCTACAATGGCTCTAGTATTTTAATAACTTAAAATTATTTAATACTATTTATGTCAGTACTTTTTAGATAAAACAGATATACAAGGTTTTAGTCGGAGACACCCAAGATTTAGTTCCTCGTCTCTCTTCAATCTAAGATCATTAACTACAAAAATACAAATATTTCAATATAAATAAGAACTCCAGTCATCTGAAAAAATTAATACAAAGATCTGTTTTAAATGCTTTAAAAAATATCAACCTGTTTAATTATGAAAACATTTCTAGCCAGAATAGTTATTACTGTGTAAAACCATAACAAAACAGGCCTTTTATTATGTATAGCAACACAATTATTTATTTTAAAACTCTACAAAGCAGAGAAAGAGAAACTGATAAATGTCAAAGGAATAAAATACATAGCCAGATAAAAATTTGTACTTTCATTTACTTTTTTAAGAAGATTTTTGTTGGCTTTGTAACATGATTTTTAAAAACCATTTTTCTTCCAGAGAACTTTAAGAACAGGATATGTTTGTCCGCCTAAGATTCTCAAATGAACTATGTAAGATATAATTATCTAATCCTATTTAATTATTATCAATTGTTTTAGAATCAGATTAAAGTGAATATAGAAAATGTCCAAGAAAAATAAATTGTCTTTCTTTGGGTTTAATAAGTTTTTTTCATATTAATAAAGCTTATATTTAAAAACAAAATACAGCTTTGATATGGTATAGAATAGCAGTTCTGAGCAACAACTAGAAATCTGTTAGAAATGCAAATTCTTGGGCCCCACCTAGAATTTGAAATTCTGGGGCCCAATAACAAACTTCTCTACATTATGATGATGCACCCAAACACTGTGAGAACTACTGGCATACAGGAAAGATCTTGAAAGGGTTTTAGAGTGAGAAAGACCTGAATTCGAATCTCAGACCTCCTACTTATGAATTATATAACTTTGGGCAAGTTCATAGAACCTTAATTATTTGTAAAATGGGTATAGTACTAGCTAATTCAGAGTTTTTATAAGGATTTTATAAGATATATAAATATATATATATATATATATGAAAAGGGTAGTTTCCTACAAAGATATTATTTCTAATAATGTAATACTAGAAATATAAATATTTGATAGATTACAAAAATGTATTCTTACATTCAAACAAATTTATTCACCACCGATACACCATTTATATACCATTTACTCACCATTTATGTAGCAGATACTGGCCAGGTACAGTGGACACAAAAATAAAAAATATAGACATTGTCTCTATGAGCTAATAATTTATAATAGGGGAGGTAAACATGCAAAATAACTGTAATAAATCATAATGAGTGTCATGTCATATTAGCTCAAATTATTGAATATATAGCACTTAAACTGAAAAATGTAGAAACTATGAAGCAACAAAGAAAACAGCTTTGAAATAAGATTATGCAGAAAAAATTAAATGCAAATAAGAATATATAAATAAGTATACCATATGCCAATAACCTAAAATAAATACTAGTAGAAAATACAAACAAGTTAAATTCATGTAATGGAGTCCTAAATATGAAGTTTTCTTTTATAATTTAGTGTTACTAATGTTGATTTAAATTAAAATTTATTTTTAAGAATTTATTATTAAATAAGAGAAAGGGTCCAATGACTTCCAAGTAATTTACTCGTACATATAAAGAAAAGAAAAGGAATAGATGTAAGGAGAAAATATCTGTCCAGCCTTTTTTTGCTTTAAAGGTATTTGGCTTCTCAGGGAGACTCACCAGTTTAACATCTATGCTTGTGGCACCTGCATCCAAGGAGTTTTCAATGAGCTCTTTTACAACACTGACCACTGAAGTGATTATCTGGGAACTCGAAAGGAGGCGAACTGTTGCTGCAGGTAATTGTTTCATTCTAGCTTTTAGCAGAGTAGCTAGAAGATAAAAATGTAAGTTGTAAAAATAAAACCGATTAAACATTCCTAAAAGGACTAGGAACCCCACCAATAACAACAGCAGCTCATATTTATAGAGACTCACTGTATGCCCAGCTCTACTGTAAGCACATACAGTATTAAACCAATATTTCTTAAAAATACTCTTTGAAATAGATGCCATTATCATTACCATTTTATAAGACTAAGGCAGAGCAGCTGGTAAATCACACTATGGTAATAACTGAAGGATAAGCACAAATGGGCTATAATGAGTGTGCTATGTGATCTGCCTGGCTAGGAATGACCAGTGGTAACTGTCACTGTGGGATGAAGATGTCAGCTATGTGCTTTTCTGGTAGTCTCACTGAAACAGCATGGTCATTCATATGTTTTGATGCGTTACAATGTCTTGTTTAATTATGGAGCTCTTTTGGAGTTAGGATATCCAGAACTCAGAATTACTGTTAAGCTGAATTAGTCATATCCTAGACATATCAGGTAACTATCCTCTACACTACTCTGCCTGAAACATTCTAATCATGTGGCTCCCAAAGCCAGAATAAGATAAAGCTCAAATCTCTGTGCTGGCAATCAAGTTCCTTCATGTGCCAATCCAACCTGTACACCCAAAATCTCTCTGTCAGTAACTGTTTTAGCTAAGAAATCCTTTCAAACAAAGAAAAAAAAATATCATGAAAATCTCATATGTAAAATATGTTGGGTTGGCATCTGTCTTAATGCCCAATTTCAGAAAAGATTTCAGGAAAATAAAAAAGCACCAGCTTGACTGCATGAAATTCTTCCAGAGTCAAGGTTTTCTTTGACAAAAATGTGAGGGGAACTAGGTACATCCTCAATTTACCATGACTAGTTGCATGCTCACATGATAAGTTCATCCTATGGAATCTAGGTCTAAACAAAACAGCAGTGCTCAAAACAAACATAACAAAAAGGTGTCCTTTTAGGATTCTTTCTCAGGCAACAAAGAGTCACATAAAGTAAGAGTCAGTAACTAGCAAGAAATGCAGTACAGTCACCAAGACAATTACACAGCATTTTAAAGGATACATTTCTGGGAAGCCAATATATTGAGTTTTCAGTGGTGTTAACTGGCCACAATTAATAAATATAATGATATTTTGTTTTGCATAAAGCAAAGCTGATTAACACAGTAGAAAAATATACCAGACTGGAGTTTAAAAATACAGGTTTTGGGGTTCATCTTATTTACACATAAACTGAAGCAAATCACTTAAATCCTCCTGTAAAATCAATTCCTCACCTGTATAAGTGAAGGTAATGCTTCATTGGTCTGTTATGAGGATCAAATACAAAAGCATATATAAAATGTTCTGTAAATGATAAGGCCATATAAAATGTACGTTATTATGATGGTGACAGTTGATTATGTAAACAAATACTCCAAATTCTTTTTAATTCTAACAATTACCTTCTAATTATATATTTGACTTAGTTTGATGGATACCCAGTTTTAAGAATAGCTGTGAAAAACTACCTCTCAAAAGGTTTTTTGTGGATGTCAAGGTTTGGGAGGCTTTCCCGATAACTCAGGAAAACAATGGACAATCACGTTGCTTCACTATCTTAACATACTTACAAGTTAATGCTGTGGTAAGCAAAGGCACCCTCTGCACTCTCCCCAAGCTTCAGACTGGCCTCAGGTCTCAGGGCATAGAGCTACAGTGTCCAATATGGGAGCCATTAGCCACATGAGCACTTGAAATGTGACTACTCCAAATTGAGACATGTTAACACTGTCTGGATTTCAAAATCAGTTTAAAAAATATAATTTATTATTATTTTTTACATTGACTACAGGGTAAAGTGATATTCTGGATATACTGAGTTATATTAAACATTAAAATTAATTTTACTTTTTTAAAAGTTTTTAATTTGCTTATTAGAAAATTTAAAACTATATGTGTGGCTTACATTATTCTGTTGGATAGTGCTGGGTAGGTAAAGAGCAGATTCTCAAATCACATTGCTTTTGTTTTAATCTTATCCCTTATACTAATAGGTATATAATACTGAGGATATTAAAGTCTAAAACTCATCTAATCTACAAAATGGAAATAATAATTATCATGTGGTTGTGGTAAGAAGTAAATAAGTACTTATTATAGTGTTTGGCATATATATGTTAAAAGATCCTAGGATAATGGAACTAAATTGAGTTCCTCCAAACTCCTTAATGCATTTCTTCCTCCTACCCCTACATGGGCTAGCCTCAGGTTAGGCTTGTGTTCAAGAAGATGTCTACCTTACTTTGAGAATCCCAAGGATCTAAGAAAATTACCGATCAATCAAACTTTTAGGTATAAACCTAGCGTCACCTCAACCCTCACTCTATCTGGGCAACTCTTCATTAATCTCAGCATCATTGTCTCATTCGCTACAATCCTTCCTCGTAGTCTTCTATTAACCTGCCCCCAAGTTTCTAATTGATCCCAATCTTCCTCATTCTTCTAATTTACTAAGATCAAGGTAGCCATAGCATGAACTCTATCTTCACATACACCTTCTTTCCTCCATCCCACTGTGTCCTCTGGTTTCTTAAAATGTCTTCACCTGTACCCACATTCTTCTTCCCTCAGTCTCAGGTCAATGTCTCTTCCTCCTAAGCTAATGCTTACACCTAATTTCCTTATCCAGCCCTCCCACAGGTACCTTGGCCTTGAAAGCAAAAACGGAAGACTTCCAGTCAAGATGGCAGCATAGGTAAACACAGATCGCAACCTCAAACAACCACATCAAAATTACAACTAAGATATAGAACACCATCACTTAGAACCATCAGAAATTGATTTGAATGGAAGTCTGACAACTATGGAGTTAAAGAAATCACATCCATCCGCAATGGTCGGAGGGGCAGTGATGTGGAAAGGGCTGGCCCCCCCATCCACATCTGGTAGATAAAAATTCAGGAGGGATATTGATGGAGCAAGGAATCCCAGCCCCACTCCAGGCCCCCCAGCCCAGGATTCCAGTGCCAGAAAGATAAGTCTCCATAACTTCTGACTGCAAAAACCAACAGGGATTGAGTCAATAGAAGAAACTTCTGGAGCACCAAGCAGTTCCTCTTAAAGAACCCACATACAGACCCACCTACTCAGACTCACTCCCTCTGAGCTCCAGCACTGGGGTAGAAGCTTGAAAGGCACCAGTGGCATACAGGGAGGAAGCGAAGTATCTGGCACTGAGGCAAAAGCTGAGAGACAGCTTTCTCCCAGACAGAAATGTGAGCAGAGACCACTGTCCATTTTCTGAACCCTTCCCTCAGAAAGCCACAGAGCTGGGAGGCTGGTGCCCTGAGACTCCATCAATGTGGCTAACACCATTTGCCCCACCCTAGAGATCCCCAGAGACTCTGTCCCACCTAACTTACAGGCCCACCCAAGCTCTTAACACTGACTTTTCCATATGAATGGCTGGTCTTGATTCATGCTTCACAACTTCCTAAATCCTATCAAACGAGAAAAAGCCAGCGTCAGCAAGCTACTGGCCCCTGTACCTCTTGCTAAGTGGCCCCAGGCACCAGCAGCAACCAGCCTATATTCACAGCTTGGCTTCACCTGGGAATCTCCAAGCTCAATACAAGTAGCAGCCATCTCAGATTGCTTTATAGCTCAGGCAGGGTGACCCCAGGCAAAAAAACAGGTGGGGTCTGACCTTGGCCTGCACCACTTGGGAAACCTCAGAGTCTGTGCATCCAGTGGCCAGCTACATACCACACTGGAGCACCATTGCCCTGCCCCTGCACAGCTGATCCTCCATGGAGGGCAGAGGTTGGTGGTCGGTGGTCACAGCCAGTCCTTGCAGCTGACTGGCCTATGTAAATCCATCCCAAACAAGGCTCAACTACAAGAAGAGGGTGTACTCAGCCCACATGAAGGGCACACTTTGAGTACCCAGCTTGGGTAGTAGAGGAGGCTGTACCACTGTACCCTACCGGATGCCTACTACAATAGGCCATGCTACTAAGCCAAGGATCATAGCACCTCTAACTAATACATAGAAACAAACACAGGGAGGCTGCCAAAATAAGACAAAAGAATATGGCCCAAATGAAAGAACAGATCAAAACTCCAGGAAAAGAGCTAAACAAAATGGAGATATGCAATCTACCAGATGCAGAGTTCAAAATACTGGATATAAGGATGTTCAAGGAATTTAGTGAGGACTTCAATAGCATCCAGTCAGAAATTAAGGATACACAAAATGAAATAAAGAACAATTTACAGGCACACAACAGTAGAGTGGATGAAGCCAAGAATCAAATCAATGATTTGGAACATAAGGAAGAAAAACAACCAATAAGAACAAGAAGAAAAAAGAAGCCAGGAAAACGAGGATTGTGTAAGCAGCCTCTGGAACAACTTCGAAAGGGCCAAATTTTGTATCATAGTGGTGCCAGAAGAAGACAAACAGTAAGAATTTGGAAATCTATTTGAAAGAATAATGAAAGAAAACTTCCCTAATTTGGTGAAGAAACTAGACATGCAAGTCCAAGAAGCACAGAGTCCCAAACAAGATGGATGCAAAGAGGCCCACTCCAAGACACATCATAATTAAAATGCCAAAGGTCAAAGATAAAGAGAGAATCTTAAAAGCTGCAAGAGAAAAAAAAGTTAGTTACCTACAGGGGAGTTTCCATAAGACTGTCAGCTGATTTCTCAAAAGAAACTTTGTAGGCAGAAAGGTATTGGTAAAAAATATTCAAAGTCATGAAAAGCAGAGACCTACAGCCAAGATTGCTCTACCCCACAAAGCTATCATTTAGAATCAAAGGGCAGATAAAGTGCTTCCCAGACAAGAAAAAAACTAAAGTTCATCATTATCAAACTATTATTATATGAAATGTTAAGGGACTTGTTTAAGAAAGAAAAGATCAAAACTATGAATAAAATGGCAATAAACACATATCTATCAACAGTTGAATCTAAAAACAAACTAAGCAAACAAGAACAGAGACACAATCAGGATACAGACAGTGTTTTGATGGTTGCCAGATTGCGGGGGTGGGGGTGGGTGGGTGGGGGCAGAGGGTGTGTGTGGGGGAATGGATGAAGAGTGAAGGGATTAAGAAGTGCAAATAGGTAGTTACAGAATAGCCATGGGGATGTAAAGTACAGTATTGGAAATGGAGTAGCCAAAGAACCTATAGCAGGACTTATGGACATGAACAATGGTGTGGGGATTGCCTGAGAGAGTAGGAGGTGCTGGGTAGAGGGGGGCAAATGTGGAAAAATTGGGACAACTGTAATAGCACAGTCAATAAAATATAATTTAAAAAAACTAAAATTCTTCTTGCAACCCTTTTACTTCAATAATTATCACCCTCCCTCCCTTCTTTTCTGAATCCGAAACTTTAATAAGTAACCTATATTCACTGTCACCAATTCCCTATCACCAACTTCCTTCTTAAACCCTTGCAAAATGGCTTATACCACAACCACTGTCGGGATTCTCTTCAAGTTCCCAGAGACTTCCTGAAGCACAACATTGATGATGCTCCCACATTCTCAAGGATCTTTCCATCTATACCTCTTTGATCTCTTCATGTTTTCTTCACTCTCCTCCCAGAAATATGGGCATACTCCAGTCCTCCTCTCCTCTTCTTAGATATCTTAAAACTTGAAGCCTCAGTTACAGAATACCTAAATTTATATCCCAACAGAAATCTTTCTTCCCAAGACAGACATTTCTCACAATCAGTGTCACTGCCACTTCAAAATAAATATTTCTAAAACAGAACTTACCTTCCTGCTCCCCTCCCCATGCCTCCCACTAAATTTTACTATTTCTCTTAATAATACACTGATCTTAGTGACCAAGGTAAAAAATCTCAAATTTTCCTTAGCCAGCAATCTGACCCTATTTGCACCTCCATTTGCTCCTAATGCAATCCTGTTATTACAGACTCAGTTCCAGGAACATCTGTAACATGGTCCTTTCTGATCACCCAAACACGAAATATCCTTTCCTCCCATTTCATTCCTAAAAAACTTGGTTTTTAGTACTCACTGGACACACCAGTCCTGATCTATACAACTTCTGAATGCAGAGTTTTGGATACAACACAGAAATAATCAAGAGTAATTCACTCATGGCAAGCACTTCATTAACACTGATGAAGTAGAAAAATAGTTTTACCAGCACCTTCCTGATGCCAGTGTAAACATTAGGAAAACTGTCCTCCTTCCCAGCAAGTTACCGCTACCTTAACTCTTTCCCATTAAATACTCTATTTTAACTGGCCTCCTTATCATCCCTCTCCTGTATCACCTAATCAGGCTTTTTTCTAAACTCCAGGGCAGGGCCTGATTTCCAAGTACCTTCTAAATATCATTATTTAGATGACTTGGAGCCATAATAAACTTAACATGTCCCAAACTGGTCTCAGAATCTTTTTCTAATTAACCTGTTTCCTGTATTTCTTTTTGCTAATAAAATTAATAGGTAACATAAGCAACTTTATACCAGCGGTGACCAAGAGAAAACCAGAATTACCTGCTTGAGGGCAGAACCATGTAGTACAGACTTCCTCCTCTAGTTCAGTGTTCTAGGAACCCACCTACATCAGTGTACCAGCTGGTGTTGTTGTGAGAGGCTGCATTCAGCTTCAGTGAATTTTTTTGAAGATTCTTTCAATGCATTTGCCCATTTCATGATGGGTGATTTATGAGCACACCTTGCCACACCACTCGGAGTGTTCAGCAGTTTTTGACCAAAACAGCATGACTCACTTGCCCCACCCTCCCTATTCACCAGATATCATCCAGAGTGACAGCATATTGTATCTGAGAATGTCAGGAATCAGTCTTCAATATTTGCTGAGATGGAAATCAAACACTCCTGAAAGAGTGCTGATGACCAGAAAAAGTGATTTGAGGACAAGTGTACCTAAAAAATCAGCAGAAATCAGAGAAGTATACAATGAAATAATTTATTTAAGTAACTGTTTCATGGAGCCTATAGAGATAAACACATACAGTCAACATTCTCTTACACCAATTTTGAAATGCTCTTGAAAGTTATTTAAGCACTACAAATGTCAGTACTTTCAAGTAATGTAATTCGATTTCAAGTATGACTCCAAATAATCTGATTTTTCCTCTTGGTTCTCAAATAAAGTCAATTTTTGGTATCCACATTTCCTCAGCACGTAATACAGATACCTCACTTCAGCGTGTGTAGAAAACCAGAAAGACACCAGTAAAAATCATTAACTGAAAAGTTTGCTTGCGCCGCTTGTATGTTACCACAACGTACAGTATTATAAAACACCACACACAAGACAAGTTGAGAGTCACGGCTGTCAGGAGTTGGAGTTTATGCCTGTCAAACAACAAAGTCAAGCCTTGCACCCAGAAGGACCTGAGGAATTGGCTGCAACAAACCCTAGTCAGTGAAAACCAAAGCTGACGTTCTGAGATCGCTCTCCACGTGTGCGCGCTCAGGGGGTCCACCTTCGCCCCCTTCCCGCCCCGTGGTGGGGGGAGGGGCGCCCTCAGGGGCCAGCAGCGCTCGCGTACTGACCAGGACGAGTTGCTGGTAGGGGGCCCCGAGCCTACGAGAACATAAGAATGAAAGCCCTTTAGGCACACGATACTACCTTCTTGCTCGCGCGTGGGCAATTACCATCCACACTAGCCGGCCAGCCAGCGTCCCGCCCGCAGCCCTAGCTTGGCTCCGCGGACGCCGGATCCCGCCTCAGCGCGCGCGCAGAGGAGGGGGCACAGGCACGCAGCATGTAGTCCCGCCCTGCTCGGGGAACGTGGGATTGGCACCGCAAGCAGCCAATCCACTGGCAGGGCGTTTGGCTCAGAAAGCTTCCGCAAACTAAACTAAGCTGCCTTGGAGCCGACCACTGGCATTCGGCCTTGAGGAGAACGCAGTGGCTGCAGAGCGGGTCCTCCTCTGAGTCGGCCGGGAGTGGGGGCGGTGCGTGAGTGGGCGCGAACGGCAGAAGGGATGTGCTGCAGCCTGCGGCGGAGCGAGCTGCTGGCAGGCCGGAGTTGGCCTAAGGGAGAAGAGCGGGCTCCGGCTGCGTCCGTGCGCCCCGTCAGGCGGTGCGGGCCAAGTGGTCCCTGAGGCTTGCACCCCAAACGTTTATCGTGGTGCCTCGGCCCTGACGGATATGCGGCTCCGAGAAGGGAGGGGCGGGTTGGGGAGGTGTTGCGGCGCTGGCAGCAGCAGCTTTTGCTAAATTCCATTATCCGGGAGCTCCGGCAGAAGGGCAAGGCTGCTGGTAGCTGGCTGGCAGGCAGGCGAGGAACCCCACCTCGTCGTCCTGAAGGCACCTTCAGGGTTTGAGCCGGGGGCCTTTTCTCTGTCTGAAGTCATTGTTTAACGGTGTCGTAACGGTGTCGCGGGAGACTCCTCGGGAAGGTTTTCTGAACTGGGGGTAGGTAGGGTCAGTACCACGCCACCTTTGCCTTCCAGCTCTTTGGAGCATTTTTTTTTTTCCTCATATGGAAAGTGGGAAAAGTAATCTCGAGTGGTGGTATGTTCTGAGTATAATTTACCATATAAAAATAGTGTATGCTGCATGGTGGGTGTTTAGATTTAAAAAATGTTTACATATGTAAATTTGAGACTGGCTTCATTTTAGTGTCATCAACTGTCGTCACTGTAAGCCTTGATGCCTTCAGTTCTATAGATATTTTTTGGAGGGAGAAGGGGACATTTTACTCCGAAAACACTTGTTGGATGGGGTTATGAGAAATTCCTCCCCTAATGCCAATTCTGTAATAGAAAGGGTTTATATATTTTAAAATCAGAGCTATTCCAAATATAATCTGATTCTCTTTTCCCCCTCAAATCTCACTGGTCGGTATTCTTCAGGTCAGTTTTATCTTGATTAAGGGTTTCTTAGACCTAAGCAAACATCATTAAAATAACTGAGAACTGTTATCAGTTCTTCCTTTGTTCATCTTGAACGCAAAAGGGAAAAGGAAAAACCTAAAAAAAAAAAACGGGGGGGGGGTGAGTTGACTAAAGTTAAAATATTCAGAAGAAAAACTATTGTTTTGACCTAATTGTATCAGGAGATTGAGAAACAAACCTTATCCCTTGACCATGTAAATTATCTACCACCTTGTTCCTCTCAGGCTCAGTATTCAAAAGGAGTGATTTGAACTCTGACCACAAAATTACATTAGCTATGAGTCTGGCTACTTAGACTGGCTGGGTCAGCTCTTTCTTTATATTAACTTATTCTGTTGATAAATTTAGCTCCTGAGTTTTCACTTTGCTCTCGTGATATAAGAAAAATCTAGGTTTTCTCTTACAGTTTGAGTTTTCCTGCCCATTATTTCATTTAAATAAACCAACATGCTAGAAGACAAGTTTTAGGAAGGGGATTTTAACTTTATTTTTTCATCAAGAACCACAAAATGTCTTGTTTGTCTCACCATAAAATCAGATGCTAAGAATTCTTTACTGCTTTTGTCAGCATCTGCAAGTAGCATATTTTGGAGAGTATGTTTGTTCTATTTCAGAACTAGGAAAAAATAGTCCTAGCTAACACACTTATCATGTCAGAATTAGGAGTATATAAGTTTCTAGTTATGTCAGTGTTGATTTATTTCATTGCTTTTCCTACAGAGCAAACATGAATGTTGGAGTTGCCCACAGCGAGGTGAATCCAAATACCCGGGTAATGAACAGCCGGGGTATGTGGCTGACATATGCATTGGGAGTTGGCTTGCTTCATATTGTCTTACTCAGTATTCCCTTCTTCAGTGTTCCTGTTGCGTGGACCTTAACAAATGTTATACATAATCTGGTAAGAATTTCACCTTATACTAAACACTTGAAAGCTTAAAGTTTAACCGCTAGGGACTGGGGAAGGAATGCATGGGACATTTTTGTTATTGTTTAATGGGTACAATTTCAGTTTTGCAAGATTCAAAGAGTTCTGGAGATGGATGGTGGTGATAGTTGCATAACAATGTTATTGTACTTTATACCATTCAACTGCACACTTAAAAATGGCTAATGTGGTACATTTAAGTGTAGTGAAACAGTTTTTTAAAAAGGCTTAGTTTTCTTACAAAGAAGAAAAACATGGGACTTAGTTTTTTAACAGTTCTATGAGATATAATTTACATAACATAACATTCACTCATTGAAAACGTACAGTTCAGTGATTTTTAGAATATATAACAATTTTGAAGAATTTAAGTCTGGAATAGGATTGTATTTTTCTATGACACTTTGTATTTAAGCACTGGGCCCTTTTTCTAAGTAAGATGTTTTTCCTTCTGCTGGTTTTATAGAGTAGAAAATAGTAGGTTATTTTAGCAAGACACTAATTTAACCAACTACATTATATAAATAAACAAGAATACTTCAGAGAAGTAGTTATGTTTTTTGGTTAACTAGTGTCTAATGGACATCTTTGGTTTTAATCCTTGTTAAGTCTTTCTAAATTGTATCAATATACTTTCCTACTTCTGTATAGAAGTTTGGAACTTAATCATATTTTCTATAATTCAGCATCTTATAGTACCTTACCTTATTCCTGTGCTATCACTCTTTTGTATTATATGATAGCTCTACAAAGTATCAGAAGTTTGATCAACTCTACTCACATACTATGCAGCCTTGGGAATTGTCTGTTAAAAAAAATAAACCTTATAGTGACTTTTCATGTTTAATAGCTTATTAAAGCGGAATTAAAGAAGAAAAATCCAGTTGAGACTTATAATTGAATCCAGATTAATTATATTTGTTTACAGATATCCAAAAAGTTAAGAACCTAGAATTAAGATAGGAAAATGTAAGATAAATAGATTTTTTAAAATATTATTTTCTTTCTTCTGGGAAGTATTTCAAGGTGACTGGAGGAGGACAAGGATGATGTGGTAGAAATATAAGAATGCACACTTAATCCATTTTCAGTTATAGACTTTGGTTAGGCAAACACTGTTTTTAAATGCTAACTTCTCTGAAATATATATCATTAATCAGATCCCTGTTATTGGAATTCTTTTCCTTGGGTTTTCATGTTATTGCTTTTTCCTGTATATATTTCTGATCTTTTCTATTTCCTCTTGCACTTCCCACCTTCTCTTTACCCAAGGTTCTTCATCTCTTCTTATGCTACATATTCAATCTAAGTTGTTTCATCTTTCCATATTTTCAGTTTACCTATAGAAGAATGATACCCATATTAATATTACCAGATCACCTTGCACCTCGAACCAAACAAGTATAAATTGAACCCATTCCTGATCTATTTCTTACCACCCACAATCTATTTCTCTTTGTTCCTAATCTAATCTAACGATACCACTGTCTGTCCAGTAAGCCAAGACAGATAGCCGAATGTCAAAGGCTAATGGGTTGACTGAGATTGAGTCACAGTTATGGTAGTAGACAAAGGATAAGAAATGGACAACATGTAGGGAAGCAAAACTACTGACTTAATAGTTCAGCACACTAAAAACCTAACTAACCAGACATAGCTGTAGCAATTACAAACTTCAAAATGTAAGTTTCTTTTGAAGATAGCCTACATTAAACCAATTAAAAATGTGAAATACATGCAGATGCTTTTAATATGGGAAAGTAGATCTAATTGTTATTCTTGGTTAGAAAAAATACAGTCTTTGCCTTTCTGAAACCATGCAGTAAGTAGAAACCTGTAATATGTTTTTCTTTGGTGCTACAATTCACCTTAAAGGCATTAATACTTTGCCAGATTTTTTGCCTGCCATTTAAAATGAACGAGAATTCTTTTCATATTGAGTTGGTAAATATTTGTCAAGGGCTAAGTATGAGCTATCTACTTTTTTCCTAATTTTTATGATGTGGGTATAAATCATCATCACTAAAGTTTCATAGAAAAAACTTAAAAATAATGGAGTAGAATATATGTGGTCAGATAAGATTTCATTTTTTTTCATTGAGAAGGATATATAAAGTAAACTGAATATTACATATATTCTAAATACTGGTGAGTTCATGTGGTTTGAAGGAAACAGAGAATTGTTCTTTTTGATAATTCTAACACATTATGTGGTCTAAAGTATATGATCTTTTAACTTTTTTGGTTACACACTCCTGGGAATTTTAAAGCATACAATTTCTATTTATAGTTTCCTTTGAAGCCTGTGTGGAAATGTTTTCCTTGTGCTTACAGAATAAACATTCCTTGGCTTAATATCTAATACTTGCTATATACCAGTCCTTGTTCCTGAGGTATTCAGACTAATGGAAAAACAAATATATAAACTATTCCAACACAATATATGTATTGTGCTATGATAAAAGTATTATCAATAAAATTCAACCATGTAGACAGGAGGTTATTTAGTGAGGAGGGCTTCGCTAAATCATTTGAGCTGAACCTTCAAGAATGAGATAGTTGACAAGGCAGCTTCAAGGCTTTTTTGCCTCAGTAACAAGGAACCTTTTCCTTCTCTGCATTTCCTGAGTACCTTGATTTAATTTTGATAGCAACTGCTGCCCTACATTCTAGTTGTTTATGCATCCTTTTTTCCCCTTGCCATCTCTTAAAGGATTGAACATTTTTAAGGCTGTGTCTTGTTTCGTTTCACATATGCATGCATGTCCTGTGTCCCATACATTTGAACAACTTATTAAATATATGTTGAGTTAAATCCAATTGAATGTTAGTACGTTTCTGTATAGCTTAGCTGTTATTGCAGTAAACAACTTTTGAATTCCCTAATAGAATAACAAAGTAGACTAAGCTTTGAAAATAAGGGCTCTTTCAACCTATACTAATAATGTAAAATTTCAAATCACTGATTTTCTGTTTTTTCCCCCCATATATTTGTTAAAAGTAGAAGTAGAAAAAAAAATGACATCACATCATGACTTCTAGTGGGAAAAACTGTTTATGATAATATTTAGGCTTTATTGTTAACAGTTCATCAGATATTGATCCTGCGATGAAGCACTACCTGTCAATCTAAATGGGTATCATAATCTCAAAACCAAATCTAGTATACATTGTCTTTTTCCTAGTTAACCACAAAATTAGATGTTTAAAGATACCATTGAACAGATTGACTTTTAGTAATGTTTTTTTAATTTTTAAAAACTAACTTCAGTAGAAACATTGTTGAGGCACAGTTGTGACTTTAAAAGCAGATTGAGTTGAACATTATGCCTGTTACATCAAACCAGCTTTGTTGCTTTGGAAGAGAAGTATTGAGACAAAGACAGTCCTACTATTAAATATTTTCAAAACCATTTTTCCTGATACAGAGATTTTGTTTGCTTTATTATTTACCAATTTGTATTTTTTAAATCATTTTGTAAATATCAGGTTTACTACTTTCCTACACATTGGGGACAAGGCTACTTGATTTCCTAATAGGAAAGGTGCTGGACAATCTAAATGTAATGATATAAGTTTACCCTGACGTTACATTTTATTTATTTTCAATTTAATAAAAGGTGAAAGCAGGTTACTTGTGGTTGACCTTTTACTGGTTTTCAACAAATAACATTTATATGCCCCTGAAAGTTTTATTTTATTATGAGGAAACTGGCCACAGCTTTTCACCAGAATATGAAAGCTTATAACTTGACCTGTAAGTTAAATCATATGATTTTGTCACAAATAGTCTGGAGCTATCTTAATGCTTACTGATAGATACCAGTTTTGTATTTGATGTTAATTGTATACTCCCTTGTTTGTTTTCCAGGGGATGTATGTATTTTTGCATGCTGTAAAAGGAACGCCTTTTGAGACTCCTGACCAGGGAAAAGCAAGGCTCCTAACTCATTGGGAACAACTGGACTATGGAGTACAGTTTACATCTTCACGGAAATTTTTCACAATTTCTCCAATAATTCTGTAAGTGGTGGAAATTTTTAGATATGAGGAGGATTGCATGAGAGGGAGCTATTTTATTCGATTGAATTTCAATTATAATAGTTTTTTGAAAACCTCTGTCAATAAATAGGTACCTCAGGTAGAGTATAAAATACAGACAAAATCTTTAACAAACTGGTAATAAACCTTTTTTCACTTCAATCGATAACATATAGAGACAGTATTACATGCCCATCAGTATGTCTAGACATTTTAGGATATACAGGTCAAATACATTTTAGTTCATCTCTGTAAGCTGCTTACAAGAAAACTAAACAAGAAACCTTTTTATATTCCATTATCAGATTAATCTCTAAACAAGGATTTGGATGTATTCAGACAAATTTCATTAATCACCTGACCCATTTGGATGTTCAGATTTCTTTGGAGAGTGAGAATAATAGTTCACAGCAGTGATTTTCAACCTTTTTCATCTCATGGCACACAATAAACTAATTACTCAAATTCTGGGATACACCAAAAAATATATTTTTTGCAATTTGACAAAAAAAAAAAAAAAAAAAAAAGGTATAATTTTGATTCATTCACACCAGTAGCTATTGTTGTATTGGCTGTTGTCATTTTTTTATTTGACAATCTAAGGGAAAAGAGGTCAGTGCCCCTGACTAAATAGTCAGGTGTTGAATAATTTAGGAATTCTTGTGGCACACTGGTTGAAAATTGCTGATTTAGAGAAAAGAGAAGTTAGGCTTTTATTATAGGACAGATATGGCTTGAATCTTCTTATCACTTAGCCAGTTTGGTTTGCTCAAAAATAAAATTATAGCCTGTGACACCTAACTCAATCTGATGCTATAAGAAATAAATGACACATTTGTCTGTCAAGTATTTAACCTTTTTTCTGGTATCTAATTTTCTCTTACCTGATATTCAGGGCCCTTCACAAAAATGGTCCCTACTTTGTTTTTTGATGTTCATATTTTAGCCCCACCAAACTCCCACCTTGTCAAGCTCTTTTAAGCAGCATTTCTTGAATACTTCGTATGTAGCCCTATTTCTATGCCTTTGTTCAAATCACTTCTGTAATGCCTCCTCCTTTCTGAATTTATGTCTTACCCTTCTTTCAGGGTTTAAATTCTGCATCCTCAATGAGGTCTTTTCCTGGACACCCAAACTTCAGTAATAATGCTTTGCTTTGAACTCCCATAGCAGTTGTTATATATGTCTTGAATATTATTTGTTTGTTATTATAAACATTTTATTTCTGCAAAGAATTTGTAAGTACATAGATTGCTTTGAATTCTACACTCAGTATATTTGCTTACACATAATACATGTTTCACATATATCTTAATCAAACACTCTATACCACATAACTTACATATACAGTGTAGAGTAACCAGAAAGACTTCTTGGAGGTGTTAGAATTCCTTAAACTGAGACTTAAGGGAGGTTAGGTTTTGGATAGGTGTTCCAATAAGGGAAGATATTTTCAAATGAAAAAAATAAACTGATCATAAAGTAGTAGGTTTCTTTTTTGTATATTTATAGCACTTTGAGTAAGTTTTTAAATTTGTAATTGTTTTAAACAATTAAAACAACTGTCAAAAGAAAAATGATTTGTATAATCTAACAGAGAAATGCAGTAACAAGAATAATGGTTATTCAAACAGCCTTAATTTTGGATATTAGCTGTACTGTTTTCTAGCTCTGTGACTTGGCCATTTTCTTGAAAGCCTTGGCATTTCTGTGTACAATACTGATAATTCTATTTTTTTAATTGAATTTAATGGGTGTGCGAGGGTACCCGGCGAGTCCTTCTTGCCTGTCCCTGTTCGGTGTGCCACTTGCAAGGTTCCCTGTCCCGCAGATCCCTCGGCGCAGATGAAAGAACTAACTCAGAAACATATCGTCTGAGGAGAGTGAAGGGTGAGTGTCTCTCATAGGAGATCACTGATCACTCCTTTCTCAGTCAGGGTTTTTATTGAGTTGGGTAAGCATGCAGACCTCCACCAAATGGTTGGGAGTAAGAACAAAGGGAAGCATAAATCAACACAGGGAGATAGGTAGCAAGACTGTGAGGCACCAAGGCATATCATAGAAATGCAGAAGCCTCTTTTTACTTAAACATTTTGTTTTCACACTGTACTGATAAGAATTTGAGGCTACATAGAGCAAGGAGGCTTCATCAGCTTCAAAGAGTACATTGCATTTCTATTCTACTTCTAAAACCCCCTGGAGCGTGGGACTGGCAGTATGGTATGTGGGGCACAGTGGCTACATACTGGTCTCCCACAGGGCTGACATTGGTTAATATTATATAGGTTGCAGGTGTACAGTTCTATAAAACATCATCTGTGTATTGTATTGTGTATTCACCACCCAATGTTGAGTCTCCTTCTACCACCGTTTATCCCCCCCTATACCTTCTACTTATCCCCATCCCCTTTCCCCTCTGGTAATTACCATGCTGTTGTCTGTATCTATGAGGGTTTGTTTTGGTTGTTGTTTCTTGTTTTTTTTGTTTTTTGCTTAATCCCTTTACTTTATTCACCCAGCCCTGCAACCCCTGCCCTGACAGCTATCAATCTGTTCTCCCTCTTTGACTCTGTTTCTATTTTATTTGTTAGTTTATTTTGTTCATTAGATTCCACACGTGAATGAAATCATATGCTACTTGTCTTTCTCTGACTGACTTATTTCACTTAGCATAATGCTCTCCAGGTCCCTCCATGCTGTCACAAAGGGTAAGATTTTCCCCCTTTTTTTATGGCTGAGTAGTATTCCATTGTGTAAGTGCACCACAGCTTTTTAATCCACTCATCTGCTGATGGGCCCTTGTGCTACTTCCAAATCTTTGCTATTGTAAATAACACTGCAATAAACATAGGGGTGCATATATTCTTTGGAATTAGTGTTTTGGGTTTCTTTGGATATATCCCGCAAAGTGGAATTGCTGGGTCATATAGCAGTTCCATTTTTAAGTTTTTGAGGTAATTTCATACTGCTTCCAGAGAGGCTGCACCAGTCTTGACTCCTACCAACAGTGCATGAGGTTTCCCTTTCTCTACATCCTTGCCAGCACTTGTTTGTTGATTTATTGATAGCCATTCTGATAGGTGAGGTGATATCTCATTGTGGTTGTAATTTGCATTTCTCTGTTGATTAGTGATGTTGAGCATCTTTTCACATGTTTGTTGATCATCTCTATATCCTTTTTGGAGAAATGTCTATTCAGGTCCTTAGCCTGCTTTTTAATTGGATTGTTTGTTTTCTTAATGTTGAGTTTCATAAACTTCTATAAATTTTGGATATTAACCCTTTATGAGATATATCATTGGCAAATATGTTCTCCCATTTAGTGGGTTGTCTTTTTATTCTGTTATTTCCTTTGCTGTGCAAAAACTTTTTAGTTTAATGTAGTCCCAACTGTTTATGTTTTCTTTTGTTTCCCTTGCCTGAGGAGATATATCAGAAAAAATATTGTTATGAGAAATGTCTGAGATTTTACTGCCTGTAGTTTCTTCTAGGATTTTTATGGTTTCAAATCTAACATTTAATTATTTAATCCATATTTCTAAAAATGTATTTTTGACACACTGGTATGATTTCAAGTATTCTTTGATTAAATACCTTACATAACTGAAGGAACAGCATTAAAACCATATAGCATTGATACTTTTATGAGTGTTTTCACATTTTCTTGTTTGATCATTATTTGTCAGGTAGGTGGGATGTGCAATGTTATCCCAGATTTTTAGATAAAGGGACGGTCTCAGGTGCATTACTTTGCTCCATCCCTGTAGCTATTTGGAGTCAATAGGCCAGATGAACCTCTAAACTTCTAGCTTCTAATACAGGTCTCTTTCCAGTATATCCTTTGGCAAATAAATACTGTTATACTGATTCCCACGTAGTTTTGCAGTTCTTTGAAAGGTTGTCCAGTCTTTTTAAATAGTCAAGTAGTTTTCAGTTAATGTACACATGCAGTTAGTTTTCATTAAAAGACATAAAGGGGATATAAACTACAATATGATAAGGAGAAGCCATTCTGAGAAGATATATTGTTTCCAACATATCAGATTATAGAGTAAACCTATAATGAAATCAAATAAACCTATAATAATGGAAATCAAATAATTGAAATGCAAGTGGTATCCATTTTGTTCATTGATGTATATGAAAGCATAAAGAAAGGGTTTAAAGTAAAGATTAAGGAAATGTGGATTGTTCTCAAGAAAGAATTTTCTGACTATATAGTTTGTAAAGTAAGTGGAAGATTATAGAATTTCTCAATTTAGATGGTTTTTAATATGACTCTCTGATATTTTTAGTCAGGCTTGAAAATACCTTTTCTTTTTTAACCATATCTAAACACTTATTTCCCATTATGAGAAACTAATGATAGTACTTAGCAGAAAAACTGTAAGAATACTTTTCTGTGTACTCTAAAAATACAAATTAGACCAACAACCATATACAAACTAACTTCTTAGTTATGATTGTTTTTTTTTTAATCCTGTCTATATTAGGATACTTTTATTAGGGCCAGATGATGTATCTGTACTCTGATGTACCCCTTGGGTAAAACTAGACATTCTGACTCAATGATTTATGGTCTTACAGATGCTTAGGCTTGTTAAAACAAATTCTCAGATGTTGGGTGTCTTTGAATATGTATGTATGTTCAGTATAGGAAAACAACTGGAAATTTACAACAATGTCTTTCAAGTTTCCGGTTAAACTGGTTATAGACCTGTTCATCAACAGAATGGAAATGAGACCATCAAAAGGGCAATTATTTGTTTTCTTTCAAAGATACTAATTGTACTAATGCAGTAACCCCATTTTCCATAACTTTACAGTTCTTAATCTTTTGGTGGGTCACAAAACCCGTAGAGAATATGATATATCCTTTAGATCTGGATCATCTCTTCTGAAACATACATATTAATACAAAACTATACCTGAAATGTCAGGGAGCATATGTATCCTATTTTGAAAGCCTGCTGTAAAGTATGCTAAGTAGCAAATGTGTTCTATTAAATGCATTTAACATAATTGCAGAAGTGCAAAATGTACATACATGGCCCCATTAAAAAATATTTAAATTCTAAATAAAATTAATTTAGGTCCCCAAACTAAAGGTATCCTTTTGTTTTAGTGCTCAGAAATGGTTCTGATTTAGGTATTTATGTTTCAGTGTGGACTTTTTTTCTACCTTTAAAATTTTTAAAAATTCTAGTTAATTTTATTTTTAGGTGTTACATATATTCTTAACTTCTATTTCTACAGATATTTTCTGGCAAGTTTCTATACGAAGTATGACCCAACTCACTTCATCCTAAACACAGCTTCTCTCCTGAGTGTGCTAATTCCGAAAATGCCACAGCTACATGGTGTTCGGATCTTTGGGATTAACAAGTATTGAAAGGTTTTGAAACTGAAGAAAAGTTTTTATAGCTACTGAGTTGCCTGTAATGAAGGAGTGGTTAGTAAACTGCACTGTTACTATGATAGTGTAAAATGAGAGGTATTTACACTGGAGAGCCTATTGCTGGTTCTTCATATGCTGTTCTGAAGTGCAGGTTTTTACTAGAGGATGCCTGTGTTAATGCATCTGGTATATTTCTGATGAGAGGCTTTTAGGCAGACTGGGAAGGCCCAGCTTATAAGTTAAATGGCTGTAAAGTGAGGGTGTAGTAGATAAATTCAAGGCAATAGGAGATTTATAAGAAATTAAGACCAGGTTAGCTTATAAATGAATGGGCATTATGTTAGGAGAAGAAACTTTCCAATCATTCAGTCATGGTTAGTTTAAGCTGACTTATATGTAAACCAAAATCATCTCTTTACAAGTTTATTGTAGATTGCTTTTATTACTATACATATTCCTCTTGTGTTACATAAGAGGAGATATATACCCTCTTGTTTTATACAAACTGATTTCTACCTTATGAGTGTACCTTTTTTTTTTTCCATTTTGCTGGCTCAACATTGTGTGTTGATGGATAAGATTATTTTTACATTTATAAACTTACTGAGTTTATGAAGGTCCACTTTCATGACTGACTGGTGATAGAAGATAACTAGGCATCTTAAAAACAGCCCCTGAGTCAGCTTCTAATTTTGAAACAAAGTGGGTTTGCAGTCTTCACAGACACAAGGCTACTAAACCATTTCAGAAACTAATTTATTCATGGTAATTTAAAAGTCTCTGCTCCTTTGAGCAACCTAATTATTAAAGTCTGCCATTCTTTAGAGAAGTAAATATAAAATGGACAGCTATATATTCAACCTGTGGTGTGGCAGCAACTGATTTCCTAGCAGTAGTACCAAAGTAAATAATGGAGTCTTTTTTAGCAGATCTGCAGTAAAAGATAACATCATCTCTTCTTAGTCCTCCTGCTCTCAGTCTTCATACTTTACCCAGTAATATTTTGACTTACAATACATGAGTCTTTGTGTAGATAATCCAATATGGTAACTATTTCCAAAGCAGCAACCATACTGAATTCTTGTGACTTAGACTTCCTATAGTCATTGACATTAATTACAAGAAGTAAATATATACAACTTTGAGAAGTAAATATGTCCAAAAACCAAAATTCTGATACAGGATGAAACTGAAAAAAATACCTAGTAACATTTGTAAACAAAATTGAGTGAAAAGAGTTATAGACCAACTTAAAAGTCAATTTGTTTCAATAAACTGACTTTTGCGGGTAATGATTATTGTTTTGTATTTTAAGAGTATTGACTTTAGAAATCAGTTATATGATAATTTCTTTGTAGTTTTGTCTTTTCCCATGTGTTTTTAAAAAACCAGTGATCTATACTTAAATAAAATTTTTTTTCAGTGTAGGATTATTGCAAAATCTCTCCAAATTCAGTCATCAGCGTTGCACTTTTATTTTTCAAGGGTTCTTTTTTAAGCAACTGAATTTGTAAAAAATTAAGGTAGCTAAAATTATGCCTTTGTTTTCATTTTAAAAGTTTATCTCAAGAGTTTTACTTTTTTTCTTTTTTACACATACTTCAGAAATAGAAATCTGGCTCTAATCCGGGCCTTCTGCTATTTTTCCCACTTTTGCCCTTCAATGTTTTAAAAATATTAATCAGTAGATATTTGAAAGCTCACTTTGTTATAGGTATTGTAGATACAGTTCATAAACAAGACAAACCTTTATGTGCTTACATTCAAGTTGGAGAATAGATAATAAATGAATGAATAAATACATATTATTTCATGTAGTAATACATGCTGTGGGGGGTCGGAGGGTGGGAATTAAGCAAGTGAAAGGCAGGGGAGCCTGCTTCAGAAAGGACTTCCTTATAGATCCTAACTACGGCGACCCTACTGATGGACATAGATCTGACAAAAGGGGCCTCCTAGTGTAGGTAATGACAAATATGAAGGCAAGAGTGAAGGTGGTGTGCTTGAGGAAAAACAAGACAGCCACTGGAGCTAGAAGGGAGTAATAAGGAGGATGAGAATAGTAGCAAATGAAGACAGAATTAGGTAGGAGTCAGATCATATAGGGCTTTATAGACCAAGGTAACGAGCAAATTTTAGGCTAAGCTTGACAAAGCCATTGGCGAGTTTTACACAGATCACTGATATCTGATTTTTTTGTTTTGTTTTTAAGGGTAGGGTTAATATTGAGAATAAAATGTAAGGGAATAGGAAGCAGGAAGAATAGTTGGGAAGCTACTACAGGTAGAAAGTACAATAGCTCAGACTAGGGAAATAGTTAATGAAGTGGTGAGTAGTCAGATTTGGGCTGTATTTTGCAAGTACAGCTCACAAGACACTGATGTATTGCATGCAGGATGTGGGAAGGAAACTAAAATAACCCCTAGTTTATTTTACCTTAACACCTAGGTGAATGACTGTGTTAAATATGCAAACTGTTTTCAATTTCATAAGTTGGTACAGTTTAATGTAAGAAAAAGAAAAAACGTTAACAATCTATAATGATTGTTATTTGGAACAAAATAATTTTTCCAAATAATTGTTATGCTATAATTGCTCCTAATTTAAAGTCATATAGCATGAGATAAAATGGCAATTTCTAAATGGCATGCGCTCAGAAATGCCACTAATTTTAGCATTCATTGGTGAATCATTCCTGCAGCAATTATTAATGTGAAGTTCCAATACCAGCTTTCTACTTTCCTTATTCCTTCTACATTTATATATTGGAATTCTTCTGTAAGAAGATTTTTCTCTTATTTATTCAATTAATTATGTTATTATGGATTCATGGACATTTTATTCTTTGGTTTATAATCTGTTGTTATCATTATTAATTTGTTGCTCTCACTGTCTTCCAGTTTTGGCCTTGGGAGCCAAGTTCCCAATAGAACTTCCCAAGTTAGCTCCTGTGTCCTTTCGACCTTCCCATTCTTTTTTATTTTTTAATATATAACTATATCTTTTAGGTTTATGGCACTATTACCTATTACACTATAAAGATCTGAAGGGGAGAAAAAAAAAGATCTGAAGGGACATAACAATATCTCCTTAATTAATATCTGTGTGAATTAGCCTTATAGAGAGCTGTAAGAGGCTAAGAGTTGAAAAAAAAAATGTTAGAGGCTATGTAATTCAACCATGCCATCATTCAGTTCGGTGCTAGTGCTGGTAAAGAAGGACTTGCAACTTACAAGGCTGTATTTTTGTAATGGAATTTGTAACTTGTTTTACACTGAGCCATAATCTAATTCTTATTTTATATGTAACTATATATTCTATATAACTCAACTATTTATTCAGTGCTATAGATAACTGTTTAAAAGTTAAACATTAGCAGAGACTTCACCATTTTCCATATGATATGGTTTCAAATTTCTCCCACCATTCTGGTAATTCTGCTCTATGTTCATTAATAAGCACTAGAGCTAACTACAAGAAGTGATAAGATGTGATGTCATTACAATAGTTCCACTTCCTTTGTTTGTTTTTAATTTTTATTGTATTTTTTCCATTGCCATTTAGTCCCCTTACACTACCCTCCACCCCCCCCAGCAATCTCCATACTGTTTTCCATGTGTCCTTTTTCCTTTTTGCTCAATCCCTCTACCCCCTAAATTCCTCTTAGTTGTTAACTGCTCTCCATCTATGAGTCTGTCTCTATTTTCTTTGTTAGTTCAGTTTGTTCATTAGATTGCATATATGAGTGAAATCATGTGGCATCTGTCTTTCTCTGGCTTATTTCACTTAGCATAGTGTTCTCCAGGTCCATCCATACTTTTTAAAATGCAGCCTAATAGCATTTTAGCTATTTTGAAAGCCACTTTCACCGATTCACTTTATAGTCATTAAAACCTCAAGTCTTCAACATATAGTGCTGTTAAATGATGGTTTTCCTTTTATGTGCTTATTTAATGGAGTTATCAAACCAAAGTCTAAGGTTTTTTATTTTAACTATAGAACCCCATCTTGTTAGATTGCAGCCTATTGATTCATCTTGTCTAGCTCAAGTTAAATTTTGTCATGCAATATATTTATCCTACATTATGTCTCCTGTATTAATATGTCATCAGTAAATATGACCCAAAATACCATCATGCTAATTTGAAAAAGACAAATGCATCAACCCTGTGTACACCAATGCAATTTAATAATCTTCCTAACAAGACAGATAGATCAGTAATTCCCAAAACAATTACATGGATATTACATGTAGATGTGATAAATGTAAACATGTTCATGCTGGGAAGACTGGTCAAGTAAAATACTCTAAAAGGAAGCTTGGAGTAGCATTGGGCAGGGAAGGAAGGTAGGCAAGAGTATAGCAAAGATAAACTCCCTTTCATTTTGTTTGATGTCAAAAGAAAAGTAGTGAGATGTATCTGGTTTTTATTGTACTCTCTAATTTTGGTTCCAGTTAAACATGATTCAGCGGGTAGTTTTCTCTATGGGGTTTAAATTTTTCTCTTTTAGCTACAAATGAACACATGAGAATTATAAGCATCAAATTTAGAATACTGAATATCTTTGGTATACAGCACATAATTCAGCTGAATTTTGGGTATGTTTTAGCTCTTAAATTGGGTGTTGAATTCACAGAAGTTGATGATTTTATTCTTAACACTTTTTCATAATCTGGAATAGTTCATAATTTAAAAATACTTTAGTAGAAATATCTGAATTTTATGTTAAGCATAGCAGTATAATTTATTCCACTTATTGATTCATTCAAGCTCATGATAAACAGCTAATGGTTGTGGAAGTGACTCAACCTGTAACTCAACAATTTATATAATTTTAAGTTTAGCAGAAAATCGAAGTTATCACTATGTCCTTTCACTCTAACTACATAATTATGTTGTAAAAAATACATTCTTCTCCAATACAAAAACTACCTAAAGAAACATCATTAACACTGTAGAATGAACTCTTTCATTTTAAAGAATAAATAAATAAATAATATAAATTTTCTGACTTTCCAATTATAATTATATAGTTACAAATTTTTATCAACACTTTTTGAAAAACCTCCAGCTTTTGCAAAAATTCTTTTTTATGTTGACTACATTATCAAAAACATAAGCAAGCATTACTTTCTTCATTTTTATAATTAAAAAAAATGGGAACAGAGGAGTCAGATTGTTTATTAGCTGTTGCCCAAGAAGATACCAGTATACCACGACTTCATGAAAACCTCAACCAGTGGTCCTGCTTTGAAACATTTGGCCCTCACTGGCTCATCAAACCATATGCTTCTATCATGGCACTTAACAGTCATAGAGAGTATATGCGAGTAACAGAGATTCACTCCCTCCCTCCCATGCCAAAAACATGTGGACCCCACATACTTGAAAAATAACATCATTTGAGTATGGCAATGCCTCAAAAAATTAAACAATTACCTGATGATCCAGCAATTACACTTCTGGGTAAATATCCAAAACAAGTGAAAGCAGGGATTTGAAAAGATATTTGTGCAACTCATGTTTATAGCATTATTCACAGCAGTCAGAAGGTGGAAGCAACCCAAGTTATCATAGAAGGATGATGGATATATGGACACAGTAAAATAGTATTCACCTTTAAAAGGAAGGAAATTCTGGCACTACAACATTGGCTGAACCTTGATGTCAATGCTAAGTGAAATAAGCCCGTCACAAAGGAACACATACTGTGTGATACTGCTTACATGAAATACCTAGAGCAGTCTTAAGTCATAAAGACAAAGAATGGTGGTTGGCAGGGGAGGGAGGGAAATGAGGAATTAGTTTAATGGATACAAAGCTAGGGAAGATGAAAAAGTTTTGGAAATGGATGGTAGTAGTGATGGTTGCACAACAATATAAATGTACTTAATACCATTGAACTACACCTAAAAATGGTTAAAATCATCTAAGGGTAAATTTGTAAAATAAGCATAATGGCTCAGCAAACAAAATAAAAAGGAAAATATTTTCCAAAGGTGAGACCTGGTTGACTGTGTTACCATTAATGAAAGAATGTTCCATCTCAACAGAGACACTTGTTAGCAAAGAAACATAAAAAGGTAAGAAGCAAATGACAGTGTATTTTTAGCACAATCCAACCTATGAAGAAGATGCAAAGTATGTTACTCAAGTGGAAAGGGGTGCATCAGGCTCAAAACGTTAGCCATTAAAAGAACCATTAGCCATTAAAATGCTTCCATTGTAATTTGGTCAACAAACAAAGTGTGAGGATCAACAAGTTCAATTAGCCTAAATCCTTCATCATTGCATTTCTCATAAATTAATACATTAGTATAATGATACTAATGTATTATTATCAAGCCTAGATAAGAATCAGATGTTGAAACCCAGCAATCACACTAAGGTCCTGCTAGGCAAGCTACACCACCTTCCCCAAGCAACTTTCTCAATGCATGCTTTCCATAATGCTGTATAGCAATTACCTGTTACTAGACTTGGTTAACTGAGATAGAGAATGGATATTTTATCTCTAACAACTAATAAAGTTCCTAGCCCAAAGGGAAGAACCCAATACATAATATGATAAAATCCAATTTAATAAGACATAATTAGAGAACGAGTATTGTAAAGATTTTTCTGTATATAACACTCCTCTAAAGTTTACAAATGGAAAGTTAGACAATAGCAGAGGCAAAATAAGCATATTTAGATTTACTTGGAACTCTCAATTCAAGCTGAAGCTACAGTGGTTAGGCCATATTTTGTTGAGAATGCCCATGAATGCCACTGGAACCACATGATATGGTCTAATGAAAGCCTAAACAAGTCCCAGAGAGTACACTTTCCCCCTGTAACTTCTCTAGTACAGTAAAGAACATGGAAGATGTATACCTTCACTTGTCAAATATGTGGGACTGGTAAAGTGCTGTTTCTACTAACATGCAATCAAAGGAAGAATAAAATTCCTTCCTAATGTGTTCTGGAGTTCTACTGTTTTACATATGTAAGTAACATTTAGACTCAACACCAGCCAAAGGTGCCTAGATGAGGAATCCACCAATGATACTAGCACACACAACAAGGATAACTTGACAGCACAGAAGAGTACCGGGTTATACCTGCTGATCATAATTCAAATTGCAAGAAAAACAATGCCTGATATGAACAGTTTTATGTTCAGGCTAGACTCCAGTGCATAATACAAAACAACCTCTGACCTATCACATCTAATCAGGATGACTTTTTTTTTTAACCTTTAGGTCTTTGTTTCTATTTTCTCTCTCTCATTTTGGGTCAACAATGCAGCGTAGGGAAAATACGAGTTATTTTCTCTTCTGGCAGTTGAGAAGTCAGTCTCCAGAGGTAGACTGCCTGACTTCTAATCCTAGCTCTGCACTTACGAGCTGTATGACGTGCACATCACCCAAATTCTATGAACCAGTTATCTCAAGTAAAATGAAGACAGTAACTACCTCATGGGATTGTTGGGAGGGTTAAATAAATTAATCTGCAACAGTGCCTGGCACATAGTGACACTTTATTGTTAATTATGATTATTATTGCCATAAATAAATGAAAATATGGGAAAACATAAGTTATACTTAAATAACTTCCCATTCTGGTAATTAGGAATTTACATATCTGTATCTACCAATGGACTAAACTGTGACATCCCGATTGATCGATTCATCTTTTTTTACCGGGAACTTCACATTGCAAGGCGCAAGTATATATGTGCTAGCTCTGCCAACCTTGCATTTATAAGGTCCTTGCTTAGTAAAACCTTAAAGCTTAGTAGGGAAGAAGAAAGCCTCTTGGGATAAATCTATTAAAACGAATGGTATTAAGTTCACATATCAAAACAAAAAAAAAAAAGTGAAAGGTGCAAGAATATGAGGACATAACTATACTGAAATTGCGTACATAGTAGACAAAGACCATATACTGTATTGCAAAGATAGGATATTAAGTATTTTAAGGTAAGTGAATAGTCACCACAGCCCCCTTTTTATTTTGTATCACAAAATCGAACCAGCCCGACGCTTTTTACTTCAAGTGAAGTGGGAGTAACTGTTTACTGTCCGACCGGAAACCTTTCCGTTCTCTGGGAACCCTGTGCATATCCTTGCGGGTGTCCCGAGTTTTTAACCGTCTCCTAAGATACTAGGTATCTCAGGCACACTCCTTTAAGTTTGGTTATAGTTCCTCCAAGATGGAATGACGAACAATCGACCAACCATTTTCTCATAGTGGCGTCCGAATTCCAGCCAAATAAAAATTTTTTTTCTTTTACTGTAACGCAGTGTCCAGAACTTAATGGAGTGTCGTCATAAGTATTCGTGTTCGCCCTCCGCTAGACACTCACCAGCCCTGTGACATTACAGAGGAGTCTTTTTACCCAGAAATCTGGGAGAAAGTGCTTGAGCGCACGCAGTATCTTGGGCAAAGACAGGTTTTAGCCGCATATTGACTGAGTTAAGAGCGACATCCTCTAGGTCAACGGCCTGACGAGGGACGCTGGCGCCGTAGTGATGATGTCACTTCCGGAGCGCGGAGATCGGGCTTTCCAGCACCCGAGAAAGGGCCCTCCACCCAGTACACGGGAACGGAGAGGAGGAACAGATACTGTCGTTCACTAGAGAGGTGGGTGATTGCTCACCCCTCCCCACTGATGCTTTTGCACGCCTGGAAAGGCTGTTCCAGACCGAGTCCCTCGCCGTCTTCTGGACAAATCCCCTGGGTTCACTTTGGAGCCTTCTTGACCCAAAAAAGAAGTGCTGTACTTTACACAAGCTGCCCTGCCTGGATTTACTGATTGCAAATTAATTTCTCCGGATTTGTCTGTGAGCAGCACTCCCCGCAGCTGTTCTCTGTGAATAATAGGTCGATCATATCCAGTCCTTGCATGCCCTCTGCGCAGTAGAGCAGTAAAAGTTCCAATATTTATTTATTCGCTCTTTTTTTTCCATGCTGCCAGTTGTGCGGTAAGGAAAGAGCCTACTTCAACACCCAGGAAGTTTTAGAATAAGTGATCTAGGAGCGTGAAACTAGATACTTGGTAGTGTGGAAATAGCAGGGGGCTTTAGTGATGCACTGCTGTTATTTTGGAAAAAACAGGATTTGGGGAGATCCCTGTTGTGATAAATCTGTGGCAAAAAGGTAGATATAATGAAAAAAAAATTTGTAATTTGTAAAATAGGTAGGAGGTTGCAGTCTCTTTACTCGACATGCGGTTCATTTAAGATGAGCCTTCTGAGAACACTTGTTTCTAAACTAGACGATTGAATCTTATTTTGCGTGTGTTTTGTGTGTACGCTGTTTTCCAACGAAATGATTCCATTTTATTTTGAAGAATGTTTCCTGGAATGGAATGCATTTATTTTTACTGTTCGATTTTGCCTTGATTTTAGCTGTCAAAAAATGAATAGCACTTTCCAGAGGATTATTCCATGCAGCTATTGTACTGTAACATTAGCTGTTTTATAAAGAACAATGAGTGGTTTGGTAAGAACAGCATGAAAATAATAGTAATACAAAAATATTATATTTCACTTTCCTGTTTCCTCCTTGAAGACCATTAAACTCATTCATACTGTTGTTTATATTATATAAATTTATAACAAGTTGCTATAGCCTTTAAAGATTTTTACTTTACAAAACTTTCCTATAACTTAATAAGACTATGTAGAAATATCAACCAAGCTTTCAGAAATTTGCATAACTAAATGGGCTGGTGGCTAATGCCATTTCCAAATAATATTTAGTTTGTTTCTTTAATTCTTTTCCAGGACTTATCTACAGAGTAAGAATGCTAATATTGAATAAGACAGCAGGAGTTTTTTCTAAACCATCAAAAAGGAAAATTTATGAATATTTAAGACATTTTAATTTTCATCCTGGAAAAGCATTTCTTCATAAACTAGTGCTGGGAATTGAAACCAGTTGTGATGATACGGCAGCTGCTGTGGTCGATGAAACTGGAAATGTTTTGGGAGAAGCAATACACTCCCAAACTGAAGTTCATCTGAAGTGAGTAGATGTTATCTTGGTAATTTTCACTTGTTTGGAAAAAGTAATGTGATATAATTCTTTTGTATTTATCCTATAAAAGTTAAATTTTAGGAGCAAATTTCTTCTTTTGTGCAAAAGCTCTTAATGACTGTTGTTATTAGAAAAGCTTAAACCCTTCAACCTGGCTTTTAGGCTCTCTCCACAATAAGGTTAAAACCTTAGCTAATCCTGTTGACAAAAAGAAACTAAGTTCATTCTCAGCTCAAATATTTATCCATGATTTGTCCTGCGTAATGCCCTCCCTCTTTTGTTCACCTGTATGTTTCATGTTCTGAACTGAAGTCCTAGGAAAGCCTGACTCGACCTCTAGGCTGTGTTAATCACTGAAAAGAAAAACTCCTATTTATATTTATATACATAACATATGTTGGTAGTATAAGAATAATATATTATTGTATTAAGACACATAATGGTGCAATCTTATAAACTCAGTTGTTTCTAGAGGGCCACCAGGCAAGTTACATAAATAAGTGGGCTGGATATAAAGTGAATAGGCTTATCTGTTGTGTATATGTGTGTGTCTTCATGTGAAAAATAAATAACTGTACACCAAAAATGTATAAGACTTCTCTGTATCATCATTACCTATGTATTCATCATGTAGAACATGTGCAAGACTTGTATGGAAGTGGATAGCCTATTCTTACTTAGGCATAAGGTGGGTGATATTTAATATAAACTTAGCAATGTGTTAGTTTTCTTACTGTTTTATAACTTAGCTTTGAAAGAATTACATTACTATACAATATGCCCCTCTCATAATCAGAGAAATCGCATATCAGCCAATCATCACAGGCAAGCGTTTTTTTAAATGTAACCACGTTTTCAATACTGTATTATGAATATGACTATAGTAATGCATGCCATAAAAATTTTATAACCATTCATTATGGTATAGGCTAGGCTACTGTGAAGCAATGATATCGATTACATTAGACTACCATAAAGCAATCACATTGCTGCTTCCTTTTTATCAACGCATGAATCATTGTACCTGTAAATAAATGTGAATTTTGTTCATATTTTCATTTTTTGATGTCTGGTGTTAGTAATATGTACGAATCTACAATGTTTGTATCATATAAGATGATACTAATGTAGGTAGTGATAGGCAGTTCATCTTGTAAACAAGACAGCATAAACTCATGCTATCAAATACAGTACAGTACTACAAATTAGTTTCTCTTCATTATTTTTTAATAACATTTTCTTCTCTAGCTTACTTTAAGTATAAAATAGATACACAAAATATATGTTAATTAACTGTTCATGTTATTAATAATGCTGCCAGCAGTAAGCTATTAGTAGTAAAGTTTTGGGGCAATAAAAGTTACGCATAGATTTTTGCATGGAAGTTGGTACCCCTAACCCCTGCACTGTTCAAGAGTCAACTATATTAAGTAAATATTCATTGCATGCTCCTGAGGATTTTAATTTTTGTATATTGAAGTAGCAGATCTTCAACATCAAATGCTTCGGAAGTTTTTTTTGAAATTTGAGGAGCATGTTGCACCCCTTATGTTTTATTACTCTGCTTCTCTGTCACATGCTGGCAATTTTTTTGCTGACAACTTTACCTCCTAATCCTTTATTCTTGACATTTGGAGTGATCACGCACTACCTGTCCTACATGGACCAAAAATCAAAATGACCAACTGTGAGCACAAACTTTATTTCAGGATTGCAAGCTGTCTACTGTCCTGCCGCGATTTCAAGTACAGAGTGTTTAAAAATAAATCGTCTTTCTTTACAAAACTCATGTTTCTCTGTTAGTATTTCTTTACTCCCGGTCATTCCAGCTCAGTGTCTGAATCATCTGTGATGTCTTGGTCTGTCTTCCCTTGATAACCAATTAATTATTGCAGTTTTTCAGGCTCTCTGTCTCTTTCTTTTCATTCCCACAATCACCCAGTTTAAGATACTTACACTCTTGCAATAACTTTAAAAGTCTTTAAAAATCTTACTACTGCAGAGATTAATATTCCTGTAATCCAATTTTATTTTGTTCTTTCCATGTTCAAACTTCTTCCTTAGAATGCCTCTCAGGGTTATTTTGTTCGTTTCCTTTATCAACAGATAAATCTGTAGGAGTTTCTTGTGCATGATTTTAAATAGACATTTCACCCTTAATCACTGCCTACTGAGTTCTTACAGTGTGCTGCATTATAAGACACATATTCGAAAATGCTCGACTTAACTAACATTTAAAAATATGTCTTTAGCTATAATGTATAATTTTTTTGTCTTATATTTTACAAACTTAAAATTATAAAAAGCTTTTTAATAATTTCTTTCAGAACAGGTGGGATTATTCCTCCAGTAGCTCAACAGCTTCACAGAGAAAATATTCAACGAATAGTACAAGAAGCTCTCTCTGTCAGTAAAGTCTGTCCAAGTGAACTCTCAGCAATTGCAACGACCATAAAACCAGGACTTGCTTTAAGCTTGGGTGTGGGCTTATCATTTAGCTTACAGCTGGTTGACCAGTTGAAAAAGCCCTTTATTCCCATTCATCACATGGAAGCTCATGCACTTACTATTAGGCTGACAAATAAAGTAGAATTTCCTTTTTTAGTTCTTTTGATTTCTGGAGGCCATTGTCTGTTGGCAGTAGTTAGAGGAGTTTCAGATTTTCTGCTTCTTGGAAAGTCTTTGGACATAGCACCGGGTGACATGCTTGACAAGGTAATTAAGAATTAATTTCTCCATTGTTTTTTGTTAAGGTATTAGGTTCAGTTAAATAGTAATAGCTGCACTAGTACCATTCATCTAGATGTTTCTGAATGATAGCATATCAGACTGAAAAAAGTACCTAGTTTACAAAAGATTCTTTCATATCCATTCCAAATAAAATGGTAAGGTTTACATCAACACATAAAGGCTCAAACAGTTTGCAAATGCAGTTATGTTTTTAATTAATTAGGATAATATATGTGAAAGAAAGTATTTTGTGAAGTGTAGAGTACTATAAAAATGTGAAATTTGAGGATATATAAAGATAACATAAGGATATTAAAAATACACAAAGTTCTATGGTTAAACATCTTAACTGCTGACATGACCACCAAGCAGATTTCTTTTTCTTTTGTTTTAGACTCCTACAGAGCCTAATACCATATACAGAAATCCTGCTGCCAGTAGTTGTGAAATGATTGGAATAAATGAGATGAGAAAACTCATTTCATTTTTGAAGTTCTTATTTTTGAAGTTCATCATTAAGGAGTGATTGTTAACTTCAAATCTATTTTTCATATCCAGTAAAAGAGCAAAAGTAGATAAGGAGGCAGTGACTGGCCAATATTGATCAGATTGTCAGAAGTAAAAGTATAGCGTGTCTTATTCACCCAGGTTTTTGTGTGTTTTTTATTTCCATTGCATCTTGGTTTCAAAATGTTCAATTTTATTATTCATTATAAAAATTTTTGTTTTTGATAGGTAGCAAGAAGACTTTCTTTAATAAAACATCCAGAGTGCTCCACCATGAGTGGTGGGAAGGCCATAGAACATTTGGCTAAACAAGGAAATAAATTGCATTTTGATTTCACACCTCCCATGCAACATGCTAAAAACTGTGATTTTTCTTTTTCTGGACTTCAACATGTTATTGATAAGATGATAATGCAAAAGGAAAAAGAGGAAGGTATATTTCTAATTAGTAAAGTTGGACAGATTAGTAATTCTTGGTTATGCCTAAAAATGCCTGCTCTTTTCTGCAGGTATTGAGAAGGGGCAACTTCTGTCTTCAGCTGCGGACATTGCTGCCGCAGTACAGCACACAACAGCATGCCACATTGCAAAAAGAACACATCGTGCTATTCTGTTTTGCAAGCAAAGAAACTTGTTATCTCAAAGTAATGCAGTACTGGTAAGGGTTCTCATCACATTTTGGAATAGTAGTAACACTTGACTGTAAGATACTTTTCTTCCAAGAGCTTAATTGACCCTGTGCATAGGAGGAAAAGATCTTTATGCCATACACTGGCCCTGAGAGTATGAAACATGCAAAATAGAGCTAACATCCATTTCTTGTACAGGCATGGCAACTCCGTGGGATATGTACAGCCTATATGGCAAAGTAGTCCAAGGTTGCATTCTCTCATCGAATTTAAAAGCAGGTTTACAGTAAGAAATGAAATGCAGTAACTGGTGTCATTATTTGTAGAAAAATAGGCTGATTTCCTAAAAATTTGTTTCTTTGATGAAATCCCTTTAATGTGTTTAAAGCCTTGATAAACTTCTTGTTTAACTCTATCTTAATAAACTTTATTATTTTGAAAATTTTAAAGTGAGACTATTTAAGTGATGGTAGATTCACAAAATGGAATATCAAAGATGACAGTTGTTTTTAAGAATTACGTAGTAAAAAAGAAAAAATGCTTCTAAGTAAAACTTCAGGGTCTAAAGTATGTATTGTTGTACTGTGACCGTAATTAGAAAAAGGTTAAAATATACAAAAATAATAGGAGTGATTATATGCTGATATTGAAAATTTTGGTGATATTTTTTCTTCTCCAAATTTTTATTATACAGATATATCAATTCTTCATTATCCATCTGTCAAAATGTGATCTTTTTATTGCATAATGTTGCTGTTTTCCCCAAGTTTAGCTAACAGCTTGGCTCATCCATATGTAATATTTGTTAATTTTTGTCTTCTCAATTATTTCAGGTTGTATCTGGTGGAGTTGCAAGTAACTTATATATACGAAAAGCTCTGGAAATTGTAGCAAATGCAACACAGTGCACTTTGTTGTGCCCTCCTCCCAGATTGTGCACTGACAATGGCATTATGATTGCATGGTAAGTCATGAGATATATGTGCGTTCCTCATGATTATGTAAATATTAATTGCCATTTCATCATGCTATATCTCCTTTAAATTTTGGGCCATTTACTTTGTTTTAATTATTCTTATTTAGGAATGGTATTGAGAGATTGCGTGCTGGCTTGGGCATTTTATACAACACAGAAGGCATCCGTTATGAACCAAAGTATGTAGTACAGTTTCTATCTTTATGCAAGTTGCATTATAAAAGTCAAAGCCTTGATCTTGCTTTTATATATGAGGTTTCCATTCGCATTCTGGTTACATTCGTTTCTTTCATGAACCTAGGAGGTAGATACCTTAAGAGAAATATTTTTGCTACAATTTCAAATCATAAAAAAATTTGACAAATCTTAAGTTAGAAACATTATAAAGTAATGAATTTCTTCATTTGGAACCAGAATGGAAACCATGTCTATGGCCTGACTTTGCAATGACAAGACCATCTCAGAACCAGATAGTATGCTGAAAAACAAGGAAAATGTGCAAAAAAAACATTCAGGTGGGAGACTGGGCTGTGAATATGCTCTTTGGTGTGCAGCTGACAAATGGCCAAAAGATGGCTGTTTTCTGCAAGCCGTAGTTTATCTCCCACATCAGAGTTGCAAAGAATAACACAGTTATTCAATTTGTTATCAAGTTCTGGTCTAAATTAATTCAAGAATAGTAAAAATAGTGAAGGATGACTATGTTTCATAATCTAACATAATTCTGTTTTCAACATTGTTTCTTCTGGTGTTTTAAAACTTTTTAGTATTGTAGCCCGTAACTGTAGCTACATGAACCACAGACTCTTATGGCTGATTATAAATGAACTGAGCTTAGTGAGTTAGTGGCAGAAGAAACCCCTATGTCGATGGTCTGTCTTTGGTAGAATATATCATCTGATCCAATGGTGCCTTCTTTTTATCTTTCTACTTTATTATAAGTTTTTATTTATTTACAGTATTTGAGAACCATAGAATTATTTCTTTCAAAACATCTCAATCCCCCAAGTCACTGAGTTGAATATGTTAAATATGTATAGCTTTTTACATGTGAAATACACCTCAGAGTGGTTAAAAAATCTCCAAATTTAGACTTCTCATTAATGGAACTGGCCTTTCTTCATCTATTATTCTGGTTTGAGGTCCTATTATATTTGAATGTATTCAAGAATCAGCAGATATGATTAATTATAAATTAGATACACATGTTGTTTGTTAGAATTCTAAGCAATTAGTCTACAGACTAGTGACAAATCAGGAAGCAAGTATTTGAAATAATGTGATTTGTCTGATTATGCTGCAGATGTCCTCTAGGAGTAGATATATCTAAAGAAGTTGGAGAAGCTGCCATAAAAGTACCACGGTTAAAAATGAAGATTTGATTTTTGATTTTCAAAAATCCCTGAAGGTAGTATTTCAACATTTAGTTTTGATTTATTTGTAAATCAAATTGTAAGAGATATATAATATTGTTCATCAACATTTTCTTTTGTTATTCATTTTCTGTGTTTGATGTTTAACCTGCTCTTCTGAGAAACTGTAATAATATGTTATAGTCTTACAAGAGAAAATAATTTTTAAAAATATTTTATTTATTTTCAGAGAGAGGAAGGGAGAAGAAGAGAGGGGGAGACACATCAATGTGTGGTTGCCTCTCCCATGCTCCCAACTGGGGACCCGGCTCACAACCCAGGCATGTGCCCTGATTGGGAATTGATCCGGCACCCCTCTGTTTTGCAGGCCGGCAGTCAATCCATTTTTGCCACACTAGCCAGGGCAGAGAAGAAATTTTTTAAATAAAAAACCAAAGTGAAACATCTTTTTGGGGAAAGGATGTACTGATATTGGTAGGTAGAAAAAACAAACCTGTAGGAAGAAATACAGTGATTCTGCTAAATTCTGGCCCCATGTTATATAGGCCTAGATCTGTCTTCCCCTTTTTCATATCAGAGTAGTAAAAGCTATTTTTTTTTTTTTTGCTTACACTGAAATATTAGCCTGACTTTTAGAAAGAGAGCCATGTCCAAGTCATGTTCAATGTTAGAGTTCTAAATCAAGACAAAAGGCAAAGTCTAACAGAATATATGTTATTAATTATAAAAGTGTGTTATATAGGTATGTTCTGTGGAGCAAATGGAATGTCTGTACATTTCTTAAAACCCATCTGAGATTTTAAGAATAAGAAATGTGACATGCAAGTTATTTCTCATTGTGTATTGTACTTTTTAGTTGACCACATGTATTCATATTTATTATTTTAGAATTGTTATTTAATTGATGAAAATAAATGAGATGAAAAGGGTTTTGTTTTGTTTTTGGATAATTTCCTTGAATCTCAAACTTTGTACTCTTTGGGCAGAGACACCATGTGATTCTAAGCCACAGAGAATATCACCCTTTCCAGCTGCAAACCAGAGGTGCTCAATAAGTATGGAGGGTGGTCAGTGTTGTTTTCCGCATTTTTTTTAGCCATACTTTTGTACTTGATGGTCAATGAGTTCAGATTAAAAACAAAAACAAAAAATGTTTTAAAGGTATACATTTAGAAGCCTCATGCATTTGTAGTATTTATAATTAAATATTTTATAGTATTACAGTGAGTGTTAACATGTGGGCTACTTTGAACCAGGCATCTTTAGCCCAGCATACCAATTAAAACACTTGATTACCAATTATAACACTTGATACAAATACTAATTATGCCACTTGTGTCAGTTCCTATATTTTAATAGTTTTAAGTGCAGGCATTCTATTTGAGAAAACTCTACTTATTTTTTGAAATTATAACTCTTCCTCGGTTTAATTCCAGTAGACTTGCTAAGGGAAATATTAAGTATCAATATCAAGAACTTCCATTAAAAAACATTACTTAGTTATGTGAACTTTACCACAATTAAAAATAAAAAAGAGATTTCTCAGGAATCCTTTCATACTAAAATGCTTTTATTAGCCTTCTGCAGATTCCAAATCATCTTTCTGTACATATTTTCCAAGTTTGTTCAAAAATACTATCCTTGGTCTTGATACTTGTGTTATATCTGATGAAATTGCAGACGAAAAGGAAAACACATTTTGAGTAACAGTGGTCTTTTCTGTTGTTTTGAAGAGTCCCATGAAGTTAGTTACAGGAGGCAGTAAAGTCAGAGAATCCCTTGGTTGAATTTTAGGTTTTAATATTCTTCTGTGCACTTTCCCTAAAAATTATAGAGCCACGATTAAATGTCTCTTTCTTAAGCTTAAGAACCCTAGGTAAGGTCTCATTGCTTTTAGTTGTCTATAGTTCTATTTTCTTTACATCACTAAGACATACTAAGAAAATAGATCAGTAACTTCCAGAATTTTAGAGGTCAGAATGCAAAATATTTGTGGACCTAATATATGGTTGCCAACTTCTTATTGTGCCAATTTAAATATTATTTTGTAAAAGAAGGAATATTTTAACACCAAAAAAGTGTAAATGGCATTATTTCAAAATGACAGACTTTGTCAGAAACTTGCTACATTGTCCCTATTTTTCTTATGTTACCACAAACCTGTGAGAACTTCAGACCATTACTGGTAAGATTATCATAGCAGCACTATTTACAATAGCCAAATGCTGGAAACAGCCTAAGTGTCCATAAACAAATGAGTGGATCAAAAAATTATGGTACATTTACACGATGGAATATTACACAGCAGAAAGAAAGAAGGAACTCCTATCCTTCTTGACAACATGGATGGAACTGGAGAGTATTATGCTGAGTGAAATAAGCTGGGTGAAAGACAAATATCATATGATCTCACCTATAAGTGGAACCTAATGAACAAAACAAACAAATGGGCAAATAGAACAGCGAGCAGAGGGGAGGGGCGAGGGAGATAACGGGAAAGAAGAGGAAGGGTCTGGTCAAGGAACAAATGTAAAGGACTCATAGACATGAACAACAGGGTGGGGATTGACTATGGGAGCAAGGGGTGGGAGGACGGGGAAGAGCAATGGGGGAAAATTGGGATTAACTGTAATTGAACAATAAAATTAAAGAAATCAGTATTAAAGTGAAGAAAGAATGAGACTTAACTAAAGAAGCTGTACAAAAAACCAGACATTCTTCCACCCATGATATTCAGTAATATAGCTTCCCATACATACGTATCTATCTTCCCTCAAATATTCCCTGAATAAATGAAGTGTTTTTTTCTCCTTTTGTTCTCTCTTCCTACTTTCTCTCTTTCCAATTGTGACTACAGCAAAATAACTTCTGAATGGTTCTATCCTTGCTTTTGACTATAGGACAGTATACCACGTAAAACTGAATTTGGTCCTACATTAAACACGTGAACAAGCACTAAACATACATGTGAAATCAGTATGCTTAGTGCTTGTTTTTCCTGTCATATGTCTGATAGGTATTGATGTGTAACAGTACAAGATCTGATCTTTGAACTTGTAGACCTAGGCCACTCAGCCGTCATCTACCAACTACATAGAAAACTGTACAGAGTATCAATGGAAAAAATATGTGGTCTACCATAAGAATTCATTAGACAAGTTGTACATGGCACGGAACAATAGCAAGGTCATAATTTAAGTCATACTTACATGTGGTTTCAGTAATGACTATTGTGCATGGCTTGTGAGAAAAGGCAGAGATGAGTTTCTGTCAAGTGGTGTTAGTAGGGAAGGCCTTAACAGAAATGTTTAACATTGGTTTGTAAATGGGAAGATAATTTAGTTATATAGAATTACAGAAGCAAAGGCTTACAGGTAAATTTTGGTAGCCTCTATCTACATTTTGAATTTTTATAAATGGAATGCAGAATTTTAAAGTTTCAGGGCAAGAGGGTATCTCAAAGATAAGAGAAATATCAATTACCTTTTTTAAAGACAGGAATTACAGGTGGTCCTCCATTTTTCTCTAGACTAAAAGGAAAACAATTTTATCGAACTAGTAATATAAAGATTTTGTACACCTATGTTCCATGTTCAGTGCCTAATGGTCTAATTTATACATTACCTGTATTTTATATTCATGTACTCATTTACACACTTAATCATTCAAAACATTTGAAACATTAAATCTGCTTGAATTGATCAGGGAAAGCTTCATGGAAGGAAAAATACTTCATCTGAGTTTTGAAGAAAATAGGTCTTCAAATGGATGAAGTGGGGGGCAGGGTCACTGACAGAGCGACTAGGGCATGAAAGATAGAACTATAAAACAGCAGGGCATGTCCTGAGGGCACTAAGTTGCCTGTGCAGTTGGAATTAAAGGTCTCTGGAGACATGTAAAGAGGTAAGTTTGGAGAATACAGATCAGGTCATTTTATGTATTAAGAATATGATAAATTGCAGACGTTGTTTATTCTGTACTTTGAATTCTTGTGAAGTTTCATGGCTGACAACTCCCACAGGATTACCTTCCATAAAGTTCTACTGGGACAACCATCCCCTAGAAGGTACCAGCCGGGAACATAAGAATTCTTTCAGTTCACATGATGGCACTCAATCCACTGAGCCACACCAGTCAGGGAAAAAATACATCTATGGAGGATTTACACAATAGAATACTACTCAGCTATAAAAAATAAGAAAATTTTACCCTTTGCAACAACATGGATGGACTGGAGAACATTATGCTAAGTGAAATAAACCGATCAGAGAAAGACAAATACCCTGTGATTTCACTCATATTGTGGAATCTAATGAACAAACTGCACTAATAAGCAAAACAGATGGGCTCATAGGAGAACAGGTGACAGCTAGTGGCAAGGGGAGGTTAGGGGGTGAAGGGATTGAGCAAAAGGGAAAAGGACTCATGGACAACAATATGGGTGGGTGTAAGGGGGCTAAATGGTAATTGAAAAAATACAATAAAGGTTAAAAATTCTTAATATTTGAAAGTATGTATTTGAACTAAATTTAGTTGCAATAAAGAGTTGTTTGTACTTACAAAAAGAATATGAGAACATTTAAACTTTATTTTCAGAGTAATGTGGTACCAATGAAATGTTTCAAGTAAAAGAATAATAAGGTATACCTAAGTTAATGTGTGTGTGGGAGTGTGTCTGTGGCTTTAAAAGAAGTATTTTAATCATTATCCTGTACATTTAGCATATAAATATGGTATTGATAAAATCCCCTGGTAATAAAATATAAGTATTGATTAAAGATAATAAAGGTAGTTATCACAAATATATTCCCGGTTAATTTGATGAGGAACATTTGCTGTTTTCAACTTTCATGAGGCAACTTCGTGGCTGTGAGGTAACATGAAACTAGCTAGTGTTGGTCTCATATTATTTTCGTGCAGTTTCAGTTAACACCAGTAAAAGGTCTCTCTACATACTTCAAAATGTACACATTCAAAGACTCTTCTAATATTTCATTCTTCTAATATTCAATTATTGGATGGGAGCATAGCAATAGAGAAGTGGCATATATTAAAAAAAAAAAAAAAAAAAAAGATCCCAACCACAATCAGTCCACATTCTTTCCAGTAGTGGCATCAAGGAATATTTTGTGGAAGGATTTTTTTTCATCCCAAGTTTTCAAACTTGTTTTAGTGATCTTTTAATGCGTTTCCCATAGTTTTACTTAAACCAAACTCCTTTATAGAATTGTTATGAAAATTAAAGGGAATAGTCCATATACATGCTCTAAGGAGAGTGCATAGCACAATTTGTTATGGGAGTAATTGTTATTTGCTCACCAGTTCCACCTCACTGGGTAACCATTCTTGTATGTTCACTGACCGCTGGTCACTGCTTATTTATAATTCTGAAAGTTGAGTGTTTACAACTATAGAGGCTGCATTCATCCCAGTCATTGCAGATTTGTATAGTTACTACAACAATTTTCCAGCAGATGGCAGTAAAGTGCTCTAAGAAGGGGTATTTTTTTTTAATTCCCCAAAAGTTGCTTTATGGATTAGCTGTGGGAGTGACTTAATACTTCCATTATTTATCCTAAATTAATTTTTTCAACCAGTAAATATTACTTTTTGAAACTGTTAATTATAGCAATTACACTTTAGGTTTCTTTTTTTTATTAAAAAATTAGGTAATAGCCCTGGTTGGTGTGACTCAGTGGCTTGAGTGCTGGTGTGTGAACGACAAGGTGTCTGGTTTGAGTCCCAGTGAGGGCACATGCCTGGGTTGCGAGCCAGGTCCCCGATGGGGTAATGCAAGAGGTAACCAATCAATGTATTCCTCCCACATTGCACTACTGCCACTTCAGATATAAGCACAATACCTTAAGGAAGGAAGTCCCACTTTTTGTTGTATTTGAAATTCCTTTAAAAAGGCTGGATTAATACTTGCATCTCTGCTGATATTATTTGTTATACGAAGGAACTGATTAGGCTTATTCCTGCATTCCTTTAACAGGATGCGGAAAGCATTTGCATTGTAAGTTAAATAGCCAAGAGCACAGGAGCAAGCTGTTCGAACCTATGTGAAGAAGAAACAATTTTTTCTTAACCATTGAGCTTTGTTCTTAAAATATCTGACCCAGTGCTCTTATTAGATACTGCATAGGAAAGTCCCTGTAGCTATGTTCAGCAAATCTGTATGTCAACCAATGTTAACCACAGTCATATTTTTAGAGAAGATGTCTATTGCCATTGACTTCTAGTTATTCTCAGTCCTGACTGCATTTTAGAATTACCAGAAGTTTTTGTTGTTGTTGTTTAAGCCCATCAACTGAATCCTACTCTTGGGGTAGAATCTGGGCATTTATATTGTTTTTAAAGTGCCACAGGAGAGTCTAATTAATGTGCAGCAAGAGTAAGAACTGTTGAGTTTGAACTAAGACAGTGGATCCCAGTCTTGATTGTGAATTGCAATCATCTGGGGATAGCTATGAAAGTTACTCATGCCTGGGATTCAACCCCCCCAAAACTATGCTTTTATTATTTTGGGGTGCAGCCTAGATATCATAATTTTCCAAAACTGCTCAGGTGATTGTATAGGAAACCACTGAGGAAAGCAACTAAATTTTCCAATGGTGAAAACAAACAAGAAAAAGCATCAGGCCATAGGATTCCAGGAAAAGTCGTTTCTTTTCTTGAAGGAAATACCCTCTCTCTGTGACCTTGAAATAATTAGCTTGTTCATATCATTAATTAAAGTATACTCCTGGACAGTTCTTAGGAAAATTCGTTTGTTGTTGGTATAAGACATGTAGCCCATGCATGGTACCAGAAGCTTGACATACTGGTCTTTACATTGGCATCTGACTGCTATCTATGCCCATACATCTTCCACACCTTGAACAGTGGCTCTCTGTATATGGTTTCCAGAACAGTAGCTTCAGATTCTGGGAACTTATTAGAAATGCACATGCTAGGTCCTAGACCAGGTATATTAGATCAGAAACTCTTGGAATGGAGCCCAGCAATCTACGGTGTAACAGGTTCCTCTGGTGATTCCAGCATACCCTAATTTGGAGAAACACTTCTTTACACCTGGGGGGTGGGGGGGCATAATAGGACACTGAGGCACACCAATACTGGCCAGCCTGGCCTTCACACACCCTCATCTCTAACTCTCCTGGGAAGATAAGGAAAACTGTCCAACAAATTCCACTTCCATTCATCCCGAATAACCATAGAAATGACAGTGAGATCACAAAATTTTGTGAGGTTTTTCATAAATATTTAAGTTATAAATTTCTATGTCATCAATGTATGTGTTTGTAGATTGAATCTTAAATATCAAAGTGAAAACAAATTTTCACATTTCGTGAGAAGCAGAATTGTGGATGGCAGATATGGTAATAGAGAAATAATTTCATTTTGATTTAGTAACATGAACTATTATATAACACAGTCAACCTATGGAGAAATTAGCCCACAAAAATGAGAGAGGCAAATTATACTTTTAGAATATTCAATTTCAATATTATTTTTGTCTTTACCTCTTCTTTTCCTGAGTATAAATGATAGCAGAGCCGTTGGATTGTCCCTAATGTGGTAAATGCTTCTGGAATACCAGCTCTAGAATGAGCCAGGCTAGCTATTAAATTCCCTATAAATTAAACAAGAGAAAAAAATGCTTGTATTATTTGATATAAACGGATACACTGTGCTTTTGGTTATTTGCACATAGTACTAAAAAGGTTTGAGTCACAAGACATCTCTCTTAATGAGGAAGTGCTGAGAAGAAGCATTTATAAATCAAATTTAGAATAACTTTCCCCAAAATTATGGTTTGATTTTTTGTCACAAGGACTAAAAGTTAAATAGTCTTATTTAAGAGAGGAAATATTTGAAAATTAGAGGTTTTCTTCTTCATGGCTTCAGATTTTTTTTTTTTTTTTTTGAGGCTTTAGGGCTTTCTTTTAATGACTGTGAACATTGATGTACCTTAAGAAAACAATGTATAGAGGCAAGACTAAGAAATAATAAGTTAAGAAAATCTTAATGGTATTTTAAAATAAAAATATTTGTTGCTTATTAAAGATTAAAATCACTGAAGTTTTTTCCATGAAAAGACATGTTTTGGGATTGAAAATAAGTGATTCAATAATTAAATAAATGTGCAACTACCAACATAAAACTATTTCATTCAAATTTTTGTTTTAATTTTAGAGTTTTCTTGTGATATTTCTTTCATGATATTGTTGCTGTGTTGCTATATGTGTAACACAACTTTTAAGATATAGATAAACATATTTTTGCATTTGTGTGTAGATACTTTATCAAGGTATTGACTCTTTTTGTTTTTTGTTTTCCAACCTCCACTCTAAGACAGGAACACCTTTGTATTTATTGCCTCAGGATGGGAAGGGCTGGGTTGTATGGCCTAGAGCAAAATTGTCAAAAGATAACCTTTCTTTCAGGCCTATATTTTCAAAGGCCTGAGTTTAGAGAAGGCATCATGCTAGCAGGAAGAGAGAGAGGTGTCTTTAAACCAGGAAGTAAGAAATGGGGAACAAATGGAGAAAGGCAAAGAGTCTAGGACTAAGACGGACATAGTACCAACAGAATCTTTAAGAGGATAATAGCTAAATGGTACACGTAAGAGAACCAGACACTTGGCAACAGAAATTCTAGTCTGCAAAACTTCTGTGTCTTCTGGGAACCATTTAGACTTGGACATTGAGCACATCATTTATATTATGGTACACCTGAGGCAGGAATAGCCTGCTTTGCTTGAGATAATACCCCCGACATGCATATGACTCTGGAGGTGCATATAACTCTGGATAGAGTGCAGAGAAGCCCAGTAATTTGGGGGATTCAATTCCTACCAGCCTGGGGAAATTAATACTTGAAAGCTATTATAATGTGGCATATCTTGCACACAACAGTTTATGGAGTAAAAGTAAACCCACTACAATTGTTTTTCAGAGTCATAGAATTACTATGACAGTGAATTAAGAATGTTATTTAGAGAAAAATATGTTTACTAACTTTTTAAAACATGTTTTTTCCCTAGGTAGTTGCCATCAGAAAGTTTTCATTTGCTTGAATTTTCCTTCCATGCTAAGTAAATACACAACATAAAAATATAATTCCATGGCAGCAAATGGAGTTTCCTTTGCTGCCTTCAATGATCCATTTCAGTTAAAAAAGCAAATATCTTATTTCTGTATATTTTGGTAGTAGTTACTCCATATGGCTATTGTTTTGATTTAGTTTTATGTCATGTTGACAGTGATATATGAAGTCAATAAAGCACTTATTGATCATTTGGAGAGATAGAGCTGGAGTAGATATAGTTACACAATTAGCATTGTGTCAAGAACTCTGTTGGGCCATTTTGCCTTGCTATGTTGCATATCAATGTAGAGAACTCTTAAATGTTAGCAAAATATGTACAATTGGTCAAGAGGAAACCAGACACAGATATGTCAGTATAAATCAGCCACTATTATAAATCAGTGTGTAAATTTTGTTGGTAGCTCATAGTTGAATTCTTGTTTTATATTCTGGAAAAAATAATTAGGGTTTGGAAAAGTATTTGAAGAAATAAAAAAGACCATGTTCAGTGTTACTCTGCTCCCATGTGGGGTGCAGAAAAGACTTTGTTCTATGTAGACTCATTCTTCAAAGTGTGTGACAGAGTATCAGGCTTATTATTTTATTATTGCTCAGATTACAAAAACTTTTTTTGAAAATAGTTTTATGTGAATACAATTAGATTCTAGTTATTTCTTACCTGTCAATACAATAGTAGTGGACTGAACCGAATACAGACTATCAACTAAAATGGTAATGCCTCTTGAAGACAAAGTAATATGGTCCACATCTATAATGACTTTAGCTAATATAATAATCTAAAAACAAAAAAAGAAGCAAAGAATTATTGAACATTTTCTATTCAGCTTTTCTTATTTATTAGTGCGTTTGTTTGTTTGTTTCTTCTTAGGAAAGCAAGAGGAGTAATTTGATACAATTTAATAGAAGAGAAGCAAGTGGCAGAGGTAAGAGTTAGAGTACTTGTCCCTATCTGATCATTTTATTGACCATGGTAGGCCGTAGTATTCTTTCTATAATGTTTATAACTTTTATATCCTTGAAGTATGTGTTCATAGGATAGAAAAAGAAAAGAATAAGACTAAGAAGAACCCAAATACATCTAGTTGTCATGGGTTGAAGAATCAGTGTGATCAGCTAAAGATCTGCAGTTAGAAAACTTGGGTTGGATACTACCATGTTTTTCTCTCTATTTCCTTGTAATATGGAGGTGACAAAAATACTACTACCTGCCTATCAGCCCGACAGGGTTTTATAAGCATCAGATGATTATAAAAGCAAAAATTCCATTTTAACTTGTAAAATTCTATATAAATGAAGAAATCCTTGTTGATAATGGGGTTTTTATTGTGTGAAAGGGGCTGGTGTGAAAAATAATGTGAATTTTTCAAATCAGTAAACACTTTTCCAGATCCCAAAATTTTTCTACTTTTTAACTTTTCATTAGAAGGACATACTGAAGATTTAACCTCCAATTTTATACCTGAAATGCTGCCATTGCCTTCTCAGTTTCGATTGTTGATTCAAGAAAAGGTTCAAAAATTGATATGGTCATTATTCCACTTTCCAATATTAAATATTGTTGAAGGTGATTATTGAAGGCAAAAAGGGTTAATGCATAGCCTGCTCTTAAACAGATATCCTATAAATAGGGGAAACATGCATCATCGTTAACTTACTTTATTTATCATGTTATCAAGGTAAAAGGTTTTGAATTCTTACCCACTATAATATATTGCATTCTTATCTCTGGGAGTAAAAATATGATATTACTGTATTGGGGAAAACAGGTAAAAACAGTTACCTCAGGAAATAAAGAATTAGGTTGTGATATCAGGGAGAAGAAAAGAGAAAAAAAGTTATTTTTAAAGGGAAAGTTAGATTACTGATTATGTAATTGAATACCAAAATAGTAACAGGAAACTTTTTCATTTCGTTTACACTCAACTAATTTGTTTCAACATATTTTTCAACATTTCAAAGTAGAATTGATAACTCAAAGCTTCCCTTGTACAACAGGCTATATATTGCATTTTATGCATTATGGAATGATTATCATCTCTTAAAATAAGTTTATTTGTAAAATTCTATTATGCTGTATTTTAAGAGGGAATAAAAAAGTGATTTACTTTTAAAAATTACTTTTTAACATTCGAGGACTGGGAAAAGAGCAAAAACCAATTCTCCTTTAGAGACAGTCTGCTTGCCATAGATGAACAAGTATGGTAGATCTTCCACGTGGGCATGAAAGATAGAATATTATGACTAAATATTATTTTTAATATTTTATTTGAATAGTACAGTACAGAGAGAGAGAAAAAGAAATGTTGATCTTAGTGAGTTTTCTTCTACCACTATGAATTATATTAAAATGTTATATGTGCATACTGAAATATTTACAGAGAAAATTATATGATGCCTGATATTTGATTCAAAAATAGCATAGGGATGGCAGGTAGCAATATAGAGAAAATAAGATTGACCATGCATTGTTTGAAATTTTCCATAATAAAAATTATATACACACTAAGTAGTCCCTTGGCCATAGGCAAGAAAAAGGTATTAGGTACAAAGAAATAGAGTCCAGAAAGTGAAGCAGGTTGTAACAGGCTGGAAGGAAAGAGAACAATTGATAGTGGAATGGGTAGGTGAAGAAAAGTGTGAAGGGTGCCCCTGAGGAGTACGGTGATGAGGCTAAAATGTGAAAGGAACAGAGGAAGGAAAGGTGGCTTAGAGAGTCAGACACAAATCTAGTCTCCCTATTATTCCTCATATTACTAAAGCAGAACTTCTCTATTTTTTGTGTACCACAGTAAATTAAAAGTGTCAATTGAAACAAATGATGTAGTGAATTTGTTTCTCCCCTTACAACCCTTCTTTCTCCCTCCTAAATCTCCCAGAAGTAAGAGAGACATAGTTGGCAATTTTCTTCCCTAATTGCCCAGCTGCACTGTAGATAACAGAAGCCCCTGAGTTTTTCTAGGGTTTGTGCTACTCAAAGTGTGGCCCACGGACAGACCAGTGGCAGCCCACAAAATGGTTGACAACAGGGTTACAGAAACTGAGATAAACATTTTCTAGAAATGACTCTTTCTTACAGTTAAATGCCAATTAATAAATGTAGAAGGAAGGAGGAAATTTTTTTAAAAACACCATCAGGCAAATGCCATAGTAATCACTGTTGCATCAATCAGTGTATGCTAAAATTGGTGAGTAAAAGTACAGTGCAAAACAGAATATTTGCATAGTCTTAAAGTATCCCACCTCAAGATACTTATTAATTGCAGTGGGAATAACAGTAACTTTACAGTGGAGAAATGTGGTAGACATCACTTTAATGAATTTACATTGCCAGTTATAAGACATGTCAATATCATGAACCACTTGAAAGGATGCACTGGGAAGGTGAGTAAAGAAGACCATGCTATTTCTACATTACCAAAATGCATAACCTCAATTTAATCAGGAGAAAACATCAGATAACTCAAATGAAAGACATTCTACAACATAACTGGCCCGAACTCCATCCACATAAATGTCAAGATCATGAAAGATATGAAATCCTGAAATACCAAGGACTGAGTGTCACATATTGAAGGATGCTAAAAAGGCATGACAATTAAATGCGCTGTGGAATCCCTGATTAGATTCTGGAACAAAAAAAGAACGTTGTGAGAAAATAAGCAAAATTTAAATAAGGTTTGCAGATTGGTGAATAGTAATGTATTGGTTCATTTCCTGATTGACATCCAGGAAAACTAGATGAAGTATTTACCAGAACACTCTATTATTTTTGCAAATTTTTGGAAAGTATAAAATTATGTCAAAATTTAAAGTTTGTATTAAAAAAAATATAACCAATTGGTGGGCAAAAACTACGTCTTTATTCCAAATAGATTGCACCATTCCAGAATATTGGGTAAGCAGCACATGACTGAGAGTTTAAAGGTTATAAAATTAAGTTAAAGATTTGATGCATCCAGGATAGAAGAGATTTGTTTTTTGTCTTGTCCCAATGCATAAAATTGCTACATTTCAAAAATGAAATGTACTAACTGTGAAAAATATGAAACAGTATCACCCCATCATTACAAACAACTTACAGAAGAGATTTTACATTTCTTAATACATTTGAATATTGCCATGAAAAGACTTGATGATAATCTGAGGATGTGATCTAAAAAAACATTTTTTTCTAAATGATCTCTAATATTTTGTAAAATTATTACCTTATCTTGTGAATGAAGAAGATAAAGAACTTCCGTATACTTAAATCCTTCATTTTCTTGTAATTCATTCTGCAACGCATCATTCCTTAGGACAATGCATGCCAAGGAAAATGCCACTTCAACCTAAATATGTGGTTTGCAGAAATTAATTAATTTTTCACTTATGGTTTATCAAATGACATTTTTATTATACAACACTATATTGGGTATGTTAATTTGAAGATGTTATAAAATGCATTGATTCTAATTTCCTCACTAGTATTTAGAGAGTGGTATTTACAACTTTTGGAGGAATGTCCCTTATCATTTTGAACATCTGGGAAAATATCCTTCCTCTGTGTGCTAGCATGGCCACAAAAGTCCATTTGAGAGCATAGGTGTATCCCTTCTATATCTGAAAATTTTTTTTTTAATTCTGGTATGGGTTAAAAAGCTGTTTTGAACTGCTTGTTAGCTCCCGACCTTTGAGTTGTAAGCCTTTAATTGAACACCTATCAGTTTAAGCAAAGTGCTGAGGAGTAGTACGTACTAAGAAATAGTTCTCTATATCTGTAGTCATTTATTGCACGTTCTGAAACCTTTAGGAGGATGTAAATAAACCTTATTTATTACTAGGATTCAATAGTTAAGTCTTTTAAGTGCTACACTATGCATTTCTATAAAAACTGTTATGAGTTTAAAAAGCATGAATATTGAGAGTTTTTTGTTTACTATAGAATTTCATTTGGGGAAAAGTATTGAAATGTATTTATGTTCTATTTCAACAATTTTAAGAACTCATTGAAAATGTATACTGAAATATGTATGAATGCAATCATGAGAATGCATATTTTAAAATAAAAATGCATATTTATGTGACATTTTCCATAGTCTTATAAAATATATTTGTACTTTGAAAGTCAGTGTAGTTTTACTATAATTTCAAACCAAAAAATTGCTAGCATATGCCTCTTCCTTTTTCCCTCTAATTCAACTTCTGTAATAAAATCTATTTTAAAATTAGAAAAGCCACACAACTTAGAGCATCTTTTCAGATAAACAGATTCCTTAAAAGAAATAATGTTATGTTCATTTGCATATTTTCCTCTTATGTTATTTCTATCTTCTCATTTCCAACAGAGCCCATATCAAATTTTGAAGTGACAATATATATTTTTGTTGTTGTTGCTGTCATTTTCTGCCTGCCCAACAATAGATGTCCTCAATTTCCAAAGCTTTAGTAAAAGGGTTTGGGTAGAGGTGAATGTCATTTTATTAAAGGCATTCTACTGGAAGTAAGTGGAAGAGTGAACGATTCCTCAACAACCCCTAGTAATTCTTGGTAATGTTTACCCTTGAGAAAACGATTGCTGCTAGCCAAAACTGGCTGTTTTGATGGTGTAGCAATGACAGGATTTCCTTATATTTAAGAAATTTTGCTACATAAATCACACATCTCTATCATCTCCACCCAATTTTTAGCAACCAAAATCTGAGGAACTAGGTAATGAATTCTGTGAACAATCAAATACCTCAGAATATAAAACTTGTTAGATGAGTAAGGATACAAGACTTGTATTTTGAAGAAATATTTTAATCAAATTTACTATTTTTGTAGCAACTTTTTTTGTTTAAAACATCTAGAATTTTGTTTAAAAGGTACTTGTAAACTTTGTATAAAGATACAAATTATTCTTAAAAGCTCATATTTATGTTAATTTTTACTATATCAGAAAAAAAAACCTCTTAAAACCTTATATATACCTTAATGTTAGGAGAAGGATGATTTCTCAGTAGTTGAATGAGTACTGGAAGGGCATTTTCATCTACAATAAATTGTTGGCTAATGGGATTGCTTGTATGGGCGACACCTGTAAGAATCCACACGTCAATAAGATATTCCATCATGGAAATGGTCAAGTCAAACATAGCTTGATATGCTTGATTGATAAAGTATCTTAGCATAATATGATCAGTAAACGCCACCATTCTGGAGCCTGTGGAGGTATGTGCAGTTGTTGCTGCTGAACTGTGCAGGCCTGTTTGGGACAGAGCTTCCAAAATGGCAAATATGTCTGGGAGGCTGTGGTCCAGGGCCATTTTTGGTGGCATAAATGGGATCTCTGGAACCAGAGGGAGTACACAGCTCTTCTTAAAACTGAAGGTGTTTATGCTCAAGATGAAACTGAATTCTATGTAGGCAAGAGATGTCCTTATGTGTACAAAGTAGAGTTTTATAGGCAAACTGAATGAAATCAGAGTTGACCTGGGGAAAGGTAACTCATGCTAATGGAAACAGTGGCATGATTCATGCTGGGTTTCAAAGCAACCTCTTGCTTAAGGCCATTGGACACAGAATACATGTAATGTTGTGCCCTTTAGGGATTTAAACTTATTGAAAAGTAAATAAATATAAGTGGATTTGTTCTCATAAAAATTTGATTAGTAAATTATAAAAGGAAATGCTATAACCACACTAATTTACCTGAATTAAGTTTTCAAAAGGCAACATTTAATGGAAAACTTACTATTAGAAGTGTCCATAGTTTTCTAATGGTCACAAAACAAATTAGAAATTCCAGACCATCAAGGAATAATAATGTAATAGCTATCATCTATTGAAGAACTATTATGTGCAAGGTACTTAAGCTTATGATGCTACTCTTTTCCATAGTAAGTTTGTTTTTATAGAAATGTATAAATATTCTGGCTTCCTTAAATATTAAAAATTTCTGGATTCCCCAAATACACATACTAAAAGATAATCTTACTGTCTTCTTTTTAAACTTACTACTTTAAATTATAGATCTGATCTCAATGAAGAAACTTAAAAAATCTTTCTAGTGGACCCATATGAACAATTTTAATTCTGTTCTTTTGCCATAAATGTCACAACATATATAAAGTGGGTTTATAAACTTAAATATAAATGCAAGATTGGGCCTCTCCATAGGCAATGAAGAGAAGCCATCTACTTATGGTGATCTGGGGAAGTTCGATGGAATTGGGTGAAATAGAAGGAACAAAGAACACTTTTGTGTCCTTGTCCCCTACTTACCTATTGGCTACCCAGGGGTGTACACAAACATTTATTACAAGAATATTCTTCATTCGACTGACAGGTATTGAATGCCTAATGCATCAGGCACTGATGCAGGCTAAAAAGAAGAAGTAGAATATCTGCCCTCAAAGAGTTTATGTTCTATAGGGGAAGCAATTATTTAAATACATGATTTTAATACTGTGTAATAAGTGCTTTAATAGAAGTATAGAAAAGTAAAGAAGCACAGAAGAGGGATTGCTCACTTCAGAGTAGGTGGAAAAGGGATAGGAAGGGAGATTTCAAAGGGTGAAGATGGTACAGGTGGGTCTCAAAATATGAGTATTTTAAATAATGATTGTGATAATAATAATGGTGTTGTTATAAGAAGAATACCCTCAATTCTTTGACTGAAATTTCACATGGTAATAATGGGATGAAACTCTATTAAGCTGGGAAAAAAACCACTACAAGCAATGTCTGACCAGTTCTCAGAGCTCACACAGGGCTAGGGATGTGTACCTACCAGCTCATAATACATGGGGGCTATATACAAGGAATCAAATCCAATACTGGGGTTAAGTTAGTTCCAGAGTAAAGATTGCTCTAGACTTGTACTAACAAAGTTCAAAAGCTGGCTGCAAAATGATCAAACAGATTCCAGATGCTAGAACATAGCCTAACTTGTTAAAGAAAAACAGTGAGATTCAATGTCTTTTAATTTGAAACTCACAATGTCCAACGTTCAATAAAAACTTATTATGCATGATTTTAAAATAAAACACCTAAGATAAAGTTGACAAAATATATGAAAGTATTGTATATTGGAAACTCTAAAACATTGTTGAGAGACATAAGAAGGCCTAATTAAATGGAGAGATTTACCATGTTTACATATTGGAATACTTAATATTATTGGGATGTCTGTTCTCCCCAAATTTATTTATAGATTATGTGTAATTCCAATTAAAAACAACAGATCTTTTTCAGAAATTGAAAGGTTAATTTTAAAAATTGCATGGAAATACAAAGGACCTGGGGTCCCCAAAACAACTTCAAAAAAGGTTTAAGGATTTAATACTACCCACGTTCAAGATTTACTGTAAGCCTCCAGTAATTGTGACAGTAAAGAAAGCATGAAGACAAATTGATAAGTAGACAGAACAGAGTCCAGAAACAGACCCCAAAATATTCAGTCAATTGTTTTTTGACAAAGGTGCCTAAGATATATGGAGGAAATATAATCTTTTCAATAAATGGTGCTAAATTGGCTAGTAAAATATCAAAATGGATCATACATCTAAATATACAGGAAAACAAAATCTTTATGATTTTGGATTTGGCAGAGTTTTTTTGAAGAGAACACAAAACCTATAAACTGAAGTTTTTTAAATTAATAAATTAGACTTAAAATAAAAATGTTTGCTCTTCAAAAGACCTCGTAACAAATCTGGAAAGACATACTATAGACTAGGAGAAAATAAGATAACATGATAAAAAAATAAGCAAAATACTTTAACAGACACTACCAGAGAAGATACACAAATGACAAATAAGCACATGAAGAGATGCTCTAAATCATTAGTTTTTAGGAAAATGCAAATTAAAACCACATTACCACATTGAGATTTACTATACACCCACTATAATGGCTAAAATTACCATATTAAGTGTTGACAAGAAAGTGAAGCTGCTGGAACTATTATACACTGCTGGTGGAATGCCAGGTAGTAACACTACTGTGAAAAAGTCTGACAGTTTCTTTAGAAGTCAAACATACACCGACCATATGACCCAGAAATCCTATTTCTAGGTATTTACCCAGAGAAATGAAAACAGGTCTACTCAAAGACTTGTACATGAATGTTCATAACAGTTTTATTTACATATCAAGAAACAAAACAATCTAAATGTTTATTAATGGCTCATTAATGAATAAGTCATAGTATATTGATATGTACTAGTCATGTTTTTCCAGAGAAAGAGAACCAACAGGATATATATGTATGTATGTATGTTTCTTATACGGCATAAAAAATTAACCATCACACCATATAGTGGAATATTACTCAGCATTAAAAAGAAGTGAACTATTGACATGCACAATAATATGGATGAATAACAACATAATTATGCTGAGTGAAAGAAGCAAGTAAAAAGAGTACATCTGATTAATCCATTTACATAAAACTCTAGAAAAAGGAAACTAAACTACAGTGGTAGAAAATGGATCAGTGGTTATCTGGAGATAGGAGTGCAAGCAGAGGGAGATTACAGAGGGACACAATAAAATCTTTTTGGGGTGATGATTATATTCATTGATTTGATTGCAGTGATGGTGTCACACACAGGTGAATGCATATGTCAAATTTATCAAATTGAACAATTTAAATAATGTATTTTACTTAATCTATTTAAATATTTAGTTATATGTCAATTACATTTCAATAAAACTTTAAAAAATCCATATCTAAAAAATTCCAGCCATGGAAAGGAGCAGGAAAAGATGATTCACAATTAAGAAAAAAATCAAGCAATAGAAAGAGGCCAGTAATGACAGATATGCTGGAATTAGATACAGAGATGCTAAAAAAACTATTCTATACTTTAATTATTTTTAATTTTTAATTTTTATTTTTATTAATTTTTGTGTTGATATTGGTTCATATAGTCTCACATAGGTGTCAGGTGTACATTTCTATGATACATGATCTGTACTTTGCATTGTGTGCCCACCACTCAAAGTCAAATCATCTTCCATCACCATATATCTGGCCCCTTTTAGTACACACTCTCACCCCCTCCCCTCTGGTAACCACCATGCTGTAGTGTGTCTGTGTCTATGAGTTCAGTTTTATATCCTACATAAAGCAGCTGTTTTAAATATGCTGCATTTGTTCAAGAATGTAGAAGGAAGCATGAACATGATGAGAAAGAAAATGTAAGGGGGGAGTGTGTGTAACCAGTCTAAGCTGTTGAATTTGAAAACAAGGGTTTTCTTCTATAGTTCTACTGCAGAACCCCTTGTCTAGGCAAACGTAGATAGCCTGAAGTGGACTGATGAGAAGAAGTTGAACACACACACAAAACCATGAGTTATCTTTGTATACATATATTATCATTTACCAGAATTTTTAAATTACCTATAATTTATATCATATTCCCTGGCTAAAAAAGGAATATTATCTTTTCCTGACTGATTGCTTTGGAGCAATTAATGAATTTCTGTGAAGTAGCTGTTTCAAGCAAACTGGAAAAAAAAACTTGGAATCAATTCCTACATTCTTTATCCAGCTAGCTAGACTTTTTTTTTTTTTTTTTTTGAGGAAATACAACGAACTAGAAATAGATATTTTTTTCTGTATACAAGACACAGTATATGATCAACCCCATACATTCATGAAGGTCATTAAAAAGAACCCAAGTTTTAATTTTTTCATAGATCAATCACTGAAAATTTCATAACATTTTCCAGACATTCCAAAATGTTAATTCTTTTGCAAAGTGGTCACATTCTGAACAAAGAATCAAGACAAGAGGCTGAAGCTGAGAAATGTGCCCCAGCATTACAAACTCTTCTACATCTTCAAAAACTGAGTTATTGAGATTCAAAAGAAAAATATTTTTCTTTTAAACCTAAAAATGAGATTCCTTTAAGTCAAAATAGGCAAGGCTCTTTGACTTCATATCCCTTCCTAACCAGAGTTCAAGAGCAAAACTAATATAAAGATTTGAATTACACCACTTTAATTCATTAAGGTCTTGAGATATAAAAAATTATATCTATAAATTAAATATGGTTGAGAGCTCTAACAATGGGGATAGAGGGGAAGTATCTTGATAATTCAAAAACAGAATAAATTTACAAACCAATACACATTGATCCCACTGCTCTGATGACACTCAGAAGTGTGCCTTCAGCAAGCTTACTAATCCTTAGTAAGCGAACCAATGGTGCAATTCCATTTCCCTCACATATTTGATTTTGATGCATTCTGCTGTCCTTACTGAGAGCTATGACTGCTTCACCTCCTGGTTAAAAAAAAAAAAAGTAAGAAACATGTCTGACCTCCAATATTCCACATTGTGCAGATTTATACATAGAAAATAACTTACCAACATACTGCATTTTAGCTGATGGTGACAAAAGCATATTTATTATAAAGTTGTATCCAATTTGTTCTGCCATATACTTTTGTTGTTTCAGTGTTTGTCCTGCCAAGGCCCAAAGCGCTACAGCTCCTTGTTCCTTAACATCTATTTGAAATGCCTATTTTAAAACATATTTCATTCATTTAATGATCATTTATTTAATACTGTAGGAATATCTTTTAGAAAATGTTAATTCTAGAATAGGTTTTAGTTTTCTTTTAACTGAACTAAGCTCAATATCAAATACTTTGTCTAAGGAAAAGGACAATGAATCATAAAACTCATACCTTGAGAAGTTTTAAAAGATATTTACTCAATGAATTTTCCAGAAATGCTCTCTGTATAGAAGGGTTGTAACTTGCCAGTGATTCCACAGCCATTGCACCCTTCACCTGGACATTAAGTTGCTTCCCTTTAAATAGAGCCACCAGAGGTGGAATGGCCCCTTCCACAGCTATAGCATTCTGTACATCCTTATTGTCACGTGCAACCTCAGCTATTGTAGCAGAAGACACAGCCTTTAACACATCTTCAAATGAATTCAAGAATCAGTTAATTAAATCTTTTTAAATGTAAGATATAAAAACACAGCATATCATTAGTTTCTCATATTATAAAATCAAATTTATAGTTCATAGAAAATTTAGAAAGTAAAAATAGAAAAAATAACTGTCCACATTCTCTCCACCCAAACATAATCAAACATTTCATTTAAGCCCATCTACTATTTTTTAATGAATATACACAAATTTAGGCAGTGCTAAAGACATATTTAATGTAGTTGTATTATAAATAACAATGCCTGCATTTCAAATTAGCAGTATTACATTTTCCTATTCTTTATAAACATCAGTGCCTTCTAAATATTCTATGAATGGGTGTATCACATTTCCCTAGCAACTCACATTTTATTTTTAAATTACAGTTGACATTTAATATTATTTTGTGTTAGTTTCAGGTATACAGCACAGTGGGTAGACAATTATATACTTTACAAAGTGGTCCTCTGATATTTCATGTACACACCAGGCACCATAACAGTTATTACAATATTGTTGACTATATTCCCTGTGCTGTACTTTACATCCCAAGGCCTATTTTGTGACTACTAATTTGTACTTCTTAATTCCTTTATCTTTTTCACTCAGCACCCAAACCCCCTCCCCCTGCCAACCATCAGTCTGATCTTTGTGTCTATGAGTCTGTTTCTATTTTGTTTGTCCGTTTATTTTGCTCTTTACATTTCACATGTAAGTGAAATCATGTTTGTCTTTCTCTAACTTATTTCACTTAGCAGAATACCCTCTAGGTCCATCCATGCTGTCACAAATGGTAAGATTTCACTTTTTATGACCAATATTCCATCACACTTTTTATCCACTTGTCTACTGATGGGTACGTAGGGGGTTTCCATATCTTGGCTATTGTAAATAACACTGCAGTGAATATACAGGTACACATATTCTTTTCAGTTAGTATGTTGGGTTTCTTTGGGTATATACCCAGAAGTGGAATTGCTGGGTCATAAGGCAGTTCTATTTTTAATTTTTTGTGGAAATTCCATATTGTTTTCCATAGTGGCTGTACCAATCTTCCTTCCCAACTACAGTGCACAAGGGTTCCCTTTTCTCCACATCCTCGCCAACATAATTTTGTTGATTTATTGATGACAGCCATTCTAACAGGTGTGAGGTAATATCTCATTGTGCTTTTAATTTGCATTTCTCTTATGATTAGTGATTGTTTCTACAAATATAACCATTTTTTCCAGATTGTTCAATTTGTTGGCATATAATTGTTTGTAACATTTTCAATAATCCTTTGTGATTCTGTGGTGTCAGTTGTTACTTCTCTTCCATTTCTGATTTTATTTATTTGAGTCTTCTCTCTTCGTTTCTTGATTTCTCTGATTCATGGTTTGTCAATATTGTGTATCTTTTCAAAGAATCAGCTCTTAGTTTCACTGATTTTTCGTACTGATTTTTTAACAATTCTGGAACAGGTCAGTAAAAGGTCAAAGGCACCCTGAGATCCACCTTCACCTGCCAGCTGCCTGTTATGCTCAGTCACTGAAAGAGCCTCTGGCAGTACATGAGTTTCATGGTGCAGGTGCTGAGTCACCAGGTAGTGATGTTCACTAGGTTGATACAGATTCAAGCTCGGTACCAGTGCTAACTGGATCTGAGGCCACTCAGCTCTTGCCTTATCTGAAACCTAAATAAAAGTAATTTATCCAGTATAATTAATCTGTATTATCTTCTAAGACCAAGGGAGATAAAAAGCTTAACTTTGAAAAAAAATGATCTTTTCTCTTCATTTTTACTATTTATAAATGCTACCTTTACAATTTTAATGATTTAGCAAATAATTGTCTAGGATGTTCATTGATTTGTTAAGTTGTAGCAGATCACAAAGGAAAATTGTTAATTCCAATTTTTTCTTAACCATTCTGAACCACTCTAAAATGTTATGCATTCAGGTAAATTGGTCCCAGAGTAGATTCATGGCAGTTTCTTGAGATTATGGATTTCTTAACATCTCCCAAATTTTAACCCCTATCTCTAGAGGTTTTTCAACTTTTTCTGAGTTTGATTTGTTTTAGGCATATGCTTTACCCATTTTTACCTGATTGATCTTCCACATATGTATGTGCACACTCATATGTTTTCATTCCTTCAATGTTTCTGATCTCATCTTTTTAATGACACACGATTGTCCTGTTCTGTGTTATTAACAAAGTTTTATATGACACCGCTATGGAAATTCAAGTATGTAACAGAAATCATACCAAAGGGTTTCAACTCCAAACTACCTGAGCAAAACTTAAAGAGCACCTTATCCATCTCAGAATGACTATTTACATGTTTTCAATGCAGAAATATGTTTACATGTACTCATTACCTTCTAAATCTGAAAAATTTGAAATTATGATCCAAGTATTTTAGATAAAGCCTGCTTTCACCATTGGGCTTCTTTCGCCCAACTCTTAAAGTTGGAGTCCCTCAACCTTCTCTTCTTGGTCTGCTGCTTTTTTTTTTTTTCACAGAGCAAACTCTCCTTAAGCAATTTTACTTACTCTTAAGAACTTTGTTATGGTTATAATCTATTCTTCCCAGTTCTCTATCCAAATCCCTGACCTCTCCTTTGAACTTTAAAGCTCAGATTATTGGGATAATTGAGTTGCTAAGAAAAGACAGCCCTCTTCCTTTAGAATTTCATCCAACTGATAAATAGACACAGGAATCGACTAGAGAGAAAAGCTTCAGCCTTATTACTGGCAAGCTTGCTTTGAGAAAAAGTGCCAAAAAGAACCTAAACCATGCATTTGTAATCACTCCATTCTTCAAACTGAAAAATTATGTAACTCACTATTCCTTTCATGGGAGGGATGAGTAACAGTCCTGAGTGGGAGATGAAAGTAGGAATTTCTACTTTTTGGACCAATGCAAGAATATGGGGTAAGAGAAAGAAAGGTTTCCCTCCCATTCTCAATTTTATAAACCCAGCAGTTTAAATTCAGGTGTTCCAGATATTTGGGGTATATTACATATTAGATCAATTCTAAGATAAATCCAGGACAATCCAAACCTGTGTTTGCATCACTTGGTAATATATGTGGTTGCTTAAAAATAATACATAAATAAAGGCTCACCTGATTCGGAACTCAGAAATGCGATAAGGTATTGGAGGCCTTTATGGTCTCTTACTGCTCTTTGATTGTTTTCATTTCCCATACATAATACCCGTATACAGTGCATTACATTTACTAGCACACTTTCTATGTCTAACTTTAAGAGATTTATCAGAGCTGAGATTCCATTCTAAAAATAAACAAAACATTTAATTACAATTAAATTTATTTAAGATGTATTCAATCTCTATTTAGAATAACATACTATATATTTGGCTTCCTTCCTTTGTTTATTGTTTTGTTACCTTCAACTAGAATAAAAGCTCCTTGAATGCTGGGATTTCATTCTGTTTCGTTCACTGTTATAACCCTAGCATCTAAACTAGTATCTGCCATATTATAAACTCTAAAAAATTACGTGTTGTATGAATGAACTGAAAGAATACTACAGAGATGTAGTAAAGATATAAATTCAAGAAAACATTCCAAAAATAAAAGCAGATGAATGTATATGTTCAAAAGTTATACCAAGTCCCAGAAAAAATAGGTAACTAACATTGATGTGCAAGTCCTAGATTTTAAAGATAAAGAATAAAAAAAAAAAAAAAAACAACAACACTGATTACATAGCAGGAGCTTTAAAAATAATAACAAAATATGACAGAATGAGGATTAAACATGTCACATCAATAAATGTTAATGAATTATACCCAATAAAAAGTAATGACAAAACAAATTTAAACATATTCCATCCAAGGTATACATTTATTCTAACTTGGGGTAGTTCTGAGAATCACTGAAGATTATAAGGTCTAAATATAGAAGACTGACTGACTAATTCTGAAGGTGGTCCTAGGGGTTTCTATATTTCAAATATATTTTCTAAATGACTGATAACAAACCAACCAACAAGAAATAAAATAAAAAGAGAAGGATGGAAAAATCCAAGTTAAACATGAGAGCACAAAGAAAACAGATTATAAACATATTTTTGGGTAAGACAGAAATCAATGCAAAAGTATTACACTTGACAAAAAGGGTACATTTTATAATCTAATTGATTCAATCCACAATGAAGAAGCGTTACTTAAAGAAAACTCTAAAAAATATTAGTTATAAATATCTATTAAAATATCATAAATAAAACATCAGCAGACATAATAAGGTGTATTTTATCTGAGGAAATACAGCATCACAAACATTGTTTGATGGTCACACAAAAAAATTTCTTTCAGACTACATATCTCAGATAGAATGGAAGTCCAAAATGGTAGTGTTTCTTATAATACCTTTTTATAAACAGCAAGAAGTAACCACATCCCCTAGAGCTAAGTGGGCATTTGGCCTGCCTTCCATTTTGCCCAGGTGACAGCTTTACTGGATATTTTTGTGGAGAAACAGTCTTCCCTGGGCCTCTTGCACTCCTACCTGTACTGTGTGAGTGTATGAAGATCGTCACAGCTCTTTCACCTGGGCCATGCTTCAGGATTTTTATGTGACTAGCAATCTTGTCTGATTTGGTAACAGCTTCCTCCAGACAAAGAACTGGCTTGCTTACTGATTGCTAACAAAGTGAAAGATTTCTTAAGCTCAAAGTTCCACAGATGCGACACAAACTCAATGTGTAGGTAGCATCCACTTGGGCCCACTGTGTCACCTTGTGAGAGCTGGGGATAGGGGAACTGGGCATCTGCTGAAGCTCATGCCCTTTGCTGTGCCTGCTCTGGTACTGTCCTGCTCTTGTTTACTTTTGGCACTATCAGATTGTGGCAGGTTTGTTCTTTGCCGTCCCCATTGATACCGGAATTCTTCCCTGAAAGTTCTGCTACTGCATAAGAACATGGTATGTCTCTTTCTAGCTTCTACATGAGGGAATGACTATCAGTCAAAATTATTTTCTATGAAAAGAACTTACATATTCGGCAATAACATCCTTGTTTTCAAGTTGTGCCATATCATACAGAATGACAGCACAGCGAGAGCTTAGTTCTGGTTCATCAGAAACCAGTAGGTTGATCAGAGCTGGAATGCCTCCTGCCTGCACTAGAGCGTGCACTACTCTTGCATGGGTGGAGATATTACTCAGTAACCCAACTGCTTTGCACTGTAATTTTATTTTGGAACCTTTTAATAGATTGATTAAAGCAGGAATGGTGCCTGCAATGAAGAGATCAAGAAAAGCATGAATTATTTGTAACCATTTGTAGTCAATTTATCATGATAAGATTTAAATAATGTTTATAGGTATTGTTATATAAAAATCAGCAAATAATTCTATAAAATTTATGTTATCACTTAAAACTACATGAATGCACTTTTCTGTCTTGTCTACAGTACAGAGCTCTCTCATTCAGATGTGTAATTTCCACACAGCACACAATCACACATTTCATACTGGTAACCATAAGCAACCTTTGAAGCACTGAATTTTGGCTTAAGATTACGGACAAATAAATTCTTTGAGCTACCATATGGTAGAGTTCATTTTGTTTATTGCATCATATTTGTGTGGCAGTGTTTGTGCAGTTATTTGAGCATTGTATTATAATTTACCCATGTTTTGTATAAGCACTGCAAAACAAAAATAAGGTGCTGAATCTAGTAAAAAGCAACCTTAGCCTGATTAATCACAACTGGTTCAAAAATCATTGGGCATGGTGAAAACAAAATCTGGCGTCAGTTGGATGCTTGTTATATCAGTTCAATGTGAAAGAAAAGAGCACATTATAGAGCACACACAAAATACTGGAAAATATAATTTTGAATAGGCCTTTATCTGAAATGTAATCTCCCTCATGACTTATTTATCTATGGTTCACTTTTTGGACATAGAACTTTTGTACATACTTTTATGAACATATTAGGGGACTACCTATAATAATTTTTTTCACTTATTCATTCATTTGACAAATATTTATGGAGCATATCATGTGTGTTCAATATTTACATTAGACTAATGGCTACCATATTGGACAGTGCAGATACAACATTTCCATCATTTTAGAAGTTATATTAAACAGTACTATTTTCTAAACAATCCTGTGAGGTAGGACCTGTTTTATTAATGATGAAACTAGGCTTAAAGAGGGCAAGCAATTAGCCTAAGTTCTAAATACTGAACTATCTACAGACTCAGGACTGCCATTACAAACCACAAACATTATTTTTAATTAAAAAAATAAATTGTATAAATACAGAATATAGATAGTTTCTAAATGATAGTAGTAAATATGAGAAGTAGTATTGTAAAGTAATTTAATGTCATTTTTAAATTTGGAAATTTTTATAAAAATGGGATTTATATAGTTTTTTTGATCCTGTGCAACTTCCATGTGGAAAATAAAAATATTGATTAAAGTGATTAACTGAATATAATATAGCTCTGTACAAAAGAGCATAAGCAAAAGATAGTTAATAAATTTTACATCACCTGCACTCAAAATATATTCCCAGTATTCATCCTTCGCTAAGCAAATTACTTCTAAGGACATGACAGCCATCATCCTTCGTTTATAGCTTTCGCACTGCAACATTTCTGGTAGGTGTTCAACAGAAAAGCACATGTTATAACTTTACAAAAAGAAGTGGAATGATTGCTTCTATTTTTGTATAGGCCAAGTGAAGCCATGAGTTGAGATCACCACCACCATTACCACCAAATGCATTCATTGAATTCCCTCTGTATGTGGCCTTCTGCGAGATGCTGAACATATTGCATACACTCATCATCTTTGAGGTTTATAATCTGTATAATTAGTATTGAAAATCCTAAACTTAGATTGGGTGGCCACATGATTCAAGTTCACTTGGAAAATAGTATACCTCAGTGGCCTGAAATCAGTTACTGAGTAAAATTTGAGTATGGGTTTTCAAGGATGTAAACTACATTATTGTCAATAAAAATTTAATATCTATTAAATCATATGTGAGGCTTTATATATTTCCTGAGTATGAAGAAGAATGAACTCAGACTCTAGACATGAGATAATACAAATATACATGCATCCAGACAATGTTTATGGTGCAAGAAAAAACACAAAGAAGTATCCTTGCTTGATTTCTCTTTACTCTGCTCTTGTACTAACAAATCTGGCTCTAGCACCTACCTTGGCTAGATCACTCCCTGGCTCTCTCTTTTAAATTTAGCTTCCACTCCAACAGCTAATCCTGAAGACATAATAAGCCCCAGCTATTTTTCTTTTACTCATAGTAGACATGGTCAATGTAAGGAGGAAGAGCTATTCCAGGGCTCAAAGCAAAGAAACAGCAGACAGATGCTCACTGGTTATTGTGTTTGCACCATCATCATTGGGACTTCCCAATAATGACAGTAGAAAGCGGGTGTTGTCAGGAATTTTTTGTGCCATTAATCTATTTCTGGTAGAAATACTATTCTATACTGAGATGAGTGTTTCAAATATGTTAGTCTTTTAAAAGTAACAGGATGGTCTCCTTAATTCCTCCTAAAAAGATGAAGATATAAAATGATACATATGCACACATATATAAACATTGAAAACACTTTCCAATATCTCTTGGGGCTGTTAATTATAATTGGAATGTGCTTCCAATACCCAGTAAAAACCAATTATTCAGACTTCTTGAGTCATTAGATTGGGGCTGAAAGTCATAAATATATCTGTTCCCATGATGAAATGAGTTGGAAAAAATATCAGTTCTCATCTCTAATTTGTTTCATTTTTTGCTTTAGTTTTTATTTTACTAAAGTAGTATGTGTTACTAATAAGCCTGAAGCAAAATATAGTGGTTCCTTGCCCCACCCTCTTCAGTCTTCTGAGTTCTCTCTCCAGATATAACTACTTTGGACACTTTCCCTATACCTTCTGTGATTTACATATCTCTATATTTCTAAATATTTATACACACTATTACCTTTTGCTATATAAATTTTAGATATCATCGGTTGACTTCATGTTATGGTAAATGAGAAATTAGCTCTTTCAATACTGCTCTGCCCTTTCCTCAGCTTCCTCTTCCCCCTATTTATATAAATATTTAAATAAATATTCAAGCCCTGACTGGTGTGGCTCAGTTGGTTGGGCGTCATCCTGCAAAGCTCAAGTAAAAGGTCGTCAGTTTGATTCCTGGTCAGGGCACATGCTTGGGTTGCAGTTTCGGTTTTCTGTCGGGGCCCTTATGAGAGGCAAATGATCTCTGTTTCTCTCATTCTCTCCTTCCCTTCCCCTCTCTCAAAAAATAAATAAATAAAATCTTTAAAAAATGAGCATCCAATGCTTACATTATGATTCGTAAACAGATATTATTCACAGGTAAGCATTACAATGTAGTACAGTTTTGCCTCCTTTCTTACTTTTGTTTTCCCTCGGTGTAATAATGTTATTTTATTTCATCTGCTTAGTTTTCTTTGTACCTATTGGTAATTCCTCCCACATTTTCCTTTTGGCCTGGGTACACAGTTTCCATTCTGGGACTCCCTTTACTGTCATCTTTGAAATTCCCTTTTCTTTTCTCGGGTCAGGCTCCCAGTTCCCTGTTGATGGAGGGGAACTCCCTCCTTAGCATCCTATGTCTTTCCTGGTTAGGCTCTGCAGAGAGCACTCTGACCGGCACTGCGAGTTCTTGAACCTATGGAGGATTTACAGTGTGAATCTGAGAGGTTCTCAGTTTTCCCACTGTTGGCCTGGAATGGTTCTTCAGGTTGGCTAAGTCCTACGACTTGTCTATCTGTTTCAATATGTTTATTAACTCTTACCTTTATAATATTTCTGGCTAGACTGTATACAAATTTGGACAGAAATCTTGAACAAAATTTTTCACAAAACATTTATCAAAATCTGAAGAAAAATGTTACTGAATCCATCACTAAAATTAGGAAGTGAGGAACAAATTGGAGGAAGTCTTTTCTACTCAAACTTTAACTTCCTTCTTATTATTTTTTTAATTTGCTTTTTTGATGGAGAGAAGATGTACTTTTGGAGAAAATTGGAAAATAAAAATAATTGTGTAAAATGTAGTCTGTTTGGGTTATTTATCTTTGATTTTAATTTAGAAGTAAAACAACATTTGTACACACAAAATACAGTTTGGTGCTATTTTTATTTCTTGTTTTAACTCAAAAATGTTTATTTCATGCTTTTTAAATATTTAAAACATGATGCATGTAATTTTATTTTCTCTATTTCAGAGTACTATCAATAATTAAACTGAATAATAATCAAAACGTTCAATTATAAAGAGATGATGTGTTCTATACTCACCTACCAAAGTTTTCCAAACTGGGAGTTCAGGAATATTTAACTCTATTATATGCTTGAGAACCTCTGTATGAAAAGTTAGCACTGATAAGTGAATTATATTATTTCCTTTAATATCTGTTTTTCTCCAGTTAGCACCCAGAGAAAATAGGTACTTAATAGTGTCCAGTGCTCCTGAAGTGGCAGCGAGTAACAGTGGAGTACAGTGATTCCTAAAAATCAAGGAACATATTATAATAATTGAACATAAATATAATATGTCAAATTTACTTTTTGTGGAACTATCCAAATTGCTATCGGAGGAAGTCTGATTTATCCCATCATCTTTCTTTCTTACATGTTATTTTTTCTATATGTTCCATATGTAATAGACTTGCTTTCCTGCTCTCCCTGGCTGTCCTTTAGTGTTTGTCCTTATACTCCTTCCCAAACTATTGGGTTGGCTAAAAAGTTTGTATGGTGTTTTCTATAAAATAAAAGACACATTTTTCATTTTCACCAAGAACTTTATTGATTGGGATATTTTGAGTATATCTGCTATCTCTCCCACATGTTATAACATTGTTCTCCATCAACGTTTCAATTTGATCGTTATCAACTTCAGCTGGTCTACCTGACCATGGAGCATTGTCTAGTGAGAAATATCTAGCACAAAACTTTGCAAACCACTTTTGAAATGCTTGATCAGTCACAGCACCTTCTCTATATACTGCACAAAATTTTTTTTTCATTTCATTTGTGTTTTCACCTTTCTTGAATTAACAAAGTATAATATGCAAAAATGTTGCTTATTTTCTTCCACCTCCAATATTAAAATGGCTACACAAAAATCCACCAATTTTGGTGTTTGTTTTTTTTTAATGCACACTGGTATGATAGCTGTCACACTATAATCTAACAAACTTGTTTTGAATGAAGTTCAAGATAACTAAGCACTACTAGATCTATCTTATGGGAAAAAAACAACCAAATTTTTTGGCCAACCCAATAATTATCATGTCTTAAAACCTGTTCAAAAGTTGATAATTCACAAAGTTCTTAGAATACACTATCTTATCTAATCCTTACAACCATTCTATAGTGAAGGAAAAAGCAAGGCAATTATTATTAGTCCATTTTACAAATGACAAAACTGAGACTCAAGTAGAGTTACAACACATTTATACTTCATGTCTGGTCCTCAAATTTCAGCTTCCTCATTGTGGTGGAAACTAATAGTTTTTCTCAAAACCCACTATCTGCTTTTGAGGGTTATAAAGATCTTTTGGTTGGGTACATGGCTCTTCACCAAAATATGACATTCCCACCTTTTCTTATGGATAGGTATGGCTGCCAGACTAAGTTTGGGCAATCTCATATTAATAAAAGTTACTGGACAACAACCTGAAGAGAAAAGGAGTGACCATTACTTTTCCTCTCTCTTTCTTCTCACGGCTAGAATACAGGCATAATAATGAAAGGAGTGATCATTTTGCACCAGGATATGGAAGCCACATAATAAGAAGCAACAAGAGGAAGTCTGGGTCCCTTGTATTGTCAAGCCATTATGCCAGCCCTCAACCATGAACCCAGATTCATAAAAAAGAGCTACATGTTTTCCTCATTTAATCTACCAATATTTTGAGGTATCTTTGTCATAGCAGCTTCAACTATCTCTTAACTAATAGATCTACTGACTAGCAATGTGATCTGAAGCAAGCTGGGTTATTTTCTTTGTCTGTAAAAGAATGAAGGTAACAACAATCAGTGAGTAGTGTTGGCCTGAGGGATGAATAAGCTGCTCAGCACAGTCTTGATACATAGTTCCTCTTTCCTTTTTCACCACATCACATCGCCTCAAACATTATTTTTTTAATCCTTATATCTATGCCTTCATCTCTTGGTGAAACCTCTCTCTCTTGCACCCTGTTCTTAAACTCTCACCTCTATCCAGCTGACCCCCAAATCTCTCCTCTAATCCTTTTTTCCTGGGCCCTGGGGAAACTCTTGCCCTTTATGAGTGAACATCTCTTCACTTTCTCCCTGTTCTACTTTAACAACTGTTCTCCTGTTGCTTTCTTTCTCCTACTCAATAGTAGGAATAAAGATTGCTGTTACTTCTAACATCATCACTTTGATTTGCCTCATTTGAAAAACATGCTATCACATTATATTACCCTATTGAGTTCCATATTGCCATTGCCCCCAGCCCAAGTTTGTCCTCTTCCACATCCTGGCTCACATACTGCCTCACCCACACACCCTCTCCTATTGCCAGTGACCTCAATATCCATGCTAAGTACCATCTGTGTTCTGATCTCTCAGTTCCTTGTTGTAGCTTCATTTGTGCTCCATATTCAAACACATTCAGCACAGTCACACTCCTCATTAGTTCCACAGAGGAGAGCTCAACCTTGGTGATTATCCTTTCTACTAATTCTTTGCTTCTTCCTTATGTTCTCCTTCTGATAGCCAATTGTTTGACCTTTTATAATCCACTGTCTTGTAGACTCCTTGTGCCGAAAGACACACTGTCAAACTATAACAGAACTGAGACCTGAATTCAGGTCTCCATGTTCCATGGCTCTTTCCAGAATCTATTAGTTAGAAAATCTATTAGCCAGAGACCCTGGTTTCCTGAAAGCTTTCTCTACACACATTTCTTTCCCAACCTAGAGGGAGGATTAATTTCTTCACTGAATAATAATGGACAGGTTATTTGAAGACCCACAAATATCTGAATGAGACCATGCCTAAACCATGTTCAGAGATTCAAAACAATAACCAGATCTTTTGAATACCAGCCAAAAATGTACCCTTAGAAGTTATACCTCCACCCTAAAAGTTGGTCCTCAGCAAAACTGTGAAACAGACACCTGTTTGGGATATGTCTCTATTTCAAAGTGATTTACTTCTTTTCAATGTATTTTTCTTCTGGATACCATGAGGCCTGTCTCTTGTTATCAAAGGCCTACCTATTTTGACGTGGAGCCCTTGGCTGCCTCCTGAATGTATGGGTTCCAGATAGGGGAACTTTCTCCTCCCTAGTCTCAGGGTTCTTCTGGGGCACTAAGTAGTAAACCTGATAAGCTAGCCCATAAAACCATACAAGTGGGAAAAGGCTGGGAAAAACTTGCTAGGGTTTACTCCTTACTCTTCCAGACAACAAGCATAGGTTAATAGAAGTTCAATCTTTTTACATTCTAAAGACTGGCGGTAGGAGAAGAGGATAGTGACCAGAAAGGATGGCAGAGTGAGCCTTACACAGCCATTCAAATCAATCATGCCAAACATCTCTTTTAGTGTCAGTGTTTGGGGCAAGCCATGAGAGCGCAAAAGTATATTTTTATAAATGCTTTATAACTTACTCAGCTGTTGCCTCAGCTTCTAGCAAACTAGGCTCCTTCCTACAGAGAATGATGATGATGCAGATATTGTCATAGAAAGCAGCAAAATGAATGGGCATCCAGCCTCTTTCTTCAGAAAGTGTGTAATCAGCTTTGAAACAGAGTAGACAGATGGTTGCTTCTAATGAGCAAGCCTGTGTGGCCAGGTGCAGAGGTGTTGGACCTAGAATGGATGGACAATCCCTTCAGTGGTCAAATATCTAACATTCCTGAAAAGCATGCTTTTTTGATATCAGATACAGAGCTCAGTATTGTGTGATACAGAAGCTCGAAGATAAGCACTAAAAGGATTAATTTAGCCAAGTCTATATTTCTTTATTTAACTCAGGACATCTAACCATTAAAAATGAATAATTCTTTATATGCTAAGAATAAATAACATTGAACGTATTAAATAATTGAAAAATTAAGTCAATGTGTTAAATAGTCTTGGGATAAAATAAGCTATTTCTTGCTTAAATTATTTTTCATTTAATTCAAACATTTTGTATAAGAGATAAGATCCTTTGAAATTAAAAAAAAACAAAAAACCTCACTCAAAAGGCTTCTATGTCACTAAAGCCAGTGTGCATTTTTCAGGTCTCGTCTTACTCACCTTTCAACAGCAAACTGACCACATCTGCCTCTTTTAAATGGTTTCTTGCCTGGGCTTTTGTGATGTCATGCCATCCTATTTTTCTCCTACCTCTCTGGCTGCTCCTTTGCAGTCTCCTTTAAGATTTCTCATTGTCTGCCAAAATCAGTTTTAAGGCTCTGTCTTGGTGCTTTTTGTCTTCTCAATGGCTTTGCTTACCAACCTATAAGTTGGTGACTCTCAGGGTTATTTCTCTAGATCAGTTTTCTCTCCAAGTTCCAGACCTGTATCTCCAACATCTGACTAGGCATGTCTACACACAGCCTCAAACTTCACATATTCAAAACTGAACTCCTATCTTTCCCTCCAAACCTGGTCCTCTTTCACTGCTCCTTGTGAAAGTTACCATCATTCAGCCATCCAGCTTTACAAACTGGAAACTTGAAAGTCTCCTCGGCACCTTGCTTTCATTTTATCTCAAGGTCATCTGATCATGAATATAGGCAAGAAAATCCATTGGCTTCAGCTTAAGCTGAACCACAAGCTAGCCCTCACCCCCCAAAAAAACTCACAACTTACACACCTTGTTTTCTTCATCTGGGCCTTTTTGTAGCTCCTCCAATGTAAGGTGATTGACCACATACCTCAGGCTGCCCAGGAAAATATTAGTCTCTGTTGCCCAAGAAGAGTGTTTAATAGTGCCCCTTCCATTATCAAGTCTTCCTCATTTTGATGATGAATTATCCATATCCTGTCACCCTGGGCTATTCCTGCTTTCATTTCTCAAAAAAAGCACGGTTTTTCTCCCGACTCAAAAACTTTCAGTGGCCTTCTGCCTGCTTTAGTAGTCCAAGCCTTATATGATAGCCTTGATAATCTATAATATCTGAAACAAATCTATTTAAAGCTACTGCTTAGTTTTACCTGTTTCTGGTTTATCATGTAAGGAGCTTAAAAGTCATCACCCCATTCTAACCTCAGTAAACAGCCAAACAAACGGAAAAATCAACAACTCCTCTTAGATCTGCTAGATAAGAATGCTGCCCCCAAAACTAGGGAGAGAGACAGGCAGATTCTGAGAATCACAGTTTACTGGAGCAGAAACTCAAGAGCAGAAACCTAAACAGGAACCACTACTGGGGGTAGGAAGACCTGAATTGTAATTGATAAATTGCTGGCAGCTCAATGAGGACAAATCTGAGTTAAAATTTCCAGGGGACCCAGTCAGAGGGAGCCCTACAATTTAGTGGGTTTTACCTCTAGGTCCTCACAGTGAATATCAGAGAAAAAAATCCCCTCTGCTTCCAGCAGGGGGAAGAGAAAAGGAACTTTTGAAACACACCAGAGCATTCTGTTTTTCTTAACAAGGCCTGCCTGCAGGAGAAACTATTTCACCAGAGCCTAAACTGAAGGTGTATCAGAACCTTACTGATCTGGGGGAAGGAAATACTCAATCTGGCCCCCTCCACCAATCCTGACCGCCCTTAGGTCAGGGAGAGCACTGACAAAGGCGTGTGAAATTCACAGTCCAGGAGCACAGGAGAACAGGCTCCCCAAAAGACTGGAACCTAATGAGAGGACTTAGAACATGTTGGTTCTTTTCAACCAAAGAGAAAACAGTAGGCTACTCTCAGCAGGAGAAACATATCAAAATGACCTGAAGAATTATTTTTAAACCACAGCAACCTCCCCTCTGATCCTGTCTCTCTCCTCTCTACTTCTCTACAATAAATATTTCAGCACAACCAAGGGACAGGAGCACTATTCTAATAACCCCCCTCTTACTACTTTAAAGTATGCTTAATAGAAATGCAGAATCGTGGCTCACACCCTGGCCCTTTTAATAAAATCCCTGGCTGATTCCTATGAACTTCAAAGTTTATCCCAGAACCTCCCAACACACATATCTGCAATGTCTGATGACATTTATGCTTGTCACAACTGGGGTTAGGGTTGTCACTAGCATTTAGTGGGTAGAAGCCAGTGGTACTACTGAACATTCTAGAGTGTACAGGATAGCCTCCCACAGAAAAGGATTATCTAGCCCACAGTAGCAATAGGGCTTAGGATGAGAAACACTGTCCGAAGTCATGCTAGAATCAGGGAAGTTCTGGCGGGGTTTATGTAGTCAGAAGACCCTATTCTCTGGTTGAGAACCGTGGTCTAGAGAATAAATATGTATTTCCCTTTTCTCTGAATTTCTATAGTATATCTCTCTATATTAATTATACCAGTGATTGTCAAATGCTACCCTGCAGTTCATCCCTGCATGCATTCATTCAACAACTATTTCCTGAGTACCTACTAATGCCAGGCTTTCTTCTGGGCACTAGGATACCATTGCAAAGTAAGCCAAATCCCAAATCCCTGCCCTTTATGGAATATATTAAAGTGAGGGAGACACACACTAAACGAACAAGTACTATTATACAAGGCAGCCATAAAATGATTATTAGAAAATAAAAAAGAAGAGAGAGCAATAAATGTAGGAAGCACACTATTGTTATTCAAATGCAAATTCCTGCAGGGTAGGCGGGCCAGGTAACCTTTCTTTTCCCACCACAGGCCCACTCACCCTGTGCTAGTTGTTCTCTCTGAGAGGTTCCCTCTCTGAGGCCCTGGCAGGTCAGCTGTGTTCCTCACCAATGCACGGTTGCTGGTGTGGTAACTACCACGTCCCTTTACAAAAGTCAGGTCTTTGTAAATGGTTTCTTTAAAAATAAACCCCCATTGAATTATCTAATATGGAGTATGAAGGTACAGCCATATATATATATATATATACATATATAAAATAGCCTTTAACATTTTTTCTCTTTTCCTCATATACAAGACTTAGTTCAAGCCTTGCCCCTCAGTCGGCAAAGACTCATCCCTCAGACCTCATAGACTGTTTCTGTCACTAGATGGCAGCATATCTAAATAATAGTAACTGGTTTTTGTTTGTTTAAGATATAAAAACCACTTTTGGGTCTGATTTTGTAAAAATAAGAAGAGGTGACTGCAAATTTCACAGTTAAAAATGACAAAAAAAAAAAAAAAAACCCACCCCCAAACTGAGGAGGATATGAATAACTAACAACAGGTAGAGAAAGTTTATACTTCAAAATGTATACAAAACATCTTTATATGATATTCTCATGAGACAGAGCATTGTGAAGATTACAGAATATAAGAAAAGTTTTAATATATGCAATAATGTTTTAAAATGCACTGAATATTTCACTTTTGTCTTACCATTTCTTTCTTTTTTCATGTCCATTTTTGATGACTCTGTTTTAAAAGGAAATGCACATAGAAATATGACTATTAATATATAGCAGTTTACTAAATTAGTCAAAGTAGACTCATATGAATAAGAGAAAAAAAGAATATGTGTACATACAGATTACATCAAAGAGGATTGATGTAACTTTCGGTTAAGTCACCTGGGCATGTCACGTGCACCTGACCTGGAAACGCTGCTTTTCAAGTGGTTCATCAAAACTCACAGCTGAGGTAGTTTTGTGTTGGTTAAGTAATAATAAACATTGCCAGCAAAGTTAAACATTTTCTATACTTCAAAATCTACCCAATTCTCAGCCAATGGAAATTCAAGTAGTCATAGGATGAATGAGAGACTCTGATTTATAAAAGATTCTTTTTCACACCAAAAAGAGCTTAAAATATAACACATTTTTAAATAATAGCTACCTATTGCATTTCAATTTGATTGAATTTTTGCTCTAGTTTAAGTTCATTCTGTATTAAATATTTTAATCAATAGGCGCATCTTAGTATCAAAACAGTTTAATTAGTGTCACAGAATTTATTAGTAGTCAAAAGGATTAAAGCAGAACATTTTGTTTTGATGAGTGAAAATTTAATACAGCTTGTTAAGATAGCCAGTGAAAATATAAAATCATCTTTTATTGACAATATTGTTGCATAAGCCATTCCTGATGCATTATCTCTATTTCTCTCTTCATTTACGGAGGACCTTCACTCTCATTTTCAATTTTATTATTTTTGTACTGGTTAAATATGTTCCAAAGACTATATACATATGTAGGTATAGCTAATAACCAGGAAAATTTGCTTTTCAAAGTTTAAACAGAGGTAGCCTTAAAGAGGTCACTAATCCTAAAAGTTAATATTATGGAGAAAATTTTTGTTATAAATATAATTTAAGTTTATGTAATGTGAAGAAACTATCCCCTGGCTGAGAACCCTGGATAGAAATGGGTGTTTTGCTAAGATCTCAATTTCTCTCCCTTTTCTCTAAATTTCTATAGTAAATCACTGCACATTATGCCAGTGATTATCAAATACTAGCCTGCATTCGTACATCTATGCATTCATTCAACAATGACTGCCTGCGCCTGTCAAAGCCAGGCTTTCTTCTGGGCACTAGGATAGCCGTGGCAAACAGAGTAAACCAAATCACTGGCCTGCATGGAGCTTACCTTCAAGTGATGGAGACACAATAAACAACAATAGACAGGAATCAATAAGTGATACTTGAAAACTAAAAGGAGCCCTTATGAAATAAATGAAACAAAAACCTCACCTTAGCTCTAGGTACCAACAGCAAATTTTAGCCTTGTCTAAAATTGACATGCATTCTTAATGTTGAATTAGGATAAGAAAAAGCAAAAACATTTAGAAACATTTTAAAAGATTTAAACACTTGGCTGTACCTTGGCTCAACATAATAAAGCGTCTCTGGTTGACATTGAAGTTGGCGTAGCACAGCTGACATACAATGGCCACTCTGTTGTGCAGAGCAGCGTAATGGAAAATAGCATAACCAGCCTCATCAGAAACATTGATTGTTGAGCTTGAGGTTTTACGGCTAAATGTGTGGAAAACAGCAGATAATCCTCTTTCAACAGCAGACTTCATACCAAATGGGATATTCTAAAATTAGTAAGGAGGCCAGAATTAGTTTTTTTCAAAATACCCATTAGGTTTGGTTTATGGAAAAAAAGAACAGTAAAATATATTTATATAATCTCATGACTGGTTCTCAATTTCTGTAGAATTTCTGTAGAATTCCACATGATCCTTGTGGAAAATGTCTAACTGGGAAATGATTAAAGTTGTTAGATCTATTAAAGAAACATCAAGAACTTTAAACATTATTTTTGAGAAGTCCCCCCCCCCTTTTTTTAAGGGAGATGTTGCAGATACTTCTTTGGAGACAAATAGAATAGGGTAAACAGATATATTTCTGAAATATTTTAAAAACAAAGGGAGATCATTGGGTTCCTTCTCTGGTTTAAGAATATAGCTCTAACTTAGAAGTCTAGAAACTCAAAATATATAGCTATAGAAATACAGTTGGTGTTCCCTGCTCTAGGTCTCAAAATGAAGAGGTAAAAATGTCTACTTTTCTTTGAGATATTCTAACTGCTTAACATTTAAATTTTTTACTTATTTATGAGAGGGGGGGGGAAGAGAAAGAGAGAAAGAGGGAAACATTGATTTGTTTTTCCGCTTATTCATGCATTCATTAGTTATTTCTTATATGTTCCCTAACTGTGGATAGAAAGCACAACCTTGGCATATCAGGACAATGCTCCAATCAACTGAGCTACCTGACCAGGCTCCAACTACTTAATATTTTAAAGTTAAACTAACAGGTTATTAAATTTTAAAGAGTGTAGACATTAAAACAAATAAATGGTAAGTAAATACTAGTGTATTCTTTGAAATTGGTGAGCTCACCATTTAAAAATCAGTTCCAGAAGCTATACATCAAAACTTGTTGAAGCAGAGGCAGAGATTTGTTTCAGGATGGGAGGTTTGCTCTTTAGGTTTAGTTTCCAGGACTGAATTTGGCCTCTACCATTTACGAGCTACGTGAGTTGGGAAAGATCCTTAACTCATTGCACTTCAAATTTCTCATTGGTAAAATAGAAATAATGACAATATTACCTTGAAAGAGTTTGATGAAAAGATTTATAATAGTGCCTGGCACACAAAATTAACACTCAATAAACATTAGCCATTATTAAGATTATTCACAATCCAGTTCATTAACAGGTTGTTTTGTAACCCTGCCATATATTTATAATCCAGACTTGTATAGCTTTGCAGCTGATAAAATGTGGAATTTTTATGTCATATTGAAAACTTTACTTAACCTATCATTTATCCCTAAGATAAAAATTTGAGACATATACTTACTTATGATATATAAATTCTTACACAAAATTATGTGGTAATTACTGAAATACCTTGCACTTCATAGCTTTCTTGAAACCAAATTTTTTCTTAAATTGTTCATGTAATTGAGCATCTGTCAGTGGAAGTCTTTTCGGTCTTAGATTTTTCACTATTTCATTTATGGCTCCCCACCACTGTGTCTTATATAGTTGCTGATAGAAAGTCTCAAGTTCAAGATAGATCACATAGTAGCTATAAAAACATTTTTACAAAGATAAATTTTTCTGACTTTGAAATGATTTGCTACTTCTTTATATGCTGGTAAACTTTATTTTTTTAATAACAATTTAATATAAAAATATAGTTTAAATTGTACTTGATTGTAAATATTTAAATAGCATGGTTATCAATTGTTATAAATCAAGTCTTTCTATAACAAGTGTCTTCTCCATATCAGATCTTCTAATTGACTCTGTCTTTTCCATGCCAGTGACTAGGGGCATTGCCTAAAAATCACTTGAAGCCCTAACTCTTACTCGAAGGAATTCTAGGCTTACCCTTTAACCATCTGCTTACTCTCCTTTTACAAATTTATATATTAACTCCTTTAATTTAATTATCTCTCCATTTGCTTTTTCAAGTGTTTACCTCAAGTCTGACCTGGAATGATGATTAGGTAATGGCTCCTTGACTTTTAGTCACTGCAGCAGGGGACTAGAGAAAACCCCAACCCACCAGATCCTTGAGACATAGGCAGACAATAGCCAAAGTCTCCTATCAATCTGGAATAGAAAGGTAACACAACTTTGAGTGACTCTGTCCTCTGGGTTTGCTTATTATCACAGGTGAAAGAAAATGGTGGCCTTTCTCCAATTCTGCCCTTGAGATACGTTTTCCCATCCCTAGATTTCAGTGGTAAGCACGTCTGTTAGTGGGAAGCCTCTCACTGTTGCCTGGGTTTCTGCTTCAAATGCAACTATTTACTGCTGTAAATACAGTATTCTTGACAGATCATCCCCTCCTAGGGCTCTTAACTGCTCAGTGACTATCAGTTCTCCTAAGGATGCAAAGAAGTTTGTTTCATTATGCACATTTTTAGGGAAGTGAGCCGGTGACTGACTACGCTCAAAAAACTGGGGCCTATGGATCAGTAAGAGGAAGGTCTTAGGGAAACACTCTGAATGAACTAGTCAGAGACCAATATCCCCTTCCTTGACTTTTAGTTCAATCCCAGGTTTCTGAATATTATAGACCTCTGCACAGATATAGGCTTTTCTGAGGACCTGTTCACATTTAAGCAAGGTTGTCATTCTTCTTATCCACCAGCTTCTCTAACAAAAAGAAACTAGACCACAAGAATGGAAGCTACAGGTTGTATTCACCCACACCTTGCAAATACAGTGCCCAGGTTGGTGGTGGTACTTGTCACCTTCTCCATGAACCCCAACATATGGAGATGCTACTGTCATCCATAGGGATTTTCCTAACTAGACCAGCCTCTGAAATCAAGGAGCAGGTGTTCTGAGTCCAACTCAGAAGGCTCTCAAATCACAGTGGTGATAAACTCTAGAACTTTAAGGAGCTGTATGGATCAGACTGTGTTAATTATAATTGCCATCTCTGAGGATTATTACCCAGAATGTATCAAAGTGCGCAAAGGAATGAAATATAACACTTAATACTTTGTTGAGTTTATATGTCATTTAAGGGGGGGGTATTATTATTTTAAGATCTCCATCTTAAGGTTTTAAGTTAGCCTTTGAATTTTGACACTTTACAGTCTTCTGCCTTCAACAAGATGTGGCTACTGTGAATAATTACTGAAAGTTCCTTACCTTTTTCCATTCAATTCCATGACTGGTATTGAGTAATATTCTTTGTATCCTGAATCTTCTACAAATGTTTTAGCAGCACAATCCCATATTTTTTCTACATTTTTCTAAAATATAAGTAATGTTAGTAAAAACTTATCTTTAAACAAAGCTAAATATGGCAATTATGATGTCTTTTAGATTAAATTTTATACATGTAAATGACAACTTTTAAAAATACAATATCCCCCCAGATCCTAATAATAACTGCATGCATCAGAGCCTTACTTTGGGAATGAAGAAAAAATGTAAAAGAAAAGAAATATAAAAAAGGTTGAAAAGCAATGACAACTGAAATGTATAATATTTATACTACATTCCAGATGAAGAATTATTATTCTAAAACTCTAGAGAATTTCTGTAATAATACTAATCTTTGAGGAAAATAGGACATGCAGTGAATGGTCAGGGATTTCTATTATATTCTTTGGTTAACTATTTGAGGACACTTAATTCATGTGTGTTACATAATGTATGAACAAATTAGTGAGTTGGGAAGATAATCATTTGAGAGCTGCCTAGTGTCCATAACCAACAGAGACTGTTTCTGGATGGAAAAATAGGATAAAAGAGGTGTGAAATGACAAACCATTTCAGGAACGATAATTTAAACCTTAAAATCTTCCAAAGCATTCTCAATTGAAGGGGTGGTGATATCAAATTCAATTCCTCCATGAACATGAAAATACTGATCCTCTGTGTAATGAAAATTCTGGCACTTAAAATCTTGCCCATAAATAAATGGAGGCAATTCTCGCTCTGTCTTGACCTTGTCATCTGCAAAAAGGAAAACAATTCTTTATTTTAAAAGTGTAAAATAACACATAAACAATCATATTTTGGAAACCTAGATTCTCACTTATGGAAACGAAATAAAAGTTCCACATGAAGTGGAAAATTTGGCAATTGAAGTCTACAAAATTATTTATGCTCTTAGTGTATATTTTAAACATTAAAATATATTTATGACATACATTTTGGGCATTTTCTGTAGTTTTATTGTACAGATATTCTGAAAGAATAGTCAAAACATTATTCTACTTATTGATTTCTATGTGTGAGCTCCAAATATCAGAAAAGATTTGAAACCTTGTTCCTTAGAGAATCTTTGGTTAAATTAAAAAAAATTTACCTGAGTTAGTTTAGCTAGAAAGCGACATTAAAAAGGAATAAGGGGGTATCTCCCATATTACAAAAATAACCAGCCCACTTTCCTGGAAAGTATTAAAGCTACACATAAACATTTAATTAAAAAAATTATTTTCTAAAATCTCAGTAGGGATTAGGTTTGTTCAATATTTTGACTTGTTAGCAGACTATGGTTTCATCAATATAAAGTATATAATGTATTTTTAAAAATGTAAAAGGCACACGAAGAAAAGTACAAAAAATAATAATATGCCCTGACATCACTACCTGGAATTAACTATTAACATATTTGGTTTTAATAATCCAAGTAATGAAACATTATCAATCTAGCTAACATCCTCTTTAAGCAGCGCCCTCTTAATTCCACACATGCACCATCCCCTTACCCCTACCCTTGAACAAATATTGTCATGAACACATTTTTAAATAGTTCACAGATATGGATAATCTTTACCATTTGAATGCTCATGATACAAATTTTCATTAAGTAATTCGCAGCATTTCTACTGAAAATTTGTCATCTGAATAGAAAACCCAAATGCCTGGGTACCAATGAAAGTGCATATATTGAGTGCTAACTTAGGTGGTAGGAATAGTTTGCACTGCAATCCTCTTGGATGTCATATAAGCATGGTCCTATTTCAGGTCTCTATTTTCTTACATGGATCTATTTGTTAATTACAGAGCTATATATTCAAATTTTTAAGTATGTTTTCATCTCTTTTTCTGAAAATTAAGACCATTCATGATCGTTTAGTGGTTCATATTAATTTCAGAATCAATTTATAAACTTACATGAAAAGTGTGATAAGGATTTTTACATAGAAGTGTACACAGAGTTTATAGAGTAATTTGGATGAAATATGATATATCCACAGTGTTATCCCATCATAACATTGCATATTTCCCAATTTTTCAGAATTTGTTTTAAGACTTTTAATAGCCCTTATAATTGGTACCAGTTATATATATCAAGTATATTTAATTACTTTGAAGGCATTAAATCTTGTTTTTTCTTTCTAACATTCCTGGACTCACATACTAAAACAGAATTAAATTTAAATATAAATTTAATATATATCTATATTTTAATTTGACTTTTGGTGATGCTCACCTGAAAAAGGCTGAAGCAGACTACTTAAATATGGAACTTTCATTTTCTTTTTTAAACCCAGCAAAAATGGAATCAGAAAGCATATTAATTTTAGGTATCCTATCCCTCTTCTGATTTCTTTTTTCTTCTCAAAGTGTTTTTGAATAACCTTCTTTTGAAGATACAATCTTTGCTGTAGTCTCTGGTAGGTACAAATATCAAGATGATCCTGATTACATTTTATAGCATTAGTAAGCCAATAGGCTGTTTCAAATATAAAAACATTTTCACACTGTTGAACTTGAGTGGTACTGAATGTCAATTTTAACATAATATTTTCAGCATATTTCATGAATACAGCTTTTTCCTCGGGGCAATTGGGATTATACGTTGGATCTTCATTCATGTCTTCATCATAGATTCCATTAAAGTCTGGATCCTTTGTAATATCAATCAAACCTTCACAGTGAAAAAGAAAAATTTTAGGTAGTGAAAACTTCATATTTAGCTTCTACGTAAATACACAGACTAAACAAAGGGGTTCATCTTGAAATCGTACTAACATGACAGTAAAGGGATAATGAAATGCCAATAAAATTGTTAAAGTGAAAAACAGTCGGATTAGTGGTAACTAAGCAGAGTAAAAAGTATAGAAGCTTGTAGAATTAAAAACAATAGTTTGTCATTCTCTTTAAAGGAAAAGAAACACAATACCATGAAAACAATAATGTAAGTTCCAACTTGAAATCAGGGAAAATATGGAAGAACAAGAAAATGCTATTTTCCTTGAGGCAGGGAATCAGCATCTGATTTGGATTAAAAGTGTAATTTGCTTTTCAAACCCTATATTACATATTTCTTGATTTTGCTGATAACAGAAGATAAACATATGCAATCAATTACTTGCCTGCTAATGGTGATAAATCAACTAAGAATTAAAACTTAATTTTACTCACATAATATCCTGTTACATGTTCTTTGCATTTATAATGAAATTAAAGACTTTCTTGTCAGTAACACTGTCTTTTTATAGTTGCATTTATGAAGGGATTAAGAAGTACAAAATAGTAGTTACGAAAGAGTCACAGGGCAGTAAAGTACAGCATAGGGAATATAGTTAATATTCTTGTAATAACTATGCATGGTGACAGAAGGGAATTAGAAATACAGGGGGGAACACTTTATAAAGTATAGGATTGTCTACCCACTATGCTGTATACCAGAGACTAATACAAATAATATTGAATGTAAACTGTAATTGAAAAATAAAATTGAAAAATAAATTTAAAAAATAAAATAAAGATAGAATAGTTGCATTTATAATGTTATCCTTAATCTAAGCTTGAGAAAACAGCCTAGAATCATAAAATACAGCTTTCAATATAGTGTGGAGTTTGTCTGTAACACTACACCTTAAAGTGTAAATGATACATTAATGTGCTCCTCCTTCTTGTTCCTTTTTTTTCCCTCAAACTCTATCTGTTTATCTATCTCTCCACAACACTCTTGGATTTTTAATGGCCACTGTGATTCATCTCCTTTTTGCAAAGTTAGTAAAATAAATTATTAAGAGTTTCTAAAGAAATTAAAGTGTTTCTGATAGTTTTAAAAAACCTACAGATGAGTCCAAGCACAGCTGATACTTCTAAAATTTCGTGGGTTGGAGTGGGTTGGAGTGGGTGGGAACAAGTCAATTGTCACCACAGAAATGCTCAGAAATTGAAAGCACTGAAGGACAGGTCATAGTGAGACCCCCAGATCACCTTTCCCAGATAGCACAGCAGGAAGAAAGAGGGGAGGGGAAGAAAAGAGAAGGGATGGGAAGAGGAGGTAGAAGAATAAAATGGAGGGAAGAGCGAGAGCAGAGAATGGGAGAATGTATTTTGGAGAGCAGAAAGTGCCTAGAGAAAAATCAGTCAGTTGAGACAGGAGGAGGATGACACCCTGGATGATGGGCTCTTCCCTCAATTCACAATTATTAAGTGCCGCTGAGACAGCCATACTAGACTTAATCTCTCAAGATGTGCAACAACCCTTCATGAAGTGAAATGATTCAATTCATTTAATGCAATTTAACAAATATCTGTTGATGTTTACAATGTGTCAGGCACTGTTAGGCACTAAATATACAGGGATAAACAAGGCAGGTAATGGCCCTTTTTTCATGGAACTTACACTTAGGCCTATTGTTTACTTGTTCTTGACATCAGACTTACTTTTGTGTTTCAGCAGGACATAAAAGCTCAATGAATATTCATAAAATGAATAAATAAAAAGTCATTTACAAACATATATGTATATTTTGTGCATATGAATATGACTTCTGATTTAGCTATCAATGACAGAGAAGGAAAAATAAGAAAATGATTCCATGAAACTAACTTACCATATTAACTGCAGTAAATATTATAAACAACTATATGCCAACAAATTAAACAATCTAGAAGAAATGGGTAAATCCTAGAAACATACAATTTTCCAAAGCTGAATTAGGAAGAAACAGACAATCTGAACAGACTGATTACAACTAATGAAATCAAAGCAGTAATCAAAAAACTTCCAACAAACAAAAGCTGTGGACTGGATGGCTTCACAGGTGAATTTGACCAAACATTCAAAGAAGAGCTAACAGCAACTACTTTTCTCAAACTATTCCAAAAATTTCAGTAGGAGGGAAGACTCCCAAGCTCATTTTACAAAGCCAGCATTATCCGCATTCCAAAACCAGATAAGGACACTACAAAGAAAATTATAGGCCAATAGCCCTGATGAAAATAAATGTTAAAATCCTCAACCAAATATTAGCAAACTGGGTCCAGTGATACATTAAAAAGATCAGGAGCCACGATCAAGTGGGCTTTCTTCTGGGGGTGCAATGTTGGTACAATATCTGCAAATCAATAAATGTGATAAACCATATAAACAAAATGAAGGATAAAAACCATGTGATTATATCAATAAATGCAGAAAAAGCATTTTATAAAATCCAGCACCCATTTATAATAACAGCTCTCAGGAAAGTGGGAATGGAGTGAACATACCTCAATGTAATAAACACCATATGTGACAAACCCACAGCCAACAAAATACAAAGGGCAAAAACTAAAAGCATTTCCCTTAAGATCAGAAACAAGACAGGAATGTCTACTTTGACCTTTCTTACTCAACATAGAACTGTAAGTCCTAGCCACAGTAGTGAGACAAGAAGAAGAAATAAAAGGCATATATATTGGAAAGAAAGAAGTAAAACCCTCATTATTTGCTGATGACATGATACTGCATATAGAGAAACCTAAAGATTACACCAAAGAGCTACTAGCACTAATAAATGAATTTAATAAAGCAGCAAGATACATACAAATATCCAGAAATCAGTTGCATTTTCATACACCAAGAATGAACTATCAGAAAGGGAAACTAAGAAAACAATCCTATTTATAACTCATCAAAAATATATACCTTGAAATAAATTTAATGAAGGATGTAAAAGACCTGTACTCAGAAAATTTTAAGACACTGAAGATAGAAATTAAAGAAGATATAAATAAGTGGATGCATTAAATATCCACGTGATCATAATTCTTCCGAATTTATTGAGAAACTAAGAAACAACTAGTTGGGTTTTCAAGGTATTTCCTTTAATAACCACATTTACATGGACAAATGAAAGCTGGTATTTTTCAGGTACTTTTCTCCTCAATTACATGTCCACTTCAGGTAAAAGTGATTCATTTACACTTTACTTACCATTAAATGTTTCTGTTATTAGCTCTATTTAACCAAGGGAAATCTGACCAATTATGGGACAAGAGTAATTCTTTCCTCTTTTAGGAAGACAATGCAAAAACTTCTTGCTGTATTATATATCAAAGAGACTGAATAAAAATTTAAAATATTATTTTTTTTAAGATTTTATTTATTTTTAGGGATAGGGGAAAGGAGGGAGAAAGAGGAGAGAAACATTGATGTGAGAGAGAAACATGGATCAGTTGCCTTTCATATGCTCCCAGACCTGGATGAACTCGCAACCCAGGAATGTGCCCTAACTAGGAATCCAACTGATGACCTTTCACTTGGGGATGACGCCCAACTGAGCCACACCATCTAGGTGACACTTTATTTTGGAAGGATGAGCTGTTTCCCTTTTTCAGTTTCAGATATGATAAAATATATATATATGTAATTAATTGCCAGGCTCTCTCCTCCAGTCAAGTTAAATTCTAATAATTTTTATTACCAGAATGGAGATTTGTTTGTAAGCCTGTGACCCAAAATTATTTAGAAAATTATTAAATATATTTGATCAATGAAAGTCATTGGAAACAGTGTCATATATTTCCCGTTTCACTCTCCTTTCCACGTGGCCTGCTGCAAAGGAACCATGGGGAAAAAATCTTCTTAAAGTGTCAATTTGAAAAACTGAAATGTCCTAAAGGGGATGCACCAGGATTTAGTGACATCTATTGTTTATATATAATCATTAGAAAATTATTGCTATGAGAAGGGAGAAATTTAAAAATTAGGTAAATCAAAGATAAATACTCATGAAACCAAATGCTACTAAAATACCAAAGCTTGGTATTTATCCTTAATTTCAATTCTTATATCATTCATTTTTGAGGTTTATAAAAATGACAGTGTGGACAGCTAACTAATCTGGTCATCATTTTGTTACCAAGTTTGAAGATTTTTTTCATCGCACTCCATCTATCCTTGGCTTTGCTTTGGATTTTCTTACTTAGGCCCTGTAAGACAAAAACTATAAACGGAAACCCTCCACCTGGTCTCTGAAATCTGATCTACAGAAACTGGAGATTAAGATGAGAGAGGCAAGCCATTTGACTTAAAACATAACTTTTGGTGACATTGAAAAAATTACAATTTTGTTGAAAGGATTCCTTGGAATTTAAAAATTCACTTTAAGAACTGTGGCTAAATACCTAAAACTGAGCCATACACAGCATGAATGGACCTGGATATTGTTATTATTCTAAGTGAAATAAGCCAATCAGAGAAAGATACGTACCAAATGATCCCACTCATAAGAGGGATCTAATGAACAAAATAAGCTGATGAACAAAATAGCACAGAGGCATGGTTATGTGGAGCAGACTGAAAGCTGTCAGACAGGAGTCGGGTTGGGGGCTGAATGAAAGAAGGTGAAGGGATTAAGAAAACACATACCTATATCTGTCTGTCCGTCTATCTATCTATCTAACTCATAGACACAAACAATAGTGTGGTGATAGCCAGAAGGAAAGGGGGTTGGAGGTAGGTGAAGGTGGGCAAAGGGGGATAAATGGGGACAGAGACTTTGCTTTGGGTGATGAATGCATGATATAGTGTGCAGATGATGTTTTGTTGAGTTGTACAATTAAAACCTGTATGGTTTTGTGAACCAACATCGCCCCAATAAATTCAATTAAAAATCTCTTTATCACACACACAACTTTTTTAAATGGCTTCTAAGAAAAATGAAATGTGTTAATTCTCTTACCTGCTGAACTAAACTCTGCAAAAATATCTTTATTTGTTTGAGGCTTTCCATCTGGATCAATGTCCATGATGGTACGCCACAGTTCAGAGAATCTGACTCGTTTTTCTTTGGGCATGTATATTCCATGCCACAGTGCTTTCAGCATGTAGTCAATATTGATCAGAATTTGCCCAATTCTGGTATCGTAATAAGCTGGGGGTAAATGACAAGAAGAACTCTGATCATAATTAGCTTCTAAACTAATTGATGGAATTTGATTTAAGCAATAAATTCCAACAGACAGCTCCCTTATGATCTGATGGACTTCTCTATAGTCTAAGAGGGCAGTAGGGTCCACAGGAGTCAGCAGGATTGCAGTGCTGAAGCCTACATTATTCATCTGACTCATAATTCCACACGGGATATCCAACTGATAGTGTATATCTTCTTTGCCAGACAACCAGCTAACTAGTGCAGTAGTTAGCAACTCTTGTACTTCACTCCGATCATATTTTTCAAAAAAAGCAGAAGCATTTCTCTGTACTGCTAAATTTTCCAGGTAGGTTTCTTCATCTTGAATTTGATCATATCTAGGTAATCCTTTTTTGGGTAATCTTAACATTTCTCATCAATTCTAGTGTGTCCTTTTTGAATTTTCTGTAATTAAAAAAAGCAATAAAATTATAGTGACATACCATATTATATTAGTTTCTAGTGTACAGTATAGTGGTTCTACATTGATATACTTTACAATGTGATCACCATGATATGACTAGTAACCTTTTGTTACTGCACAAAGTTATTATATTATTGACTATATTCCCTGGGCTGTACATTACATCCATGTGACTTATTTATTTTAATAATAAATGTGCCTCTTATTCCCCCTTCACCTTCTTCACCTATTCTCCCACCCTCCTCTCCTCTAGCAGCTATCCATTTATATTCTGTACCTATGAGTCTGTTTCTGTTTTGTTTGTTTATATTCCACACATAAGTAAAATCATACAGCATTTCTATTTCTTTGTGTGATTTACTTCACTTAGCATAATACCCTCTAGGTCTATGTTATCACAAGTGGTAAGTTTCCATTCCTTTTTTATTGCTAAATATTTTCCTATTGTGTTGTTGGACACAGGATGTTTGCATATCTTGTCTATAGTAAATAATGCTGCAATAAATGCAGGGGTGCATATATGTTTTCAAGTTAGTGCTTTCATGTCCTTCAGATAAATACCCGGAAGTGGGATTCTTGGATCATGTAGTAGATCTATTACACTTTTCAATCTTAAACCAATTGCAGAGCATAAGAAGGTTGTAATTTAAATTAAAACAATTAAAATAGTAAAACCTTTAACATTAATCATGTTCTGCCTTTCTAAAGAAGTCAAACGATACTAATAAGTATGTCAAAAAGAAACGTAAGTTTATACATGAGAAGCTAATGTTGCATACCTATTTTTTTGTTGGAGAAGCTTTTGGGCATATATTGGTTTTTTATTTTTATGTTTTTAAAGCAAGAACATAAAGATCTGCTTAAAAGAAAAGGAAAGACAAGAACTGCCTGCTTAACTTTCTATTTTGTGTAACTAATTTCTTTTCTGTTCCTGGAGTAATAATAATCATAACCATTATTTATTGACTATCTTCTATTTGTTTAACTGTTTATGCACAATATTTTATTTCATTTAATCGCCCCCTCCCCTTTTTAAAAGTGATTCTCAATATTCAGCCCCCATTGAAATCACCCATGGACTTGTTAAAACAGATTGCTGGACTCTACCCTAGAGTTTCTGATTCAGTCGGTTGGACTGGGACAGAGAATTTGAAGTTCTGAAAAGTTAAGAGGTGATGAGAATTCTACTCAGAGAGTAGGTATCCCCACTGTGTAGACACAGAAGTGGAGACTAAGAAGGTCACAGAATGTGCCTAAGGTTTCACACATTCAGAATCAGGACCAACCCAGGTCTGTTCATAAGCAAGTCCAAGACCTATGCCCACATGGACAAGAGAAAGGGGAAAAGACAAGAGAAAAGGTAGACGCCTACTCTGAAATGATTGTTTTCTTGTCCTGGAGAGGGAAGCTACGTCCACACGGGTCCCCGGGATACACCTGGGTCTGGTGATAGTGGTCATCTGGAACGGCTTCTCTGTAGGCAGAAATCCTCCGTCAGGACGCCCGCTTGGGCAAGGCTGGGGAGGCCTGCTCGCTCCGTGTGGGCGCCCTGAGCTCTGTGAGCCCTCCACCTACCCTGCTACCCATGTAAGTCAGAGCTGTTGGCCCTCATTGGGCCTCGAGCCTGGGCCACCATTGATGACTGCTTAGATTCTTCCGTACACGTGCCCCACCCACCCCCAACCCCGCCCCTCTTTAGAACTCAGCCCCTCCCCATTCTCCTGTTACCTCGCCTCTATTATTTTCTACTTTCACTATTTGTCTCTGCAAGGAAAACAAAAACAGAGTGGCAGAGGCAACAGCGCCAGGCTCTAAAGGTTTTCCTGAGTTTGAATCCCACCTCCATTCTCATTCTTTCATTCATAGATCGCTTATTAGACACAGGCATTGTGTTGGGAGTTGGAAACCCCGGAATATAAGGCAGACACAAAGCCCCAAGGAGCTTACAGTTACACAGGTGATCACACGGATTTATTTAAACAGTGCGATAGATGTCAGATGTATGGACAGCAAGTTAACCAAGACCATGGGCTGGGAAAGGGGATGTCAAAAATCATAGTCTTTAAGAGATTTCTATGTTTAAACGCAATCATGAAGCATGAACAATATATGTAAATTCCTCTACTTAAGCTTTTTGTTCAGGTACCTAGATGGTTTGTTTCAAGTGTCTCAGATCTTCATTAAGATTGTTCCTTAGTTTAAGGATTAACATAGAACTTTATTCCAGTGTTTATGGAATTAACTACCAAGAAAAAACGAACCAACAAACAAACATGCACACAGAATATCCTGCTGGAGCATAAGACCTAAGGAGGTTCCACCAATTAGGAACTATAAATGATAGATGTTTTTAGTACTGAACTGTATTCTCTAGGCTGCTGGGCAAACCTCTAGGTTATTCACTCCCAATATGAGCAATGCCAAATCGGTGCTCAGTACTAGACACCTGAAGTTGTCTGCCTCTAGGTGGAGAGGAAAGCTATTCATGAAATGTCTAAATCTGGTTTCAACACTGCAGTCACCAGGGAATAAACTCAGGGCATGACAGTTTTTGACAATTCCATTTGTTGTATATGTAACCTAATATTTCTTTCTGTGATTAAAAGAATCAAAGTATGTCCATATCCAGAAAGCATGTCAGCCCGAATTGGGGCTAGATCTCCAACAGTGATCTTGGTATGGTGGTCACAGCTGAATAATGTGGGTGGATGTCAGGTTGGAGTGGAGTTGGATGAACAAGGTGAAAAGATGAAGAGGGTGAGTGTGGATGGGAGGCAAGAGATGGTAAAAAGAGGAAGATAGAGGACCAGGGATGTTTAAATAATCATAGGAAGGATACTGCAGCAAAAAAAGCTGAAAATGCTGGAGAGTAGCCTGTCCAGAAAAAGTCCAGCCATTGTTAATATAACGAGAATGGCTTATGCAACATCAGTGTAACCTGGCAGCCAAGGAGAGTGTACCGGAATGTGCATGGGTGAACAATGATGACTTCACTGTACTAGTCAGTGGGGGCGGTAGACTCCGTTGAGTGGGCAGGTGCTCTGTGTGGCCCCCATCCCATTCAAAATGACTGAGTGAGTAGTCATGAATCTGAATCAAATTTTGTGTTAGGCTTGAACATTCCTCTGTGGAAACTATTTGATAATTCACAAGGTTTTCAGGGACAATGCAATGAGTGCAGCACAAATAAAAATGTGGCACAAATGCTTGAGAGAGGGTCGAGAATCTGTTGAAAGTGACCCAAGTTTTGGAAGGCCTGCAACTTGCAGAACACCTAAGAATATTGAAACCGTGGGGGTTGTAATCAACAAAGATCAGCAACTGACAATGTGAGAACTAGAAGCTGATCTGGGTATTCCAAAAACCGTGTCTGACATTTTGGCTCAGGATCTTGGCATGAAACATGCTGTGGCAAAATTTGTTCAGTGGCTTCTGCTACCAGAGCAGAAGGAACATTGTGCTGCAGTTCCTAATGACTTGATTCAAACTGCTACCAATGAACCAGATTTCCTCAAGGTCATAACCAGAGATGAACTGTGGGTCTACGGCTATAATCTGGAAAACAAAGGCCCAGCCATCCCAATGGAAGTCGCCTGGTCTGCACGCCCAAAGAAGGTGCGGCAAAGTTGCAGCAAGATCAAGACCACGTAAATTGTTTTTTAATGGAGAAGGGCTTGTCCATCATGAGTACACCCCTCCAGGCCAATTAAAAAGGAGTACTACCTCTTCGGTTGAGAGATGCAATACAACAAAAACAGCCACAGCTATGGGCAACTGGTGACTGGCAGCTTAATCACAACGCACCTGCTCACGCATTGTCTCATATAGTTTTTTGTTTTCATAAGATCACCCAGGTGACTCAGTCCTCCTACAGCCCAGATTTGGCACCCTGTAACTTTTAGCTTTTCCCAAAACTAAAATCACCTTTGAAAGGGAAGATATCTCAGATTGTCAATGAGATTCAGGAAAATGCTAGGCAGCTCATGGCAATTCCAACAATGAATTTTGCAGTGTTTTAAACAGTGGGAGAACTTGTTTGAGGGGGGCTTAGGTGTCATTGGCCTATGTACAATGCTTTTTGTATCTTGTATTCTTCAACAAATGTCTGTATTGGTCTTAGTACATGGCTGGATACTTTCTGGACAGGCCTCGTATAAAATTCCTGAAAGGCAGGAAGGATTGAGATATAAACAGGTGGAGAGGCACAGCTTTGTGATGGGTGGGCTGACACATTTCCTTTCCCAATGACAAGAAGGGAGAAAAGATAGGTGTAACCTACAGGTGAGTTAGAAGTTTTGGTGCTAGAAAGTGGAGACAGTTCTCAGCTTGATGACTGATCTATGAAAAGCCCAGGTCACGAGCTGAGATTGGAGCAGAGAGGGAGGGAAAAGATAATGTTTACATTAGTCTTCGAAAGTTCTCAGAGTGGGAAAATGAGTTGTCTAAAAAGATGTTAACAGAAGCACCAAGTATTGCTCAGGAGCGTGAACCTCAAACATTGTTTCGCTTCTGTAAACCTTAATTCTTTCACCTGTCAAACAGGGTCCCAAGTAAGCCATGACCCTAACAACAAATTGAGTTACTTTTGGATGTGGTTACCATGATGAGAAGAGTCAGGAAAAGCTGCCTTCTGTTGCTGGGGGGACATTACCACGGAAGAGTTGAAAATAATGTTAATATCACAGTTTAAAATATCGAAGTTGTTCTTTCAAACATAACCATTCTTTCTGTAGACTGTCAATTTGACTAAATTGGTTAGAGTAAGTTATATAGTTAAGTAAAAATTCACATAATGAACTTTAAAATTACTACATTATACAGCAGCAGTGTTTTATTTTTATATAATCATTTTTCAGTAAATGTTATTACATGTGAAATATTATGTTTTAATCTTCAATAGAAAGGTTTTCTAAGGAAATGACTTGGAGCCTTCCACATTTGTCAGATGCCTTTTCATTATTCTTTTCCATTTTTGCAATCCTGGATCCAAACTGCATGGCGCGTTTTGGCAGGAGAGCAGAGGCTGTAAGACCAAGTTCCATTGCTGCAAGACGCAAAATTAGTTTTTCGCCAATTCCACGGGGTAAAGTCAAGTTTGCCTTTTCCCAGACTGGTAAGGAATTTAGAAAGGAGACAACATTTTCATCCAGAAAAGGAAATCTAAAATAAATAAATAGAAACACTATAAAAAATTAAATCAATTTGTTATAATTACTTCTTTTGCATTTTATTCAATGCTAAAATTCACAGTATAAAATTAATTTTTGAGTGTACTATTTTTCTCAATTAAAAATATTGTGGTTATTCACACAATTTTGCAGCTAAAATTTAATCACATTAAAAAAATATTTGACAATACAGAAGTTTAATATGTATGCTACAAAAGAATTTTTGCCTCAATAAATAAATTAGACCTATGGTATCAAGGAATAATTTCAAATTGATTCAAAATATATGTTTAAGGATGTCTTAAAAAATAAGCATGGTCTTAACTCAATTATTCAGCTTCTATCTAATCTTTATCATGTCTAAAGAAATTGAACTTTATAGTGATATGAAACCAATACAGAAGGGCTCTACAATCCTGAACTTGTGAAACATTTATTTACGGTAAAACTTTATGTATCAAACCATTTTAATTACATTTAAACCATTTAAAGTGATTTAACAGAACAAAGTGTTACACTTTAATAAATAACTGCTCTTTTGGCTTTCCTGTTTTCCTACAAAATTCTCTTTTTGTTTAAAATATTGTACTTTAACACTCTTCCAATTCCTCAAAATGCAATACAGTTACAGTAATGTTTGTATTTCACTATATTTTATTCTAGCTCAAGTAGAGAGACTGAAAAGGTTAAAGGCATTTATCATATGGAATTTTATAAAAATGAATTGTAAAAACATATCTAGATTAAGAATCTAAACAACAGATTACTATTAATGACATACAAAAAAACAATTTTTTTACATTTAGCCACTATTAAATCTGTTTTAAACATTTTTCATATGTAATTTTACTTGAGAGTATCATATGGAACCTTCAGAATGAATTAACTGTTTTTACTGAATAAAATAAATTCCTTTCCTCTGATTTTGTTGAAATAACAGACTGAATTTCTCCCCTCTCATCTCTCTCTCACTCAAACAAACACACACACCCTTCAAAAGAAAAACATTTTACAGACTTTGTATTGTGGTATTATCTCTTTATAACGTAATTTTGAAAATTATGATAGAATAATGACACAGTGGTCAAAATTTTACATATGTCACAACTGGCAACACAAGAATGATAATGGTGTAAAGTCAACCATAGCTCAGTGGAAGGAGAAAAAGACTGAATTAGAGACAAGGAAGAATGAAGTATCAGAGTAGATGTATTAGGATGTTCTAAATCCCACAAAGCTCATTGGACTCCCTGTCCTTGTATGCTTGTAATAAACTACAACTTAATAAATTAACCTACTTGAACAAATTTCTTTTTTATAAATAACTGAATGAAACAACTTGCTTTGCTGCCATCTGAGTCTGCTGTGCAAAGCCAAAATATTATCATTGCTACCGTTATTCACTTGAATAGTCTCCAAAGCAAAAAGGAACCTAAAATCTCCTTTTAGTCTATAATTTTTATGAAATTACACAACACTTAAGAGAACTGGTGTTACCTTGCTTCTTTCCCATGATCACTAATAACTCTGTCATCACGACCAAGATTTCTAGAAGAAATTCGACCCAGTTCCATCTTGATTTCCTTATTCAATCCTTCCAGCCCATGTGTCTGAAAGCAGATACGATGACGAGAATAACCTGCAAGTTGCTCATCTGCACCAATTCCAGTAAGAACAACCTACAAAGGTTTAAAGAAATCCATACAAAAATGTTATCTACCATACAGTAAGGAAAATAAGGTAAAAGGTTAAAAAAATTATAACCTCAAAGATAACATTTTTCAGAGAAAATCCATAAGGCAAAATCATAAAATAGTAATATATGCCCAATTTTTAAAGTCATATACATTGTATTGTAGTTTAAATGCATCTAAAATATGCTATATTTTTACAACCTAGATGCCAAAGCTTTAAGGGCCAAGATTAGGTCTCAGGAATTCTCCTAAGCAGAAATATTGTCATACCTTTGCACTGCTCTGATATGATTTCACCTCATCCTGGGTCACTAACCAACCAATTCCTCTAGAAGCAAACCATACTGCACACCCGATGCTATCATCCAACACTGTATCCAAGGGCTGAACTAAGTGGCATATTCGAGTTCTTCTGAATTTTTGCAGTTCTTCCAGAGAAACATTAATTTCAACAAAATTCCAAATCCGGGAAGGGTTAGCGGTTTGCAGTTCCTTTAGTCCTGCTCTTCCTGTGATTCGATCTGGTACAATGAACTGTTTATCAGAACTAGCAGCAGCAGCATTTTTAGAAGATTCTTCAGAAGGTACTTCACAATTTTTCTGTTTCCTCCTTCTTTTGTTAAAACTAGTTGGTACAGTCTTTCCTTTAGTCATGAAAGCCACATTAAGAAGATCAATTGGTTCATCTACAGGAATATGATGGTCAGCAAGGGTTGCAATAACCATGGAATCAATACCCCCAGAAAACAGGATTGCAACATTTGCTTTCCTATCACAAGTTGTCAAAACTTCACTTGGTGCCAGGTACTCATCCCTAGATAAAAACAAGACTCGTCTCTTGACTGCGATACTCAGGACATCAATGAACTGCTGAACTACTTCCTTCATGTGTCCATCAGTAAGAAAGACTTGAAGTGCCTCTCTTGTAGGTAAGATATTGGAATTATTACCGCAATGACAATCCAATGAAGCTTGCGGCAACATCATATTTAAAGGAACAACAGGTTCTTTTAGATACAATTTCGCTTCATCTGTTACCACTGATATAAACGGTGGCAAGTTTGCCGAAATTTCAGTCAGGCTATCAACACTTTCTTTAATAACATTCTCCTTAGAAATGTATTTCCAAGGATACAATTTTAAAATCACAGATTTGGAAATGGAAGTAGATTTGAGATTGATTCTGAAAATTCCAGAAGCTGGAACTTCTTCCCATTGATCAGCCTCTTCAGATGTTTGGGCGCCAACTGAAGAGAGGCAGAAACTCTGACCCAAATTACTAAAATGCCAAAGCAAGCTACGGCGACCAAAAAAATCCCTACCAAACCATAAATGATGACTAGATGCTTGATAATATATAAAAGACCACGGACCTTGAACTTCTGAGAAGAGTGACAAAATATCAGATTCATTCTTACAAGAGGAAAGATAATTAAACATTATTTGAGTATCATTCTCCTTAGCTTCAACCTTTATTCCACAAAAGACCTCTCCATTCCACAGGAACACATTGCCTCTTTCATCTTCCATAGGCTGGGCAGTCAAAACACCTCTTAAGTGAAGGACATGACCAGAAAATAAACACTGGTAGTTAACATTAGACTTCAACAACTTTTTACTACTATCTGGTCCCCGTCGTTTAAGATTACACAATAAATCCTCTTTCAAATCTTTGCAAAAATGTTCAGTAGAAAAGCTTACAGAGCAACAAATGCCACACATTATTATATGAAATCAATTTGACTATTTCTTGATTTTGGTCTTCTCTGAGTTTTCTATTTCTTGGTATTCTTTTTTTAGCTCATCCAATATATCTGTGGGGGGAAGGGAAAAGAATATTAAGTAAAATAAAAATTCTAGCACTTTTACTTAGTAACTCACAGGACAATACATTTACCAAGATCAAACCATTTGAGTATAATGCAGTGTATTAGTGCAAATAAAAATTTACAACAGGTTTGTCATGATGAATATTTATCTTCTAGAAACATAGTTTCTGTACATTAAATGCTTATTTTGGCCCAGGTACAGGGCTATGCACTTCATATATGCCATCTTATTTAAATCCCACAGGATTTTGGAGGCTCAAAGTAATTCATGCAAAGTCACAAAGGTTTCTGAAAATGGTAGAATAGTTTTTCATACTAGATCTGTCTCAAATGTTAAAGCACATGTTAATAATTAGTGCTTTCTAACACACTTATGTATTTTCATTTCTTTTATCTTTATCATAAACTCATCTTTGGAAGGCTAACTTGAAGAAAACCAAACTACTGCATTAAATTTATTAACAGGTGTACCACCACCCAATTTTTAGATATATATTTAAACATTCTGATATAGATAGTATAATTTATGTACTAACATGAATTTCTACAGAAAGACTTTCTGTGTATTTCTATAAAATAGAACAAAAAAACTCACTTTTGCTTTCAGAAAGCATTTCTGTTCGGTCAACAAGAAAGAATATGTTGCTGTTCTGTTGCTGCCTATATACTTCCTGCAAAACATAATTTAGCAGCAGATGTCAAAACTCTGAACCCTATTATTACATATTCTTGAACTTCAGTGACGTGTTCAGAACAGTACCTTAGAAAAAAGATAAATCCAAGTTACCTGTTATCCTGCCATTGCTACTATTAACACTGAGATGAAACACATTTTATCTCTGCATAAACCATACTATTTTTAACAAAAAAAAGTCTCCTATAAGTACAGACTTATAACTTGATTTCATCAATGAACTATATATACTGAGAACTTTCTTCTTATTAATGTGTTCTTTTACAACATTACTATATGGATATAACATATTACAATTTATTTGGTCATTCCTCAAGTTTTAGATATTTAAGGTGTTACCAACTTTCAACTATTATAAACCTATGCTGTGATGAACCTATGTGTAACTAAATCTCTGTGCACTTCCATGATTTTTCCCTAAGTATCAATTCTTATGAATGGAACTGCTGGGTCAAAGTGTTACATACCTTTAAGGTTTTGACACATTCTGCCAATTTGCCCTCTAGAAAGTCTCTATTAATTGTGCCTTAACCTCTGATATTCCACAAGTGACAAAGTCAGAAATATCTGTCAGTTATCAAATAATCTGTAAAATATTTTAAAGGGTTCAAAATAATTTCTTGCTAAACTTTAAAATGTAATTTTTTGAGAGTATAACTACACATGATGCAGTATATATTAATGAAAATGGCATTAAATAACCGTGTAAAATATTTGGAATATTTATGTAAGAAAATGGGGACTTGGAGGGGAAGCAATTTATCTTCTTTGTTTTTAATAATTATCCCCTTTCCCTTAAAGGAACAGTTTCTTCTCAATGTATTTAAAGTTCATTTATTTTTAAAGAAAATAGCAAACAAGTTCAAAATAAATATCATTAGTTACTACAGCTCCAAGATACCACAGTACAATTAGTATCATTTGGTTCAAAGGTAATGTGAATTTCATATGATGAGGAAAATATATTATCAACTATGATTAATATATAGATATTATATATTTTCTCTTGAGCTGAAAAAATTAAGATAAATACATCTATATTTAAATAGATATCTATATATTATCTACATAAACATATACATATACATATAATCTTGGATACTTCATGTTTACAATGTAAAAAGATGCTGAAATATTATAAATATTATATAAAACTCTTATAACTTTAGCATATAGTTAATAAGATATCAAACCCTCCCACATATGATTTATAATCACTCTGATGACTTACCCTGTTCTTCTTCAGGTTAGAAAGTTCATCCACAACAATTGTTTGTTCTTTAATCTATTAAAATAAAGAAAAACTTCTTAAATCAGGGGTTCTTAGAGTATGCTCAACAGGGGCCCATTAAAAGTGGAAACGGGATAACAGGCTATAATGTACTCATTGTCCAAATGGTCAGTTTGTGACTACAGATTCTTTTGAGCAGCAGCCTGTGTGAGGGTGCAGGTGTGGAAAAGTTGAAGCGGAAACAGTGATTAGACTCACCAGGTAGTTAGACAGCCCACTGTGTCCAGATGGGGTTGGTATCGGTAATCAGCATGCATGCAAGAGCCAGTTACTAAACAAGAATTATACCCTTTACTTAAAATAGGCCACATGCACCAGTTTTTCAATGATTTTGTTATGCCTTAGCTTTTTAAAATAAAGAATAGCAAACAGAAAGAGGAGTGGGCTACTTCCTCCTGCCCCAAATGCCAATGCTTTTCTTGACGTATGTACTAAATGGTGCAGCCAGGTGGTCAGAACATGCAAGTAGTACTAAATGCCCAACCTGGGGCGGTAAGACCTATCACCTTTCCTCCTTGCTTGATTCCTCTTTGCATGTCAAAGACTGCAGGCACTGTAGAAGGAGACCTCACTTTTTATTAGTAGAAGAGGTCTCAACCAAGTGGAAACTAATTTTTTTTCTCTTTTCAGTAATGGTAGTTATTTTTGAACATGACTAATTACATAGTATCACCAGTGCCACTAAAACCAGGTTTATAATCTCTGTCCTACCTCACACACCTCAGGGAACTGTCGTCCATGAGTGTAAGGTGGCTTGCTGTGGTACAACAGTAATCAGAGTGGGCTGTGTGTGACTTGAAAATTCAACCCACCCACGAGTCTGTACCCTTCTGTTTTCCCAGTTAACAGTATTGTCACTGACTATATTGAGCTGAATTCCAAGACCGAATTTGTACAGTCCCAAATCTGTGTTTGACCAATGCTCTTCCATTCATTTTAGGAATGGCAGTATATATATTTCACTTTACTTTAAACAAGTAAACTGAAATAGAGGCATTAGAGACTTGTCCAAGATGGAATTATTAGTTTCCGACACAACCAAAGACTCTAGGGGATTTAAAACCTCAATACATTTTTCAAGGTTTAGTCTGTTAAGGGCAGGTAAGATTTTTATTATACTGGCTTCCCTCTCCCCTCTTTTGGGTGGAAGAAGGACAGTCACACGTTTTAAGATCACAGCTCTGGCGTAAGCGGAGAACAGACTGGAAGAAGGTAAGGATGGTTGAGAGGTGGTTCCCGAAAGTAGGTGGATGAAAATGGCTGGTTTGGGATGGTTCAGGGTGTACACGGTGGTAAAGGGACACATATGAAATGAGCTTCAGGAGGCGAACGGATAGGACTTCGTCGTGGTGGACATAAGGATGGCTCCAAAGTTACCGGCATGCACACCTGGATGGACGGTGGTGACACTTCCTGAGCAGACTACGGGCGGCGGATCTTAGGTGGGCGGTACTTATTAAAGTTTAATACCAACCAAATCTCTGCCCACTGCCAATTGGGTCTAATTTGGGGGCACGTTTCAGTTATCTCCCTTAACTGTAGCTGTCCAGAACTAAAAATAAAAGGTGCAAGGCAGCTGGGCAAAGCCGAGACCCGGCCTTGCTGCCGCGGCGTCCGGTCCCGAGCCTGCGGGCCCCTTGCTTCCTCCCACACTCACCTTGCTGCTAAGATCCTCTTTGTGAGGCGCCGAACTGTCGCTGGGGACCAGCCCGGCGCAGTGCTCGGGGCGCGCCTCCCGGAAGGGCAAGTCCATCGAGCACAAAATACGAAAGATGGGAAGCCCGCTGGTGCAGCAGCAGGAGAACCCTCCAGGGCCCACACTCAGTGTTGAACGATCCCCGGGACTCCACCCACCTACGGTTCCCTTTCCCAAGAGTCCTACAGCTGCCGTCTGCGCGCTCACTAGAACGCCTGCGCAGTTCAGGTCTGGCTTGGCAGCGGTTCCTTGCGCGCACGCGCGCGCATACACCGATGCTTAAGGAGCGCGTGAGCAGAGCCGGGTGGTGAAATCTGATAGGTCCCGGAAAGGTCGGCTCCCGGTCTAAAGTAGGAACCCTTTTGTGACCTCTTCACCGCCTCGGACCTGTAGACTGTAAGTTGAGTGCGCCCCCCAGTGGTGTATATAAAGAAGAGAAGCGCAGTAGGAATAGGGCTTGATAATGGGGTTGGCCAAAAAGTCTGTTTAGTTTTTTTTGTAAAATGAAAGACACATTTTTCACATTTTTCATTTTCACCAATAACTTTATTGATTTGGATATTTTGAGTATGTCAGCCATCTCTCGTGGGTATAACATTGATTGTTCTCAATTAATGTCTTGATTTGATTGCTGTCAACTTAAACTGGTCTACCGAACTGTGGAGCATCACCCAGCCAGAAAGCAGCACAAAACTTTGCAAACCACTTTTGACGTGTTTGATCAGGCACAGCACCTTCTCCCATACACTGCACAAAAACTTTTTTCATTTCAGTTATTTCTTGAAATAATAAAGCATAATATGCCAAAAATATTGTATATTTTCTTCCATCTTCAATATTAAGATGGCTACACAACAATTCAATTTTTACAAGTTTTTTTATGTGCACACTGGTATGACAGCTGTCACAATACTATCTAACAAAATTGTTTCAAATGAAGTTAAAGACAACTAAGCACTACTAGAGCCATCTTATGGGAAAAAATACTTTTTGGCTAATATTTATTATCTAATATGAAGCTAGCCGAGATTTAAGAGACATTGTTAGAAATGGAACTGTGCAGACTTAGTAAGTTGTTAACTTGTTATTAGGGTTAAAAGATAAGTACAGGATACCCAATTAAATATTAATTTCAGATAAATGAACAATTTTTAGTATATGTACGTCCCACACAATATTTGCACTGTCTCATCCCTGTGGGAAAAATTATCCAAAACTTGGAGACAGGCAAGAGATTACTCGCTGTTTTTCAATCCTTTTCTGGGCTTGACTTTCCATTGACTGGACTCCTTTTGATTCTGTATGGACAGAGGTTAACCTGTAGGTTTTTGTGTGGCAGAAATGAAAATAAGTTCTATTTGGAGGACCACATAATCCTATAGGTTACAATTTATTGTGCTGTGAAACAATCAGTTTTGTATCAAATCCTGCAATCGTAGGCTAACACTTCTTTACTAACATAGGCCTAGCTTTTCATAGACTCTTTTAATTGGTCTTAATATCTTACCTGTTTCCTCATTAATTAATGAGTTGAATAAAATTTTGGCATATGTTCATTTTATATTTGCATGAGAGACCTGATTTTATATAGTGGCAGTGATTGGGAATTTGGTTTTATGGTCTGATCATTTGGTGATACCTGTTGGCTAATGGAGATCTAGTTTCTATTAGAGGAGCAATGACAGAGAATCCAGTTTTTTCATCTCTTTGTTTGTCCTTTACAAGATCAAAATAATTAAGAATTTTGTGTCCTCCAGAAAGGAGAACAGCTTTTTGAGATCTGGGCTGGTGAATTTTTGTGTTTCTGTGTTGATTTTCAGCTTGGGATTGAACTTGTAAAACTGAAGCTATAAACTCTCTGCATGTCTGTATGTCTCATTTAGAACAGCTTCTATATCTTGTTCTGCAAATGTAAAATGTTTTTATACTTTTAGAGGGTATTAATAAATTCCATTTTAATTTCTCTTAAATTAAAGGATGGTCTATAGGCATAAATATGCACTTGTATAAATCCCAAAATTTTTAATTGAGAATATTTTCACAATTATTTAATAGAAACATCACATGATTGATTAGGTTAATCCTTATTTGATTTCTTAGCCAAATTAGACATTTTTGACTATCTGTATCCAATCTCTAAATGTTAGAATTAATCAGGCCTTTTTTTCTCCATCTACAACCTGATCTTGGGCAACCTCATTCACTCCTGTAACTTTTAATCTATCTAAAGGCTAACAGCTTAATTTGATCCTCACCCTACCTCTCCTCTGAGATTTAGACCTATACATCTAAATGCCCATTTTGTATCTTGACATGAATGTCTTACATGCATCTCATTGTTAACATATTCCATGTTTATATATATAAACTTATCATATAAATTATATATATATATACACACACACACACACACATATATATAAATCTGATAATGGGAGACAGTATATCAAAGTGGTTGAGAACATGAGCTCTGGAGTTATATCTTATACTACTTACTAGCTGAGTGAGTTTGGGCAAATCACCAAACCATTTGGAACTTCAGTTTTCTCAACTGTAAAATGAAGGTTAAAGGAAGGAATGAAGGAGATAATTCATTTAAAGCATTTAACATAATAACTGAAAAATGGTTGCCATTACTAACATTGTTATTGTTTTTGTTCTTTGCCCAAAAATAAATCCTTTAAGTAACCTACGAAGTCTCACCTATGGATGGATACTCATTTTCACCATTCATATCCTTTTTTATATTCTTGTTTAGATGGACTATTTCCTACAACAAACCAAGCTGCATCATATCTCAAGGACCTCACACGTTCTGGCCCAGGATACTTTCATTCTTTTCAGTGTTAACTGTCATTCTTTCTTTAAGTTTTGGTTTAAATGTTAGATCCAGAGAGGTTTTCTTGATTTTCTGATTTAAATTAGGACCCCCCTCCCCATTTTCTGTCTCACTGAGAGCACTTGGTAACTATGCACATTTATTTGTGTGATCACCTGTTTAGCTTACCTCCACGAGGGCAGAAACTGTGACTGTTTTGTCAGGCACACTAGGTCACTATTAAATATTTGCCAAATGTGTGGGTGAAGAGTTCTATTTTCTAACCAACCAGAATGTTATACTCCTATCTCTAGGAATTTGGGAAAAGGACAGGTTAGTGGGGGACAGAAGGCAGATATTAAGAAAAAATTTCCGGCGAGAACCTGGAGCTTCTAAAACACCTTATTAGAACATGTTTTCAAATAATCAACTAAAATGTTTTCAGGCATAGTTGAATAGATTTGAATAGGTTATGTTAAGAAAATATAACCTGGATTTTGAAAGCAATTTACCATTTTCTTTTAAAAAGTTCTGTTACTATATTAATGTATTTGAAAAAAACAATAAGGACAGGGATGAAAAAAGACAGATGGAATAGAACAGTCCACATAATGCAAATGTAATAGTCATTTTTATTGTGCAGCTGGAAAGTAGCTGAATTCTGGTGTTTCTGTACTTAATAGCAAAGGGTCATGTGTATGTATTAAGATTTCAGGGTCTTAGTGCAGAGAGAAAGTAAGATAATTTTGCCAGCTATTTCTATTATTCTTTGTATTTCTAATATAAAATTAAGATGCATAACAAACTGGAAGTTAATAATGACGATGTTGGGAAAGAAAATGGTTTATTCATAATTTTTATTTTAAAGATCAGTTGTTTGTTGTAATCTATTCTTATCAAATTAAATAATCAGAAATGTAATGTGTAGTGTTAATTTTTCTACTTGGTAATGAAAATATGATTAAATACTTAGGCAACTATTTTAATGAACTCTCACTTATCTACCCAATGAAAACACTCTAAAGCAATCAGGTATGATTAATCCAACAACACAAAGTTATATGCTTTTATACTTTGCATTCATATACACATGTATATGAGTTGACAACAGCTAAATTTATTGGGAAATTATCACTATAGAGCATGCACTGATTTTAGAACTTTACATATTTTAACTAAATTCTTTTTTTAAATTTTAAACTTAAAGTTGACGTTGAATATTATTTTATATTAGTTTCAGGTGTACAGCACAGTGGTTAGACAATTATATAATTTACAGAGTAATTCAGATATATGCCCTGGCTGGTTTAGCTCAGTGGATTGAGCGTCGGCCTGCGAGCTAAGTGTCGCTGGTTCGATCTTCCAGTCAGGGTACATCAGAGAAGGAAAACTCTGACTCCAAAAAACCTCCGCTGCCTTGCGGCATACCTCTTCAGGGGAAAGGCTAAGGGAGTAAACCCCGACAGAAAATCCGGAGCCGGAGTCCCTAAGGCGGTTTGACATTGTAGTCAACACCGGCAACTCCTGCGGCGCACCTGAACCCAAGCTGTATCGACTCCGTCTTTCCCTTGGACCCTTCAGCTGCGAAGAGAGGGGGGGTCTGCTGCATGGGCAACAGCAGACCCTCCATATTACCCTGCCCAGGCTCTGTAGCTTCAGCGTCATCACAAGATGTCGATTCAACACGGGAGGAGACAGATACCATGTCACTCCCGAGTCGGACTGCACAGCCATTCTCGGCGGTGCAGATAGACTCTTAAGAAGCTACACCATCGTCTCTCGAGACGGACGGCTGCCGATATAATTCAGATATCCACCTGGCACCATACATAGTTATTAAAATATTATTGACTGTATTCCCTGTACTGTACTTTATATCCATGTGACTATTTTGTAACTACCAGCTTCTTAATTCCTTCACCATTTTCACTCAGCCTCTCAATCCCTCTCCCACTTGGCAACTCACAGTTTGTTCTCTGTATCTATGAGTCTGAGTCTGTTTCTGTTGTGTTTGTTCATTTATTTTGTTCCTTAGATTCCACATATAAGTGAAATTATATGGCATTTCTATTTCTCTGACTTATCTCACTTAGTCTAATACCCTCTAGGTCCATACATGTTGTTGCCAATGGTAAGATTTCATTCTTTTTTATGGCCCAGTAATACTCTATTGTATGTGTGTACCACATCTTCTTTATCCACTAGTCTATTGATGGGCACTTAGGTTGCTTCCATATCTTGCCTATTGTAAATAATATTGCAGTTAACGTAAGGGTGCATATGTGTTTTCGAATCAGTGTTTTGGATTTCTTTGGATATATACCCAGAGTGGAATTGCTGGGTCATAAGGTAGTTCATTTTTAATTTTTTAAGGAACATCCATACTGTTTTCCATTATGGCTGCACCAATTTGCAATCCCACCAACAGTGCACACGGGTTCTCTTTTTTTCACATCCTCGCCAACACTTGTTTGTTGATTTATTGATGATAGCCATTCCAACAGGTGTGTAACTCAGTTCTTATAACAGCACTATGAGAGGTAAGTGCACTTAATCTTACCCCATTTGACTGATCAGGACTCAGAGAGGTTGGTTAATTTACTCAACATTATGCAGTTGGTAAGTGGGAAAAGTGTAATATGAACTGAAGCATACTGACTCCTGATTTGCTACTCCAGGGTTTATTGCCTATTGTATTTGGAATTCAGCTAAAAACAAGTAATAAAACTACATGAGGAGGCCTGGCTGGGAGAAACTAAAAAGCAGTTAAATTATTTCTGGATGCCTTCTCTCTTTACGTATTCCTTTTTACTTTTTACTCCACCAGATGAGGAAAAAAACATAGTTTTCAAATGGTTTCTGGGAAGGTTGCTAAATGTTCAAATAGGATAATTGGTACTAGAAAAGTTTACTTAAAAGTGACTATATTTAACAAAAGTGACTATATTTAAAATGAGAACATTTTATAGTAAATGTTTAAATAATCAGCTTTAAATTATATTATTTTTTAAAATGACTTATGAAAAGTAATTTATTTTTATCTTATATTTAACAAAAGTTAGGTTATATGACAATGATACCATTTTTTTAGAATGAACAAAGAGAGAATTATGTTGGGTTTTGAGGCACAAGAAAGAAAACAACATATGAGAGCCTGATTTGACTTCTTCTGTTTTATAGTTGATTTACTTGAAATGATCAAAGAGGGCCAGTTTTGCATATATACTTGAGAACTTCATACTTCATCAATTTTTCCAAAATTGACTAAATATTTTGATATTCAAAGCATTTTCTCTTGAATAACCTATTGTCTTATATGTGAGGCTTTCTGATTTTCTCTTTAGTTGTAGGCGTTTCCAGTGTTCCATGAAACATCACTTTGCAGCTTTGCAACATTAGTACTATTACTTTGCAGTTCACTTTCATTTTGTACATTTACATTGGATGTTTTCAATGTCACCATCACAGAGACTGACCCTTAATGACTGAGGATAAATGCTAGTGTCCATGTTGTAGTGAAGACAGATCTTCATAGTGGTCAGGTCATTGTTGCATGGTGGTGGACGTGAAGGTTTTCCCTTACTTACACACCACAGTTTCTGTGGGACCTCGCAAACAACAAGCATCCCTCCCTCTTTTACTTTTCTGTCAAACTACAGAAGCAAGATTATATTTTGGCAAGAAGTTCAATGACAAGGAAAAGCACAAAGGAAAAGACCATTTATCCTTTTTCCTTCCCTAACCTAGGTATTTAAAACATTATTTATTTTTAAAATAGGAACACCAAGACAATATGATTTAGAAATTCAAATTAATTAAGAGACTAAAAATAACAGCAACAAAACAAACCTAATGTTAGCTGGAACAGAGATTTAGGGAAGATAAAATTTGAAATAGTAGAACAGATTTTTAAAAATTAGTAAAATGTAAATAAAAGAAAAGGCTGCATTTTTGGAAAAGATAGTAAGCCTGATTAAGGAAAAGGTAAAAGTAGACCCAGACTTATGACTACAGATGCAAATATTGGGTTGGCCAAAAAGTTTGTTTAGTTTTTTTTCCATATGAAGGCTCTAGAAGTGTTTAATTGTCTTTAACTTCATTCGAAACAATTTTGTTAGATTGCATTGTGACAGCTGTCATATCAACTTGTATAAGAAAAACAAACTTATCAAAATTGGTGAAATTTTTTGTGCAGTCATTTTAATATTAAAGGTGGAAGAAAATATGCAACATTTTTGGCATATTATGCTTTATTATTTCAAGAAAGGTAAAAATGCAACTGAAACAAAAAAGATCTGTGCAGTTATGAAAAAGGAGCTGTGACTGATCAAACATGTGAAAAGTGGTTTGCAAAGTTTCTTGGTACTATTGATATTTTGGCCAAATTTTTGCTGGGGGCTGTCTTATGCATTGGAAGATGTTTAGCAGCACCTCTCGCCGCTACCCACTAGGAGCCAATAGTGGAAGATAGCCGACATACTCAAAATATCAAAATCAATAAAGTTATTGGTGAAAATGAAAAATGTGTCTTTTAGTTTATGGAAAGAGCCAGACAGATTTTTTTGCCAAGCCATTATTTAGTTAGCTAAACTATGAACCCATCACCAAACTGGAAGAAGATCATAGCAAAGTAGAATTTATTCTGAGGTTACAAGGCCAGGTTTCCTTGTTGATGACCTAAGTGACAAATAGATAAAGCCAAGGTGTTAATAGAGAATTAAGCAACAATGTCTAGAAATTTAAAGCAAGTAATTAAAGTGATTCCTCTAATAGACTCATGGCCAAGAATAACTCTAGATAAAGTTTAATTACACTAAATTCAACAAGGATATTTATAAAGTTTGCCTATAGTAAATAAACTAAAATTTACTATTTAGTAACAAATAAATCTCTATGCACCATATAACCATGTAATGATATCAATAGTTTTTAAAATCTGGCCCTTTAAAAAAAGAATATACAAGGTGGAGAAACATAGGTTTATAGTTGTGAGTATGCAAAACGCAGAGTTTATTCTTGTATTATTATTTATTAATTATTTTATTATTTTCCATATGAATACCTATAAACTTACTTTTGCCTCATCCTGGAATAGTACATTTCAGATAGTACATTTCTGTTTTAAGTTTAACCAAATTATAAACAAAATGAATAAGACTGGGGAAAAAATTGGTAATGGCTTTAAAGTCAAAATTAATATTTTTATAAACATATATTTGCACTTTATGGAATTTTTAACAGCTTTTTAACTTTGATCAAATTTTCAGTTTAAAATTTGAAAATTAAGAAAATATTTCCATACAGATGTAGTACTATTTAAATGATGATTATGAGAAAGACATGAAGAAAATAATTTTGTTTTTTATTTAGAACTGAATGGAATTTCCTTTGACATTAAGGTGATAACTTAAGCCCTCTAATCACTATTTCCCAGCACAATGCCTGCCACCCATGAGGCATTCAAATATTTGTTGAATTCAACTGGAATTCGTTTTGCAGCCATTGAAAACCATTTCACAATTTTGTTCATTGAACCGTCCTATGATAAAAGGTCAATGAGCAAATAGCGCTGGGTCTTGGTATCATCTCTGTCCTAATAAACTATGTGACCTTGGACAATCATTAAATTCCTTGGCCTTTTTGAGCTGTGACCAATAAATTCTCAGCATAGGCGCTCTAGGACATGTGGTCCACTCTTTTTTGATATGTGAATGAATGCTTTTATCTATAAATGCTGAATGGTTTTAGGAACTTAAATCATAAAGGCCTGAAATGTTAGCCAATCAACAAGTAACCTTGTATGAGATAGGCATTATTATACTGGAACAACTCTGTTCAGTAGAACTATAAAATGATTAGCAAATATGAGCCATTTTAGTAGCCACATTAAAAAAGTAAATAGGCCTGGCTGGGTGGCTCAGTTGGCTGGAGCATTGTCCCATACGCCAAAAGGCTGTGGGTTCGATTCTTGGTCAGGGCACATACCTAGGTTTAGGTTCAATCCCCAGTGGGGGTGTGTATGGGAGGCAACCAATTGATGTTTCTCTCTCATAACAATGTTAATCCCTCTCTCTCCCTTCCTCTCTCTCTAAAATCAATAAACATACCTTTGGGTGAAAAGTTTAAAAAAATAAACATAAAAAAGGTAAAATTAATTTTAATATATTTTATTTAACTCAGTATACCCAAACCTTATCATTTCACCATGTAATCGATATAAACAATTAATGAGGTATTTTACATGTTTTTTATACTTTCTTTAAAATCTATTATGTATTTTATAGCACATCTAAATTAAGACTTGACACATTTCAAGGGCTTAATTGATACACATGCTTAACAGCTGACTCGATTCGGTAGTGCAGTTCTAGGCCTCCTGCCTTAATAAAATAGTAAAAAAGTGTCTGCCATTATTGTATGAAATCTAACATAATGGCCAAATAAACTTTAAAATGATTCTCAAGCATGTCAGTGGAACATCAAGTAAGTTTCTCTTTCTTGATTTGTAAAATGGGTGCATTAGATAGGATGATCTATGAGATCTGTTCCATTTCTAATATTAATGCTGTGGTTCTAGCAAAGTGCCTTGCACAGAGGGACCATTAATGTTGTGCGTGGTGTGTAGATAATGTATGTATGCCTTATCTCATTCTATAAAAGCTTTGAAGCAGAAACTGTTTGTGGAAAGAAGGAAAAATGAAAAAAAAAAAAAAGAGAGAAAAGCAATGAAGGGAGGGAGGGGAGAAGTGGGGGAAGAAAAAGGAAGTGGGGAAGGAAAAAGGATAATTGGAGAAGGGTCAAATTTCAGAAATATCAATCTCCATTAGGTTTATTGGTAATTATTTCTGGTGTCAGTGAACTTTCAAACAGAAGGCTTAGTTGCTGGGTGCAGTGCTATTTTAAACTACAAAGTACATTTTAAAAGCAGACCATGTCCCAAGAGCCCCTTAGACTGTGGACTTATTTACATGTGGCATAGGCCTAACAGACCTTGGGCTTTGTGATCATAGCCCTTGTAAACTATAAAGTTCACACCACCATGAGAATGACCAAGCACAAAATCTGCAATTTGCTCCCTGGATTTTCACATTCAATGATATTTAAAAGGTGTGTTATTAGTGTAAATATATTTTAACTTGTAAAATTTATTTTTAAGATTTAAGTGAAATCTCCTAGTGGCTTAAGAGGTACTCTCTGTAGAAGCCCACTTTCTTAGAGCACAGTATAGGCTAGTCTACTTTTTGATGAATTTCTATTGTTTGGGTTAAATTGGGAGTTAAACCTTCAGGGAGTAGAAAAGGGAAGGGTATATACTTACTATAATCAATAATAGAGATTGTTAGGGTAGTTTTCATGGCACTTGAACTAAAATTCAGGCACTGGTCATACCTGGTTTCATTTGTTGGAACGTGAATCACTGGAACACAGTCAATTTATTGCCCTAACACCTATCATAAGTCACTGACACATAGTAGATGATTTCATCCATCCATTGCCATCTATATGCTGACAACACTCAGTTTGTAGCTTTAGTCCAGGTCTCTCTTTTAAGTTCTAGACCCATTTTAATCAAGACCTCCACTTCCTTGACTCATTGGTGAGTCATGCTCACTGTGTCCCAGACTGAACTCATGTTTTCCATAAAAGCTGTTCCTCCTCTGGGCTTCTTTATCTCTGTAAATGCTACAGCTATCCACCCAGTTACTCAAGTTTGAAACCTTGATTCATTAAGTTCTCTGATCTCCCACAGCCCATCCTCCCACTGCCCTTCTGAGTCTATTCACCTTTCTCAATCTCTGCTCACACCACGTTAGTCCATCATGTTTCCTGACTGCTCTGATACCCTGTTTTCCCTGTACCCACTCCAAGCACTGTGGGGACTTAAAAATGTGTAAATCAGATCACTTGAGCACCCTGCTTAAAATATTTAATGCTCTTAGAATAAAGTCTAAACTCTGATCCTTGGATATTTTAGAATAAATTCTAGATTCTCTACATAGCCCTCCACTTGTGCCACTTTCCCCTTCCCTTACCAGTTTCAGCCTCTTTGGTCTTCTTTCTGTTCCCAGTACACTCCAAGCTCTTTCCATCTCAGTTCCTTCCAACATGCTGTTCACCCTGCCCCCACACATACACTTAATTCCAATTAATTTATCAGGTTTCACTTTAATGCTCACTTATTTCCATAGGCCTTTTTTTGCACAGAGTAAGTTAAGTTCCCTTTGTGCATTCTTGCAGCTCTCTGAATGCCATTGTGATCCTAATCACATTGGTAATATTTACACAATGTTTATCTTTCCATGTGGGCTTGGACTATGCTTCTCAAGTATTGCAGTATCACCATTAACTAGCAAAGGGGGCTGATTGATAGCAGGCACTCAACAATAACTCTTACTTGAAATACTGAAGCAATGGATAGGTAAACTATACAGTATTTGATTTAATTAGCAGCTGGGCTGTTGCTATTCATATCGGGGCTTACATATTTTAAAAGACTTTATTACATTCCTGAATATTTTTGCATGATAATAATAACTCATGAGAGTATATTAAAGTTATTCAGTCTTTTTCCTACTGAACATCAAATACCAAATTAAAATGTTATTGAAAAAAAGTGGAATAAAAAAGAGTATATATGTTTTTACATATGCCATATATATCTGGAGTTGACAGAAGAATTAAAAAATAGTAGAGCTATTAAATTAGAGTTATTTTAGAACTAGAAGACATCTTAAAAATCACCCAGTTGACTTTATTTTTACTTCAGTTATACAACATAATTTCTTGGATCAATTAAATTAGACTCCCTGGGGATGATATGTTATGTTTTTAAAAAATATTTTATTTATTTATTTTTAGAGAGCAGGGAAAGGAGGAAGAGAGGAAGAGAAACATCAATGTATGGTTGCCTCTTGCGTGCCCCCAACTGGGGACCTAGCCTGCAACCCTGACATGTGCCCTGATTGGAAATTGAACCTGTGCTCTTCTAGCTCTCCGGTCTGCACTCAATCCACTGAACCACACCATCCAGGGCTATTCTTTTTTCTTTTTTTATATCCTTACTCAAGGACATGCTTATTGATTTTAGAGAGGGGGAAGGGAGGGAGAAAAACATTGATGTGAAAGAGAAACTTTGACTGGTTGCCTTCTGTACTGTCCCTGACAGGGTACCTAACCTGCAACCTGAACATGTCCCTGACCTGAAATTGAACCCATGACCTTCTGGTTTAAGGGATGATGCTCCAACCAATGGGCCGCACCAGCCAGGGTGGGACGGTATATTCTGAAAACTCCTGAAGTGGTTCTAATGTGTATCCATGAAAGAGAACTACTACTGATGTGGCCCAACCCTCCATTTTTCTATAAAAGAGAAATTGAAACTCAGAATTCTCAAGTGACTTGTTCAAAATCACATGGCAAGTTGCTATATTAGTGGTCCATTTAGTAGAACACACTTTCTTATGTTAACAGAAAAATGGAAATTGATAAGGGAGAATGCTGCTAAGCCCCTGAAATCAGTGTTTTTTTTTCAGCATGCCTGATTTCTGATTGGCGGTGAGACTGAATCTCTCATCAGATCAGCTGGTAAAATATTACCCAGTATCTTAGCTTAGTGTTTCTTTGACTGGTCTGATCCTAAGAATCACCCAGAATGCCAGCTAAGCATTCCAATTTCTAGACCCGTATCCTGTATACTCTGATGCAGTAGGTCTGGAGCAGGGAGGGCCCAGGAATCGGAATGTTTTATAAATGCTCATGTGATCTTATCCTCAGTTATGTTTGGGAATCATTGGTTTAGATGATGTCATAATTTCCATTTCCAGAGGCCAATTAAAGAGGCCATAAAGAGCTAATTTCAGCAGGGTGATTTGGGTTTACTCCCAAGGAAGGTCAGTATCAAAGGCCATGATGCAGAAGTAAGTCAAGGTGTACTGATAAGAAAAGGAGTCCAGGAGGCTTGAAAGCTAAGGGCCAACAGAGGGCTCAGGCTCAAAATGAATTGGCGACAGGCAGATGTGCTGGCGATGGTGTCTCCAAGTCGCAGTGAACCACATGAGATGACATCATAAAAGGTAGAGCCCAAATGTAAAGATAAGATCAGGCACTCATGCCTGTGGGCACTGCCTCTATTTCTATAGCAGCAGGAGGCTTCCATGGAGCAAATTTGTAAGGACTCATTGAGGACCTTCTCTGAGCACAGCCCATGAATGTGGGATATGGTACCAGCATGCAATGGAATTATAATGAATTTGGGCAAACATGAAACTACAGCACACACCAGAGAGCTAAATTAAGGTGCTAGCTGTTATAGGATAGACTGGCAGTGCTGTGAACACCTTTAAATGGAAAAATCTTGATGAGCCAGGCCTAAAAGAGTGGTAAGGATTTTGACAGAGAGGCATAGAGAAGGGAGATCCTTGCCAAACATGGAAGCACAGGATGAGGAGCACAGAGGGACAAGGGTAGAATAACAAGGAGTGTGGTGGGGTGGTCAGGTGGTGGGGAATGGGAGTAGGGGAGGGCAACAGAGAGAGACAGAATAACAAGGGGTTGAGTGACAGAGCATTTCAAAAGTCTTGAATGTCAGTTAGTGAAATTTAAACTTGATGCGTCAGAAAATAAGGATTTATTAGTGCTTTTCTAGTGAGGCAGTAACTTGGTGTAGTTAATTACTGCTGGGAATTGGTCCGGCAACAGGATGCTAAATGGACTGTGGCACAGGGAGAGAGCCAGTGAGCATTTTGGATGTGGTCTCTAGTAAGGGTCATAGATAAGGGGGAGTCTATGGAAATAAAAAAGAGGAGCTAAATGGAAGAGCATACCTATTACTTAGAGAGGGATTTGAGACAGAAACTGAGGGAGAGGGAGGAACTAAAGATGGATCATATGTTTAGTTCATGTTCTTGAGTGGGTTTTTAGAATAATGCCATTTTACCTATTTACCCACTCCAGGTAGGATTTATCAAAACTGTTTCTCTTCATAAAAATGCTGTGGCCATCTCATGACTCTGCAGTGGTGAGATTGGTGAGATTTGGCTTCACTATTATCCTCTGAAGGTCCTCCTGACCTCTGCCTATAGGTAGTGCCTTTGCAGATAAGAAGCCAAGAATGAGTCATGAAAAGAAGCAACACCTACATTAGGGAAGTAAAATTCACTCAACACGGTGTTGTCGGCTGAGCCTGGGCAGGTTGAGTAACCCTGGGCAAGTTGGTAACATCTCTGAGCTGTCATTTCCTTACCTGTAACATATGGATAATACCATTGACATACTGCCTGTTAAAGTATGTTAAGGAATCAACAAAATATTTGTAGAACTAAATTTAGTGCAGTGGCTTTCAACCAGGGCTGATTTTGCTCCTATGAATATCATGACTTGGGAGGTGCTTCTGGCTTTTGGGGGGTATAGGCCAGGGATGTGCTAAACATTCTGCAATGCACAGGACAACCCCCCCACAGCAAGGAATTATCTGGCCCCAAATGTCAATCATGCCAAGATTGAGAAACCCTGGTATAATGCTTGACAATTGTGTTCAAAAATAGCTACAATTTTTAGAGTATTTAAGTGGTATGTATAAAACTATACTAATTGTGTAACATTCATTTTTTACTTTATTCTACCAGAAGTCCTGTGGAAGGTAGTTACTCTTATTAGTCCTACTTTATGGGTGAAGAAAGCAGAAGTCTGAAAAGTTAATAACTTTCCTAAGGACAAATAGCTGTGTGTGGATTCAGGCAATCTGACCCCAAAGAGCTGGTTTTTAACCACTATGCGATACTGTCAATCCAACAAATGATAGATATTATTGTTGCTATTACTCTTATGTAGAGAGCATATAAATTTCTGAATCCATTCATTAATTCAACAAATTGAGTTATCTGTTATGGGTACATAAGATAGACAATTAGTGAACTGCAGTGACCAAGTCTGAGCTTACATAAATTGGTAAATTAAGCCAAACCAAAGACCCATAATTGTGACTTGTCGCAGCTATTAATCCAATTAGAGATTTCTGAGTGGTAGCCACAGTGGTGAGAGTGGCACTGAGTGGAGCAAGATGCCAGTCTCTATTCTTCTCAGGATTCTTGCCCAAATGCTGCTACTGTACAAATAGCAGGACTGCCTACCACTGTTTACAGTACTTCTAATTTGGGTTGCAATTTCAGTGGCACATGGAGTTGAAAGTCTTGGGAGCTTTTATGCCTCAAGCAAGGCAGTATTATGGAATGATCAGGCCAGTTACTTAATTGGAAAAATAAAGTCTGTTTTTTTCTGCCTGTATTTGGCATTCACAAATGAAATTTTAAAATTTTACTATTTTTTTGGATTTCCAAATCTAGCTTGCTTTGATGACCTCTAGGGAAATCTCCAACTTGATTTTTCTACTTGTAATAGTATCCAGAATTAGCTATTCACCTATTTTTGTAAAGGTTTTCCATGTAAGTAATTAAAAGATTAGTCTTAAAGCACTCCATAGTCATAGATATTATACTAGGTACTTGGAAGAATGTAGAAAAATAACTAAGTTCTTTTAAAAACTTAAACCTAGGTGGAGAGACAAAATAGAAGCAAGTGGAGCTACTTGAAAACGATTGAGAAACAATTCACTACATAGGCAGCATAAAATAAAGATGACTAGCTCCTTACATGCAAAAGTGATACAGAAAGAGAAAATGAGTTGGGTTCATAGGATCCGGATGTGTAGAGCATGGCCTCATGGTATAGGTGTAGGAATCACCAAGTCCTGGGTATAGGAGGCTAGAACATGGGCCGTGTACACAATGGTGAGGGCTCAGACTGTGGAGTCAGACAGACTGGGACAAATCCTGGCTCAGTGCTTCCTAGATGCATGATTTTCAGTTTTCTCATTTGTAAAATGGGGATAATCATAATAGTTACTTTATCGGTTTGTTATAAGGATTAAGTAATGTATGTAAGTGCTTGAAATACAGGCAGTCTGACCCCAAAACTTGAGCTATAAACTCCCAAGCTACAGCAGCCTAGAATTATCAGTATTGCTGTGGTTTTGTTCTTACAATATCATGTGAAACAGAGTGAGTGAGGGAGATGCTACCTGTTAGGATACTGCCTGAGGTTGTTACAGGAATCTGGGCATATAAATGATAAAGACCTACATTAAGGTAGTGGCTTGAAAAGCAGAGATAAAAGGGAATAAATGGGGCAAAGGACCACATCCAAAAGACGTTGCATGATACAAACCCAGAGGGTAGTTGCATGTTAAGGCCGAAGTGTAGACAATGAGATATAAAATAATAGGTGCTCAGAAGTTGGATGATGCCATTGAAAAATAATACTGTACCACCATTTTATTATGAAAAAAGGATAAGCTCAGTGTTTTAAATGTTAGATTCTGTATGTCAAAGGGAAATCTTAAGGGTAGATCATCTCTGGACAATAGAAATATGGTCCATAAAAAGCAAGAGACAGAGGTAGAATTTTGCTTTTGTACTACATTGCTATTGAGTCACTGGAATAAGTAGGTAGGGTTGGAGTATTGCTACTCTCATCAGATTCTTGACATATTTCTGAGGTCTGGGTGAGTTGTCAATCTCAGGTGTCATCATTTAGAGTACTTTCACATTCCTGATTCTTCTTTGATGTGTTTCCTTATTTTTTTACGACTCTAGTCTAGTATGCACTGCTAAAATGTTACAAAGGTTGGTAATCTTGTTGCTAAATAGTCAAGTTATTCTTTCCAAAGCTGCCGTCCATTTATCAAAAATAATACTTTATTTAATGTTATTAATAATTCATTCAAGTATTTCTGAGCTTGAGTATAATGATTACCATCTAATTGTATTAGCAGAGGTCAAATTGCTACTGATCTAATGCAGAACATGAAAGCCCCACCATTCCCTTTTTCCTGGGACCAACAGTTCCCTCAGTTCAGAGTATAATGTTTTATGATTACTTTTAGAAGTTGTACATTCCTAGAAATTGACTAGGGAAGCAGTCATATCTACATAAGAGCCCACCATAACTTGTAATTAGAGTACCTTAAAAAAGTTATAGTTTCTTTTCTAAATTTTTTTTCAGGTTTTATTTATTTTCAGAGAGAGGGGTAAGGAGGGAGAAAGAGAAGGCGAGAAACATCAGTCGGTTGCCTCCAGCACTCCCCCAACTGGGGACTTTGCCCACAACCCAGGCATGTGCCCTGACAGGGAATTGAACTGGCAATCTTTCAGTTTACAGGCCAGCACTCAATCTACTGACCCACAGTGGCCAGGGCAAAATTTATAGTTTTTTAAAGTAAAAAGTTTCGGTTAATATTTCTCAACCTTGGCAATGTTGATATTTGGGGCTGGATAATTTTTAAGGGGGCTGTATTTCACTTTGTAGGATGTTTAACAGCATCTCTAGCCTTTATCCACTAAATACCAGTAGCAGCTCCACCCCCTAGCTTATGACAAAAAATGGCTCCAGTCATTGCTGAATGTCCCTGGTTAAACCGCTTGCTTAAATTCTTCCATTTAGTTATTCACATTGCTAATTTTGAATGTTTTAAATCTTTAATGCCACATGAAATAGCATGCAACATACATGTTCTGCAACCAAGGATTTCAGAGATTCTGGTTCCTTAGATAAATGATGTGCCTGGCTTAAATTTGTGTGATTCTCAAACATGAATCAAAACTCAATATGCAGAATGGAATCCAGGAACAAGTATACTGGAGACTTGCCTCACACTGTTGCTATCTACTGAGGGTACAACGAGGAATAAAATTGTCCCTAACCTCAAACAACTCTCAGTCAAGTGGAGAAGCCATACAAGGAGACATTTATACCATAATGTGATGTAAATATTGAAGCTGAGGAATGGGAAAGGCAACATGGGACCTCAGAGGAATGAATAACTCACTTTACCTGAGGAAATCAGGGAAGGCTTCAGAGGAAGCAAAACTAAAAGATTCTTAAGGTGAATAGGAATTTACTAGACACAGGAGGAGAACAAGAACTTCAGGCAAAGAAAACAGCCTCTGCAAAAGCTCAGAGACTTGGCTTTCAGTCATGATAAGCATGTTTGCATGACTGGAATGGGATTGGAGAGCAGGGGCAGTGGGAGAGAAGGCTGGGAAAGTGGGCAAGTCCCACCTGCCGTAAGCCTTGAATGCCTGGTTAAGATCTCCTAACACTTTTTCTTGTTGGTGATGAGAATCCCTTGAAGGATTTATAGGCAAGAATGCTCTATTCTCTGGGCCAGGGATAATCTAGCCAATATTGAGATATGTGTTTTATAATTGTGTTTATTGTTAACTCTTTGGATTCAGTTAAAAATAAATAAATGGGTGCCAATAATAATTAAGTCCTTGTGCTACATGTAAGGGCAATAAAGCCAGAAAAGACCTCAAGGAGATTATAACTTATTAGGGAAGAAAACCTAGTATATCTTAGAAGTCTCTACATAGTGAGGAGACATCAGACAAAGAAGGATGGGTAATTCTGTCTGTGCCACCTTCCCAGACACCGGGAACTTGAATGGCATTTGCCAGGTGGACGAAGACTCAGTGACACCACCTTGTAGAACCGCTCATTCTGGGGACAGAAAATATACTCTCACCTAGGAAGAGTTCCCCTTCATGTTTTTGTTTTTATGAAATAAGTATTAGTTCAACTTATTGTTTCAGTTTAAAAGTTTAGACTACATGAGTAAATGTAAAGTCTCATTCAGATCTTTACTCAAAGGTAAGATTTTCATTGAGGGTTTCCCTGACCATCTCCTTTATTTCATCTTTTTCATGTTACTTTATCACTATATCACAGACTGTGCTGCTTATTGTTTAAATTTTGTTTATTATCTTTTCCCTCTAGAATGTAAACTCCATGTGACAGGATTTATGTTTATTTTGTTCAATGCTGTATCCCCACTGCCTAGTAGAGGGCCTGGCATATAGTTCATTTCAATAAATGTAGTATAATTTTTGTAGCTAATTATGTTGGCTTACAAAAAATTTAGTTGTCTATTATATTATTACCTATTAATGACATTTTATTTTTAAAAAATAGCTAAATACTCTTGGAAATGGCTTTATCACCTTCAATTTTATTCCATATTTTCCAAAGGAAATCAGTTATTTAATTTTTTCTATGTGGATTCATACTTGAATTCAAAATTCATGGATAATTTTATAGAACTGATCGATGTGAAACAAATTTTTTAAAATGAAGCTGTGAAACCATTTTAGAACTTTCAAGACCAGTAAATTACCTTGCAGCCAATATTTTCAGAATTTATAAATATTTGACCCCGATAACAAGATTTGACTTTCAATAGGTCAAAATGTATTGCATCACAATTTTTAAGAGCCTGTCTAGGGTTAATGTACATTTATCTCAGCTCTGTGGAAATCCCCAGTACGTTTCATATGTTTTGTTTCCCTCTCTTTCTCCCTTTCTCCTCTCCCATTTCTTTCTTTTTGTGCTCTATTGCAGTAGAATGATATTTAAATAAATGGTTGAAGCAGCAGAAATTTATTCTAGTTATAAAGGGGGATGAATTAAAGCCAAATTCTGTCTGTTACTTCAAATTGAGAGAATATATTGGATTAGTACAGTGGAGGAAGATGTTGGCCCTGATTCAATCAGCTATGTCAGGGAGGGGACATCATATGGTCCCTGCGATTCATCTTTCCTATGGGTGGTGGTGGTGGCTATAGTCGTAGCTGGTGGGGAGCATGGGAGGAGTGGGTAGGGAGAGAGTGGGAAGGGGTTCGCTATACAGATACCCCTGAAATGCCTATAGTAACTTCTCAATTCATATAGAGAAAGATATGTTTCCTTTCTAAGAGCATTAAAAATATTTTTAAAAATCATTAAAATTAGCAGGTAAAGTTTTTCTTTTTATTCTTTAATCTTTTGGTTGTTTCCTTGTATATATGTTTAGTCTATATAGTACAATTCTATTCATAAAAACAAAATTTCAGGATCTCTCTCTTTATCTCTCTCTTCCCTTTTTTGGAGTGATATTTTGTTTTCTACTTGATATGTAAGAAAAAGTCTAGACTCAAAACCAGAAGTTGCCTTTATTTTTTTCTCTCGAAAATCAACAAACTTTGTCAGATGTTTTACATCATGAGAACCAGAGTCAGATCACTCCCTGTTGTCCCAGAATATGGATACATTTTGAAATGCTGTTTTACTCAGTTTATTTTCACTGTTTTTTTCCTATTTCCATCTCTTCCTCCCTGTCCTCACCTCTTGATGTTTTTTTTTGTTAGCAGTTTGTGTTCCATGTTAGCATTTTGATTCCCTTTCAAGTAACAAAAATAAATAAACAACAGGAGTAACACGGGTTAATCTCTGGAATGAAATTGGAGCTCTCCCTCGCTAACAGGAAGACAGATTCCAGTGACCACGTGTTTGTTTTCATAGTTCTCTGGTTTCTGTTGGAGACAAAGGCCAAGTCACTGCCCAGCCAGAAAGCTCTTCTTGGCCCAGTGTGGAAGACCACTTTTGCCTCATAAATTCCTGAGCAGAATGAAACTATGAGACAGATGTAGTACTTCCTGCAGAGCCATGCACATCTTATTTATTCATGTCAGAAATAAATATTAGCTTCTACTTTGCATTAGGTTAGGTGCTGGGAATATAATTGTGTGCAAGACAGCTAGCTTTCTTTGCCTCCAGTGGCATGTGATGTAGTTAGAAAGGTAGACAGGTGAACAGATTATGGTCTTCTTAAGTGATGTTTTAAAAAATGCTTTCTAGTTCACCCAGTCCTCTCCTAGACCACTTCACTTATTGGTGTTATTTGTCTAGTGTTTAAACCATCTGAATGTTTAACACTGCCAAAAAGATAATGTTTGGCAGACTTGACACATAAAAATGTAAAATTTCTATGTGGTAAAAGACTCCAAAACCAAAATTAAACTACAAATAACACTGGGAAAATATTTAAAACATATAAAAAACAAAAGGTTAAAATTCTAAAAATCCTGCCTATTAACAGTAAAAGAAAGAAAGATAGAAAGAAAGAGAACAGAAGCTATCCTTTAGAAAAATAAGCTAAAGGTAAGGAATAGGGAATTCATTTAAAAATACAAATGCCCAATAAACTTATGGGAACAATAAATTAAAACATCAACATGCCACTTTTTTCCCTTTACATTTATGACAAGTGATAACATTAAAACACCAACTCCCCAAAAATGTGTAGATAAGAGCCACTCGACACCAAGCTGCCAGTCCATTTATGCATTTTTTATTTATGCATTTTGATTAGCCTTGTATTAAGTGTAGGATGTAGGGCTTGGGATCCTATAATTGTAGGGATCCCCATTCTCATTGTATTCTATATCACTGTTAACTCCTGGAGCACAAATCTATACAAAGTGAACAATTACCCTGAAGTTGAACACTATGAGCCACAAGTTTGGACACAATGTTTTTGAAAACTTTATTTTAAAAGAGAAATAGCTTCTGATTTATTGATTTATTTTTATTGATTTTGCTATGACAGTTGTCCCAATTTTCCCATTTTGTCCCCCTCCACCCAGCATTCCCCACTGTCTTTGACGATCCCCTGTTCTTTGTTCATGTTCAAGGGTCCTGCATATAAATACTTTGGCAACTTCATTTTCTAAACTTGCTCTTAACATCCCCCTGCCTATACTGTAACTACCAATTTATACTCCTTAATCCCTTCACTTTTCCCCCGTTTTCCCAGACCCTCCCACCTTACTGGCCACCATCCCAATGTTCATATCTATGATTCTGTGTCTGTTCTGCTTGTTTGCTTAGTTTGTTTTTTAGATTCAATTGTTGATAGTTACGTATTTATTGCCATTTTAATGTTCATAGTTTTGATGTTCTTTTTCTTAAATAAGTCCCTTTAACATTTCATAATGGTTTGGTGATGATGAACTCCTTTAGCTTTACTTTGTTGGGGGAAGCACTTTATCAGCCCTTCCATTCTAAATGATAGCTTTGCTGGATAGAGTAATCTTGGTTGTAGGTCTTTGAGTTTCTTTTGAGGAATCAGTGGACAGTTTTATGGGAACTCCCCTGTGGGTAGCTAACGGCTTTTCTCTTGCTGCTTTAAGGATTCTCTCTTTATCTTAATCTTTGACATTTTAATTATGACATGTCACAGTGTGGTCATCTTTCTGTCCATCCTGTTTGGTACTCTCTATGCTTCCTGGACTTATATGTCTATTTCCTTCACCGAATTAAGGAAGTTTTCTTTCATTATTTTTTCAAATAGATTTCTAATTTCTTGCTCTTTCTCTTCTTCTGGCACCCCTATAAGGTGAGTGTTGGAACACTTGCTGCTAATGAGCCCTCCTCTTCTGCATTCTTATATGGTACGGACCCTGCAAAGGAGAAACATAGAGTTAGAAGTAGGGTAAGGTTAAGGGATTCCTCCTTACTAGACTCCTTCTTTTTTCAATCCTGTCTGATTGCTTTTTCTCTTATGTGTTTCTAAGATACGAAAAATTCTGATCAGGGATAACTTTGGGTGTGCCCTAGACCAGTCAGTCAGCCTTTATGTGTCCTATGAGTTCATGGCAAGGATCCCCAGACTGACAATCACAGCTGAGTTTCTGTAGTAACTTCTTGGGTAACTCAGCCTCTCGAAACTTTAAGGTACAAGAATAAAAAATGAGGGTTGTGCAATATTGTTTTCTATATTTTTAATAGTTGGAATTAATCTTGCCAGTCTGTAGGCTTTGCTTCCTCTATAACACTGGCTCTCTCTGTAATGATTGCTGTCCTGGGCTCATGATTTGGGAGCTGGGGTGGGGTGATGAGACTGGGATGGAGATAGGATGACCCACACTACCTGCACCCCAGGCCTGCAGTTTGGTGTTGATACATCAGGTAGCTCAAGAAACTACTTTAAGTTCACCTTTTGTTGGGCCCAAGAAGTTACCTTTGCTGCCTTTGTGGCCCATCCCTTTGATATCTTCCTTGCTTGCAGATATTCGCTTTGGAAGTCTATGGATTTGATCAGATGACCTGGATGTGCATAAGGAGGAGGACCTGTTTGGTATCTCTGACTACTTTGACTTCAAAGCATTGAACTGGGGTCCAAGGCAACCTGTAGCAACAGTGCGCCCTGGGATCAGCGACTCACCTGTCCTGCATGAACTGCAAGTGTCTCCAGAGATCTTTCAGGGATTCACCAAGAGCTTTAACATAGCAAGGCAGTGCCTCAACCCTGACTACCAAAGTGTGCGCATGTCCTGCACATTGTCATCAGCCATGGCTTGGAAGGACTACATCAAAGTCACCCTCCCCAAAGAGGGCATAGGGCCATGCCATGCCAAAAATATACCTATAAGAATTATCTTGTGCTTAAAGACAAGATCCTCATATGTTTCCTGCATGATGACATCAATATGCTCACAGTCGCTAATGAGCTCAAGGAGGTGGGGCCTGGATTAGGTTGTGTGTATGGAGGGACATGATTGGGGGTAATGGGAACATTCTCATTCCTTCCAACCAGCTGAATCATTCTCTCTTTTTATTTGTTTCTTCCTCCTTATTTACTGAAACCTAAACCATTTAAAAAAAAATATTGATTAAAGGTGACTAGGATCAGTAAGACTTATCCATACGCTCTTGTCCATTCCTGTTACTGTTCTTATCATTTGCTTTCGTGACTACTCTGTAGGTTTCAGTTCTTTTTTTTTTCTTTCATATTTTTTTTATTGTTGTCCTATTACAGTTGTCCCATTTTCCCCCATTGCCCTCCCCTACCCCACCCACCTCCCCCCTCTCCCACAGTCAATCCCCACCTTTTTTCCATGTCCATGGGTCATTTATATTAGTTCCTTGACAAGACCCTTCCCCTAAATCATTGTTTTTTTAACTCTCCACCTCATTCTCCCCCAGGCAGAGAGAATGCACTATGAACACTTCCACCATTAATAGCAAGAAAATACCTTATCTTAACAATATGTCATCAAATTAGATACTTTGGAGAGACTCAGTTGGAAGGGTGCCCACTTCAGAGGGAGACCTATTTGTCATGTTTAAAGTTTGCTTCTCAGAAAGATTAACAGTACAGACATGAAAGATTCTTAAGGAATTTAACCTTAGACTGTGCCCTGAGCTCCCCCAGCATCCAACACAGCAGATTGTCACCACACCTACCCCAACCCACTCCATACAGTGCTCAGGTTCAGTGATATTGGAGACTTTCTCTAAAATGCAAAAAGCCATAGTTTTCTGGAAAAATGTCCTGTCCCTGACCCCATGGAGAGAGGTTGGGGGGAGAGCCAGTCAGGCGACAGTTTTATGTATCAAGGTTAGAATCCAATTCACACTCCAATTGTAGAAAGAGACCTGAGCACTACATGAAAATAAATATAAACTGCTTCTCCAAGTCTTCTTTTGCCTCCTGGACTGTTCTCTCTTCTCATTGGCCTCCTCCTGACAGAGAGGAAAGGAGACAACAGATATTGCTTTACCACCCTTATTCTACCCTTAGTACACAGAATCCTATTGTCTGGTAGCCAAGGTTACTATGTACATATGCAGACACCTGTAACTCTCACACTAAGCTCTTTTCACCTCTCTGGTGAGAAAGAAAGGAAAGGTCTTTAGTGGGTGAACAAGGCCTCTCTACTGCCTCCTCTGTAACATACCACTGAGCCAGAGGGTGAGCAAAGCTAAGGTCAACCTCCTTCCCAGCCCCTGGTCACCTCTGAGAAACCAAAGTAGGCTCTTGCAAGGGCCAAAAAGGATTCCTTCCTTCCTCTAAGCCCAAACTTAGGAGATTCCCTAAACATCACCCAAACACAGCACCCACAGAAGAGAGCACTCAGCTATTAGAAGAACAAATATATGTGGAAAGAATAAATATCCTCGGTTATGATAAACAGTGAACAGAGACTATCCTCTCTAGAGAAGGTGACAGCATCTGGACTAATTAATTTTCTCTAATTGTACAGAAACATATCTTTGATGGAAATTTTCCTTCTCAGAAAAAATGACTTTCTTGCTAACTTAATGAAATGCATCCTTAAAGACAAAGCCTGAAACAGTGGGGAGGGTGACCTCAGGGACCTGGCCTCCTTCACCCATGGTCACAGGACCTGGTTGAGGACACAAGGGCTCATGAAATGGGGATGACCCAGCCGCAGTGTCTGATTCATGATTCTGACAATTTTTTGGTGATATCTAGAGACATGAAAACCAAATACAAATATCCTACTGGATCGTGTTCTGAATGGCAAAGAAAACTGCCTTCATTGACATAATTGTGTAAATTGACAGGATTTTAATAAAGACAATAAATAAAACTTTGTAACAATGTTAAGTTTATTATAGTTTATGTGTTCTGTGTTTATATAAAAGAATCTCTTTTTTTAATTTTGTGGAAGCTGTAATATTTATAGATAAAGAGCTTTGATATATGTAAACTACCCTTAAATATTTGGAAAAAATCTATTCCTCTATTCTTTTAAAAAGGGTAAATCTGGGTCATCCAACTTTTCTTTAGGCCTGTATATTACTCCAAAATTAAAACAATGACCAATTGGCACTCTCTCGTCAAGAGGTACAAATCGTCTTTTAATTAATTTTAATTTTTATTATGAAAAATTTCAAAATACACACTAGGAAAAAAATGTAATTAATTGTTACGTACCCACTCCTGCCTTACATAGTATGTCCTTTTGTCATTTGTGATAATACCACCTTTAAAAGAAACACAGAGGAGCAGTCCAGTTGAACTTCATGTCCCCCATCTCTTGGAGGCAGTGCTAAGTCCCGTCAGGCAAAGGTCTCCAATCTTTTAGAGCTCTCTAGCCCTTCACCACTTGAGAAACACACTTTCCACATCAATTTCTACAGCGTTGGTGCCTGGCACTCTGTGCACTTTCAAAGCTCTGGGCCACAGTCTGACTTGCTCTCTAATTAGCTTGAAGGTTTATATATTGGATGCATTTCCTTCACATAACACACAAGGAAGTCATCTGACACAAGTAATTTCAGTGCACAATTGTATAATCTTTCAATCACCTAGTAACTGCAGCATGCAAAAACAAGTAATTGAAAATGGAGTTAAAACTTTACATTGCTTATGTTGATGAAAAATAAATCTAGTCCTGCTGCACATCTAAAAGAAGAATTTTGAGATTCCATGCAGACATCTCCTAATTTTGCCTGAATGTCATATATAGAATTTATGTAGAATTATTTACTTATACCATGTGTGGCATTTTATGCCATATTGTGGTCTGATATTATTGAAATAGCTCACGTGAAGCTATTTACTATTATAGGGAAAATATAGAAATATGGAAAAACAGACCCGAAGTGGACATATTTCAACTCAGTTTTGGTGTGTGTGTGGTTAGAAAAGTTTTTTTTTTTTTTAAAGAAAACTTATTATTTTTTAGTGAGAGGGGTAGGGAGAGAGAAAGAGGAGACAAACAGTGATGTGAGAAACATTGACTGGTTGCCTCTCATATATGCCCCACCTGGAGATCAAATCCACATCCTAACCATGTTCCCTGCCCAAGAATTGGACCGGTGACCTTTTGCTTTGCGGAATATGCCCAATCAACTGAGCCACATCAGTCAGGGCTAGAAGAGAGTTCTTGATTAAATGATCAGAAATTTGTAGTTATCTATTTTATAAATACCTAAACTTTTTTTGTCCATTGAACATGCCAAGCTGTTTTTTACCTTAGACTTTTTCACTTGCTATTTCTGGCACACGGAACCCTCCCGCACTGGCTTATCACATATCTTCATCTTTCAGCTTAAAAGTCATCTCCTTACAGATGTATCTGTTGTTTTGCACCCAGCATTTATCCATCTTTCTGCTGGTAAAAGTGTGACTCAATTCTCCTCTGGAGTTCCACCCTTACCCCCTTTTAAACTTGTGGTTTGTGGGGGTGGACCCCATATCCAGCTCCAGGTGTGGTCCCGATTGGCTTGAGCCAATAAACATTTTCCATTACCCTGGCCATAGAGGTCAGTTCAGGGATGGCCCTGTAACCCAGTCAGAGCCAAGGAGATGCAAGAAGACATTTATCAGGGTTTCTGAGAAAGAAAAGTTTCTTTCAATGCATTGAGAGCTTTTGGATGAGACCTTCCTCTTTTCTAGATTATTGGATAGTAGTTATCTTCATAAATGGGAGTATATTTGTGTACGTGTGTGTGTGGTAGCGGGTAAGGAGTGGAGAGTATCAACTGTGTGCAGTCTACTGGATGACTTCATCAGTGAGGAAAGGAGAGATGAAGATCTGGAATTACTTCAAACTGCTAGACCAAACCCTGCGGGAAGTTAGACCTATTCCTAGATAAGTCAATAAATTCTCTTTATTACTTAACAACAACTTTTTTGTTGGTTTTATTTACAACATAAAGAGTTCTAACCTATACAGCTTTTCAGAGAGAATTTTCTTGACAAATGTATCTAAAAATGGTCCCCTCCTCCCAGGACTACTTATTATGAATCCTGTTTATTTTCTTCATGTTACTTATCAAAGTCTGTAATTATATTCTTGATTTATTTGCTCACTTGTTTATTGTCTTTCTCAGTTACTAGGCTGTAAGTCTCCAGGGCAAGAGCTGTGTGTCTAGTTCACTAATTATCACCAGTACCTGGAACAGGATCTGAGAATATGGAAATAACGTTTATTGGATGTATGGATCAGGAACTTTTTGTAGATCCAAAAATGCATCTTCTCCAGTTCTCTGCTCCAAGCCCCCTGCAAAAGCAAAGAACAAACAAACAAACAAACAGAGCAATAGATTACAGTTACACTGCATGTGCCCAGCAGTATGAATTCTGACAGGCCTTTTCAAAACAAAATGGACTAATTTTCCTGGAAGTCAGTTTTAACCTGGAATTTTGTTATTTTACTTAACCGCAGTTAGACTTCCAACAGTTTTATAGTTTTGTCTCAAAGAACTCTTTCACCATCTGCTTTTAATTTTGCAAGAGCTCTTCAAAAGACAAACATTTGAAGGCACGTCAAAACAAAGCCTACCTTTAAAAAAAGGAGCCTATAGTTTTCCCCCAAAAAAACTGTGACTCAAAAGGTTAGAAATTAATTAGTACTTTTAGGCAACAAAAAGAACAAAACAGAACAACAAACAGTTTCATAACTTTGTGATGGTTGCAGATAATGACAGAAAGATATGAGATATGAATGTAGTAAAAAATGATTTTGATACTCTGAGAGAAGCTGAAGAAGCATCTGGAGAAGAATACTATAGAGTTCTAATCTTGCCAATAATACTTGACTTGTTGCTTTACCTATGATATAATAATTAATAGCAATGGATCCTGTTTTTTAGCTTTTGCTTTTTCACATTCTAAAGTATAAACTATCCTCAAATGAGAAAAGATACTTTTTAAAATAGTTATTTTCTCAATATTTTTATAGAGTGCTTTTCAATTTGGGGGAGACCAACTCAATAATTTTACTAATTTTTCTAATCAGAATCTCTGTTTTTGGATATTTAACCTAACAATCCTCATTCTTCAATCAAAAAAATTTATTGAGCAGCTACTGTGTGCTAAGCACCATGTTAGACTTACACATGCACCAGATAACAGGATCCCAGCTCTTAAGGTACCTCTCATTTAGTTGGCAGAGAATGGTAAATGTTCTTAGCACATGTTTTATATTTTAAATGTGTGGATGACAGGAAATTTAAGGGATGAATTGCTAAAATCTACCTCAATGTATAATTTTAATGATCTGACTCTGAAATGTGATGTATGACGATTTGGGAAATCCAGTTAACTTTGAATCCTGGGACTACACACATATAAAGGATTCCCAGAGGTCATCCAGTCCATTCCCTGTGTCAGAGAGTAGCAGAAGAAAACAATCCTAGAAAGTAAACATCAATTCCATTTTGATGTCCTGAGAAATATGATTTCTTAAAAACCACACTGTCATTCTAAGATAATAAAGTTACATTGACACTTTTTAAACAGATATTGTTGGAATGCTGGTGCTTTGTCCTTGAATTAGAGGACTTAAAAGACAAAAAATTGATTTTTAGGAATTTCAGAAACTGAAGAGCTGAGAAAGAAAAATGCTTTCAATTTCCAGCAGGGAACAAAAGCATAAATAACTATTTAATAGGCAGTAAAATTTGTGTGGCGTCAGACATACAAGAATATTCAATCAAACAACACATTTTAATAAGTGCAATTATTCTAGTATGTATCCATACAAGCCTTTGGTGTCTTATTTATTCATGAAGTACCTACTGGAATCTGTCACCATTGCAAATGTTAATTTTGGTGTTACCTTTAAGAACACTTGACATAGAAATTTGTATAAAGAAAGGCCTCCCCTCTTGTCCCTTGCCACTGGACAGAGACCTCATCTACCTGTGATGCAGGCAGAGCCCTCCCCTTGCCACACTGCTGCCTCTTACCCTGAGTCCCTGCTCCCTGCTGATATCCCTTGTTAAGAAAATTTATCCAAAGCTTGGAAATAAAGCAAAGAGAGTGCTTTTCTATACTAGCTCTACACTAGTGAGGGAACACATGGTCAACAGCAATGCTGGTGTGCTGGGGGAATCTGAATCAGTGCTTTGTATAGACAGCTCTCTAGATTGACTTGGAATTAATTCTGGGTTTCCTGTCTTTCCCCCAAATGTGCATTTTCTGCTTTCTTTTGATCTCCCTTCTACTTCCCCTAGGTCTGTTCCTTTGAGAACCCCATTTGATTGAACACAGAATTGATTGAGGGATGATGAAAGAAGACACCATGCTATGTCAGCATTTCCTCTATTTACCTGACTGTCTATTATTACCTCATTAGTGTGAAGCTGTCTGAGCACCAGAATCATAAAGGAACACTTTACCAGTTTTCAGATTCCCAGGCTGATTCCAGATGTCCTAGAGGTGAGATCCAGGAATCTGATTCTGGTGTCATGTTTGGGACCCACTGGTGCAAAAGAAAGAATTCTGACTGCTCGGGTTCTTTGATCCTGACCGTGGTTTTCAACTTCTGTGGGAATTGATTTCCCAATCTGTAGAATGGGAAAACGAGCTAGCCCTGTCGACCTCACAGGCTGTTGTGAGGCAGATAACTGTGAAAGGATTTTGGCAAAAATCTTTTACTATTATTTTCAAGAAAAGGCAATGTGCAACAGTTGTTTTTACTCTGCTAGGGACATGGAGTTTGCAAAGTATAAGTGTCACAAACACAGAGAACTCTCTCAGACACAGATTATATGGGACATGTTTACACAGACTCAGTGCCATTGCTGGGCCTGGATCTCAACCTAATTATAGAAATCAGTCTTGAGAATAGTATAGGGAATTCTTTGTCCATACCTTCCACCACAGTACCAAACCTGTACAATGAGACCTAAAGTTCTTTTTTAAAAAAAGAAAAGCCTTTTATTCCATAATTAAAGATTTTTCATATTCAAAACACATTTCATGAGATTAACACATTTACTTAAACAGACCCAGTGGTGACATTGACTTGAAAGTAGCTTTGGAGAGGGTTGAGTGGTGTGCACAAAGCTTATGCAAACCTACCAGCAGCTGGGCAGCAGGGAGGATCTACTATCAAGTGGGTTGGAAAGTGCAGACCAGAAATACTAGGTGATTATGTACACAAAATATGCGCACTTCAAAAGGTATTCTATTCCTGTTCAGAACTTTTTGCTTTGATATATGGTGATGAAAGGAGATTTGACTTTGGGTGGTGGGCACACAATTCAATATATGGATGATCTATCATAGACTGAAACCTATATAATATTATTAACCAATGTCACCCCAATAAATTTAATTAAAAATCTTTTCTAGGCCCAGCTCCTGATTTGATAATTTCTTTCTTATATTAGATTTGCCTGCTTCTTCTGATGAAAGTTAAACTATGCTTCAGATTAAACATTTTTTTAAAATTTTATTTTTATTGTATTTTTTTCCATCACGATTTAATCCCCTTTTACCCTTCTCCCCCCCGGAAACACCACACTGTTGTCCATGCCCATGAGCCCTTTTCCTTTTTGCTTAATCTCTCTACCCCCTAACCCCTCCCCACTAGAGATAAACATCTGAAAATTTCTTATTTTACAGTTGGCTCATATGTGAGGAGGTCTTGGGGAAGGGACGTGAGGATAGGAATCTAATTTCTAATTCAACCTAGAACTTGATATTTGTCAGTCGATTGATTTAACTGAGTCTTATTCAAATTTTAATTTTCTGACCCCCTAGTAAAGTGTAACATTTTTGTTGTCGTTGTTGAGTTTTCTTTTGTTCTTTCAAGATAGTTATTCTTGAAGGGATTAGCCAAAGAACATGTATGCATGACCCATGGACATGGACGACAGTGTGGGCGGTGCCTGAGGGAGTGGGTGGGGGGCATAAACTGGGTGGAGGGGGACAAAGAGAAAAATGGGAACAACTGTAATAGCATAAACAATATTTTTAAAAATATTTTTAAAAATGATAGTTATTTTTCCCTAGAAAGGAAAAAACTATGTAAAAACATTTACCATCAATCCTGACATTTCCCTTTTAGAAATCATATATGTTCTGATCAAGGTTGGACATTTTGGGACTGGAGATGGCAAACAATCTTGACATTTTTGGTCAGCTCTTGCAAAACAGCAAAGAAGCACATTAGAAAAGAATTACAGGAAGTAGAGCTCTGGCTGGTAAAAGCAAAGACGAGATATGGCCTTGCATGCTCCAGCCCTCCACAAGCTTGGGACTTTCATTATCTAACACCTCCAGTGACGTGTCCCAGATATCAGCTTCAGTTCGAAAAGGCTGCAGACTCACACTGGTGAAAAACAAACACTTCTGAACTGAAAACAGCTCAGTCACTGAAGTTTAGTATTAAAGGAAAAACCGTTTTGCTGTTTTATCTTTCTTAACTAACTTAACGGTCAGTACAAGGATATTGGAAAACAAATGTATTGTTTAGGTCTCTGTTAGGAAGAAGAAAAGCAAGAGGGAAGGAAGAAGGGAAGGAATGAGGGCGGAGAAAAAAGAAACCTGTCAATATGTTTTGGGGTGTGTTTTTTTTTTTTTATTTGCAAATTGCCTCCTGGGTTTATATAACAAGAGATGAAATATATCATATACGACTGATGTAATATTCTTTCTTTTCCCTAGTTAGAGGCCAAAGAATCATGGAGAACACAAACTCTTTGTTCAGTTTTAATTATTCAGTGAGGGTTCCAGTATTAACATGTGAATCAGTGCAATTTGTAAGCCAATGTGGCATTTGCAGGCATGTGCAAACCTTTTCTCCTGCTGTTTGCTTCCAGTTTCCCTGCCAAAGTGGGCCTCTGAAAATACCTGGCCCAGCTCTTATTAGTGAGGAAAAAATATATACAGCTTGGATTTCATTTTTTGCTGACACCATGTATTTGAACTGGTATGTTTAGACATTTTAGATGGAAAGGCCTCCTAAATGAGACAGTCCTTCAGTTATGCAGAGAAAGCAATTGGAAGCATACTGTTGGGGAGCTGTGAACCAGTTTCCATTTTGCTATAAAGACCTCAGGTTTCTGTAGTTCCCAATGAGCTCTTTCCTTTTGGGAAAATGTAATTTAGACTCTCTCTACTCCCTTTTCTAAGTTATCACAAGCATTTTTATCATGTGTTTTCACTCTTGTCATTAGCCAGGATCCTTGGAGAAGCCTTCCTCCCACGGTGCTGGCCCTCACTGTTGTCACAGGGCAGTGATACTAGGAGCAGGTCTGTCTGGAGGAGTGGGGGAGGGGGCCAGTGAGCCCTTCCATAGCCCTTTTAGCCACTTTCTGAACTACAACAACTAAATATTTAATCTAAAAGCAATGTGCTTCCTATGTACAGTTTTAAGACAAGTCTGTAATTTTCCCATATTTTATATAGTTCCTAAGGCCTTCTAATAGAGACATTCCAGAGGCCCCAGTGCTGTGGGGTATTTGGTTGTCTAGGTGAGGAGGTAGCTTTTAGGTTGCATAGTAATAGGGTTGCCTTATAGGGTTACTGAGCATCCAATGAGACAAGTAAGTAAAGCATCTAGCATAGCCCCTGACAATGAGTATTCATTTAAAATATTGGTTCCCCAGGTTAGTTCATCTAGTTTCTCTGTAATTTAAATATCCACTAAGTGGGTCCTTGAACCCGCTTGACTTAATTATGTTGTCTAAAAGGGGAACCTATGAAATTGTATATGGGAATGGAGCCGCATTCTGAATCAGAAATAATTTTCCCTTTGTGATATTTAATGGGATTTAACCTTTATGTATCAGATCTTTAAAAAATTATCAATGAATGCCTGCTAAATAAATTCAAGAAGATACAGTTTGAATTCCTAGGAAGAATGCATTGCTTGGGACTTAGTGCTTGATTTACATAATGTATTTTCCATCTGTACTTGTACATATTTTGCTTTTAACTGTGATATCTATCTCTAGCATTGCAAAGAAGGATCACATCCGAGTCCTTGGAAGGCTGTCAAATCATGTTTGTTGAAATAGTTGATGCAGTTTTCAGGATAAAGTAAATCCGTGCTTAAAGGGGCCTATTTGTTCTTAGACTTAAGTTTGTATCATGGGAGTCGAACCCTGGAATTTGTACTGAAATTACTCTGAAAGAGTAAGATAAGCTATATAGAGAGCCAGTTGTAACTGGTTTGTTTAAACTGAGCCCGGAGCAAAGCAGACCCATGAGGGGGAGGAGCAGAAAAGCCAGATGAACTAGCCTGCAAGAGTCTCCACTGTTCAAACCAGTTGAACATGCTCAGGAGAGCAGGACACACCCTGGGGGAAACCAGGCCCCAAAATAGTAGCCTTACACAGAGTGAGGCTGTCACAACTTTGATTTTCTAGGATTAACCCATTTTGGCAAAACTTTGCAAAGATGCAACAAAACGTTGTGGAAGTTTTTATGCAAATTAGAAATCAGGAATATGGATTTTCATGTTTGGTGGCAGACTGTAAGCTTAAAAATGAGTTCCAACATTCTTATTATGATATAAATCTATCCATATATTGATGCCTGAAATGATGAGAGTATAGTAAGAGTAATGTTTCTCAAGAACCTGTGGATTCTTAGGGGTCTGAGGACCTTATTCTCAAGTATTTTTATTTATTTATTTAGAGAAAGGGAGGAAAAAAGAGAGTGAGAAAAACATCAATTTGAGAGAGAAAAATGTCAATACTTGACCTGGGATGAAACTCCCAACCCAGGCATGTGTCCTGACCAGGAATTGAACTGGCAACCTTTCACTTTGCGAGATGTCACCAAACCAACTGAGTCACACCAGTCAGCAATTATTCTCAAGTCCTTGTATTTTGAAAGGTGTGCATGTGTGCATGTGTGTGTTTTCAGTTCAATGATGATATTTAAAATTATTGTTTGCCCTTACATGCATAAAAGTTTTCTTTTTACAGTGGTAATTCATAACCAAAAGATGCCCTCATAACTTGATATTTCAGATCAGTGTGTTTTAAACCACATACTCTGTCAGGAGGCATTTCCAGTTGAATCTCTCTTATTGGGTCCTAGCTGCTGGGCTCAGCTACCCTTCAAATTGTATTCATTTTCCCCTGCCTTCTTATCTCCAAGTCCCTGGGCTTCAATCTCCCACTATTCTATCCAAAATGCTCACACCGCTCAAACAAATCAGTTAAGTCTATATAGAGACTTCTCTAGTGTTTTTCCCCAAAGCTTTAAAGCGAAAACATCTCCAAACTAAATATCAGTGACAAAAATGTGGGTCCCAATTCTGTTAATGCCAAACAGCTGACAGATTTTAGTCATTAATTATTTCTATACTGTAATTTCATTGAATTTGGGCTTGATTGGTAGGAATGGAGTTGGGGTTTAGGAGATGCAGGCATGTATGTGGAAATCCAAAATGATTTCTACTTATTTGAGGGATTTATATAGTTAAACCCCTAGAAGCAGAAGGTAGAATGGTAGATGCCATGGCTGGGGGAGGGGGTGGATTTGGGGAGGTGTTACTCAAATGGTACAAAGTTTCAGATATAAAAGATCCATAAGACCTAGTACCAACAGCATAGCAGAGTGCCTATAGTTAACAATACTGTACTGTATACTTAAAAATTGCTAAAAGGTTAGATCTTGTGTTAAGTTTTTATTATGATTACAAATATGGCAGTAAGAAGCTTTCGGAGGTGATAGGTATGTTTACTGCATAGGTTGTGCTGAGGGTTTTTCAGGTGTACACTTAACTCCAAACTCACCAAGTTGTACACATTAAATATGTACAGCTTTTTGCTGGTCAGTCATACCTCAGCAAAGTGGTTTATAAAAATGTATAAAATAAACTATTTTCAGGAAGAAGATGATGGCAGAGTAGGTAGAAGTTACATTCACCTCCTCCCAGGTTCCTGGAATTACAACTAAATTATAGAACAATCAACCTGAGTAACCAATTGATGGCTAGCTGACAGAAGTCTTATAACCAAGGTATTACAAAAGAAGTCACATCAAGACTGGTAGGAAGGATGAAAATGTGAAAAAAGCTGTCTCCACACTCCCAGGAAGTTGCTGAGATTCTGGAGGGATATCTTAGCTGCAGAGGTCCCAACCTGAGGAACACAGGGTCTCAACCTCTGCTTGGCTCTGCGGCCTGGAGCACCAGAACTGGAAAGAGGCGCCCGCATAACATCTGACAGTGAAAATCAGCAGTGATTTTGTCTACCAGGGAGAAACAAGAGTCTGCTAGAAACCCAGGTGCCCTATTAAAGGACCAATGCACAAAATCTTGTTCGCAGCCACTCACCCTGGGCTTCAGCAGACAGAGGGCAGATCGGAGTGGACTGGAGTCATGCTAGGACAGGCGGGACTGTGTGGCTCTAGGGAGTGCTAAAGAGACAACCACCAGGGTCCCTCTGCTGAGTCCTTCCCCTGCACTGCCCACAGACATAATTTTTCCTGGGTTGAACATCCCTCTCCATATAGTATCAGCCTGGAGGACTGCACTAGCCCCATCCTCTCAACTCCCCACAGACACTGCTGAGCTCATACCCTGTGAAGGAGTCTGGTTCCTGAGACTGTGGTGTTGACTTCCTTGGAGGGTCTTGAGAGAATACTCCAGGGGAGTCAGAGACTGAGTTGTGTGGCTCTGGAGTGGGAGACATTTTTCCTCCCTTTTCCACATGCCAGAGCAGTAGCACCTCACCATCCCTCTCCCATAGGAGATCCACTAGCCCCACCACAGGGAAACCTCTAGCTACACTCTGCTGATTCCCAGTGGCTCTGCCCTGCTGGGCTTGCACCCTGCAAACTGTCAGCAGGCTGTGGTTCCCCAGTGAAGAGGACTCTCCAGGAGTTCCAGGCAGATTCTGGGAAAACTGAATTGTGTGACTGTTGGACAAGGACCGTTTTCCCCTTCTATGCCCAACTGACACCACCATTCCTGTGCAGAGCCCTCCCTTCACACAGCCAAATCTTGGTTTGTTTGGGCCTGATGAACTATACTGTCCTCAATCTGATAACTCCTTGAGACTCTGACCCACGACAAAGGTCTGTGGGTACTGGCAGGTGGAAGCTGACCTTGGTATACCCTGAAACCGTTGCTGATGTTTTTGAGGGGCCTCAGACCCAGCACTGGTGCCGAGTTTGAATCTGTACCAATGTGGTGAACACTACTCAACTCTATGTGGCAACTCATTGAGAAATTACCTCACACAACTAACATATCACCAGGTGTTCTTTCAGTGACTGAGCATAGCAGGCAGCTAGCAGGCAGAGACAGATCTTGGGAAGCCTTTTGCTGACCTTCCCCCAGGCTCTGGGCTGGTGAAATCTCGCCTTGGTGTACAGCGTGGCCCCTCTCATGCATACCTGGGAGGCCCAGCAGAGACAGCCACAAACTCTGGATTATTCTGTGGCTCCAAACAGCTAGCCCAGGGTCTATCACAGGCAGAGCCTGACATTGACCTGTAGTGGAGTCACTCCTAAGTAGCCCTAGAACCAACACACCTGGTGGTGGGATTCAGACCCCATGAGAGTATGACCCAGTTAGCTCCACAAGTGACACACCCAAAAGGCAATCTTGGTAGGCACCAGACCCTGTTGATATGAATTCCACTTTGTGGGTCAGCCCTCACACAGCACTCATACATCTCAATGGGGGTTGATTCTCAAAGCCAGCCAGAGGGGAAATCCCACCCATGGAGGGGCCAATAGCAATGAAGACTCAACTACAATAGCGGGCTCATATGACCCACACAAGGGATATTCCTGGAGCAACTAGCTCAGGTGATCAGGGAGAATTAGCCACTGAGCCCCACAATATGCCTACTACAAAAGGCTACACTACCAAGACTTGGAGGAATAGCAGACCTACCTAATACATAGAAATAAATACAAAGAGGCAGCCAAAATGAAGAGACAGAAAAACATGCCCCAAATAAAGAACAGGAGAAATCCCCAGAAAAAGAACTCAATGAAATGGAGGCAAGCAAACTACCAGATATGGTATTCAAAACAATGATTATAAAGATGCTCAAGGGACTTAGGGGAAGAATGGATGAAATCAGTGATAACTTAAACAAAGAGATAGTGAACATAAAAAAAGATGCAGAAACCATAAAAACCCAGTCAGAAATGAAAAATACAATATCTGAAATGAAGAATACACTAGAAAGAATCACAGCAGGCTAGATAAAACAGGGGATCAAATCAACAATTTAGAAGACAAGGTAACAGAAAACACTCAATCAGAGCAACAAAAAAAAGAATTTTAAAACATGAGAATAGTCTAAGGGACCTGTGGGTCAATATGAAACGTAACAACATCTGCATCATATATTTACCAAAAGGAGAACAGAAAGAGTAAGGGATATAGAACCTATTTGAAGAAATAATGACTGGAAACTTCCCTAACCTGGTGAAGGAAAAAGACACATGTCCAGAAAGAGCAGAGAGTCCCAAACATGATGAACCCAATGAGGCCCATATCAAGGCACATCATAATTAAAATGACAAAGTTTAAACAAGGAGAGAATCTTAAAAGCAGCAAGAGAAAAACAATTACCTTCAAGAAAACTCCCATAAAATTGTCAGCTAATTTCTCTACAGAAACTGTGTAGGCCAGAAGAGATTGGCATGAAATGTTCAAAATAATACAAATCAAAGCCCTATAACCAAGACTACTCTATCAAGCTGGCTACCATTTAAAATTGAAAGAGAAATAAAGAGAGTCCCAGGCAAAAAAAAAAAAAAAAAAAAAAAGCTAATGGAGTTCATCATCACCAAACCAGTATTACAAGAAATGTCAAAGGTCTTTAAAAAGAAAAAAGAGGACTTCTGTCCAAGATATAGGCCTAGACCGACACACTTCATCTCCCTACACCACTAAGAAGGACTATAACTACTGCAAAACCAGAAATAACCAGAAGTTCCAGAAAATAAAGCTACATGGAAGTCCAATGTATGAAGTTATAAATAAGTGGTGCTCGTCCGGACGGGTAGGAGGGGCGAAGCCACAGGGGAAAGATCAAGCTGTGCTGGAGGCGGCAACTGCAGTAATGAGCAGCGGGACCTGGTAAGCACAGACACCCGTATTTAAGGGAAGGAGAGAAACACCCGGGAACCAACCCTGACTGCAGACCAGACCCGTCAGCTTGCGATTCCAATGCCGGGGAAGGCAGACCCCCATTGTCTCGGACTGTGAGGCCCAGAGGGCGTGGGGATGGAGGAGGAGGCTCCTGGTCTCTCAGCAGAGAGTAACTGCAGGAACCCATCTGGGACCCCCACCCCCACACAAAGTGCCACAGAGTGGTGAGAAGAGTCACCCAGTTGTGATGAGTACATGGGGCTCTGCCTAATATAGTGTAGGAGCTGTGACAGCGCCCCGCCCAAGAAGGAAAGATAAATGAAAATGATCAGAATGGCAGAAATAATGATTGAAATACCAATCATGCAGCTAACCAAAAAGCAAATACGAGATTTAACTGATAAACAAATAGAACATCTTTCTGAGGCTCAGTTCAGAGCTATAGTCATAAGGCAGCTTACAGACCTAACAGCAGGACTTAATCAAGACAGGGAAGCAATAAAGGCTAGTCCTGCTGAAATGAACAAAAAATACATACAAGACAAGTGGTGAGGAAAGGAAAACCAGGGATCAAATCAACAAGTAAGAACATAGGGAAGGAACAAACAGTCAACCAGTGCAGAAAGAGGAAACAAAAAGTGAGGAATATAAGGAGAGGCTCAGAAACCTCTGGGACAGCTATAAGCAAATGAACATTCAAATTATAGGATTGCCAGAGGGTGAAGAAGAACTAGAATTGGAAAATTATGTGAAAAAATAATGAAGCAGAACTTCCCTAACTTGGGGAAGGAAATAGACTTACAGGTCCAGGAAGTACAGAGAGTTCCAGAAAGACTGGACCCAGGGAGAACTACACCAAGACATATTATAATCAAAATGTCAAAAATTAAAGATAAAGAGAGAATCTTAAAACCAGCAAGAGAGAAGAAGAGAATTATGTACAAAGGGGTCCCAATTAGACAATCAGCTGATTTCTCAAAGGAGACCCTGCAGGCAAGAAGGGACTGGCAATAAATATTCAAAGTAATGAAAATAAAAAATCTACAGCCACAAATACTCTATCCAGCGAAGCTGTCATTCAGAATAGAAAGGCAGAGAAAGTTCTTCTAAGACAAAGTAAAACTGAAGGAGTTCATTAGATCCAAACCACTGTTATATGAGATGTTAAAGGGACTTATTTAGAAGAAGGATCAAAACTATGAACATTAAAATGAAAACTGTATCACAACAACCAACAACAGAAGCTAGGGAATCAAAACAAAGGCAAACTAAGTAGGCAACCAGAGGGGAAGTATGGGGAACATATTGTGGGGAGGTCAGTGTGGAGGGGGAAAGGGTAAAAAGGAGGGAGATGATGCAGGAATTAAGAAGCATAGTAGGAGGGAATGGAATAGACAGGAAGATGTTGAGAAGAACTATATGCACAACCAATGGGCATGGAGGGGAGCAGAGGGAAAAGAAATAGGGACAACTGTAACAGCATAATCAATAAAATATATTTTTAAAAAAAGAAAGAAAAAAGAAGACAGGGGAGAAACAGTTATAAAGAAAAAATGTCCATAAATATGTATCTATTAATAATCACTTTAAATGTAAATGTATTAAATGCTATAATCAGAAGAATAGGGTAGCTGAATGGATAAAAAAAGAAGACCCACTCTTGGTGAGTAGTTCAATTGGTTAGAGTGTCATCCAGATAGGCCAAGGTTATAGGTTCAATCCTTGGTCAGGGCACATACAAGAATCAACTAATGAATGCATAAATAAATGGAGCAACACACCGATGTTTCTCTCTCTTACTCTCTCTCTAAAATTAATCAATAAAAAACTTTAAAAATGAAAGAAGAGCCATATATATGCTGTAACCCACCTCAGAACAAAAGATACATACAGACTGAAAGTAAAGGAGTTGAAAAATATATTTCATGTAAATAGATGTTTAAAAAAGGCTTGGGTAGCAATACCTATATCAGACAAAATGGGCTTTAAAACAAAGGCTACAATAAGATACAAATAAGGACATTACATAATGACAAAGAAATCAATCGAACAAGAGGCTATAACCTTGAGAACATTTATACACTCAAGACAGAAGCACCTAAATATATAAATCAAATCTTCATGTACATAAAGGGAGAAATAGAGAGTAATATAGTCAGAGTAGGGGATTTTCACACCCCATTGACATCAATGAATAGATCTTTCAGACCAAAAAACCAACAAGGAAACAGCAACCTTAAACAACACACTAGACCAGGTTAATTTAATTGATATTTTCAGAGCATTTCACCTCAGAACAGCAGAATATACATCTTTTTCAAGAGCACATGAAACAATCTCTAGGATTGACCACATGTTAGGACACACTACAAGTCTCAATAAATTTAAGGAGATTGAAATCATATCAAGCATCTTCTCCAGCCACAATGGTATGAAACTAGAAATCAATTACAAGAAAGAAAAACTGAAAAACACACAAACTCATGGAGGCTAAATAACATGTTCTAAATAATCAGCAGGCTAACTATGAGGTCAATGATGAAATCAAGATACCTTAAGACAAATGAAAATGAAAACACAACAACCTAAAATCTAGGGTACAGAGCAAAAGCAGTTCTTAGAGGGAAATTCATATCACTACAGGCCTACCTCAAGAAGCAAGAAAAATGCCAAATAAACAATCTAACTTTATACTTAAAAGAACTAGAAAAAAAAAAAAAAAAAAAAGCAACAAACAAAGCCCAAAGTGAGTAGAAGGAAAAAAGGAAATAATACAGATCAGAATGGAAATAACCAAAATAGAGTCTAACAAAACAATACAAAATATCAATTAAGCTAATAACTTGTTCTTTGAAAAGATACACAATATTGACAAACTATGAACCAGATAAATCAAGAAAAAAAGAGAGAGGATTCAAATAAATAAAATCAGAAATGAAAAAGGAGAAGTAACAGCTGAAACTACAGAAATACAAATGATTATAAAACATATTACAAACACACATATGCCAACAAATTGGGCAATCTGAAAGAAATGGATATATTCCTAGAAGCATACAATATTCCTTAACTGAATCAAGAAAAAAAAATGATCTGAACAGACCAATACATCTAATGAAATGGAAGCAATAATCAGAAAAACTCCCAAAAAACAAAAGTCCTGGCCTGGATGGTTTCACATGTGAATGCTACCAAATAGTCAAAAGACAAGTAACACCTATCCTTTTCAAAGTAGTATTCCAAAGAATTCAAGAGGAGAAAACACCCCCAAGCTCATTTTACAAGGCCAGCATTATTCTAATTCCAAAACCAGATAAAGACACTACAAAGAAAGAAAATTATAAGTCAATATCCCTGATGAACATAGAAGCAAAAATCCTCAAAAAAAATTAGCAAACCAAATTCAGCAATACATTACAAAGATTATATACCATGGTCAAGTGGCATTTATGCCTGGGATGCAAGGTTGGTACAATAGTCATGAATCAATGAACATGACCTACTGCATAAACAAAATGAAAGATAAAAATCATATGATCACGTCAATAGATACAGAAAAAGCATCTGACAAAAATCTAGTACCCATTTGTGATAAAACTGTCAGCAAAATGGGAATAGAGGGAACATATCTCAACATAATAAAGGCCATATATGACAAACCCACAGCTAGCATCATACTCCTTAAGCTCATGAACAACACAGAGATGTCCACTTTCACTACTCTTATTCAACATAGTACTATAATCCTAGCCACAACAATGAGACAAAAAGAAGAAATTAAAAGGCATACAAATTGAAAAGGAAGAAGTAAACTGTCATTATTTGCAGAAGACATGATGCTGTATATAGAGAACTATTAGAACTTGATAAATGAATTCAGTAAAGTAGTATATATGTACCACAACTTTCTGTTTTTTTTTTTTTAATCCTTGCCTGAGAATAGATTTATTAATTTTAGAGAGAGGAGAGGAGAGAGAGAATGAAATCTTACCCTTTGCAACAGCATGGATGGACCTGGAAGGTTGTATGCGTACTGAAATAAGTCAGTCAGAAGACGACAAATATATGATTTCTCTTATATGTGGAATCTAAAGAACAGAATAATGGGCAAACAGAATTAAACAGACTCGTAGACACAGAGAGCAGACTGATGATCCAGAGGTGAAGGCATTAAGAAATACAAATTGGCAGTTATAAAATACTCACAGGAAAAACCTCAATTACTACTGGTAATTACAATTACAATTATTACTGGCAATGACTGAAACATCAGTTAGTATTTTATATACATATTTATACACGCATTTTACACAAATCAGACTTTAAAAACAGAAACACATCAAATCATCTCTCTAAATCCTACTTATTGTCTGTCCTCTCATCTTCCTCCAAGTATTGGTGATTCTCATCTCTTTTAAACCCCATCATTTTAGAAAGAATTAAAAGAAAACCCACATTAGATTAGGCCCCTCAGGCCTGCTCACTTACCAACTCAGCCTTGAAGATGGATTACAAATCAAGAAGTATTATTAAACTACCAAACTTAGTTTTTATAGTTGGTAAAGTTGCTGCATCTGGACAGAGTTGTTCTATAAATAAAGAGGTAGTTCTTTAAGTTAATATTAATATATCCTATTCACGTGCTTACAGAGGTGGGGAAAGTAATCTGTTAGCCACAGAGGAGGAACAAACACATACTGTATGTTCAAGACAAAGCTTATAGTAACATCACTCTCACCCTCTCGCAAGCCTTTCCCTCTGCATCCCGAGTGGGAGGAAAAGGGTTGGAGACGCTGCCTACAACTGTGGGCATGACCATGGGACTGTGAGGTGCATGTCAATGTCTTCTTCCCTGTGCTTTAAGGTGAAAAAGTGCTTAAGAATCACTTTTCCAAAATAGTGGATTTTGAACTTTTAAATGAACAGAATCTTTCTCAAAATAAATTTGAACACGGCTCTGAAATAGGTAAAATGGGTAAAAAGAAATATTCTCTGGATGAGGTGGTGGGAGATGGGGTGAGAAAGTTACAGAACCCCTATGGCTAGGCTTTCTTAGTGTTTCCTTACCCGCAAGAGTTCTGAGGCACACTACAGAACCCCAGGGCCAGGAAGAACATAGTTTGGAATGCCCCGTAGTGGGCTCTGTTGCAACATCATCATTGCATCACCAATGAGGGTGCAAGTACACCTTAAATTTAAAGACTTGTATGAATAGCTGAGAGATCACAATTATCTTCAGACTCTGTGATGGCTCAGTTGCCATCAAGGGGAAGGAGGAGAAGATAAGTGAATGAGGCTCTGCTCCCTTTCGTTCCAACATCTTTACGCATAGTTACTATTGTTTCTGTTACCCTGTTGGGTTTTACACATAATTTTTTTTTTTATGAAAAGATTCAATTTCTGAAAACAAAAATAGGAAGATTTGTTTAATTTTCTTAGTTTATGGGCAAGAAATCTGAGTACTGGAGAAATTGTGGTTTTTGGCTAGGTTGATTCAATCAGTAAATATCAAAGTCAAGGCTGCCACGAGGGCCCGCTGAACAATTCACCATCCCACATTGGCTGGCTGTGTGCTCTGTGACAAGCACTGTCCTACACACACTGTCCTGCGCAGAAGCAACTTCATAATCTCAGCCTTTTTCTGATAACTTTGTCTCTTTCTTATTTTGTCTTTACTTAGGTGACTACTATTAAGTTTCTTCCAGAATCACAATGGCATAGAAATAATTCTCCAACTCAACATAAACACAAAGACAGCTTTCCACTGGGAGCTCTCAATTCACATCCACTTTTGGGTGAAAGTGTATAGAATTAGATTGGTGGCAGTGCCTCCGTATACAGGGCATGGTTTTATATACATTATGACATAAAGGAGATACATGGGGCTCTAGTTTAATAAAATGTAGAGAATCTAGGGTTGTTTCTTTTGGTTGTTTGTTTGTTTTGATAAGAGATGGGAGAGGGGTAGTGTAGCAAGGACAGAGACTGGAAGCCAACATTTCTAACTGAGTGTATGATGTGGGATGAGGGGCTGGAATAGGGTCAGGGAGTATCCTTTGCCACAGCAGCCTTTCTCAGTATTGCTGTTGTAGGCAGAATCACAGCACCCCCTTTCAAAGAGCAGCCAGAGGAATGTCAGCGGATGGGAGAAAAGACCATCTAACCAATTTTGTCTTACCACTTATTTGAGGCTTTGTTCTTACAGCACTAGTTGCAGAGCCGCCATCTTCTTTCCCACTAGCTGCCTCCCCCAGCGTTCCGGAGGCTAAAAACACAGGCGGCTACAGCATGCAGGCCCCGGCAGTCACTCTGGTCTGGGACATCAGGGGCTGCTCCTGTTGCCTGGCTCCGCCAGTTGTTATTTGTGAATGTGAGACCCCAGCTAAAGTATTAAGTCAACAGCCAAAATAGGGGGTGGATTTATCTGTGTAAATAAATTTGTACCTTCTATACTATTTCTTTAAGAACACTTTGTTGCATATTTAGAGACTCTCCATTGTTATTGAGGCACATCAGGGGAATATTTGCCCTTGTTCATTCATTTTTTTTCTTTCTTCTTCTGCCCCTCTTTGTTCTTTTGCTCTTTCTTTCCTTTCTCCCTTTCTTCCTTCTAATCCCAGGGGGTGAATGCACAAAATTATACATGGCTACTTTATTTTTTGATCTTTTATTATGGCCAGATACTTTATGATTTTTATATATTTGTATTTTATAAATAGATATATGTAGTATGAAATATAAATTTTTATATTATAGAATATGTAATATTTATATGATATAAATGTAAAAATATATATTTATATAAATTATACATAATCTTAATCCTCAAGCCCAGTTTTTACCCATATTTGTAGATAAGGAAACTAAAGGAACAGAGACCTCTGCCCTTAAGGAACTTAAATAAACATTAGACTATGTCCTGGGTCTCACCAGCCTATGACTAAAATGAGGTCACAATTCTCCCTTCATATTCACATTATTATGACCCTAGCTTCCAACCTTCTCTAGGTTTCTTTCTGCATATACCACTGGGAGACCCTCAAAGCATTAAATCACATGTGCCCCAGTCCAGGAACGCAGGCTCTACCAGTCTTGTTGCTGCCTCTCCACCAACGGCCGCTGTGAAGGTATTGCTCTGCAGGCTTGGCAGCCCTTCTGTGGAACCAATGCTCACTCTGGTCTTGAAAAGAAATGCTGCTGTTCCTTCGCTCAGCTCTTCCCTCAGAAACACATTAAAGCTTCTAGTTCACTGATGTAAACATGGACCTAGAGTTGGTTACATGGCTTGATCTCAGACAGGCTCCCAGTAGCAGGGGCCTGTTCTCCCTTACCCCTTGCCATCTGTGTGCCTTGGAATCTAGGGGTCAGAGAAAGATGAAAAAAATTTCTTTCTAGTATCAACTAGCAAATAAAAGATTTTCGATAGTGGTTTCTTTTGGACAGAAACAAATTTTAGGTCTTCAACCTAGAAGGCATAAATTGATTGGGAGTTTTAAAATAGCAAGTTCGAGAGCTTTCAAAATAATCTGAACATCTAGACACATTGGGCGTGTGATCACAGTGAATTTCTAAAATCTTAAATTAACCACATTCTTACAGTGGGGCTCCCCCACCCAAAGCGTCAGCATTGTTGCCATTAGCAGTGCTTGATGCCCATCTGAGGGAGTGGAGACATTTTAATCTGATGAGGATATGCAGTCTTAATATTACAGAGTGTTATAGGATCCTTCTGTGTAATGAATGAACAGTGATTTGTAAATGATGCTCTGGAAGAGAACATCTGTCTCACATTTTCAGTTACCAATATGTGAATACACAGGCAAAATGAACAGGCAGATTGTTTCTATTATTGACTCACCTAATACTAATTAAAACATGCTTCTATCCCACATCACTTCTCACCAGCAACACATGTCTTTCCAAACTGATCAGTTCATGTTTACTCTCAACCCCGTCTCTTTCTCTGTTGTCAGAATTACCTGAGAAAGATAAATTTGTAGTTTTTACTTTTTTTCTTTCAGGCCTCATATGTTTATGTTTTCGTTTATTTACTTATTAACATGTGAATGACAGATGAAGGGGTTTGCAGGGGGAATGCGGTCTTCCTATTTTCAACAACAACCTTAACTGGGTAGTGTGTACCCATGTTGAAGCCTTACAAAATAAGGGCAAAAGCAGAAGCAGTCCTTGGAATGAATTTGAAATTCCAATTGCACAGTCATGAGTCATGAAATATTTGGAGACTGTGAAATAAAATTGTTTTCTTTTCTTAGTTTAGTTTAGATTTGTTTTCCAGGGTTTTTTAAAAGCAAGTTTATTCTGTTTTTCCAATAAACATTGTTTTTGCATTGCCCACCAGCTTTTGTCAGTCTTTCTGTCCGTTTCTCCTGTGTGTTTTTATAGTGTCTATTATTCATTTCAAACCACATTGATATCTTCAAGTAGAATGCCACATTTATAGTTTTATCTTTGAGGAACCTACCCTATGTTGTTTTCTAACTGTTCTAAACTTGAATGAATTAAGCATAAGCAAATTGAATGTTAATTTTTTTTAATTCATATGGATACAGGGCAACCCATTAAAAAATCAGAAACAATGAATGTCTTATTAAGTAATTTTTAAAAATAATTTATTTATTTGTTTGTTTATTTATTTTATTTTTAGAGAGAGGGGAAAGGAGAGAGGGAGAGAAACATCACTGTGTGGTTGCCTCTCACTCGCGCCCCCAACTGGGGACCTGACATGCAACGTAGTAATGTGCCCTGACTGGGAATCGAACCAGAGACACTTGGCTCGCAGGCTGACACTCAATCCACTGAGCCACAGCAGCCAGGGCATATTAGGTAATTTAAATTAACTTTCTATTATTATTATTTAAATTGGAACATCATGCAATGTTTTAATATGGACTACAAATAAACATATTGTCCAACTTTATTCAAGGAAAGAGACAGAAATAACATGGCATGTGCAATCACTTTGAAGTGCTGTGAGTGAATATAGGCGACTTATTTATTACTAGAAAATTAGAGGATTCTTATAGCCAGTGGAAAACCATGTCTTCATTATTTAAGAAGTTCATTGGCCCCCAAATTGGTATATATGTTTTTTGTCTTAACAAATTATTTCTGTGGATTAGATAAAAGAAAGGTTTCCTTTGTACTGCCAGAATACCAGACCAGGTAGCTGTATAATATAAGGAACTTTTAGAATATAATATGGATTACTGAAACAACTACTGTTCTTTTGACTCACATGTTTGTTGTTGAGATGATAACATATAATTAGGTTGAAAGACAAGTGTCAGCACTATAATATTCAGAACTATTAATGGAAAGACAATCTGAATGTTTCAGAGGAATGAGGTGAACAATTTTTGTTGTTACTGTTACCGTTGTGGGCTATTTTCCTTCTTTTCTATAGATGTTATGATTAATTGGACCAACTTTTGCTCAATGACTCAACTCAGCAGTTTCCCGTTTATAGAATTTTATATATTGGTAGAACTCATAGAGTTTTAAGAAGTTTAATACTGGAGAGAACTTTGCAAGTTATCTAGCTGAGAGTTGTCACTTTATAGATAAGGAAAAATGAGACCCAGGGCTAATAAAAGATACTCTAAATTGCTTTATTTGCAGCAGAATCAGGCCTAGAATTTAGATCTCCTGGCTCTTGGACCAGTGTTCTTTTCACCATATCATACTATTGTTTTTGTATATGAATTGCTTACTCAAGATGGAAATGACTGGATTTAGGCGTTTTTGATAAATAAGAGGTATTTCCTCCTAATTCCTGAATCATTGCCTCTGTATATCTTGCTCTAAAACATATGAGTCCCTTTTCAGTCCATCTCTCAAAATATTCATGCCCCAAGCACTCATCAGACATTGAGACTCAGAGCAAGGGCTCCCTCCATCAAAACAATTGCTATTGAGTTGATCAAGTAAGATAATTGTCTATAAAAAGATGGGCAGAAATAGGAAACAATTATTGATAAAGCTATCATTGGCCCGTGGCAAACTGCAAGATTGAAGGGCATACAGTAAAGTTATCTGACAATTTTATTCAATTAACTTTTAAATTTTAAGTTTTATTTTTCTATTTTTTCTTTATTCCATATTTATGTCACTGTTAGACAGTAATTTGTCCTCATGGGCATCACATTCTAGTGGAGGACACAGCAGTTGACTAATAAAACACATATTTCATATATCAGTAAGTTCTATGCAGAAAATAAAACAGAGTAACTGGACAGAAAATGCCTGGAGTAAGGATGGGGTTGGCTGACTCAGGTAGACTGGCTAGGAAAGGTCTCTGAGGATGTGGCACTTGAGCAAGAAATGGATGCAGAGAAGTGATTACTGGGTAAAGATGATCTGAGGGAAGAACATTTCTGTCAAAAGAAAGTATATGCTAAGGTCCTGAGGTGGGAGTGGGCTCAGTAGTAGCAGAAGTGGAGTGAGAAAAAGGGGAGAGTAGTAGGAATTGAGATCACAGAAGTGGTCAGGGGTCAGCATGTGGGTGAGGATTCAGATTATATGCCACATATTATAAGAAGCCCACTGGAAGGTTTTAAGCTAGTAGGACAAGAGTAGACAAGAGCGAGACTAGTTGAGAAATTATTGCAGTAGTGTAAATGAGAGAAAATAATGACTGACTAGGGAAGTTGGAGTGGAAATGGAAGCGATGAAAAGTGGCAGATTTGGGGTATATCATGAAGATTCAGCTGACAGGATCTGCTGAAAGAATGAATGTAAGAAAAATACTAAAGTGTGGCAGACAGACTTTGAGGTGGCCCCGTGACCACTGTCTCCTGCACTTCATGCCTTTGTATAATCTCCTCCCTCTGAGTGTGGGTGGGACCTGTGACTAACGTCTAACCAATAAAATACGGCAAAGATGATGGGATGTCACTTCTATGATTACATTACATAGGACTCCATCTTGCTGGGTTCTTTCTCTTTCTACCTTGCTAGCTTTGAAAAAGCAAGCTGCCATGTTATCAGAGGGCCTGTGGAGAGGGCCATGCGGTAAAGAATGGTGGATGGCTTCTTGGAGCTGACAGTGGCCTCCAGCTGATAGCTAGCAAGAAGTCAGGGCCCTCAGTCCTACAACTACAAAAACGGAATGCTTCCAACGACCTTGTAAGCTTGGAAATGAATCACCAGTTTCCAGATAGGAATAAAGCCCTGGATAACACTTTGATTGCAGTCTTGCAGAGCCTTGCAGAGCTCTGACTCTTGACCCATGAAGACTATGAGATACTAAATGTATGTTACTTTAAGTTGCTGAATTTGTGGTATTTTTTTACATATCAATGGAAATGTAATATACCTAGGATGTTTCGTTCAATTATCCTAGTTTCAGTGTCACGAATTGTTAAAACAATAAGAAAGCCATGATCCTCAGACACAGCCTGCTTATTTTAAAGATTGGGTCACAGAGAGTGAGTGACTTGTCTGAGGTGACGTGTCTCACTAGTAATTCGAATCCCCTCCTGCTTCCCCAGCTATTGCTCTCTCTGCTGCACTGTACTGCCTTCTATTATTCTTGGTCTTTTTTTTCCTTTTTCTGTTAGTCTACAGGAAACATATCATATATCTTTATTCTGGCTTTTTGCAGTACAGACTTTTTCTAGTTTTGACACATGAATGTGTGAGTGACAGTCTCTAAGTGCAGAAAAAAGACAAGTCCTTCTTAACCTCATCCAGGAGATCTGCCCTATGAGCAGTTCATCTGAATTCTTCATCTGCCATCATGAAAATGAACTGGTATGGAGAACTCTTTAGGGTCCTCCAAACACGGATCATTTTAAAACTTCTTGTCCAGGCAAGGCAACTCTCCTCTCTCTCCATAAATCCTTGGGAACCTCCGGAAACCCTTGCCCTGTTTTTGTGGCCGCTCCTGGGAAACACAGCCACAGTAAGGGTTACCGACAGGCCACCGGGGTGAGATAATAAACAAGCAAGAAAATAGAAAATATTTTTTTAAATGAAACAAAGAGAATTGAATGTAAACTGTAATTAATTTTTCTATTTTTCTTCATTTCATATTTGTGACATTGGCCACTGTTAAGAGAGACAGTGGTTTGTCCTCATGGACATTATATTCCAGTGGAGGACACTGTCTTTGAACAATAGAACACATATTTAACATATCAGTAAGTTCTATGCAGAAAATAAAGCAGAGTAACAGGCAAGAGAATGCCTGGAGTGGGGGAAGGGGTTGGCTGACTCAGATAGACTTGTTAGGGAAGGTCTCTGGGGATGTGGCATTCAAGCAAGAAATGGATGAAGCGAGTGGCTACTAAGTAAAGATCTGAGGGAAAAACATTTCTTTCAAAAGAAAGTTAGTGCAAAGGTCCTGATGTGGGGAAAAAGAGAGAAATAAAATAAAATAAGTAAAAGAAAAAAAGAAAGAGAAATAAATAAACTATGTGACAACAATGCAACCTAAAATGCAGTGACCCTGGCGCTCATGATTAGAAGCATGGAACTTGAATAGCCCTGGGGAACAAATGTTTTTCATTAGTTGCATAGCTTCTGTCAAACATCTGACACTGCTATCTATGCCCCTTGTCAGACACAGGAGAGAGAAAGAAGAACTGGAATTTTGGCTAATACTGCTTTGGAAGTTGCTCTTTGTTTATGCAGTTCATGAAGCATTGAAAGGATTTAACAAACAACCTCATCATATCAGGGAACTTTAATACTTACTTTCGTGGCAATCATTCTCCTAATTCTCACATATTTTACTGCCCTTTGTCTCATGTGGTGTTCCTTGCATAGCCTAGTACAAAGCTACTACAGTCATGTGTTGCTTAACAATGGGCATACATTCTGAGAAATGTGTTGTTAAATGATTTTGAGCTTGTGTAAATATCATAGCATATACTTACACAAACCTAGATTGTATAGCCTACTATACACCTAGGCCTATTACTCCTAGGCTGCAAGTCTGTTCAGCATGTTATTATACAAAACAGCACAAGATTAAATCAACCACGAGAGAAAATGATGAAATCAAGAGATGCGGTAAGAAGATGTATGAAGCTGCTGCCGGCATAACATGACACACTGTTTAACAGCAAACTTTTTAAAATAAAGAGTACAGTCTAAAATAAGGAGAATAGGTATGGCATAGTAACTATATAAACCAGTAACATAGTCATTTGTTATTATTATCAAACATTATGTACTGTGCATAATTGTTTGTGCTATACTTTTATAAGACCAGGAGTGAAGTAGGTGTGTTTTATACCACTATCACCAAAACACATAACACATTGTGCTAAGATGTTACAATAGCTACCACATCACTAGGTGATAGGTATTTTTCAGCTCCATTTTAATCTTATGGGACCATGGCTGTGTATTTGCTCCATTGTGGACCGAAATGCTGTCATGCACCACATGACTGTATTTTCATTCTGTTGATGCTAGGATGAGAAAACAAGATTCTTTTCTTTTGTACATGAGCCAAGGCATAATCTGCATCAGGGCTAGCTGAGAAATAGGCAGCAAATCAACATCCCTGTGCACTGGACAACCAAATATTTTTCTACAGATTACAGTAGTTTGGGAGTAACTCAGGATGGAATGAGGCTTGTGAATAATTATGGTTTAAGTTGTAAAGCTGTAGGTTGGACTCCTATCCAGCTACTTGATATAAGCAAATACTAGTGATCACATTTTATGTGGAAACGTTTCACCTCACCTAAGTACATATGAATACAGCAATTTTGAAAATAATTTGAGGTTACTAATCTTTCCCCATTTCTTTGGCTGGGAAGAACCCTCCTCCCCTTTCCACTATTCTGCAAAAATACTTTCTTCACTGGCCAGAATCTTGAGTTTAAAAAATTGAATATTTTATTCTGTGCTTAGTTGTTGCATAACTAAAATTTAAATAATAAAGAATGATAGCAAATGAAGCTTTGTCAGCTATTTATACACAAAAGTGAGTCTGTCCCATATTTCCTGGAGCATGTTTTGCTGAGAGTTGGGAGGCTGGTAGAGAAGTAGAAGAAGTTATATGGAAGTACCTGGATGGCATATGTGGTGTTGGGAATACACCTAGGGAAGGTCAGGCAAAGTTAAGGGGAGCTCTGAAGACCAACTCAGCACATCTGACCACCTGCCTGGCCAGGCAGCGGCTTACCATGATCTCAGTCTGGCTTCTCTCCTGATCCTTGAAAGAGCTGGTAGATGTCTGAACAAGCTTAAAAACCTGAATAACAATTATGATGTGGCTCTCAAGAGTCACAGCTCTTACACATTGTTTAATAACAAAAATATTATTCAGTCTAGTTCCATATATTCAAAGCTTTTACAAGCACCTGTATTTTCAGTTTTCTTAAACATGGCCTATGGTACCACCTTTTTGTCTGAGGGTATATTACTGGTGCCATGCATATTTTGTTGTATGTAAGCAACATATGAATGTAGTTACCTTTTCTGAGTTTCTATATTTCTGAGCAAATTTAATGTTCAGTTTGGGCACTTTATACTCTATTTGATAACACTCATGATTTTAAAGGTCAATTAGTTCAATTAAATGATTAATTTAGAAAAATATTATTTGAATTTGTGTGTTTGTATTGTTTTTCAAAAAACAAATGTAAACAAAATTAACAAAAACAAAAACAAAATCCCAAATAATAAACCTAACAGTTGACACTGTCAAAAACAGTTGAGGCATTGGGAAGTAATTATTGGCAACGTCAGTGTAAATTTTTGTGAATCTCTCAAGAGTTGAAGGAACTTTGTTATGATTAACTTGACTTTAAGAATTAGTTCTTAAATATATATTTATAAAAATTCACTCTAATGCAAAATAACTTGTACAGTTATGAGAGTTAAAGTGTCATTATGTATTGGCCCAAACCCATAGAATGTACAAAATCAAGAGTGAACCTTACATAAACTATAGACTTTGGGTGATAATGATGTGCTAATATAGGTTCATCAATTCTAACAAATGTACTAGCCTGAGGGTGGATATTAATAATGAGGGAGACTATGCATATATAAAAATAAAGAGTATTTAGGAAATCTCTGTACCTTCTGCTCAATTTTGCTGTGAACCAGAAACGCCTCTAAAAACTAAAGTCTATTTTAAAAAAATAGAAGAAGTTTGTTTTAAAGTGTGGACTTGTCATAAGTGATAATGTATGAGAGATTAACATCTGATTAAGTTGAAATAAAACAAAAAAATTATGATTTCAGCTAAGAAAAACAGATATATTTAGCTAAACTCTGTATGTATCAAAGTTGAATTTATTAATTTAGTAGGTTCTCTGGCATTTATATTAAAATCAGTTTTACTTTATGGACCAAATTACTAATGCCAGGAGAGAGAGCAAGATATATGAGGTCTGTCTGGAAGAAGTCCAGCCATTGATAATATAATGAGAACGATATGCTCAACATCGATGTAACCTGGCAGCCAAGGAGGGTGGACTGGAACGTGCATGCGTAAAGAATGACAACCTCACTGTACTAGTCAGTAGGGGCGGTAGATGCCATTGAGTGAGCATTGTACTGTGTGGCTGTGTGGCCATCACATTCAAAATGACTGAGTGAGTAGAACAACAAATCTGCATCAAATTTTGTGTTAAGCTTGAATATTCCTCCACAGAAACTATTTGGATGAATCAGAAGCTGCAGCTATGGGCCACTGGTGATTTGCAACTTCATCATGACAATGTGCCCACTCATGCACCGTGTCTTGTGAAGAATTTTTTGGTGAAACATCAAATAACTCATGTGACTTAGTCCCCATACAGCCCAGATTTGGCACCCTGCAATTTTTGGCTTTTCCCAAAACTAAAATCACCTTTGAAAGGGAAGACATTTCAGACCATCAGTGAGGTTCAGGAAAATACGACTGGGCAGCAGACGGCAATTAGAACTTTGTGAGGTCCCAAGGTGCCTACTTTAAAGGTGACTGAGGCATCATTGTCCTATGTACAATGTTTCTTGTATCTTCTTCAATAAATGTCTCTAATTTTCATACCACATGGCTGGATATCTTCTAGACAGACCTCATAGATATGCATGTAGACACACATTTTAGCTCCAACTCTTGACTGGTTCTGCCTGGCCTCCCCCATACCTGTCAGCCAGGGATGGACAGAAAACAGAAGAGCCACTGCTTCTATCATGGGAGCCAAAGACTCTCCTTACCACTGGCTATTTGTCCTTTGCCATCCATTTTTAAAAATTTATTGAATTTATTGGGGTAACTGGTTAATAAAACCATAAAGGTTTCAAGTGTACAACTCTATAACACATTACCTGTATACTGTATCATGTACTCACCACCCAAAGTGAACTCTCTTTGTGCCACCATTTATCACCCCTTTGCTTTCTTCCACCTTCTTCCACCCCCCCTTACCCTCTAGCTATCACCATACTGTTGTCTGTGTTTGTTCATTTTTTGCTTAATCTCTTCACCTTTTTCAGGCAACCCTCCAACTACCCCGCCCCCATCTGCCAAAGCTGTCAGTCTGTTCTCTTTATCTATGAGTCTATTTCCATTTTGTTTGTTAGTTTATTTTGTTCCTTAGATCTCACATTTGAGTGAAATCTTATGGTATTTGTCTTTCTCTGACTGGCTTATTTCACTTAGCATAATACTCTCCAGGTCTATCCATGTCACAAAAGGTAAGGTTTTCTTTTTATGCCTGAGTAGTATTGCATTGTGTAAATGTAGCACTGTATTTTATCCATTTATCTTCTGATGGCACTTGGGCTGCTTCCAAATCTTGTTGCAAATAATGAACATAAAGGTGCATATATTCTTTTGAATTAGTATTTTGGGTTTCTTCAGATATAGTCCCAGAAGTAGAATTGCTGGGCCATAAGGGAGTTCCATTTTTAATTTTTTGAGGAACTTCCATGATGTTTTCTACAGTGGTTGCACCAATCTGCATTCTCACCAACAGTGTACAAGGGTTCCCTTTTCTCCACATCCTCGCCAGAACTTGTTGTTTGTTGATTTATTGATGACAGTCATTCTGACAGATGTGAGGTGATATCTCATTGTGGTTTTTAACTTGCATTTCTCTGATGATTAGTGACATTGAGCATCTTTTCATATGTCCATTGGCCATCTTTATGTCCTATTTGGAAAAGTGTCTATTCAGGTCCTCTGCTCATTTTTTAAATTAGATTGTTTTCTTGGTGTTAAGTTGTATAAATTTTGGAAATTAACCTCTTATTAAATGTATCACTGGTGAATATGTTCTCCCATGTAGTTGGTTTTCTTTTCAACTTGTTATGGTTTCCTTTGCTATGCAAAGCTATTTAGTTTAATGTAGTCCCATTTGTTTATTTTTTCTTCTGTTTTCTTTGCTGGAGGAAATATATTTGAAACATTGTAAGACATTTCTTACAGCAATAAACCTTTTTAGAAACACAGTTTACTGCTATGTTTTCTTCTAGGACTTTTATGACTTTCAGTCTTACATTTAAGTGTTTAATCCATTTCGAGTTTATTCTTGGATGTGGTATAAGGAGGTGATCTAGTTCCACTTTTTTCCATGTATCTGACCAAATTTCCCAACACTGTCTATTGAATAGACTGTCTTTGCCCCATTTTATATTCTTTCCTTCTCTATGAAATATTAATTGACCATAAAGGCATGAGTTTATTTCTGGGCTCTCTATTCTGTTCCATTGATCTATATGCCTGATTTTATGCCAGTACCATGCTGTTTTGATTACTATGGACTTATAATATAGTTTGATATCAGGTAGCATGACACCTCTAGCTTTATTCTTATTTCCCAAGATTGCTGAGGCAATTCAGGGTTTTTTGTGGTTCCATAAAAATTTTTGGAATATTTGTCCTAGTTCTGTGAGATATGCCATTGGTACTTTTTAATTTTAACTTTTTTTTTTTTTTTTAGAGAGAGGGGGAGGGAGGGATAAAGAAGGAAGAGAAACATCAATGTAAGAGAGAAACATCGATAGGTTGCCTCTTGTATGCTCCCTCCTGACCAGGGACCAAGTGCACAAACTAGGCATGTGCCCTGACTGGAAATCAAACCAGCAACACTTTGCTCTGCAGGAGATGTCTAACTAACTGAACCACACTAGTCAGGGCTTCCATTGGTATTTTAATAAGAATTTCACTGAGTTTATGCATTGCTTTGGATAGTATGTATATTTTAATGATGCTAATTCATGCAGAGAAATTTGGAAAGAAATAAGCTATGATTCCTTGGTTTTGTTAAAAATGAAGTGCATGTGGTGGCAGTTCAATTTGGGGGTCAGGGGGGTTTGAGAAGGATGTGTATGTGTGGGATGGACCCTTGCTTTCAGGCTGTGCAATGCTTGCTGAATAAGATTCAACGTAAAACAGACTCAAGCAAATACAGATAATCTTCAGAGGCTTCAAGATATTTTAAAATTAAAGTAAGTTAGTTTTTGACTCTAGGATACTATTGAGAATCATAAATACAAGCAAACCCCAAGTCTAATGTGGTTTAGCCATAAATAGAGCAGGTCTGAGCTATGAAGGAACAATAGAACCAATTCATTCATTTCTTCAAATAATCTATGTTTGTTCTGTAGGTTAGGAATTTAATAAAGAAATAATTAAAATGAAATGCATAGCTATTTTATTGTTTAGTTTGTTTTAGATTTCCATTAGTTAATACAGCAATAAACCTGTTTAGAAGCATAGTTTTATTTTTAAAAATAATTTCACCTATTTTGTAGTGCTATTCTGCAGAGTGGATGATAATATTTTAATCTGTTATCTCTGTTTTGAACTATCGAAAATGTTAAAACTATATAGCTTTATTAGAGACCACTTATCTTAGTATGTAACCCATACAAGAATAACTTATTAAGAGCATTTAATTTGCTTGGGAAAACTGACACACGTACATTTTTTTTTGTCTTGATTCCTTAACACAAATTATTCATAATTATTACTACTGCGTAGTAAAGCATACTTTCAGAAATCCAATAATGTACACCTGGCAGCATTCCAAAATTATCTATTTAGAGGTTGTTTCAGAGAATAAAAATCAGTATTTTCTTCTAACATCAATTTTCCAGTGTTCTTATACTCTAAATAAATAACTATTTGATTATCCTCAACCTTGAAAAATTTTGAGAACTCTCAGCTTGACAAGAAAATCTGTCTTTCTTTAGCATCTTTTAATGAATTTGTCCTGCTGAGCAAAGATATTTGAATCTAATAAACAATTGGTTTAAATGAATTCTGCTGCTTTGGGTACAATTTTTATTGTTATTTAGTTTAATTTTTTTAATCGGCAGCTTCGTCCTGGTCTGATTAGGATCAGAGCTCTGACCTAACTGCGTTGACCTTAAGACTGTATAATCTTATAATTATGATGCTTATACCTATGCAGGAGCAAGGAGTTCATTATTGTATTTACTATTAGGATATATATATAATAATCAGGTTCATGAAGGGTGTAATGAATCATTGGTTACTGATAGTTTTATTTTTAATAAATAATAATTTATCATGATTAAATGGGGTTAAGATGTTTTTGTTTTCATAGTTAGAAAAACACAATAAAGAAAGAAAAACAAAATAAACAAAATGAATTTTAATAAATATGTTACTCAAACAGCTTTTAAAACATAACTTTGTGTGTAATTAAAAATTGCAAAATGCTTCATTATTTATACTTCTGAAGGATTTTTCCTAAATAACAACATAAATCAGTTATTTTTGTGATATTTAGGTATTATTGAGAATTATTAATATTTGGCAGCATTACATATATAAATAAAATCTTAGCCCTAAATAAAACTGTAAGAAAATTTGGTATCCATAGGGGATTTTGATAAGGTAAAGGATATTTTTGCATTTAATTTTGGTAAGTTTCATCCCTTAAGTTTTCCTCCTTTAGAAAGCCAAGAAAAAAAAGAAGCAATCATTAGAGGGAGTGAAGCTTCCATCTCTTTCCTCCTGAATTTGTAACAAAATAAAAATGTTTAATTCAACAAAGTACATTTTAATCAATGAATAATGAGCAACATAACAAAATATGTATTTTATTTGTAAAAAAAAATTTACAGATGGTCTATATTTTGGAATAATTTACACTTTGGGGGGATTTTTCAATTTTGATATCTAAGAAGAGAGTGAAAAGAAGAGAAGATAAGAGAGACATTAATTTTAAATTTTGTTAACCATACAATTTTCTATTTTTTTTTACAACTGTTGTGCAATAAAGATCTATATTTAGTAGTTTTTAAATTTCTAACAAAAGTCCCTTCCAAGTTTTCAGTTTTCTATTAAATACATACCTGGAAAAACAATACCAATATACTTCTATATAAAGGGTCTTGTTAGACACAACCATTTCTTGAATCTATCATCAGCTCCTGCCTTTTTTGGTTTTCTCTTAGCATATGCCCTCTTTTTAGCAGTGAAGACAGGCTTGCACCAATTGTGAAACTGGTCCTATTGCTGTAGTAACAAATGGTCCTCAGAGGGATGCCTGGAAATGGCTGAAGTCCCAGTAGCCAAGACTGGATTTGAACAGCAGAAGTGGAAGGGATCCTTGAGTGTGTCCTTGAGCATGCCCTGTGAGTGCCCCGCTGGTTTCTCAGGTGCTAGAAAAACTGAATGAATTTTAGCGATTCCAAAGGACTCAAGTTTATTTTCTTGAGTGTGGCTGTCCCCTGTGGATTCTGAGACCCCTAGATGCTCGAATTGACTTATGTCCTAAGGGCTAAGGCTGGCCCAGAGATTGTGAGTCTCTGGATAATGGCAAATGATTTTTTCAGGTTTATCTGAAGTGGCTACAATCAATTGAGTTAAAATCCTATTGCCCTTGAATTTAGTAGTGAGTTTAAGGGCCTTCTACATTATTCCATTTTACCTAGTAGCCCGTTTGATGTAAATTTTTCATGAATTCTGAAAAAGGTAAAAGGCCAGAGAAAGGCCTTAAAAATTGTTATTACAGTGAAGCCATCTGAGACTGGGTAAAAATAATAATTACAAATGAGAACTCTAGATATATTTTTTTTAGGCCTTAAAATATGTTAAGGTTTTAGAGAAGTTTGCCAAGATTAGAAATGCTTAAGTATTTAAATAAAAGGCACTTTAATAACTATAAATAGTGAGTTATTTAGATAATAGTATAGTATTTTGGCACTTTAATATGAGGGCTTTAATGCACCTTGGATACATTAAACACCCCAGCTGGCAGCCTCTTTTCTTGATGACCAAATGCACAGGAACTGACTTAGGAGATTTTCACAGAACAGTTTACCAGCATAATTTTGATTTCAGTCTGTGACTTATTGTCAATCCAGGTAGCTACGAATAGTTATACACCTATAAGGTGTACATTTATTAATGAACCAACATTTTTCTAGTAATGACTATGTACCAAGCAATGTAATAGGTGCTGGGTTTCCAAAGATGAGTAATACCTTATTCTGCCTACAAAAGCTCATAGCCATTTTATGTTCACTTGATCATCCTGTAGCTGCCCACATGGTTATTCCAGAAAGGTCATTAGCTTCTTGGGTTTTACCCTGGCTCCAGCCTGGGAAATATGTTGTAAAGCTAGGCTTGTTTAGGCTACTTGTTTACAATACACTAAAAATACAAGTGTGCCTGGACATTTGGGTGGGGCCAGGACTTTTTGATGTGAAGGTTAAATTATTAACAAATGAAATATGCTATCATTTCCCTTTAATATATATTTTTTCTTCTTTTCATTGAAATAATAGGTGTTTCTCTGCTTTCGAGCCAGTTGATTCTAAGCCAGTTGATTCTGGCCACCTGGTATGCTCCCCGGGTTAGCTTCCTCTCATAAATTTATTTTATGTTTACTTCTGACTTTGGAGATCAAAGTTTTTTAGAAAACTCCTTTTACCCTTTTCTGTGTGTTGGGTCATCCAGTCACTGCCTTTAACTTCCTTGTCTTCCAGACACAGAGTCCTAAATGTTAGACTGGAAGAGACCTTAGGAATGGAGGATACTTCTCATCTTTCATGTTCCCTTAGACTTTAATTTATTCCTAGGGATGAATTAAGTCTTTTAAGTTTCCATCCATAAATTTCTTGATAGAATGAGAGAAACAGTTACCAACAACAATCTCAAGGTAGTAATTCTTATTGTTCATCAACTTTTCATATCATATGTTGATATTATACTATATCAATAACCCAATAGAAGTGTGTTTTAAAAGATATTGGAACAGATTGGTGGTTGCCAGAGGCATGGTGGAGCAAGGTGGGCGGGATAGGTGAAGGGAGTCAAAAATATAGACTTTCAATTATTAAATCGATAAGTCATGGGACATAATGTACAGCATGGTGACTATGGTTAATACTGCTTTGCATATTTGATAGTTGCCAATAGATTAAACCTTTAGAGTTTTCATCACAAGAACAAAAAATTCTGTAACTATGTATAGTAATGGATGTTAACTTGACTTATATAGTAATCACCTAACCTATACAAATATCAAATCATTATGTTGTACATCTGAAACTAATAAAATGATGTATACCAATTATATCTCAATAAGAATACATTAAATGTAGAGCACAGTAGTGTCCAAGAAAAGATATTTGGGTTATCTTTACCCCACTTTCCTATTAGCAGATATAATTAAGTGATGATTGTATGATTTTACATGTCTCTAGAATACTTGTATATTCTGGACTTAAATTTTAATATGGGTGTGTGATGCTGAAAATGAATAAGAATTCAAATAAAATAATGAAGCTGTACCATGAAGTTCAGACTCATAAAATGCAGAAGCTGCCCATTTTTTAATCTCCTGGGCTTTTGCTTATTTTCTCCATACTCTCTCCCTCATGCTGAGGATGATCAGCTTCTTCATTTGGTCTAAAGAAGTATCAGCCCAACAGAGATGATTTCCTCTAATCCCACTTGCTATTGGTTTCTTTCTTCCATGTTTGTTAAGAAGGTTAATTAAAACCTTTACTCTAAATAGTGGTAATTAAAGTCTTTTCCCCTCAGTTTGTTGTAGGCTGCAAATAGACTATTGAGCAAGCAGTTACGCAAGAAGATAATATGATGAGGATGTGGGAAGAAAAAATTTGTACTGCTACTAATAATAGTAACAGCATTTATTCATATTATTTAATCAATTTTTTACTATACTTGAATATTCTTCATGTTTGACAGAAAATTATGCAAGTACTTGTTTCCCCTCAATATTGAATTTCTTCCAGTGAAATTATCTAGCCAATTAACAAACTTTCCTCTATACTGTGCCTATCTTGACACGGATCACTTATTCCAGTTAGAAGGCAAATCCAGTGGATAATTTCTTCTGTTTCGCTAAGCAAACTGAATTCTTCCTCTTTACCTTTGTTCCTCAGAGAGTGTGTCCTTTGAGTTCAGAAAGGACAACAATCCCCATTGTTTATTTCTTAGATTCTCAACATCATTCATTTTGAAGATAAGGGTTAACCAGCCACTCCTGGAATCTATGCTGTGATGATACAGTGCTACTAAGGCGAAGGGCCTCTCAGGACTTCATATTTTTTGTTTGTTTATAAAGAATTCTCTTGGACTGAAGAAACTGGAATGCCAAAATAGCCTAAAATATCTCCCCATCCTATTTTAAATTCTCTAAACATCTTCTTTATTTAGGCAATATCTAAGTATTGTTTCTTTCAAGAGAAAAAGACAAAAACATTATACAAGATCAAATAACTTTGTCATATGATAGATATTAAATAGTGAAGCTGATTTTTGACAGCTTTAACATATGTATTAATTATGCATTAATTCTAAAAATATTTATTGAATCTCTTCCATGTGTCCGGACAATTCCAATTTGAAGACGTAAGTATTTCTATATTGTTACTTTTATAGTCTACTAATTGTAGTCCATATTGTAGTCATATTTATTATGGATCCAAAGTAAGGAGGAGATCAGGATTTTTCAGTAGCTCTCAATGTCTTTCTTGTCTGTTCGATCTGCAAGTCAGTTGGGTTCAAGAGGGTCCGAGGGAAAATCCACCTCGCCACAACTTTTCTTTCCTGGTAGTGTGAGAGATTAATACCCCATACCATGAGTATGTCATAGTGAATGCAAGCCTGTTCTGTTCACTCCTCTATTGCTGCACCATGGCTAGTGCCTGTCACCTTTTAGGGGCTGCACAAATGAGTGTCGACAGGTGGCAGCGAAGTGCCCTCCCTGGTTCTGCTCAGAACCTGTGGCAGGCAACCACTTCCTCATCCCACCTCAGTGTAAGCAGCAGTCCCTTTCTCTCTTTTCTCACCCTCTTTGGTTGTCTTGAAGTTTATGGGTTAAAATCTACTCTTTATACAGATATTGGTAAGCCAAGCTCCATGTTTTTCTTGAGTTTATGCCACTTATTTTATTGTTATTTTGATTAATTTATGTTTATTTCTTTAACATTGATAATATAACAAGATACTTGAGGCCCAATTTCATAATATTCACTCATAAAAAATCTAATTCTTACCAGAGTAACAAAATTTAAATGTCATATATGTCAAAGATAAAAGTTGATTGTAAGGAATTATTCAATGTCTAGATTTTGTTGCTGTTTACTTCCAGTTTATCTATTAAAGATCTGGAGAATTATAAAAGAAAGCAGGGGCCTCATATATAAGTTTTAGTCATGCATTTTGAGAAATTACAGTGATTCCAAAGAATGCATGAAGGCTCTTACTGCACTGTGGAATAAAGTATAATTACTTGCAATTTGAATATGTAGTACTACCTTGCAAAAGAAATTGACCCTTACAAAACTGACATATTGGGTATACGGTACATAGTTGACCTTTGAACAACATAGGGGTTAGAGGTGCTGTTGAAAATCCACTTACAATTTTTGGCTTCACAAAAACTTAATGAATAGCCTACTGTTGACCAGAAGCCTTATCAATATCATAGTCACTTAACACATATTTTGTATATTATATGTATTATATTCTGTATTCTAACAATAAAGTTGGCTAGAGAAAAGAAAATATTATTAAGACAATCATAAGGAGAGAAAAATACATTTACAGTATTTATTGAAAAAAATCTGCATGTAAGTGGACCTGTGTAGTTCAAACCTGCATTGTTCAAGGTCAACTGTACTTCTGAACCAGTATTGTGACAGTGTGAGCACAAAATTGTACATAATATGTCACACTAAATATCCAAGCTATTTCATACCATCTATACTCTGAATGCTAGGTTGATGATAACTTGGAGAATCATTCACCCCTAATTGACCTGAGACCATAGAATAGATTTTGTTTGCAATTCTTGACTACTATCTTAGTTCTCAAGAGAGAACAGTCACTGAGATAGTTCAGGTACTACATTGTATGGTAATATGATTGGTGAGGCTGTAAGAAGGTGTAATACCTTAGGGGATTATTACTGGTCAAAGGTTTAATTTCTTAGCTCTCGGGGGTGGAAAATCAGTAAAATGCTCCACCAGAGATCTAAACCTCAATTTCCTTGTCTATAAAATGGACATAATAATCATACTTACTTCATAGGGTTTACTGTGAGAATTAAATGAATTAGTATATGTAAAGTATTTAGAGGTATGTCAGACACATAGTAAGTGCTCTGTATTAGTTTCTGTATTAGTTAATGTTTTTAAAAGTTATTATAATTAGATCAGGTTTGATAAACTCAAGGAATACTGCTTTATACCACCTTTTTAATTTGCAGAGAATCATATTTCTTTCCAGGGAAAAGAATGCTTTGTAATATTCCCTTTAGTATCATGGAGCACTGTGTGATCTGTGATACTAAATTAATAAATACCAGATTACTTGCTGAGAATTAAATGAAAATAAAGTGAATTGGATGGGTCTAAAAATTTTTCCAGGTAAGTGTGGCAAAGTCAAATAATTTTTATATTTACTACTGTGATCTTCCTAAGGCTACCTTTTAGGTAGTTTTCTTTTATTTGAATGGTGCTGAAAACGTTGTCTCTGTCTCTGTCTCTGTCTCTCCCTCTCTATTTGCTTTCTTCAATGAGGACCAACCCTTTCCAAGGAGGCTTTTAATCTTCTTGGAGAGCTTTCCCATGTCCTGAGACAGCCTCAGGTCACTTCTTGACTTTGGCTGCTTTGGGACCTCTCTAGCTCCCTGTCAAATGAACACACATTGTTCTATGTTCTCTCTAAATCTCTAACCCAAAGAGCAGAAGAAGAAGAAAAAAACTGTGAAATTTGTCCTTTTTGACTTTATTGAGAAGGAAAGAAAAATCTTTAAAATAATTACTCTTCAACCACTTCTATTTTTTTAATTATTGAAAAGAAATCATTCCACTTTCATTTTGGATATAAGGCTTCAAAGTAGTCTTCACATATGAAAAGGTTGCATATGGAAAGGTTATATCTCTAGTTAAAATGCTGAAATTTATTTTAATTATTGGATGTAGTAACTTTTTAAATTACGTATGCATACTTTATATTATATGACATTAATATTAAGCATACAAAACTGTTAACTACAATTTATTCGGTTTCCAAAGAATATTTATTATGAAGTATCACCTGTAAGGAGAGTGGTAGAAACGAGATGAGCGGTTTCCTCAGCAGTCACAATCACTTGGATTGCTTGTTCCTGAAAAACGTCAGTTCTTGGGGGAATTCAAATGTTATTTCTTTATGATGAAAGAAACTTAATTCATTATTTTATTAGTTTGCAATGGCTTCTGTGGCAAATTAGCACAAACTTGAGTGGCTTAGAACAACAGAACTTTATTGTCTCAGTTCAGGAGACTAGAAGTCCAAAATCAAAGTGACAGTTGGCTTGGTTCTTCCGGAAGGCTGTGAGGGAAAATTTGTTCCATGCCTCTCTCTCAGCTCCTGGTGGTTTGTTAAAAAATATTTGGTGTTCCTTGGCTTGTAGCTCTCTGCCTTCATCTTTACATGGTGATCTTGTGTTTGTGTCTGTGTGTGAATTCACCCTTTTTATAAAGATACCAGACATATTGGATTAAGGACCCACTCTACTCTAGTGTGACCTTATCTTAACTAAATACATATGCAATGACCCTACTCCAAATAGTCACATTCTGGGGTTTCAAAATATGGAGTTTTGAATGCAATTCAACCCATAATAATTTCAATCCTAAATTTTACCTTAAAATGTTCATGAGCAGTGGGACCTGTCCCTTCGATTTGTGTCTTACTTAAGAAAAAAGAAAAGAAAAAACAACCAAAAATTAACAAATGAAGCCACTGGTCAACTAAACATCTTGGCTCGGTTGGTTGGAGCATCATCCTGTATACCAAAAGGGTGGAGGTTCATTCCTGATCAGGGCACATACCTAAGTTGTGGGTTTGATCCCCGGTTGGGGCCCATATGGGAGGCAACCGATCAATGTTTCTCTCTTACATGGATGTTTCTCTCTCTGTCTCTCTGACTTCTCTCTCAAATAAATATATTATACATTATATATAATATTATATATAAATATATATAGTCTTCATTTCACAAGCAAAGATTCTGAAACTATATTCTCTTATATCTAACACTCAATGAATTGTAGTGTGGAAAATAAGTTCTAAAGGAGAAAGAGTAAACAGGTGAAGGAGAATAAAATCAAATTTGAAAACATTCAGCTTTTATGTAATTTACTTATTAGGGAACTCTAAAAGTGCCACCGATCTTGCATACTGTGGAATTGTTCCAATTTTACCAGGAAAATCTTACATCCTGTAAAATTCACTTGCATGTCTAAATAAGTGCTTAATATTTACTAGAGTGACAAAATAAGTTATTGGTTGATGATGACTCATTACATTACCATCTAATTTTTGCCTGGCACATACTCTAAAAAGTATAGAAAACCTACCGATGAATAAGTGAAAGTGTTTTACTGGTTGCCTTTTATAGCATATTACATCTCAAAGTAAATGAATTTTAATTTTAATGTCTTGTCTATTTTTTAAAGGTAGGATAAGCCCTGACTGGTGTGGCTCAGCTTGTTGGGTGTTGTCCTGCAAAGTGAAAGGTTGATGGTTCAATTCCCCATCAGGGCACATGCCTGGGTTGCTCTTGGGAGGGGTAACCAAGCAATGTTTCTCTCCCTCTCTTTCTCTCTCCCTTCCCATCTCTCTAAATTAAATTAAATTAAATTAAATTTTAAGAAAGTAGGATGAGATAGATGAGTGCTTTGATAGCCAGGTTTACTCTGATATATATCTGTCCTTAATAAATTGTAAATAGAGATATATCTGGAGGCTGAGTTATAATGGGAAATGGACAAATTATTATTTTCCTCCTTTTATCCAAATTGTAATCTTTAATACTCATTTAAAAAATTACTAGAAACAGATGCTTTATTTTCTGGAGGAGATATCTTACTCTAAGATGATTTTTAGTAGTTTTGATATTTGCTATCTATCACTTAAAACAGTATATCAAAAAACTATGTGACATTATTTGTACTAATAACAGCAGTATGAAGAACATCAGAAAACAATAAAACCCCATTAAGTAATAAATACCATATAGATTACTACTTCCTAAAATCCTGTAATTCCTTGTTCTAGTTTTTGACCTAGGAGCAATGTCACCCAGTTCTGTCTGATGAAGTGTAAGGGGAAATCTCCTAGGGATCTCCTTGGGAAGATTTTCCTCTCTGATAAGAGAAAAGGTGCTAAAAGAAGCCCTCTTGCCCTGGCTGGTGTGGCTTTAGTGGGTCAAATGCTGGCCTGCAAACCAAAGGGTTGCCAGTTTGATTCTTAGGGCACATGCCTGGGTTACAGGTCAGATCCTCGGTTGCAGGTGCATGAAAAGCACCCACACATTAATGTTTCTCTTCCTCTCTTTCTCCCTCCCTTCCCCTCTCTAAAAATAAATAAATAAATAAATAAGTAATCTTAAAAAAAAAAAAATAGGAAGCCCGCTTACATATACCACTAGCTGGTTCTGTAACTGAACATGGCTATTGGGAGAACACGATACTTGGGACCCCTGCAACAATCCTGCAAACCAGAAAAGTTCAAGAGACTCTAGGTGACTCTAAACCTGATCATAGGGCCACTCAGCAAACACATCTGCAACTTCTATTCTCCAAACTGTTGGGAGCAATAAACCTCATTTGTTTAAGCCACTGTTGGTTTAAGTATTCTGCCTTGCAACTGAAAGCATTCCTAACTTGTATAACCAGACATTGGTAACATATAGTACATTGCCAAAGAGTACACATGGGTTGATTATCAATGGCATATATTTACTCGTTCATTTATTTAGCCAGTCAACAAAAATTTCTTCAGCAACCACTATGTGACAAACACTATACTGGACACCAGAAACAATATTAAACAAGACAGACACATCTTCCTGCAGTTTGGGTGAACTAGTCTGAGTTATTCAGCTCAGTGGCTAACTTAGAACCTCACCTCTCACCCCTCCTTTTAGGGAAGGTAGTCTATATGTATTTTTCACCTCACTTCTTATTTGTGAAATTATCCAGGAGATTTGACCAGTCATTACTACTCATCTCTTTAAATATTAGAAGAAATAGTGGTCCATAATTTTTCAATGATTGCTAACCTTTAAACTATGACTTTAATTTATAGACATGAAGACTTAAAGAAGGAATGATAGACATCAATGAAATAATAAAGGATGAAGATCAAGTGAGCATGAACTTAAACTTTAAATTAGGATTACTTATTTTTATATTTATTTGCGAGAGAGGGAGAGAGAGAGAGAGAGAGAGAGAGAGAGAGAGAGAGAGAGAGAGAGAGAGAGAAATTTGTTGTTATACTTATTTATGCACTCATTTGTTGCTTCTCGTATGTACCCTGATGAGAGATCAAAACTGCAGAGTATCAGAATAATGCTCTAACCAACTGAGCTACCCAGCCAGGGCTAAATTGGGGTTCTTTAAATTAGGGATCTTTTCTAAAAGTTTGAAAATGAATTTTTAAGGCAAATAAAATACTGAGTGTAAACAAATGGATTATTTTTTTCAGATAAGAAATGATAACAGGTTCATGTTACAAAATCAAAACACAGATTCAAGAAATGTAGATATCAGTGAAGAAAGAGCTCTCTAACTGGTTTCTAAGGTGTCTATCCTAAGTTTTGGTGAAGTAATTAACATTTGAGACTCAGAAGGTACCAGGTACTATATCTGTGGCCCAATGTTTATTATGATGCAAAGATACATTTATATCTCTATTTTACCAAAAAGGACATTGAGGTTCAGAGAGTTACGTGATCTCATTATGTAGTTAATAAGAAGGACAGGCTTGGTTGAACTCAGGCTTGTCTAGTGTCAAATGGCACATCCCCAATACAACTTCCTTAAAGACAAAGAGGAGAACCACTAATACCTTCTACAAATTATCCTTTTGTCCCTAAGTCAGAGTCTGAATCTTGCATTATGCACTGTTAGGTTAATTCTTCCTGGCATTTAGTCTTTCTTGTTCTTAGGAATAGTTTAAAAAATACCGTCTAACTTCTTAACAGCAGAGTCAGCAAATGAAATTTAAGTTCAAAGAATTTAGATTAAATATCTGAGGGATTTTCTTCCCCCTTTTAATTTCAAAACAAGTGGACTCCAGTAGAGAAGTTTTCTTTCCCTTGAGGGAATGGTAATTTTTCAAAGATAACATGAACAATATTTACACCCAGAATTAAACTTGATATTTATCAGAGAGACACTTTGACTATTAATCCTTATTTACACCCCAGGTTTATAATGGTTACGCACTCCTATGTTGGTTGAGCCAAAAGTTGACAAATATTGCTGGACTACTAGATTTAGTTATAGAAGCTGAACTGTCTTTCTACAGACATATTTGGCAGAGAACTGAAATTATTTTGAACTGGAACTATCAAAACAACTGGAAGTTATTTTGAGCTTTTCCTGTATGAAGAGAATAGCTAGTTATTGACCAAAAGGCATGATATAGGGCACCTCTGGGGCATTTTATGCTGTACCATGGGGCCTTTATATACTGTTAAGGTTTGCAAAGCAGTTTGGAACAACTGGCATTGATGAGCCAATCAGTCTCTGAACAATGTGAACAGGAGAAATCAGAAGAGTTTGCATATACTTTTATTCTAAAAAATGTCAACAGTTTGAAAGAGAAAATGTGTCAGATCATATTTTCCCTGGGGCCAGAGAGCACAATCAAGTAAAGATTAATATCAATTTAATGTATTTAAAGTGATTTTAGTGAGGAGTTATTGCCTAAATATTTAATCACCAGCTCAGTTTAAGCTCACAATAGGCAGAGGAATATACTTAATTTGTTATGATTACATTCTGTTTGAGCTAGTCAACTGCTTAGAAAATGAGACTTCTTTTTTTTAGCAGACAAAAGTGATGCCTATGACAGACATATGCATCTTTCCTAAATCATTTTATCCTTAGCTTTAGACTTTAGCTTAGATGGTTCACCCTATGAAGAGGTGGCACACAATTAATTATTCTACATCAGTCCACATTGACCTTGAACTGCAATAGATCGCACATGCGAAGGAAAAAACAAATTAGGCATGTGTAAAGTAATTGGTGCTACGAAGAAACAACTAAACTCATTTAATGATATCCTTTTCCCTCATAAACTGATAATTGTAGTCTAGGTGTTTTTCATTTGTAGTTTTAAATTAGTCAAAACATTAATGCTTTCTAATGTGACTTCCTAGGAGTGCATTATTGTTTTTCTTTCAAAGGGTGGGTCATTTTAATGCTGATGAAAACACAAAGTAGATTATATAAAAAGTATATACCTTGTGACCACAAGAAATGGATTGTTGAGCTTGCCTCAGCTCAGTAATTGGCCACTACTGTCAGAAGGAAAGGGTGGGGATGGGAATGGGGACACTTACAGTCAGTATTGATGGAGGATCCGGTCAACCTAAGAAAACAATCCTTGAAGAAGCTGGACTTCCAAAATCAAATGAAGCCCAGAAGTTCAAGGATACATTCTTTGAGATTGACAACCTTGAAAATATTTTTGTCCAGCAGTTCTGGCAGCATATTTTATATATTTTTTGCATGTCTATAGGTATATTTTGAAAATCAATCTCCTAATTAAATGTTCTTCAGGAAGCAAAACCTTCAAATATCCATTGCTATATTTAGATAACAGATGGACTAAATAATTTAAAAAGCAAGTGTGGAAACACTAAAATAGTTACTAAACCATCGTCCTTTACTTGGTGTTATTACTTTCCAAATTATGAATATTTGGATCCAGTAGATAAATAAAGTAGTCTAAAAGTAAACAAGGATAACATGTTGCCTTAACAAATACTTCAAAATCCCCCAGAAGTATAATAATGGAATGAATTCAAGTGCAAAACCAAAGACAGAAAACCATACCCATTTTTCTCTTAAATAAAATAATATCCATGTATATGACAGAAAGATTTATTGAGATTTCTTTTAAAACTATTTTAGCAACCCAGATTTTTAAAAATTTGACTAGTATTTTATGGATGATTGTCCTTGAAAGAATTTGCAGTTTGTCCTGTTCAAAGGTTGAAGTGACATGAACTGATACAAGAAAGCCTTCTTGTGGTTGAAGAATTAAAACTACAGAAAGTTTAATTTTTTTTTTTGTTTCTGGATATTGAGTAACACACACTCATTATATAGAAAATAGAGTGGAAAATAAAAAAATTCACTAAAGCTAACTACTGTTATTGAATCACAGACAATTCTGATGAATTTGATCTCAGAGATCAACTAAACTCTTCCTTTACCAATGAGGGAACAGACCTTAGCTAGAGGTAAAGCAAATTGCCTGAAAACACAAAGCTACTTATTAGCAAAGATGGTACTTGGTCCCCTGATTTCTAATTTGCAGCTTGTTTCTGATATACCTTGCTGACCACTCTCTCTCCCTGGTCTTTTGTTCACTTTAAATTTAGCCCTTAAGTTTTCCTTAACCTAGGACCCTTTCCAAACCCATATTATCCTTCTTAACCAACTCCCATCCCTCAAAAAACTTTTCCTACTTCCAGAGGGACACATATTGTGTGTGTGTGTGTGTGTGTGTGTGTGTGTGTGTGTGTGTGTGTGTGAGAGAGAGAGAGAGAGAGAGAGAGAGAGAGAGAGAGAGAGAGAGAAAGAGAGAGAAAGAGAAGGCACAAACAATAGGCAGTGGGCCTCTGGGATTGATTTGATGTGCACTGTTTGATCAAAAACTTTGTATAGTTATTAGAGCAGTAAAAACAATCAAAGCACACTGTAGACTATGGAGAACTACTTATGCAAATATTATTACTCTTCTAGGTAGATCAGTTCCTAAATATGAAAAATTATTCTCAAAAATACATTTCTTCTGGCACCATAGAATAAACCTCAATCTTCTATGCCTAATAATAACTTTGTATCAATGCTGCTTTATAAATAGCTTAAAAATAACCTCCTTAATCGTTTAAAATCTACACTGATTATGCCTCTGTTTAAAATTATTTTCTTTCCGTTTACAGTGCAGAGGTCACCACATGGAAATTCTCCAACTGCTCCTAGAATTTGTTGTTTCCCACCACACTAAAGGTATGGGAGTACCACTATTTTACTCCACCTCTCAGTTTTATATTGGTCTTAACTGTCAACACTTAGTTCTAAATCCCCTGCTAGTGCCTGAGTCATCTATAAGGGAGCCAAGAGGAAGAATATAAGAGAATGGACTTTGTGTTGTAACATGAGAGAGTTAGGTTAGACAGCAAAAGAAACTACCTATGGCAAAAGTTGAGATACCAAAACACTTATCAAGTGGAATTTATATGTATTTTCTGGCTATACATGGACAAAACTAAACAGTTAATTTAGTTTCATGCTTTTTTAGTTTCATTGGGCAAGATATCTCTTGTCTTCTTTCCAAATTCTTTCTTTTTGATTAAAATCTCCTAAGACTGTATATGACCTACATTTATCCTAGTGAACACTATTACCAAAAATGGCAAACTTCACATATAGGAATATATTTTAAAATTGAGGTAAACTTTACATAAAATTTATTATTTTAACTATTTCAAAGTATGTATTTCCATGACTTTGAGTACATTTATAATGTTGTGCAACTATTGACACTATCTAGTTCCAGGACATATTCATTACCCCAAAAGAAAATATGTACCCATTAAGCGGTTACTACCCATTCTCTACTCTAGCCCCTGACAACTACTAATATGCTTTCTGTCCCTATGGATTTGCCATAGGAATATAATTCTGTAAAAATCTTCTAAATTTTGCATTTAATTTCCTAACTAGAAACTGTAGACTACTGAGGATATGTGTGTGTGTGTGTGCATGTGTGTGTGTATGAGAGAGATAAAGAAATAGAAACAAAAATCAGAGTCAGCATTTATGAGACACTGCATGATCAAATCTATTTGAAATATTCAAACAAAATGGAAACTGGAGAGAATACTTATTTTTCCGTTAGATGTCTGTAATTTAAATTAGGTGTCATATCTTATAGAAATGTCAAAGAGTTCTTGAAATATACCTTTAACATTGAGAAAGGCTTTTGAATGACAATGTGATTTTATAGCTCCTAAATCAAGCCAAAATATTTCACATGGAACAGAAGCTCTGTCCCGGATCAGAGCTCTTCTTGTAATAGTTGATGATAACCCCATAACGTTTGTTTAGAGCAGTGTAGTGGTGACCATTCTTTATTCTGCATTTGTCCTGGTGAGCACGTCAGCTAAAGCAGAGGAAACTTGAGATTCCTGTGCAGTAAGTGAAAAAGAAACTTAAAAATAAAATAATAAAACCCCTTTTATTTGCCAGCCATACATACTTACAGATTTTAAATTAGAATATACATTTTATTCTGGCTGGAATTTTTAAAGTTAGTTAATCTACTCACAAACTTAAAAACTTGGAAAATGAACTGGAAAATGGTGTTTAGGGTATCTTTTTTTGGTAAATTGATTTAAAACTTGCATGGCTTTCTTAGTTTTGATTACATTGGCAGGAAGATTGTGTTTTCTGACTTATGGAATAAAATACATAAGAGTTTTGAAAGGAATCTTCATTTTCAAAGTCAAATTATTTCTAGAAGAAGGAATAGCCAGCAAGGTCTTATGATTTAAGCAGTGCTTTGTAATTGGGAATGTCAAGGCCAGGAGATCACTGTCACCGCACATATTTTGAAGATATTTTTTTTTAATTTTTATTCTCAATTCCTTTCTATTTCATGAGCCCCAACTAACTGTTCCCATTAATAACTATTTAGGATCCCCCTGCCAAAGTTCAAAGACCTCACTGCTTTTGATGTTATGGATTTTGCTTGTTTTCTTTCCCAAGTATCTTTTCTACATGCTTCACTGTAGACTCCTATCTGTTCTTTCCACAATTCTCTTACGTTTGACTTCTGGGAACTCCTTGATGTCAGTGGAAAACAATCTCCAAATCACATTTCAAGGTATACATTCACTTAGCTACTATTCCCACAAACACTTCTCAGGCAGTGTTGACCAGAAGTAAAAAAAATTTTAAACCAACTGAGCCTTCTTTAAGGCACCTAGAAACTGGCAACAGCACAATACTCCCTGTGGCATGGAAAAATTAATGTAAAGCCCTTTGAGGTTTTTGTTGCTGAGTGATGGTGTGGCAAATGTGCAAATAGCATTATTCTTTGTGCTCTGCTTGAGGATCTATCATAATTCAGCTCCAGTAAGAGATCCCCACACATGGAGGGATTTAGTTCATCAGTTTCCTTCTCTGCAAGCCCCTCATATGAGCGTGGCTTATTTTCTTCTCAAAGACATGTGGATACCATGACTCTATTTTCCTAACTTCATAAGACAAACCAAAATCTCTCTGGGAATGAAGACAAAGGACTTGGAAGTGTTGTGGAAAGCTGGGGAAAGAGGGTTTGAAAAGGAGAAAAGCAGTTAACAGCAGTAGCTAAACTGTAAATCCCCTATCTCTGCCCTCCAGATCACATCCCAACAGAGTCCAACTGCACCCCGCCCCGTCGACCTGTGGGCTCCTGATGGAGAGTTCAGATACAGAGCGAATATTCAAGCGTGTCTCCCTTCACTACTGGGTGTCAGTCCGGCCTGTGCTCACTGGGTGGAATGCGTTTGCAGTTTCAATGTGCAGGGTCTACTTCTTGGGTTTTGGCGACTTTGAGAAGGGTAAGGTAATAGGGCTTGGCAATAGGGGCTTTTGTGCCCCAGGGGTTTGGGACACGCGGTGGGGGGAGGGGGCTGAGGTATAGAGGAATGAAAAAGCCACTGGGAGGTTTAAGTCCGGTGGTTTTAGTCATTCACCTGCCCCTTCGGGAGGCCGCTGAATAGCTTTATCTGGACAGGGACAGACCCAGAGACCCAACTGGGATAACCGGTATTCCTGGTAATTAACTGCCTGTCAGATACTGGGGGTTTTGGAGGAGAGGTGGGGAAGGGACCCGCAGGTGGGGGCGGGGAGAGGTGCTGGGGAAGACCGAAGGATGGTGAAGGAAAATGCTTGGGCAGCTTCCTTCTCGTGGGATCTCCAAGAAGCATTTGGCCACCTGAGTTCTGGGCTGGAGTGGGTTTTTAACTCGCTGCTGAACTTGCCCTTCCTGAGCCAACGTTTAAACCTCTGAAGAGGGCTAGATTCTGTTCTCTGGGCCCCTTCCTGCCCTTTGATTCTGGTTCTTTGAGGGAAGCCCTGCTGTGCAGACCTGGGGAGAAAAGACATTCTCTTCTGCAGGTGGGCCAGAATGGAAGGTCAGGAAAGCTGCCTGTGTGACGCGGATTGTATTTATTTAGATACCTGTATTAAAAATAATTTTCGTTTAAAAAATGGATTCCCTGAGCCCAGGTTGGAGCTTCGCACAGTGGGCGTCCGGAGGCCTCCCGCTCCCTGAACCTGCCAGGTGGCGGCTGCGAGGCGCCGCTCTCCCGTGCCCGCCGCGGGGCTTTGGGCTCAACCTCTGCCCGGCGCCCTCGCCAGGCCCAAGCACCGGCCTCTGCTTCCCAGCCCCTCAGCCTCCCCGATGCCCCCTCTCGTGGCTTCCCGGAGCGCGGGAAAACGGGGGCAGTGGAGTCCGCATGTTGTCTGTGGCCAGTGGGACGCTGGAAACGCAGGAGGGCAGCGACTCCCAAGAAGGGCGCGGAGGCGGCGCCACACTGGGGTCGGCGGGCCCCTGGCCGCGCGCCGCAGGGACGCCCGGGAGGCGCCGAAGGGGAGGGGCGCGCGGAGCCCACGGAGGGAGGGAGGGAGCTCCGCCCCGGGCCCGTATAAGTGCTGGGCCGGCCCGCGGCGGCGGTGGCGGCGGCGGCGGTGGCGCACAGGGGCACCCAGGACTCTCGGGGCCTGTTGAGAGCCTCACACCCGCTTCCATAAGGCTTTCCCTTTCCAACTTCAGCTACAGTGTTAGCTAAGTTTGGGAAGAAGACCAAAAGGAGATCCTCGGGCCGTTTCTCTTTTGTTATTTGCAGTAGTCGTCGTTGGGGTCCTTTTGCCCAAGGCTGTTGTGGTTTTAGTGGTGCTCTCTTCAATTCCTTGCACTCCTGCTAACAAGCACCTCAGTAGCAACAGCAGCAGCAGAAGAGCAAGCGGGGGGCGTCTGGTGTCATGACCAGGGCGAGGGAGCCAAACCGCCAGGGAGGATGCTGCGGTGAGTTGACCGAACGCAGGTGGTGGAAACACAGGCTGGGCGGTGGCGACCGGCGTCCTCAGGCAGGTCTCGGAGGAATGTGGCTGTGAATGCTACGTAGCTAGTTTGACTCTTATTGTGGTGAAGGTTGAGGAAGAAATGAATTTCACGGTGTGGGAAGAGGGGCTTGCATGCAGGCAAGGACGGAGCGACTGAGCAGTTTGGATTGCCTTGTTTTAAAAAAGTGGGTTTAAAGAATGTTGACACAGAGCTTTCTTCACTGTATTTGAAGTTAGGAGTTATTAGCCAATAGGTCATGCTAAATTTAAGTGAGCGTTGACTTGATAAAATGTAGATGGTATGCCCCACAAAATAGTTTTTTAATAGTTACGTTTAACAGTCATGTTAAATGTATACACTTTCCAGCCCCTTTTCACTCCAGTGACGAAAATATGCTTTTGATCTTCTGCCCGTGTGTTTTTGCAGGATCCTTAAAAAACTACCTGACCTCGGCAAAATTCCTTCTCTACGTTGGACATTCTTTATCTACTTGGGTAAGTCGTTGTACACAGTATTTCTTACAACATACTTTCACAATTTCTTGTTTCCTTTTACTTGGGCTAGTTGGTTTAAGCCATCTTCCAGTTTTGTCATGCAGCTAAAGAAATACATTATTCAAACACATGCTTTAATGAAAATGTGTTTTTCAACAAGGGTATTGTCCCATAGGTGTTAGGTAATGTTATTTAATTATCAGGTTACATGTTCTATAGATTGACAAATTATCCAAAGGCAGCATTATCTAGGACAGTAATATTTGCATTGTTTGTAAATTGTATTTTGCATTACTAGGTTTAGTAAATGGTAATATCTGCTGCTAAGAGTGGATGGATGTCTACTATACCTTCTATTCTTTCACATTCTAAGATTTTTATTTTCTTCTTTTGTTAAATTTATAAGTTTTAGCATACTGCACTGTGAAAATACAGAATACTGGAGTGACTGATTTAGGCTAAGAATAGTATGCTAAGATTAATTTAAATAAAACTGACTCTCAAAACAAATATCTGTGTTATGAAAATTTTGGTCTTTAAAACTGTTATCTATAGGTAGATGTGTGTGGGGCTTTTCATGCTATCTTGAAACCATCATCCAATGAAAATTATCAACTGATTCCTAATTCTTCCTCTGACTTCCTATGTGGTCTTGGAAGAGTCCCAGAGTTTCTGTGAGTCTGGTTTCTTGCATCAATCACGCCCCACCCCACCCCCCCAAAAAAAACAAGACAGAATAATCCCAAAAGGATGTTGGGTGTGTATTTAATTAATTGTGATTAGACTCTTTAAAATTAAACAATTATATTGTTTAAAAGCAGTAAGTCTGAGTGTATTCTATTCATGCCTCCTATATGATATTTAATTAAAAATAACCATAAGTAAAGAGAAAGAATTTTGAGAGTAAATTTTGTGAATATTGCTTTCTTTTTAAATTGGAAACTTCTATTGAATCATCCTTAAGACATGAATGTACACTATTGTATGAGGAAATCTCTACCCATGCCCTTGGGAAATTATTAAGCTGGGTTATCAGCTCCTTAAGAAATAGCAATTCAAAGATGGCCTTTTTAGGAAGACAGGCTCCTTCCTATCTTCCCAGAGACTTAGACAGGGATGACTGCAAATACATGTAAACAAAGTGGAATTGGTGTGAGTTTTGTTTCATTCCGATAGCTAATGATTTTAAGTAGAAATCTAGTGAAACTACCCTCAATTAATCTAAATCAGTAGTTTTTCCAATTTAATTTAGTAAGTATTAAGTATTGAAAAAAAAAAACAATAACAAGTGATAAAGATAGGATCTGAAATTCTTATCCTGTGGTCTGGACCTAAATATTAAGGCAATGTGTCTCACTTCCAAATACTGATAAGTTTAGTGTTTATGTGACCATCTGTTAATAGGTTGGAAGGTCAGATTTGCCAAAAGAATGGAGTTGTGGTTGTTCCAGGAGGATTTTTTTTGTCATGTTAATTAAAAGTCCCACAGTAACATGACAGCGCTTACCCCAATCTTACAAGTAAGCTGAGCAAAGGGAATTCTTATGGGAAAGTTGTGTTAAAAAAACAAACAAACAAACTACAATTATATAAGGTTTAGAGGGTTTTTACTCTTTTCAATGCAAAGAGGTGCAAACGTGGAGTGTCCTCTAAATAATTCTGCCTCTTGAGTTTTGCATCCTGTTTGACATTCTACCTGATATTCTTACAAGAAAATATCTGTTTAGCTTATGCATCAGTCTATTTATTCCCCTGCCAAATCTGCCAAACCATGGTTTCCTATACACTGAATATATAGATGTTAGAATAGGATGTTATATGAGGTTAGACTTGTGCAGGGTTGAATGCTTTTTATTTCTGATTTCATATATATCAGCCAGTGGATTGATACTTTATACTATCAGAATACAAAGTACTGTAATAATTTGATTCTGTCAAGACACTTTTAATATAATTTAGTAAGGGCTTTAAAAATACGACTAATAACAAAGAGATAACTAATGATGCAAGGCAGTGAGAAGGATGGCTGGCTGCTAATATCTTATGTTATTGTCCTATGAACTGTCTCTGTTTATATCACAAATGTCTGCATGACTCCATCCCTCACTTCCTTCAGGTCCCTGCTCATAGAGGTCTCTGTCACTACTTCATGCAAAATACCACCTTCCAACCCCATCTTACTTTATTTCTTCTTATAGTATTTTACACTACTTGACCTATTCTAGATTTATTTTTGGTCTTTGCTCACTGGGATGCAAGTTGCATGCAAGCATGGACCTTGGTTTTGTGGATTGCTGAATTTCAAATGCCTTCAGAGTAGGCTTTCAATAAAAAAGAAATGAAGCAACAGTAGTAGAATAATTTTCTTACTCTTTAGGTTAAGAAAGAGGAAATTCACTCATAGCAGCAACCTATCATTTGGTGCATTTATGGGTTTTAGTCTTTTCACTAGGATCTATTCAGAAGAATGGAGATTAGAATTAAGTACAGTGGTACCTTGGTACTCATCATTAATTTGTTCTGTAACTCCTAATGAGTGCCAAAGACAACGATTACCAAACAATGAAGCATTTTCTCTTGAGGGGTGGTTATATGACTCTTTGAAGTCCTATCTAGCAAGTGCAATGAGTTCTGAGCAATCTGACTGCTGAAACATAATTTTTTCTCATCAAAATGGACAAGTACAGGGTTTGACAAGAGTTCTGAAGCCTGTGAGTACTGAGGGACCTCCTTTCTCCCCATCCCATTTTATTCTAATCAAATCTAAATTTGCTTCTCCTAAGAAAGATTAAGAAAACAGTTTAATATGCTATTCTTATTAACATCTTTATCTTAATATATAAACTTGGTTTCTAAATTGTTTTCAAACAACTTGTGGTGTATAATACATTTTTAATTGTTTAGTACAATTGTATTTGAAACTCAGTTCCACTCAAGTGGAGAAAAAATTTATTATCAAAGCAAACTTTGAAAAATACCTCAGAAATATTAATCATGGTGCAGATTAATTCTCAAACTTCTTGAATATTTGCAAAACAAATCTAATGTACTAGAATAGTATAATTGAAACATCAGTTTATGTTTTTGCCACCTGTTCTATATTTACTCACTCATTACTGGGATTTACCACATATCCACTCCTTCGTTGATTCCACAGCTATTTGTTGTGCATCTATTCCAGGCCATGCACCGTGCTGAGGGTTGAGAGTGCAGAGGGTTCTAGAGCTCACAATCCAGACCATCAAAGTGAGAACTAGTTTTTCAAACATGGTGCTTCCAGTGTTTGTTTTATGTTAATTTTGAAAAGTGGTTCTAAATTATGTTCATAATCTTCTACACCAGGGTTTCTTTACCTTGGCACTATTGACTTCTTTGGCTGAGTAATTCTTTGTTGTAGGGGACTGTTCTGTGCATTGTAGATGCCAGTAGTACCCCCTTTCCCCAGTTGTGACAACCAAAAACAGTTCTAGACATTGCCAGATGATCCCTGGAGGGTAAAATCACTGCTCTCCCCACTTGAAAAATACCGGTGTACATGAAATCTATTGTAAATCATTGCTACTGTGCCTGTGCATGAATTTAAGTTTTAAACGCATAAGACTGTAGTCTTAGCTTTATTAAATATTTGAAGTCATTTGACAAACCAGGATAATACTTTGCTCCTGATGCATTAAATTTATCAGAAAGATGTTAATAGACTTTGGAAGGAACTAGGAATGTAAGTACTTCCACGTGGGGTCAAATCCATAAGGAATCTAGCCTGGAAATTTAGTTTCCTGTAGTGAGTTCCAGGGATAGGTTATGATAGAACATTATTATCCTGTTTTATCTTAACTTATTAGGAAGGGAGCCTAAAATCTCATAATGAGGTCCATTATAGATATCTTACACATTAATTTACTTAACTCATTTAAAAGTTTGTCATTCCACATTTTGCATTAGTGAATTCCTGAATTCCCTATATACTTTGGAATGAAAAATAAGTAGATTCTCCCCTCATTTCAAAACTCATCTGTATTAAAATGTAAAAATGACTACTTGCTTATACATTTATTTCTGATATCTTCATTTATGCAGCACTAGAATCTTCCCATATTAATTTCATATTTCTGATTGCCCTGCTGTTTTATGACTTTGAAATTTATGTGTAGAATAGAGAGTAGGTTTTAGAATATTAGAGGTAAAAGAAGCTTTATAGATCATATAGTTCGTTATTTTATGAATTAGGAAACTGGCTTTTTTTTTTTTTGACATTCAAGGCACACTAATGTTTATGAACTATACTGTAGTTTCATTCTGATTCAGGAGCGAACTTCTTCAGGATAGATAAGTTCCAGGCTCAAGTGGGAACCTGATACACAGAGAATAGTGTTGTCTTAAAACACTTTCTTGTGTCTGGAAACTGCTTTTTTTCCCCTTTTCTAGAATGAAAAGGACTATGTGTATATCATTAATATCATGCTTTTTTCAGATTTATTTAGCCACTAGGGCAAGAATATTTTCTATTATGTCCAGATGAACAGTTTTGACACCTGACCAGTATTCAATCCATAGAAGAACTGACCTTGAAAATCTTATGATGTAGCCAGAAAGTGCCTTTTTCATAAGGAAGTAACTTCCTGAGTAAAACTGACTGGAAATTAAAACTATTTCAGCAAAACATTTTCTCTTATCCAGGGAGATCGGATGTGGCACTTTGCAGTATCTGTATTTCTGGTGGAGCTCTATGGAAACAGTCTCCTCCTGACCGCAGTCTATGGGCTGGTGGTGGCAGGGTCTGTTCTGGTCCTGGGAGCCATCATTGGTGACTGGGTGGATAAGAACGCCAGACTTAAAGGTGAGTATTGTTATAGCTGTGCCTTTGTATTTGTAGGACCAGTGCCTGAGGCAGAGAGAAAACACTGGGGCTAACCCACTGCAGGCCTGCAGGCCCCACTGGAGTGATGGGGAGGTGGATGGCAGCACTTTCACATGGAGGGTTCTGAGGCTCTTGCACAAAGTTGGGGTGACAGGATATTGAGCTAATAGATTTTTTTTTTTTTTTGTATCTTGGCTATTAATAAATTCCAGATGTTAATGATTAACACTGTAACACCTTTCTGAGAACCATGTTAAGCATTGAAAGCTTACTTTACTCTGGCATCCTTTCTAACCATGATTTACACTGGAGTCTTTTTAGTGTGAGGTTCCTGGGACAGTTTTAACATGTGTCCTCTGGGTTACTGCATTTCACATAGGGGTGTGTGTAAGGGAATTGAAAACTGTAGATTTAAGAGAGAATATCTGAGTCTGGATATCAGAAAGCTGAAATATACATTTTTGAGGGAAAAGAAAAAATAATAACATATAACATTTATTCTAGATCATTAATACTGAAATCTTCAGTTATATGTAGGAAAGAAAGAAAGTGATCGAGCACTTCAATTATCACGGCTAATAGGGCAAATTTTTCCTGAATTACTCAGTTGATAATGCAAGACTGGGCTGTGTTTGTCTTAGAAGTTGGGGAAAGATTGAGATATCTTTTGTTTCTTTCAGTGTAAGATGACTGCTCCTGGATAGAGAGTCCTTGGATTATCCAACACAGGACTTGATGCTATTAGTAAAATGGTCAAGATGGACATTTTCCTGCTTTGAGAATTAATAGACCAAGATGCATACAGAAAAAAAGTTTTGTATCATAGAAGAAAATTCCTAGTTATTTACATCATTATACATAGAAACATAGGGATATTATACATAGAAATCTTTAACCTTATGATTATTCAGCACTGAAGTTGTAGGTTAGAAAGAATGATGAGTTGGAGGAAAGTGTGGGGGCTAGCAGTCTCACACTTGGAGCCCATGTAATCAACACTTACATCACCCTCTATGAAAATCTTCTCTGATGGCTCTATGCTGAGGTAACCATTTCTTCCTCTGTGCTCCCATCAGGCTTAGTTAATACCTCTGCTAATTATCTATTCACATGTCTGTCCTTCCTCTGGTCTGTGGGGTCCTGAAAACTAAGAACCTCATTCAGTTGATATTTAATCCTTGTGCAATGAGTGAATGCATCAATGAATGAGATATACTTTGGGATTTTACTTCAAACTAATTTCAAAAAGCAGGTTTTTTTTTCTTGAGGCTTTGATATGACCTTCGAGCCAGAATGAGTTTTACTGTCTGTAAAGACAAGATTTATCATTATAGCTTACATATACAACTCTATGCTTTTCAAAGTGCTCTAATTAGTATTTTATTTGCGCATCATAATGACTCTGTAAAGGAAGGCAGGTATGTACTGGCATTCTCACCTTATAGACATGGGCATAAGAGACAGTAGATATCCTCTTCTAGAGTCTCTACCTTAGTAAATGGCAAAAAACAAAAAACAAAAAATGACTACAAGGTGTCTTTACCTGTATACTTACCTGTCCTTACTCCAGCATTTTATCTGCATGGACACCTCACTCTAAGAAATTTGGCATTTTCTGTGAGGAAGGGCATAGATTAGAATATCATAGCAATGACAAACAATATTAGTATGCCAAAAATACACACAGCTGCTGTATTCTTGACAAATTTTCACATGTTTTTTTCTATTTATCCATGCTGTCTTATCAGATTCAGCCTGCTGTGTAGGAGGTTATGGATTGCATGACCTCTTCCTTAACTTCCTTCACCACTCCCTACATGTTCTGATTTTAGCTTAAGCGACAAAGAGCTGAGAGGTGGATCTTGTCTATGTAATATAGTTTTGTTTATGATAGCGAACTTTCATGAGGATAGAGTAAATGAAAATGTGTTCATTAAGAATGGCTTCAACTAACAAAGAAAAAAATGATGGGTACTTCATCATTCTGTCTACAAGTTTTAGTGGTGGTGTATGATCTGGTGGGTTGTCTTGGGAGTATTTGAGGCAGGATTTACTTCAGGAATGTTTTATTTTTATTTTCTTTAGTAATTTGCATATGGATTAAGGTAGTAGAACAGTGATATATGGATAAAAACAGCCTCATTGAGACATTTTGATGTAGTGTGTAGTGAATACTTGATTTCTCCCTCTGTACAGTGGCCCAGACCTCGCTGGTGATACAGAATGTTTCGGTCATCCTGTGTGGAATTATCCTGATGATGGTTTTCTTACATAAAGATGAGCTTCTGATCATGTATCATGGATGGGTTCTTGTAAGTTCTCAGTGTGATTCTTGATGGCATAAAATTGAACTTCTGATAGTGGTAAAAGGTGAAAACCTTTTAAGGCTAGGGAGTATCTTTTTTTCAAATGGGACCATTTAATATTGATCTCTGTGTCTATGCTAATATCCCTGAAATTTTTACTGGCCCATACCAGGTACTCATTAAGTGTTCTTTGAATTTAAATTTTGTCCTATAGAACTTTTTCCTATTTGTTTTAAATAGCATTTCTAAGAGTTTATTATATAATTCAGTTGTTAGTTTTCAGCTCATTAGTATTAAACTATAATTTGTTCACTACATAAGAAATGTTTTATATATATTAGTCATGATTATGTTCTTCCAATAAAAATTGGTATTTTGTGGGGTTGGGGGAACATGGACTAGATAGTTTCTCACAACTGTGACTTTATGATAGCTTTATGGAAAAGAGGGAGATGGAGTATGGTAGAAAGTAATGGATTTGATGTCACTATTAAATCTTTTTATGGATATTTGGATTGATATTGTAGAAGTTCAAAGCCAGGTATAGCAGTAGAAATCTTCTAGTCTATTTCCTTCATTTTGTTGATGAAAAAAATAAGATAAAATAATGTTAGCTGATTGCCCATTGTTAGACAACTAGAAGGTGTCAGAACCGTCACTTAAATACAGGTCTTCTCACTTTCCTTTCAGTGTTTTTTCCAAAAGACATATCTGTGGGGGAAACATTAAAAACTACTTCTATATTCACACTTTATAATAATGGTCACGTAAATATACATAGGACTATTATAATTTTTATATGTACTATGGATTAGGAAGATACTATGTTTTTTAACTTGACCATTGGGATTTATTATTTCTCATGTACAAAGTAAAATGATTGGTTATAAATGAAATTCAGTTTGATTATTATGCTATCAAACACCATTTTAAAGTGTGTTACACACTGAAGTGTAGGCCCAGTGTGGCAAAACTGACATTTTTACTCAACATTTTCCTGTAATTCCTTAGACTTCCTGCTATATCCTGATCATCACGATTGCAAACATTGCAAATTTGGCCAGTACTGCCACTGCAATTACAATCCAAAGGGACTGGATTGTTGTTGTTGCAGGAGAAGACAGAAGCAGATTAGCAGGTAATTAAATTTTCTCTTTCTACTAAATGGGTTATATTAGGATTCACTTTAATCAGTAATAAATGAGACTATAAACCTTTTTTTCTGGGTATTTTTAAGGACAATAAATTGAAAGCACAGTCTTTTTCTTACTACATTATCAGTCTCAGTGCAAAGATTTAACTCAATGCTATGAAATTAATTTATAGGATAGTGAACTTCTTCTTTATTCTATGCAAACCTGACAAATGGAAGAAAATATCTTTTGAGCTATTTAAAAATTATGTTAACTGTTTCTAAATGTTTAATACTTAAAACATTAAAATTTTCACATAAGATTTTATTGGTCATACTATAGATATTGTTACCAGTACTTAACAGTCATACCATGGATATTATTTTTCTCCAAACCAAATGGATACAACTTAATTCTAGGAGAGATTCTTTAAGTTATTTCCTTCTACTTTAGAGACGTAATCTATAACTTCTTATTACATTATGTATGATGTAATATAATTGCTGTTACAAATACTAAAGAAATAGAGGAGAGAATATAGTTTTTAAGAGGCTTACAGCCTTAGTCGTTCATCGGAAAACATATACGAGAGGCCAAAGAAAGACTGAAGAATGCTTACAAAGCATTATGTCCTATTACATCAGTATTACTTGGGCTCAGAATATCCTACTTCATACAATATTCCTTAACTGCCCCTCTTACAGCATAGAGACACCAATTGGATTGATAATTACAGAACATAAAGAAGGAAGGCTACACTTATCTACGGATCAGATCAGTTGAATCAACTTTGTTGGTCATTGAGATAATGGGGATCGTAAACACATTGCCCAACCGTCCTGACAGACAAGAAAAACATTTCTGGTGACTTAACTAGCTTCTTCTAGGACACAGAAGGCAAGATTAGGTGCTGAGGTTAGCAGATTACTTTGACTGGACCATGTGGTTAAAAAAAAAAAAAAGGGAGACAGCAAGAGGAGGAACAAAATCTGTGGATGGTCTAGAAGAAAAAGAATTTGCTTGAATCATCATTTTGTGGCAGCAGATTGATACATAGGTAGGAACACCACCGTAGTTTTAGACAATGGTGTATGCAGAGGATGAATTTAGCACATGTGAGTCTGTACTGCATGAAATTCTCTCTGGAGCTAAAGTGGCAATTCTCATTGATCTTTCGTCCTGTGATCATTTACTAACAGGAAATAATCCCATATCTCTTTTTGTCATATTGTACTATAAGATTTTGTCCTTTTTGTGTTTTTCGTTTGTTTACTTTCTCTTTTTAACATACTAGTTTAGTTATGAAATACATGTTCATATTTTAGTATTCAAAGGGCATAAAAGGATATATTTTGAAATAGATCACATATATATCTGAACATATTTTGGGAAAAAAGTTGGCTTTGAAAATGATTTTCCTTTCCTTATCTGAATTTCTTAACTATGTAAAAAAAAAGAAAAAGAAAAAAGCCCCACATAAAACTGAATTACTCAGCACCTTTATTTTTTCTAAGTATATAAGTAAAACAAATAAAATAAAATACATGATAAATAACTTCTGTGGGATCTTTCTGACTATACAGTGATGTCCCAGAATAACAACAAAGATGTGACTGGCCATTTTTCAGCTACCTTTCTTTATATTAGGAATTACTGCAGAGTGGAGGAATCTAGGCCAACTAGTCTGTTTTCTAACCTTCTGAGCTCAAGTTTAAGGAAGGAAGGAAGAAGCTGCCTGTTGAACTCTTGTCCACTGTGAGTTAGCTTTTAGTAAGTGGTGTTCCTTCAGCCAGCAGTCAGTAGCCTGGTGAAGGGAAAACCTGCATGCTGTCTTTCCTCAAGTTTTAACCCCAGTACTTGTGTTAATTAGAAACCATGATTCAAAATAGGATACAAAATCTTCTTTAGTTCTGAGGGTCAGCAAGGGTCTAACTATGGGTTTTCTGGGCCATTTCTGCTTGGAGGCAGAGTTAAAAGAACAACAAAAAAGAAGCAGAGTAAAGGAAACATAGAAGAGAGAAGGGAAGGTAGCTCTGAGATTGTGCCTCTGTACATAGAGGCACCTACTCCAGGCAGGAATAATTTACATGAACAGGGATGATTTTTGAGGTTGCCAGCAAAAACTTAGGTGCTCAAGCAGGGCTGGGATGACTGAACTTGTGTGCACTGTGGTGCTCTGTGTGAGCATGTTGTGTATGTGTGAGGGGGTGAAGGGGAACAGATGTGCACATGAAGAAGGAGGTGAGCTGGATGCTAATTGCTCCCATTCCCATATCTCATTATTTCTTGATTTCAGAGTAGGTTTTAAAGTTGGGACTTGTATCACTGCAGGTAAAAGACAGGAGAAAATCTCTGTGAAAGGTTAAAAATTCTTAGAATTTCAGTGGCATCAGGCTAACATATAGCTGTTACCATCTAAGTTTAGATAGTTCCAGAAAAGGTAATTGTTTTTCACATAAATGCTGTTAATTAATCCGTTAACTAATTTGTCTAGGCACTTGATTCAGTGTTTTATTGAAACAGTCTCTTGTGCAGGACCCTTAGCCTGTCGAACCAATTTAAACGAACCTCTTTTTCCAGAACTTTTTGCTCCATCTGTTGTTTTACTTCCTTTTCTATTTGCTTTGTTAATCACTCTTTGTTAATAGCTTCTGTGGTTTATCTTGTCCACCATTCTAAAGAAACATCTGCTGGTTGGCTTGATCGTGTATGGCAGATACGTTTCTTGTTTGAACTCTATTGACTAAAAATTGGTTTCATATTTGAGGTATACAAACCTGCTGGCTGCTATTTGCTCAGCAAATCTGCTATTTTAAATTATTATTCTGTGAGATGTAATATACCCTTTATAATAGCAAGTAGTTATTTAATGTCATGTTCTCTGCCACAGCTGCTGAAAACAATTAAATTGGTGTTAAGCGAGCACACATTTGTCTGTTTGCATAGAATTTGTAAAAAAACATGTTTGTGCAGTCAGAGGACTGATTCTTCTCCAGCCTGATACCATTGAAATGATTAGGTCTTTTAAAAAATATTTAATTCATCTGCTTCAGAAAAATAAAAGCTGTCTTCTGACACTAAAATACACATGAACATTATTAAGATCCTAAGTATAATATAAAAACTAGAAATTGGTGGCATTAAGAAGCTTCATGAGCACTTGAAAATTGAGATAGCGAAAGAGTAACAAATCATTGTAACTTAATTAATTTTGTTTTTCTGGGGCTTTCAGATCGAGTGTATATTTTCATTAGTACTTGATTTTTGGGTTCAAATTATTGAGTTATTTGGATCAATTCTACATTTTTTCTGTTAGCATATGAGTTGGAAATTTATTGGTGGGGAGCAGATGGGAGTTAGCGAAGGCTCTGTAAAAATGATCATGTGTAAGCTCAATGAAAACTGCCTTTGCCTCTCAAGGAAAAGGTGAAATGTGTCAAAGTTCTTCTGTTATCATATAAGCATTATACACTCACAGGACTAATTGAAAGGTAATTTAGGACCAGGAAGAACCAGAGAAGGAATAAAGGCAATTTTCTGTTAACGGACTTTTAGTCACGTATTGCTTTTTCCTTAAGGTGCCCTGCATGATTGATAGGACTTATTAATTTTTACTTTATGAGATAGAGAATGAGACAGTAGGTCATTTTCTTGACTCCCTCTCCTTATTCATCTTGTTCTCCACTCTGACTCAGCTATATATCTCCATGCTTATACCCTGGAGCTTGTCATCACCACTAAATCTCGCCCTTCCATAATCTCAATCCCTGGCATATCTATGTCTTGAACTACCACCTCCTATTTTTCCAGCTCACTCCTTCTGATACCCCAGCCCCAATAATCCTCCAAGCTGGGTGTTACCTGCAAGTCATTAATTCTATTACCTTTCCACTGTTTACGACCCCTCTTGTCTCCCTTGCTCTACACAGCTTAAATTCCAAGGTCAGTTGTTCTGACCACGTAATTGTCAGCTCATTTGGCCTTCTCTGCTTTTGTTACTTTCCTTTTATAAGACCCTGGTTAAACCCACCTCTCTGCAGCAGAAAGTGGCTGGAGAAAAACACACAACCTTGCTCACGGTTCTTACTTAAAATTCATAACCATTGGATTCAAGTTGGCTCTTTCATGCTGCCAGATGATCATATTATTTTCTCTGTCTTCTCCCTCTTTCCTAAAGGACTATTTCATTTTCTCCTTTGCGTGCATACATTCAGTACCTCCTCTTCCATCCTCACTTTCACCGATGATCTTGCTTTGTATTTTATTGGGAAAATGAAAGAAATGAGAAGGAAACTGGCAAGTGCCCCAAACACCACACTTGAACTTGGAGCCGTATAGATGGCCTGTGCTCTTGTTGATATTGATGAATTGTCTGTGCTCCTATCTAAGAACAACTCTTCCACTTGTGCCATACGTTTACATTCTGTACCTTCTCATCTACTGTATCATTCCCATTATAGCAAATACACATGCGATAAATTTTCTCTTCCTAAATCCCTGTTTTTACCCCTCTACTACCCCATGTCTTTGTTCTTTTCAGTGAAACTTAATAAAAAGAGATGTCTGTACTCACTCTCTCCAGTTCCTTTCCTTGGTCAGGGCCTTGGTCCACAATGCCAGGGGAACATCACATTGTAAACCCAGGCTGCGCCACTCAGTTAAAATATAATATAAATGGTGTCCCATGCAGTTGACATTAGTCTTAAACCAACTTCAATCAAGCATTTGTCTTTTCTGTTCTACAAGAACTGCTCTTTTTGAAGTCCCCAGTACGACCAGTCTAGAGCTGCATTTCCGTGCTCATTTTCTTGACTTAATAGCAGCCCTTTCTAGTTGATTACTCCCTTATCTTTGAAACACTGTTACCTCTTAGCTTTTAGGACACCATACTCTACTGGTCTTCCGTCTCTTTGGCTAGTTCCTCCTCATCTTCCTGACCTCTGAACATTGGCGTGACCAGGACTCAGTTTTCATTACTTTTCTCTTCCTGATCTACACTCACTCTCTTGGAGATCTCATCTATTCTCATTACGTTAAAAATTGACCAGTTGATGACTCAAATCTGGTGCAGACTTCTTCCTTAAAATCCAGCCTGATGCGGCCTCCTGAATGTCAGTGGACCAATCAGAATCAAAATCTCTGGAACCAAATGTTTCTTCTTTTGCCCCAATCCTGATTCTTCTGAAGTCTTTCCCCTTTCTCAGTAAGTGGCAACTTTATCCTTCCAGTAGCTGCTCAAGAAAAAGGATTTAGAGTCATTCCTGTCCCTCTCTGTGATACACTGTATCTAATCTGTTCGCCAATCTTCCAAATTTTGCCTTTAAAGTATATCCAGTACCTATTTCTCCATTTCCGTTGTTATATCCCGGCCCACGCTACCGTCATCTCCTGTTTTTCCCCTTACCTCTGTTCTTGTCTGCTGCCCCTCTCATTCTCTCTCTGGTCTTTTCTCAACACAGCAGCCAAAGTGAACCCTGAAAAATATGTCACACTGTGCCATCTCTCTGCTCGTAAGCTTCCAGTGGTCTTCTGACTCATTCAGTGTAAAAGTTATGACCCTATAATGTCATAAGCCCTTCCCTGACTGGCCTGGGGTGCCCTCGCTCTCTGCCCCAGTCCTACTGGCCTCCTTGCTGTTCATCTAACACTCTGGGCAGGCTCCTCTCACCGCAGGACTTTGGTACTTACCTTGCTTTGGAATCCTCTTTTCACTGATATCTACGTGACTCACTCATTTGCTTCCTACCACTTCATGCCTTTGATGTGATACTATCTTTTTTTCACTGAGTCCCTCCCTGACCTTGCCATATTTAAAACTGAAATGTCCCTTTTCCCCTGAGTACTCTGCTTTATTTTTCACCATAATACTTAATGACTATCTGATGGACTGTTTTTATATGCTTGCCAATTTATTGTCTTTTTCCCCATGGGAATGTTAATTCCATGAAGACATGGAAAGGGATATTCTTAGGGATATTCTTCATTTTCTTTATAGTGCTTGATGGTGCCAGCTCATAATAGGCATTTAATAAATGTTTGTTGAAAAAAAAAAAGTAGATTCATAATTGTATTCACTTTAAGTCTGATATTAAACTAATTTATACAATTCCAAGGGGATCATGATTTTTGCAGCAAATTACATATGACTTGATCCAAACAACAAATAATTTTCTAAGAAAATGGTTATGGTTTGCTCATAGAAAACCTTTAGAAATTTACAGTTAAAAGAATCTACACACTTGGTCTCTGAATTTGTGTTATGTAAGAGGGTGGTCTCTCCAGAAGGTTTGCACACTTATCTGCGTCTTTCACCTGCCTCTGTAGATATGAATGCTACAATCCGAAGGATCGATCAGTTAACCAACATCTTGGCTCCCATGGCTGTTGGCCAGATCATGACATTTGGCTCCGCAGTCATTGGCTGTGGTTTCATTTCCGGATGGAATTTGGTGTCCATGTGTGTGGAGTACTTCCTGCTCTGGAAGGTTTACCAGAAAACCCCTGCTTTAGCTGTGAAAGCTACTCTTAAAGTCGAGGAAGCTGAATTAAAACAGCTGAATTTACACAAAGGTAAATTCAACACAACGATCAACTCTTATTCTGATGTTCAGACTTTAAATGTTGGTGAAGACCAAACTAACTTGAATTTACATCAGATTTTATTGTCACTGAAGGCCTGCATGAGCCTAAATATATTACTTTGATAGTTGAATCAAAACCCAGGCTTTTGAGGGTCTGAGGAAGGATTCCGAGGAAGGGGTTGGAATGGGAACTCTGATTCTTTTCCTTAATGTGAGCACTAAGGCAGAGGAGTAATTAACTGAGGGAAAACTGGGCAAAGTTGAACCATAGGAATGGAAAGAAAACAGAATTCCTAGGAATCTGTGAAGAAGAGAATTACATGCCACTTGTAGGCAATTGGTAGGATGCTGAAAAGAAGTGAGGATGTGAAGATGGGTGTTTCCTAAGGACAGGAAGATGGGCTTCTGGACAAATGGAATCTTGACAGGACTACAGAAAATAAGATACTTTGTTTTTCCAGATAATTGTTGTATTTTCATATGATGAGTTTTACTTTGGTGGGAGTATACTTTCAAAGAGAGCATGTGAGCAATTGAGATCAATGGTATTTTGTTTATTCAATGTAATTGCTTCTTGGAGATTGTTCCTTGGCTGTAATTCTTATATTATTTAAAAAATACATATTAAATTGTTGTAGCCAAGGGTACCCATAGGAGAGGGAAAGAGGAGAAGAAAAATACTGAATAAAATAATTGGCTTTTTCCCCATGCCCTCTCCCCTAAATAATGATATATTTTGTTAACAGAAACTGAGCCAAAATCCCTGGAGGGAACTCAACTAATGGGTGACAAAGACCCTAACATCCGTGAGCTTGAACACGAGCAAGAGCCAAGTTGTGCCTCCCAGATGGCTGAGCCCTTCCGCACCTTCCGAGATGGATGGGTCTCCTATTACAATCAGCCAGTGTTTCTGGCAGGCATGGGTCTTGCTTTCCTCTATATGACTGTCCTGGGCTTTGATTGCATCACCACAGGGTACGCCTACACTCAGGGGCTGAGTGGGTCCATCCTCAGTATTTTGATGGGAGCATCAGCCATAACTGGAATAATGGGAACTGTGGCTTTTACTTGGCTACGTCGAAAGTGTGGCCTGGTTCGGACTGGCCTGATCTCAGGATTTGCACAGCTTTCCTGTTTGATCTTGTGTGTGATCTCTGTGTTCATGCCGGGAAGTCCTTTGGACTTGTCTGTTTCTCCCTTTAAAGATATCCGTTCTAGGTTCATTCAAGTAGAGCCACTACCCTCAAATATACCCTCAAATATACCTACAGCAAGACCTGAAATCATCTTTACAACTGAAATGCATACACCAAACGGGTCTGTTTCTACTGATGTTGCCCCAGAGATGAGTTCTGAGTCCATAATCTCTGTCAGTCTGCTATTTGCAGGCGTCATTGCTGCTAGAATCGGTAAGACATCACCTTTTGTATATTAATAAACTAAAGTGTTTTTTTGCAGTATGGGTTCAGAGAATTCAATAATCTTCCCTGAATGTTAATTTAAGCAAAATCCACTATTTATCCTTATGTATAATGCAGTCTTTATTATGAAATTTTTATTTTATAGTTTAAAAACCTGTATTTGGGCATATGTATATATGTACATATACTTTTATAAAACATTATTAGGGCTTGAAAAATTTTCTAAATTGATATCTTAAGTATTAATATATTTTTAAAAGATATTATTTATTTATTTTTAGAGGGGAAGGGAGGGAGAAAGAGGGAGAGAAACATCAGTGTATGGTTGCCTCTCACATGCCCCCAACTGGGGACCTAGCCTGCAACCCAGGTACGTGCCCTGACTGGGAATTGAACCAGTGACATTTTGGTTCACGAGCTGGTGCTCAGTCCATTGAGCCACACCAAACAGGGCTAAGTATTAATCTTTTTAATGTTATTTAACTAATTTCTAAAAAGATATTAGCTATGATAATTATATTGCCATTTAGTAATTTAGAGTCTTTTTATTGCTATAACTCTACCAATAGGACTATAATTCAGAGAATATTTCTATGGTACAAGGCAAAAAAGGTAGTTTTTTTTGGTTTAATATTTTTTTTAAAGACAGGTAGTTAGAAAAAAATGTCTCTCAAAGATCCTCTCTAGCTGTGTATTTATTATATACTTGGCCAAACAAATGGATTTTATAGCTCTCGAAGGAAACATAATGTAAAGACTTCTTACAAAGCAAAATTTAAGTAATCATTAATAGAGTACTGATGAATTATCTCCTCCTGAATTCATTCTTGAAATGAAACCATGTTTTTATCTTGTAATACAAAGCAGTTATTAATTTATCAAAGACATTAATATTCAAGTAAGACAGCTTTATTGTAGGGGCTTTAGAACCTAAGCAGTAAATGTAATAATGGTTTAACGTTTCCTTACACTTTAACCATAACAAAATATAGGTCTGTTTATTTTAAAATTGAAAAATACTAGTCCAATCATGTGCTGCTTAATGAGGCGGATACCTTCTGAGAAGTGTGTCGTTAGGCGATTTCATTGTGTGAACATGATAGAGTGCACTTACACAAACCCAGACGGCATAGTCGTTATGTTCCTAGGTTACAGGTCTTGTACAGCATGTTACTGTGCAAAACGACATAAGATGAAATCCAGCACAAAAGAAAACAATTTAATCAAAAGATGTGGTAACAGGAGATGCATGAGGCTGCTGCCAGCATAGCATGACACTCTGTTTCCCAGCAAACTTATTTTATAAGTAGAAGGACTACACTTTAAAATAAGGATAAAATAAAATAAAATAAGGATAAAAAGTATAGCATAGTAAATGCATAAACCGGTAACATAGTCATTTATTATCATTATCAGGTAGAATATGTGCTGTACATAATTGAATGTGCTATACTTTATACATCTGTCAGTATAATAGGTTTGTTTACACCAGCATCACTGCAAGCATGTAATACATTGTACTACCATGTTACCATGGCTATGATGTTACTAGGCAATAGGAATTTTTCAGCTCTCTTATAATTTATGGGACCACCAATGTATAGGCTGTTTGTCATTGACCATAACATCATTATTTGGCACATAACTGTACTTAGAATTATGTCTCTAATTTCAGAGTTTTGCTTTCATAGTATGAATTATCACAGAAAAAGAGAATTAAGAAATTTGTAGATTAGACTTATTTTTGTCTGGTGGCTGTAAATAGCATTTCTTAGAGCCACTCAGTATTTATTAATGAAAAACAATTCTCTAAGGCAAGGCTAATATATATGTATAGTGACTTTAAAGTAATAAGACTAAAATGTGTATTTTTCACATGTCAACAGATTTTAACCTATAAATATGAACTATACTATATGGCTAAAATTTTAAAGAGTGAATATCTGAAAAAATATGTTTTATTATAGGTCTTTGGTCCTTTGATTTAACTGTGACACAGTTGCTGCAAGAAAATGTAATTGAATCTGAAAGGGGCATTATAAATGGTGTACAGAACTCCATGAACTATCTTCTTGATCTTCTGCATTTCATCATGGTTATCCTGGCTCCGAACCCTGAAGCTTTTGGCTTGCTTGTGTTGATTTCGGTCTCCTTTGTGGCAATGGGCCATGTCATGTATTTCCGATTTGCCCAGAAAAGTCTGGGCAGCAAGCTTTTTGCCTGTGGTCCTGAAGAAAACAAAGTTACGAATGAAAATCAAGCTAATACATCCGTTGTGTAAGACAGTGTAACTGTTTTTATCCCTGTTACTAGATTATATAGAGCACATACGCTTATTTTGTACTTCAGAATTCCAATAAATGGCTGGGTGTCTCTCTGGTTTTACCACAACTGTATCTTGAGGGCTAAAAGCTATTTAAGAAACTTATGTCAGTTGAATGAACTGGTTAATTTCCCGTATGTTTAAGGATGGTAAAAATAGGAAAAGAAAAAAGTTTAAATATGGAGACTAAAATGGCAACACTAATTTTCCCTATTTCTCATGAGTAGATAAAATTTTATATAAAAGAGTGGTTAGTCATGTGAATTAAATTATCCTTTGGCAGATATTCATTATCTGTACTAGAATTCAGTTATGTTAGTTTTCCCTAAAACTCACTCTTGTTCAAGCCTAATATTCTTTTCTTTGATATTTTATTCTATTATGTTATAAAAACAAATTCTGCCCCAAGCATGAAGATTAAGGTTTGATAACCAGTGTTATCCTTATTGATCCTATCGATCTTAAGGGATTTACTTATATGTGGAAAAACAAAATATTTCGCTAGAATTCTCTAGTAGGGTTGGGGTTTAACTATAGAGAGCACCTTGGTGTTTTTATTATCAGTAAAGGCAAAATATTGTATTAGCATATGCAGCACTTTGTAAAATGGCTATCGGGTAAGCTGCAGGTAGAAGCAAAGCTGAAAGGTAGGTTTATAACACAGTGAATGCATAACTTCAAATATGCCAATAGTTTGGCCACAGAAACTAGAAGCTGAAAGTTGCACAGAAGGGCAAAGATCTGAACTTAACTCCTGACACTCTCATTAATGATCTCTGTCTTGGAAGATGAGGGAGTCAGCTTTCTGCTTGGCAGGTTAAATGTAGAAAGCAAGCCCACACTCGGGAAGGTTCTGTTTTGTCAATCACTTGATTTATTAGCAACACGCTGGGGTGGAGCATTTTTACTTTTACTCTTTTGTATCCAGGAGTTATTTTTACCTAGTTGTAGAGCAAGACTGTTCATAAATGTATTCCTTTTAAAAATCTCTGAAAAGAATGGAGGGAAAAAAGACTTTTGTATATACTTTTAAAAACTGTTTTAAACAAGTCCTTTTGCAACATGCCAGTACCGACATGGTACTTCGCCTTAACTGTTCATGCACTTTCATGGAGACTGCAATATGTTGCTCTGAGCACTTTCTTATCCTTTGTTGTTTAATCTTTTTCTTCTTCTTTCTATGGTATGACAGTGATTTGCTACGTTGTAAAATCTTTGTGAAACATTTCTATATAAATATATTTTTAAAATCTTGATTTCTGTTTCCTGAGTTTTGTTCTTTAATGATTTAAAATTGCTTTCGTTACAGATAATCTGTTTTGGATAATGTTTTTTTCTCTATAAAGGGTTACAGTTTCATAATGACTCACCATGTTTAGTGTTACCTCTAGTTTATGGTGGCTTGGATAAAACTGTAGTAAACATGAGACCCGGTACTCTTTCTTTGACTTTGAAGAATCATATTAAGCTCCCCGAGTTCTATTTTGTCTTCTGTAAATGGGAGATCAGAGTATAAAATCAACCTCTCCTACCTTACAACTTTCCTAGTTGAGTCAAATCATGTGGAAGCACTTTGTGGACTGGTTGACGAGGTAGTTAGTAGTCTACTACTAGAAGCTGAACCTACCTACTCACAGTTAAAGTCGATTCCTGCTGATAGTCCAGAGAGAGTGGAGCTACATTCTATATTCAACACGTGTTTTACTGATCTATGTCCTACATTTATTGGTCCTGGGATGCAGCTATGATTCAGACATAGTTGATGAGAGGCTCCTTTTCTTTCCCCTAAAACTGGGAGCTTGAGAACTTTTGGAATCACCCTTTAGCTACTGATTTGCTCCTGACTTTTGAACAGACTGTAGATGCCTCTGTCAGGCTTGGCTGCTGTGTTGAACAAGTCATTCGCCCTCTCCCACAGGAGCTGAGCTGGGGTTGAGATCTGCCCCGAGCATTTGCAGCTGTAACTGAGGGTCTGTGACCTTGTAAAATGAACTGTATTAGTGAAGAAAGGTCTCAACAATTAATATGGGCATTTTGCCAGACTGTGGGTTTAGCGAGAGAGGGCCTGGGTAGGGGGGAGGAACATGAATGCATAGTTAATAGGAATTTTTACAGCTGCCTCCCTTATCTTTGCAATGTGCTGTTCAGAGCAGGAAGGGGAGGAAAGTGGAGGAGAATTTGCTGGGCTCAACAGCCTTTGCTGTTTACTGCCCAAAGGCATAGAAGTAGGATAGGGGTAGATGATGAGGTGGGTATCTTACGGATGTCTGGGTATGTTTCTAAATGGGAGGACAAACTCAGATACCTACAGGGTCAATTACAAATAAAAGTGAACGAAGTAGCTGAGTTACAGGAAAACAGTCTTTCATTTAACATGCAATTGCCTTTCACGAAAGTATCACATTTAAGTAAGTTTCCGCTTAAAAACAAATTCCTTACATTTTTTTCATGCTTTTTGCTATTCCATGCAGGCTTCTTATTGTCGTTATTGAGATCTTTCATCATGGACATCCTTTGTTTGCCTATTAAACACAGAAACACTAGCTATATTCATTGCCATAAAGAAATACGCCTAGTCCCATCTTTTTTTTTCTTGAAACATCTGACTTGCTTGATATTCCTCTCATTACTGACCCCCCCCTCGCCTTTTTCTAAAAAGGAAGATAAGGGTGTATGTAAGAAATTACTTTCCTGTTTACCATAAGACAAAAAGCAATGCCGAGGGGCGCTAAGGGGAGGCAGCAGTGTGGTCAGAGCTGTGAGCTCCATGAAGAGCAGGCACAAGGCTTCAGTAGCTGCCCGCTGTCCCACTGGCCCTGCAGGAATGTGGGCCTGTATCTTCACATCGTTTGATCTTTCAAGAGAAGCTGGGAATCTGGAGTTGGATGTAAATCTCCAAGTTTTTAAATACTGGGGACTAATTCTAGGCAAATAAAAATATATCCATGGGTTACCTATGAGTCACCCAATGAGCTGCCATTTCCTTGAACTTTAAGAGGATGGTTTGTGAACAAAAGAATGGTATTTGAATAAAGTGTAGGGAAAAGGGATATACAGAAAATTTGTGGAGCACAGAGAACAAGAAAACTGGGCAAACATTTGTGGTGGAAAAATGTTTAACTATTAGGCATTTAATATCAAATAATTATGCACTTATTAGCTGCCATCTTAAAGTCAGTGAGAGTTCTGCCCCATAGCTCCTTATGTCTTGTGTTGTTTTCACTGAAGAGGGTTAAATGATAATGACTATTTAATTCAAAAAACTTCTAAAGGTTGTCTGAATTATAAGCCTAGAGTTCAGTTTTAACAAAGCAAACACAGAATTTTAAGTTGCCCAGGTCCTCTCTTCCTGTCCCACTCCCTGAACTCCTGTAAGTACTCAGTGTGTAAACAGTTTAATGTATCTTTATAGTTAATTTCTTTTAAATGAAGTTTTAAAAAACAACTATATTTTCATTTGGTTTGTTTACCAAGATGATACTGGCACTCAGCTATATCTGTTGACTGATCAATGTATATTTTTCCCCATAATTCTGAGAATTAAGCATATGTTTGCATTAAGATTCTTGATATAATTAAAAATTTAACATATAAAACAGTAATTAAAAACTTTAAAAACATAGAAGTAGGCATACAAATGACCTAGTCTAATGTGTTTATTGTGATTGAGAAATAAATTTAGTCTGAGATCTCTTTCAGCCAAGACGAAAGACTACTGAGTTTTGCCTATTTTCTCCAAAACAACACTTGAAACCCTTTATTATTTCAGTTAAACATTGTTTCTTTTTAAATAATGTCTCTTTTTATCATTTGATCTGCCTTTCAGAAAATCTTTGCTATCAGAACATTTTTGTTTTACAAAACAGTGATTTACAAAGGGAGTTGAACTGTTAAAAGAACCTTGTGACATCACCTACATTTATCACAGACTAGTCTGGCTGGGCTACATTTAGTCAGACTTGGAAGTTAAATTACTTTTTTCCTTATATGGAAACTTGTTTACGTTTTGCAAGTCCAAAAGGGAGCAAATATTTTATCTAAAGAATGAACAAAGTAGAGTTCAAAGTACAAGTACGTGCTTTTTTCCATGTTCTTCACCCTGGCTTCTGGATGAGTTAGTATATGTTTTTCTGATTGAATATTTTCCTTGTTGCATTTTACTGGGAGAAACATGCACTGCAAAGTTTCTAAAATAGTTATGTTCAAAATTGTCTTACAGAGTGGCTGTCCTTAACTTGTGTGCAGTTACAGTGATAATAGTACAAAAGTTAATCTAATTAAATGTATTGAAGATGTAAGTAGCTAAATATGTTTTATAATAAATAAAACACCTCGGGAGCAATACATGTTTTAAAGAACTCATTTTCAAAGACCTTACAATAAATCAACTAAGTAGGACATAGTCACATAGTAAATCATACCTCAAATAATATCCGAACTTGATATATCTATATATCTATATCTCTGTGTGTGTGTGTGTGTGTGTGTGTATTCTAGAAAGACTGGTGGTCCAATGATAGATTTTATTTTTATTTAGTACAATGAATTGACTATATGTATATATATTTTCTTATCTATTAGTGTTTTATTGTTTATGCTGTTACAGTTGTTTCAATTATTTCCCCCTTCATTCCCCCTTCAGCCAGCCTGCCACCCCCCTTCCATGGTCATTCTCCACCCCACTGTCCATTTCCATTGGTCCTTCATATATGTTCCTTGACTAACCCCTTCACCTCTTTCAAACAGTCTTCATCTATCTCCTCCCCTCTTACCACTATCAATCTATTCCGTGATTCTGTGCCTCTATTTTGCTCATTAGTTTATTTTGTTCATTAGAGTCCTCTTATAAGTAAGATTATATGGTATTTGTCTTTCACTGACTGGCTTATTTCACTTAGCATGATAGTCTTCAGTTCCGTCTATGCTGTCATAATAGGTAGGAATTTCTTCTTTTTTTCTGCTGCATAGTATTCCATTGTGTAAATGTACCAGTTTTTTAATCCACTCATCTACTGATGGGCACTTAGGTTGTTTCCAACTCTTGGCTATAGTAAATATCACTGCTGTAAACATAGGGGTCCATGCGTTCTTTTGAATTGGTGTTTTGGGATTCTTAGGATATATTCCTAGCAGTGGAATCACTGGGTCCAAAGGTAGTTCCATTTTTAATTTTTTTGAGAAAATTCCATACTGATAACATGCAAAAAAAAAAAAAAAAAAAAAGGAAAGAAAGGAAGAAAAGAAAAAGAAACTAGACCACCAACTCACACTATATACCATAATAAACTCAAAATAGTTAAAAGACTTAAATATAACTGTGATACCATAAAAGGCCTAGTGAAAAACATAAGCAGTAAAATTTCAGGTTTCTCACTTAGCAATGCTTTTGCTGATATATCTCTTAGGGCAAGGGAAACAAAGGAAAAGATAAACAAATGGGACTACATCAAATTAAAAAGCTTCTGCATGGCTAAAGAAACTATCATCAAATGAAAAGGGAACTGACTATGTGGGAGAACGTATTTGCCAATGATACAATGGACAAGGGTTTAATCTCCAAAATATATAAAGAACTCGTACAAGTCAACACCAGGAAGACAATCCAATTAAAAATAGGCAAAGGACCTGAATAGTCACTTCTCCAAGGAGGACATACAGATGAACCATAAACATATGAAAGAATACTAACATCAATAAGCCATCTCACACCTGCCAAAATAGCAATCATTAATAAATCAACAAACAACAAGTGCAAGCCAGGATGTGGAGAAGAGGGAACCCTATTTTAAGGTATTTAAGTAAAAGATACTACATGGAAAGAAACTAACATTTATACATCTTTTATTTCTCAGCACTTTATTCATTTAATCTTCATATAACTCATTGAAAAGATACTATATGAGCTTTCTAGATGAGAAAGTTGACTCTTAGAATAGCTGTCATGTGCTTACAGAGCTATTAAGTGGCAGAAAGATTCTAAAAAGATTTCTATCTTTCTCCAAAGACTGTCTTCTTTCCTCCATACTACACAATCCTAGCATGAGCTTTTTCTAATGGGCAGTTTCAGAAAATCCTTAATATTCTTAAGGAGTCTATTTGTTCATGACAAACATTTCAACTTACACAGTGAAATGGGCATAACTCTGTTAACTGATTTGTTGAACATAAGAGTTCTAATTGTGTTTACAGAGAGCTATTTTTTTTCCAATATTTATAGATGTCACAAGTTTTAAATGTCTTGGTTGGTCCTTGTTCAGGATTTACAATACTATGGTGTGTCCTTAATACCTGTGTGAGGTGGAATAGGGAAATGGTTAAGGGGAGCAGAGAAACCTGGGTTCAAATATTAGTCTGGCCAACTACTAGGTTCTGGGCTCTTGGGCAAATTGTTTAGTTTTCTTGAATTTCTTTGATTGCACAATAAGAATATTAATACCTGTCTCATAGGAGATTAGCACTCTTAGCCTCATACCTGATATAAATCCCCCAATAAAGTATTTTTTTAATTCATATGAGGAAAAACTGAGGTTATTTGTTTTAATGTAATTTATTGTTACCTAAATTATTCTTACACAAATGTGTTATGCTGAATGAACTAGTCAGTTAAATTTACCAATTAATTTTACCTGTTAATTTTTTTCAAATGTCTCATATTCACTTTGATAGAGGAAGGCAACGAAAAGACCTGTCTAGAAGAAAAAGACAGTGAGTATTGTTTATTTCCAGTTATTTGGAAAACAAATAGCTGAGATTTCCATTGTGGACATTATAAAGAACTTCTATGAAAAGAAAAAGAGGAAAACTATCACCACTGTTTTTAATTGTAATATCATTTCCTAGACTTCTAGGTCTATGTAGAAAGGAAAAACAGGAAGAGAGGAGCAGAAGGAGGGAGAGAGGGAAGAAGAGAGGAAGGAAAGAAGGGTGTTGGGGAGAATAGAGAGGAAATTCACAAGTGTTTAAGTCATGGATAATCAGCAGAATACATATATTTATCTATTCTTCCTCTTCAAATGCCACTGAAATGGCAGGAAAAGGGTACCAAAAACCTCAACTTTTTCCTTTGAAAACAGGGTAGGGTAGAATCATTAACAGATCAAAGATAAATTTCTGGCATAAAGAAAGCAAATGAGAACAGATTTACATATAAGCCCGAGCACAAAAGTCTGAAGCACAGGTGAGCTACTTTTTCTGGAAGAACTTGGGTCCACAGGAAGAGCTTGAGAACCAGCGAGGAAAGTGGGCAGAGGATGGTATGTAGAACAGCTGCTCCTTTCCACCCATGCAGAGCATGTATGCGGGGTTCATTAGCCCTGGAGAGGGCCAATGCTTCAAGTGAGGGCGTGGGCTCCAAAGAAAAAAGCCCTTGTTTTTTGACATTGGGAGTAAAATACTGATTACTTTGTGTTTTCTGCCTATTATTTTTAAAGAGGACCACCTATTGATATGACTTGCCCACTTCCCCAGACATCCTCTGACACCTTTTGGAGAAAAACAATCTACCCAGCAGTAAAGGAAATCCACATATTCTACTTGAATTCATTAACTTAGTCTTTCTTTCATAAGTATGAATAGGTAACTAATGATGACGAGACACCAGGGGAAACCAACTGCCCCAAGAAATAGGGCTAAGATGAATAAATAAAGTGATGGACCAAAAAGAACCCATACAATTAAGGTAAGAAACTTTTTCTTTTTAAATTCTAGTCAATATTCTCAGAGAGAATAAAAAAATATATATATCTGTAAAAGTTTTATGCAAGAAGTCAACATGAGGAACTTACTGGAAATTTAAAATATGGTTGTCCACAAAATTCAATAAACAAGATGGAAGCAGAGCAAAGAGACAAAAATAAAGTATAAAGTGACCTTAAAGGTTAATCCAAGATGTCAAATATCCTTCTATTGAGAAATCAAATAAGAGGTAATAGAAAAATGGAGGAGATGAATGGAGGAAGGAAGGAAAGAAGAGAAGTAGCTGAATTAATTTAATGATGTAATGAGAGTTCATGTGTTTTTTGTCTGATAGAAAAAGGCAATAGAAACTTTAGTTTCTAGTTGGGAAACCTGTACCAGAAATTCATTTCTGTACATGAAACAAAGTAAACTGTGGCATGAGTCTAAGGAATTGGAGTAAAAGAAAATGAAATTAATTTTGCTTTGATTCCTAAGTAATTTTCTTTGAGTGGCAAAGTTTTTCTTATATAGTAATACATTCCTTTTTCCCCAAGGTTCAATCATAATACTTGATTCTGCAATGAATAGTATAAACTAATAATAATGTTCTATGTGCTATTTATTTTTAATTTTTAGAATTAACTTCTAAACAAAGCTCAGAATCTTTTAAATAAAGTTATAAAACAAAGATAAGGGAGGGCTGTCGGTGTAGATGCTATAAATACTAATAATTGTTAAGTCCTGATACAGTTAATAACAGCTGGGTGCTGGGGGTAGTGATGGAGACTTTAAGGTTCTTATTTCCTAATTTTATAGAATGAATTAAGATACTGCCTACAAATGATGTAACAATTAAGGGAATTTAAACATATCATTTGAAATTATATTAATTATATTATTTAAAAATATATGAATTTATGAAATAGTTCATGTGATATGAATTATGTAGGCAATAAAATAGCTAAAAACTATAGAGAAACCAACAAAACTTGGGAGAACAATTAGGCAAAAAGCAGCAAGAAACGTAAAATGAATTACTTATCTGTCACAGTGGGTCATTGAGAGTTATAGCCTTTGGTTTCCAAATCTAGAAAGAAAGAGCTATCAGTAGTATTGAGAATTAGGTGTAGTTGGCTTAACATCAGCCACTCAAGCAGATCCTGATAATTACTAAGTCTTTTACTTATACATTTATTAACAAGCTCATTCATTTCAAATACAATTCCTAATGAACTCAATGATTGAATTATTGAGAGAACTTACAGTATTCATTTGGAAATCTAAGTTTAGGAAAGCAGGAGCAGACTTTATAAAAAAAGTCTATTATATACTAATGGTCATTGATTTGACTAAATATGTAGCAGATTGCCTTCTTTTGAAAGTGAAAAGTATATTTGTGTGAAGTGGAAGGAAAGGACTGTGTGATCTTGGAACTCTAAGTAAATGGTAGAATTTATAATGAATATATATGTCATAACCTATTCAAAATTGTTATATTATTTTCATTGTATGCAATTTTATTGACTATAACTTGTAGGTTATTTGTATCTGGTACTTCTTTTTTATTTTTCCCATTTCTAATCATCTTTTCTTTAATTTTCACTCCCCTTTTATTTCCCCTGGAAGTTATTTTACTTATATTCTCAATGTTTTACATTTCTTAAAACGTTTGGACTGTTGATTTTAAGTAAGTAAATATGCATAGGTCTTATACACAGTTTCATATTAAGTTCAAAATGATGACACGTGCTTAATGTAGCACATTGTAGAAATTCTAAGCTTAATTCCCAAAAGATTAAGTAAATAAACACTCTGAAAGACACTGACTGACCTTTCAGTGTCAATATTTATAAAGCAAGAGTCATAGCTTTCATGTGGTTAAGAAAAGCTGGTGCTTTCATTGGCTATACAAGAGTGTAAAAATCACATCTGCCTAAATATAGGCAAAAAGTCTAAGGACGAGGTTACTATGTAAAGAACCAAGAATAATGCAAAGTGATGATCTCTAGTGGGTGTAACAAAGAGTATAACTGTAACTTTTCACTTGCTACCATTTTCTTCTGTTTGAATTTTTTAAATATATATTTTATTGATTATGCTATTACAGTTGTCCCAATTTTTCCCCCTTTGCCCCCCTCTACCCAGTACCACTCTTCCCTGCAGCAGTTGCCGCCTTAGTTTATGTTCATGGGTTGTGCATATAAGTCTTTGGCTTCTCCATTTCCTTTATATTCTTAACATTCCTCTATTTTGTACCTACAAATTTGTGCTTCTTAATCCCTGTACCTTTTCCCCCATTTCCCCCCTCCCCCTTCCCAGCTGATAACTCTCCAAATGATCTCCATATCTATGATTCTGTTCCTATTATGGTTGTCTTCTTAGTTTGGATTTTTATATTCAGTTGTTGATAGTTGTGAGTTTGTTGCCCTTTTAATGTTCATAGTTTTGATTTTTCTTTTTTCTTAAATAAGTCCCTTTAACATTTGCTATAATAACAGCTTGGTGATGATGAACTCCTTTAGCTTTACATTGTCTGGGAAGCACTTTATCTGCCATTCCATTCTAAAGGATAGCTTTGCTGATAGAGTAATCTAGGTTGTATGTCCTTGCTTTTCATCACTGTGAATACTTCTTGCCAGCCCATTCTTGCCTACAAGGTTTCTTTTGAGAAATCAGCTGATAGTCTTACAGGAACTCCTTGTGAGTAACTACCTGCTTTTCTCTTGCCGCTTTTAAGATTCTCCCTTTATCTTTAACCTTTGGTGTTTTAATTATAATGTATCTTGGTGTGGTCCTCTTTGAGTCCAATTGTTTGGGACTCTATGTGCTTCCTGGACTTGTATGTCTATTTCCTTCACCAAGTTAGGGAAGTATTTTTCATTATTTTTTCAAATAAGTTTTTAATTTTTTGCTCTTCCTTTATTCCTTCTGGCATCTCTGTCATTTGGATGTTGGTATGTTAGGAGATGTTTGATTTTTGAATTCATGTTTCTTCTTGCTTTTCTGGTTGAATACTTATTTCTTCCTTATGTTCCAAATCTTTGATTTGAATGCTGGCTTCCTCCCCTCCTCTGATTGTACCCTGTAGATTTTTCTTTATTTCACTTAGTGTAACATCCATTTCTTCCTTTATGTTGTTGCCATACTCAGAGAGTTCTTTGAGCATGCTGTTCACCAGTGTTTTGAACTCTGCACCTGTTAGGTTGGTTATTTCCATTTTGCTTAGTTCTTTTGCTGGGGTTTTGTTCTGTTTTGGGGCCATATTTCTTTGTCTCCTCCCTGTGTTTGTTTCTATGTATTAAGTAGAGCTGCTTTGACTCCCTGTCTTAGTAGCATGGCCTATTGTAGAAAAGGCACCTGTAAATTATGTGGGGTATAGTCTAAGGTAATCACCATGGTGGGGCCACCTGCTTCACCACTTTGTGGCTCTGTATTGAGGGAAGGCTCAGAGAGGGGACAGTGCTGCTGCCTGGCTTCTGGAGATTAGTCTGGCACTTGTCCCATTTCCAGTCATTTCACTTACTTCCCGTGTGTGACTGGCGCCCTTCCAGTTGTTGCCCTGGTGCCACATACCACAGTGGATGGGTTTGCTTACATTGTAAGACCATACATGCCCTTTAAGTGGCATCTCCTGAAAATGTGGGAGTTTCTTCCACTGCTCCAAACCCCCACTGGTTTGTATAGCCAGAAATTGTGGGGATTTATTTTCCTGGCACTGGAACCCTGGACTGCGTGGTGGCTTGGGGCTGGGAATGCTGGCTCCCAAGGTACCCCCCCTGGTTATTATCTACCACATGTGAGTGTGGGACTGCCTATTGCACCGCCACCACCTCTTCGTGCCACACTGTCTCCTCACCTCTCCACCTGTCTCCGCATCTCTGTCCCTCCTACTCATCTGGATGAATGTGGCTTCTTTAAATCCTTGCATGTCAGACTTACATAAGTTTGACTTTCTGACAGTTCTGGATGTTATTTGTTTTGAAGTTTAGTTGTAATTTTCTATGTGGTTGTACAAGGAGACAAAGCATGTCTACCTATGCCTCCATCTTGATTGGAAATCTTCTGCTTGAGTTTTTATAAGCAGCAATAGTGTCATCAACACCACAAAACTAACACCATCCTCAAGAATATATTTATGAACACACTAACAGTTTGGATATGGAGTTTAGGTCTTTCAATTTTTATACTTCTGGGATATTTGATATGTTATCTACTCCCTTTTCCTGTATTTTATATTTCATGTTAATATCTAATAATAGTTAATAATTAGAGACCACTTTCTACCTGAAATTCACATCTATTACTGTAGTTCAAAAGTACTAACCTCAGAATATAATTTGAAATTTGGCTAACAGAAAAAACTTACATGATGAAGTCAACAAACTGGTAAGGGGAGCTTATTGTGAAACATTTTTAAGTGTAACTCAGTGCCAAAACATTGTTTTTCAATGTCAAAATAAAGGAAGACAGAGTTCACAGGAAATTGGGGGATTGAAATCATGCCTAAAGCAAAGATTGAGAACAAACACTGTTAGCTATTCCTCATCACCACAGTTATTGGAGGTAGATGCTTGTTGCATGGTTAATTATTCTCATTTCCAGTGTGCAGATGCAGAAAGTGAGAGTTTCAGAAAAGAAGACATGTTTTCAGTGACAAATCAGTTCAAGTCATTGTTAAGACTTACACAGCAGTCCTCATAAGAAGGATTCTGAAGTACGTTAATTTATTGAGACCCTGTATTTTGTTTGAAGGTAGATAGATCCATTAAAAAAGGAGGCCATTACTATGCACTTCTGCACAATTTATCTTGTTAGAACCATTGAAAATGACCATCTACATCTCATAAAACTCACACCTATTGTCTTATACAATATACCACTTTGCAGGACGTTTGTTGGAGTTCCCAAATAGCTTGAGTCATTGGGTGCTTGTAGTACCAATTTCTTAGTTTGGTGAATGGAAAAAAAAAGTATCGGTGATGTTCAAGAGCTGGGGGGTTAGTGGGGAAAAGTGACACATGCTAACAAATATACTTGCATTGCAATGCGGATTTGTTGTGCTTGAGGTGTGCACTGGGTGCTGTGGGAGGTCAGAGGGCAAACACAGACCAACCTGGAATTAAGGAAAGCTTCCTGGAAAAGTCAATATTTTAGTTATGTCTGACCTGTTTCTTTGTTTAGTGGTATTTGCTCATTAAAAAATTCTGAATAATACAGGAAAATATAAACAGAGTAATAGCCAAATCATTTTACCCTGAGATAATTACAATTGGCATTTTGGTGAGTACCCTTCCAGGTATGTGTGTGGGTAGACATAATTTTATATAAATGTGGCCATATTCCATGTGTTATTCAGTATCTTGATTTGTTTTTCATTAAACAATATATTCTGGACAACTTTCTAGATCAATAAATTTAGAATTTTATCACTATTTCATGGCTACATAGTATTTCATTATATTTTGTGCCTTAATTTGTTTAGCTAGTCTTTTATTAAAGTAGAATTAAGTTGTTTCCAATTTTTTTCTTGCTTTGAATAATGCCATACTTAATATCATTGTATATACACCTACATCTTTGGGTACTCAGGCAGTTATTTCCACAGATAATTTGAAATTTTGATTCACAAATGCCAAACTGCTCTTCAGAAAAGTTTACCAATACAAATTCCATGTTTTTCTACCCCTTTGTCAACAGTATATTTTATCTATTATGTCTTTGCCAATCTGATAAATGAAAACTCGTTTTTTATTTCTAATATGTATTTCATCAATCATTAGTAAGTTCAAACATCTTTTTACTTTTTTGCCTATTTTATTTGTTTTTTGAATTACATGTGAATGTTTTTTATTGGGATATTTATCAGTAGTTTTTTGATTTGTAAAATATCTTTACATGTTATGACTGTTAATGTTTGCCTGTCATATATACTGTAATTATTATTTCAGGTGTGTATTTGACTTCAATTATGGTTTTAAAATATTTGAGTCAGGTCTATGAGTCTTTTCTATTTTGATTTTGACCTTTGTGTGGGCTGTCAAAAGGCCTCTCTATGTTAAAATTTCTTAAAACCCACATTTTCCTCTATTACTTTTAAAGTTTTGTTTTCACATTTAAATATTTATAAGCCATCTAGAATCAGCTGTGATATAAAATATGAGATATAGTTTCTGTTAGTCACCTATGTTGAGTGATCTCTTTCCCTTATTTTAAAATACTGCATAGTAATATAGTGATTAAGAGAATAGTTCTTGGAGTTAGGCTGTCTGGGTCCAAATTCTGGCTTTGTTGCTTACTTACTGGGTGAACATGATTTCTCCTATACAAAATGGAGCTAACAGCAATACCTATGTCTTGGAGTTGTCAGGACTTCATATGTTAGTATTCATAAAGGGCTTAGTAAAATACATAGCGCATAATAAAAGCTCACTAAATAGTAGCTATTATTGGATACCAAATTCACATGTTATGTGAGATTGTTTCTAGACTATTCTATTGTACTCAGTAAAGTCTAGAAATTTTTAGGACATGTTCTTTTTTTCTTTTCCAGATTTTTCCTGATTCTTCTAGCATTTTAATTTTTCTAGATGAGCTTTAGGGTCATTTTTTCTATTCATTGGAAGCTTATTCAGATTTTGATTGTCATTACAGAGAATAGTTCCTATTAGGAAAAATTGATTTCTTCATAATTTTTAGTTTTTCTTTCCATTATAAATAGGTATGTGTTTCTTTATATTTATAAAGGTTTATGGTTTTATTCACACAGGCCCTTCTCATATCTTGATACTGGATATTCTGAGCTAAGTCTTGAAGGATGAACAGGAGTAGTGTCTTATTAGGTGCCAGAGGTCATAGTTATGCTTGGAACACTCCTAGAAATAATGTTCTTAGTCAATACACAGGAGATATGAGCAGTAAACTGAACTAGAAAAAAATGTGGTCTTTCCTACAAAGAAGTGGAGTGGGGCAGACTGCCAATGTAAGGAATATTTATGCAGCTGTTGCTGAACTAGTCCAAGAAACTTCTGGAGACTGGCAACAATATACATGTTCAGCTTCTTCTGAACTTACTGACTTGTTTGAAATATATCAAAGTCCAATATGCTTTTAATCTGCATGTATGAATCAAAGATTTTGAATGTGGATTGATGTGTGTTTCTGGGTGTTTTGAACAGAGCAGGACCAATGCAGGTTTGTGAAGTGTTTCCAGTTTTCCTTCATTTGCCATTTGATCTCATTTTCAGGCCATGCCACCACAACTTCAGAAGCATGACCTTGAAATACCATCTCTACAGTTTAATTTCCTGCCCAGGTACTTGCATTCTGTGTCCTCTTCAGGCTAATACTAAACAGAACCCTCTCCCTCAAATGCCTAGTCAAAACTAGCTGGTTTTAGTGAATGTGTGCTTCGCCAAGTTTAGAAATAAACATTATTCTTATTTCTTATAGCAAGATGTACCTCAAAGCACTTTTTATCCAGAGTTGTCTGTTAGATCTCAAAATTTTAAACAAATTTATGATTGCTCATCATGTGACATATGATTACTGGTCTCTACTCCACCTAGGACTAAAGGGATGTATTCTCCCCTTTACCAAGCCCTTTTAAAAACATTTTGTATATTTGGATAAGGGCATGACTCCAGGGCATGAGGACAGGCATGAGTCCAGGTCATGAGTCTAAGGGCATGAGTGCAATCTACGTGCCAACCTACAACCCAACTGTTGAAAAAAACAATAATTAGGCCATTGCTTTTCTCTTTCTAACCAGCTTAATTGATCTTAGACCTCCTATAAGACAGCCAGGAAGACAGAATTCATCCGGTGTTGTCCTCACATTAGTTAAAATTTGTACACCTCTCCAACTTAAAAAACCCTGGCAGTTCCATTAATAAAGTGGTTTCCTCTATTATTCAACATAGCCTACAGGGACTGTAGAAATAATTGTAAAAGAAAAAAAGAAATAAAGAAAATAGAGTGCAATTAAAGAATGAGCTAATATATTATGCAAAAAAAAACAGATAAAAGTGTTCTAAAATTAAATTGTGGGGGTGGTTGTAGAAATCTGTGGATATACTGAAAACTGAAAATTGTTTTATTGTACACTTTAAATAGTTGAAGTGTATGGTATGTGACTTCTATTTAAATAAGGTTGTTTTTAAAAAGCTATAGAAATCCAGATACTTTAGAACCAAAAAGAGAAAGAAAAAAAAAGAAAAAAAAAAAAAAAAGAAAAGGAAGAAACATAGTTATCAAGTACCTTAATTTGACAGAGTAACTGCTATAAACAATAACAGCTGAAGTAGCTGGTGTGGCTTGTTTGGCATGGACAGTTTATGTAAGTTTCATTTAACGTTCACAATAAACTTTTGAGGAAGGAAGTACTATTTCAAACATAAGAATTTGATGCTCAAAGAGGGTAAGTACCTTGGTTAAAGCTATATAGTTAGTAGAGATGAAGTTGGTATTTAAGCCTCGGCATTTGTTCCCAGAGCTCAGCTCTAAAACACTGAGCTACTCCAAGCACTCAGGACTGGCTTGGTTTTGACTCTCCTTTGCTGTGTAAACAGCAATTATCATGAATGTCAGTTTCATCTCCAGAAGACCTAAACACGTCATTTTATCCAACTGCCTTAATATTTTTCAATAGTATATATAAAAGTTATTTATATTTAATAAATTCTCAATGATCTTTACTTAATTTATTAGACATTTTCTGAAGAAAAAAAAAAGTCTATCAGGTTTTGCAATGTGAATTATATTTCAAAGTACCCAGAGCTAGAGTGGCTTGCCATGAAAAGGGATCCCTATGTGACTTACATAAATAAACAAAAATGGCAAACTTTTTCCGTATCTCTAACCCATATTTGTTTCAAGCAGGGTACTCTGAAAAGTTCCATGGTGTCAAATTTTTCTGCATTTTTAGAGATTCCAACATCATAATCAATGGATATGTATCTTACTAGCTCAGAGGAAAGAAACTAAGGTTATCATGTTGGAGAACACATAATCTCGTTCCTCTGTAGATGAACTCAGCCTCCAAAAGAAGTAAAAAATGGACTTGGATTTTACTATTAGGTTGTACAAGGAAGAACAACTTATTCTCATTGAATCTTCAGTCTAAATATTTTAAAGGCAAAACCAAGCCTTTGTCTCTTGCAAAAAATCCTGTACTAAGAGCAAGAAGAATGGCTACTTATGAAAATTTTGACACAGTGACATTCCTAAGATTAAGATTTGAGATTATTTCTTTCTCTTCATTTTCAACAGGGCTCATGGGTGCATTAAGTGTCCTTCTGCTATTCATAATCTCTCTCCTCCAATTCCTCAGCCATTGGCAGCCCATGGAACATCCATAAAAAGGTTGCTATCATGTTCAAAGATAAAACTACATAATCTAGTTATTATAAATTTAACAAAGTAGATATTTAGATAAAAAAATAATTTCAACTTTCTGCTTATCTATTGACTGGGAAGTTTATAATACAGTTTCTTGGTGTGGCAAGTTGATTTTATAGTATCATTTTTAGTTTAAAGAAATAGGTTTCAATTGGTTGTCTATTCAAAACCCAGAACAAACCATTAGAAGGAAGGTCATATATGATATGGAGTGAGGAATAAAATAAAATCCTCTCTTTTTAAGAACTTGAAATCTAGTAGGCAGGATAAGATAAGCACATCTATAACTTCAAAGCAAGGCATGCTGGGACTGGCAGTCAGTTAAGATGTTTCTTAAGTTTATACCATGAGCTCATCACTCTGTTAGGGATTGTGTTAAGTGGGACAATAGAGATTTCAAATAAAATGCTAAGTGTCACAGATCCTGTTGAGTTTCAGAACATGACTTCATGAAGAACATGGAGTAAGTAAGTCTTTGGCCATATAGAATGCATGGTTTGGAAGAGTCCATTTCTGTCAAATCCATTTTTTTTTTTTTTAAAAGCAAGTAGTCTAATTTGGCCAAAGTAGTGGGTACCTACCTGTACAACACTGGCAGGAGATGGGAAACCAGGGGAGTATATTTATAGTATAGAGGTCACAAATGACAGTTTAAGAGTTTTGTCTTAGTTTAAAATTTATAGAGAATGGGAGAATCAATTATGTTTTTCATCTGAACTTTTGGAAGTGGAAGAAGCAGGGTATAATTTGGAATGGAGCAGAAATATATTAAGATAACAGGAAGTAATTTAAACCACTAGGCTGACAAAAAGACTGGATTAGAGAACAAATAAGACATGTATGATGACCTCAAGTTTCAAAGCCTGGTTGAATGAAACAGTAATAAATTAACAAGGACAATGTAATAGAGAAAAAATGGCTCATGGAGGGAGATGATATGATGCTTTCCATTTTAGTTTTATTGAGTTTCAGGTGCAAACAACAGGAAACATGAGTCTTTAGCAAAGTAGAAAAGTGAAATGCCTAAAAGTGATCATTGGAGCCAAGGAGTATACAAAGTCACAAGGCTAGAGCAGGGAAGGAGGACAGTATTAGAGTAGAATTGCACAGAGACTCTACATTTAGTGGCTGAAAAGAGAAGTGTGATACACTGAAAATGGCAGAGTAAGAGCAAGGCAGGAGAAAAATCATAAAATCAAGAGCTACGCATGTGAGCCAAGGAGTTTTAAGGAGGAAGGCCAACAATGGCAAAAGTTATATGATGATGGGGAGAAGTACTCTCAGGTTGTACAAAAAAAACTACTCCTGAACCAGGTGATCTCCATTTTCAAAAATAATTTTAACTGTCTCATCTGAAATGTTCTCATTCTTTGATTTTAGCTCTTAGAATGAAGCCTAACAATATTACTTTACCCATTTCTGTTACAGAATGGGAGTGTCCAAAATCCCCCAGAGCTTGTGACTGGGGGATGGGGAAAAGCAAGCGGCTTTTAGGATGCCTTTGCATGCCTGGGGCTAGTGGCTGGTAACTTTGTTGCACAAATGGCTTTGAAACTTCCAAGGCCCAGGAAAATGGGAGGGGTCTTGGACTGTGGGATGGTACTGAAAGAGCGGACAGAGCCTGCATAGGGTTCTGTGAATGGTCAGAACTGGTTGCCACACCCACTGCATCAGAGGACGCAGTCAGGGATTTAAAAAACAGCTGCAGACATTTTAATGGGGCTCTCCATGCTGCTTTAAGAGGGGGCTCTTGCCATGTGGTTTTGAGAAGGAGAGGAGATCCACGTGGTTTGCAGGAAGAAGGCGCTCTTTCTCCCCATGCGGATTAAAGAAGCTGAGTTCTCTGTGTGGTTTTGAGAAGCTAGGTTCTCCATGCTGTTTTGAGAGAGAAATACCATGTGGCTTTGAAAAGGCAGTTTACAAGGAGGCTGAGAATCCACACGGTTCTGCATTGAAAGCTGGTGGGCACCACAACACAGAAAGACCTCCCCAATCAGGGTTGAATGATTGGCGGTTACCGGTAAAGCTGAACTGTGTCTAGGAAGTAGGGAAATGGTATTTCTAACTTTTCTAAAACTAGCCTGGTTTGGTAGGGGGAGTCAGAACTATGTGTTTGTGGGTGTTTTAAAGAACATAGACTTAATGGCAGAAATCCGCAAATAATCTAAATCTATATAACTGTTAAATAAACAGTTCTTTTTCTTTTCACTAAACTCTGGTATTGAGAGTTATAATTCTGGCGGCGGGCAATCGGGCCTCTAACTAAACAGCCTGTGGGTTCTGTTTCAATCAGAGCAGTCCAGGGGTTCTGTTACATTTCCAGTTCTTGGAAATTTTCTCCAGTAAAATTTAATTATAATGTGTAAACCTTTAACACAGTTTTTCATATCTTTTATCCTGATAAATATGCATTCTTCCTCTCAATGCCAAGAACAGAGAGAATGGCATATGTCCTACATCAAAGAGAAAAATGAGAGAAAGGCATCGGTTTACAACTTCTCTCTTTTTCTTTTTGTATGATTTTCTAGAAGATTGGTCCAATTGATATGAAACATGGATTTAGTTCTGTTATGGGTTCAATAATATCCCCTCAAAATTCATATGTCAAAGTCCCGAGCCCCAGGTAACTTAGAATGTGACCTTAATTGAAAATAGGGTTGTTACAGATGTAATTAGTTAAGATGAGGTCATACTGGAGTGGGGTGGGCTCCTAAGGGGAGATTTGGACACAGATACCCACAGGAATAACACGATGTGAAGGTGAAAGGAGAAATGGGGGTGATGAAGGCAGAAATGGGGGTGACCCAGACAAACTCAAGGAATGACAAAAATTGACAGCAAGCCATCAGAAGCTGGAAAGAGTCATGGAATGGACTATTTCTTCACAGTCCTCTGAAGGAACCAACCTCGTTGACAATTTGATCTTGTACTTCTAGTTTCTAGAGCTCTGAGACAATGAATTTCTGTTGTTTAAGCCACCCAGTCAGTGGCACTTTGTTATGACAGTCCTTGCAAACTAATACAGGTCCAGGTAAGTCAACAATGCATTTCTTCAAGTGGTGCATATTGAAATTATGTACCACAGAACAGAGTAACTTATTCCACTCTGAAGAAAAATGTATTCACATAAGCTTCATTTAAAACTGCCTCATTTTCCAAATTCACTTTATTTTCCAGCAGTTCTTTGAGTAGTTTACATTGGGAGGGAGCAGCCAGTTTTGGAGAATATAAATCTCTTCCACTATTTGGGACTGTGGACTCTTCTAAACCAATCTAATAATAGAACTGGCCTGCTCACAATGATTGGCCATTGCACAGCTGAACCATCAGATGTGTTAGAAAAATAAAGTCAAATGATGTTGCCTGTTAACCAGTAAAAGCTCTGAATAGTGTTTTTAACATAGGAAATGATTATGATTTCTGGAAATGTACAATTGGTGCTGTCTTTTGATATTCAGTGTTATTGGAGAAAATACTGACCTCTATTTTATAAAGTAGGCTTTGTATAACTTGAGACATTTACAGCTCATCATGGTTGCACATGGTTTGGCAAAAGATTCTCACTATACAGTGGAAATACTTTTCAGTGGTCAAGTTGCTAAGTGGGTGGCTTCCATGGGAGAGATACTGTACTTACTCTGGGTACCCTTTTATGTGCATTCAGCATTATGCATTTCCATTTACAAGATCTCTAGAAGTTGTCCTGTGGCCAAAGCTTTTCTTCCCACAGGGAAGAAATCTACCCAGATTCTGGCTAACATCTGCAGGATTTAAAATATGGTTTCATAAAACATGCTACAAATCCATCACTAGCCAAAATTGCTAAAATCTAAGTTAGATTCACTTTCTTTCAAACTAAAAAAAGCCAGAGCTTTCAAATGATCATGATCTGCAGAATGTGTGTATGTGATAACTACAAATCCACCCACGAAATGAATTCTTAGAATAAACCTTTCTGAATCCAAGACCAAGAGAATATGGTGCTTCACTGGTGACATTTACCATGATGATCCTGTTTCTCCTTCCATTGTGCCTGTGCACATACTTCTCTCCTTTCTCTGGTTCATTCCTTCTCTGTCCAGTGCTTTTCAGAGATGAAGATAGAAGTGCTAGCCTTTCATTAGAAGGTTTTTTAACTTTGAATGGCTATCCAGTTAGGCAATTGTTCAACTCAGCCAAAAGGTAGGGGAAGAAGGATGTGACCACCAGTATGATTGAGCATTGCATGAAGTAGGCCAATCATATTCACAACAGCCTGTCTGATGATAATGACCTTTACCCAGCTCTTAGTCTCAGCATTTGGAAACACAGAGAAGGCAGAGATGAAGGAGAATGGAGTCTATAGTTATCGACCATCCTCTTCTTCCCTGCATTTCCCAAGGGTGGAGAACTGGAGACTCTTTTCTCCTTCTAAGAGACGCAGCTGCTGCTCAGCTAATTTCTGACATGGAAAGTCAGTCAGCTCTGGACAGAGTTCCTCATTTTCCAACAGAGGCCTGAGAGGTTTTTTTTAAATGTCAAATATTCTTTTTTTTTTTTTTAATTGTTGGAAACTGTATTAGCTTTCTATTGCTGCCGTAACAAGTTTCCAAAAATCACTGGCTTAATCAATATTAATATATGATTTTAAAGTTCTGGAGGTCAGAAGTTTGAAATGGGTTGCACTGAACCAAAATCAGGGTGTTGGCAAGGCTATGCTCCCTCAAGTAGCTTTAGAGGAGAAACCATTACTTTATCTTTTCTAGTTTCTATAGGCTTCCTGCATTCTTTGGTTTTTAGCCTCTTCCTTCATCTTCAAAGCCAAGACAATAACATCTGCTAATCTCTCTCTGACTCTGACTTTCTCTTTTCTTCATAATATATCCTTTTCTGACTAACTCTCCTGACTCCCTCTTTACCTTGTAAGAACCATTCTGATTACATTGAGCCCCCTTGAGTAATTAAAGATGCCCTCTCATCTCAAGATCCTTAATTTAATCACAAGTTCTGAGCATTAGGATGTGGATATCTTGTGTGGGGATGAAGGGGCATTATTCAATCTGCGCAAAAATTGATTCTTTTTTTTTTTTTTTTAAGTGAAGGCCCAATAAAACATTTCTGTGGCCACTGTTTTGTGGTTCCTAGTTAAATTCTGGCTATACCATCTCTGAGAGTGAATGCTTATCCTTTAGAGATGAATGTCTCTGAGCCAATCGTATTCTCTGTATATCTGAAGAAGGAGGAACATCTGCAGCTCACAATGATGGAAGGTCTCTGAAGGGGCCTGGACAAGATAGATCACATCTACCCTGGACTGCTTTGAATGATGGAGAATTCTGCACATCACTCTGGATTATACAGCTGCAGCACCTCAGGAATTTAGTCTAAATTCCTAAATGGCATGACTGAGGCATAATGAGCAGCAAGGGAAAGGCGACCACTCTGGGGCAAGAGTGGTTTTCCTCAAGGATGAAGATTTGCATGGCAGAGATGATATGTAAAGTACAGTGATTACACAAGAAAAAGTGCAGACAAAGCATCAGGGTTAGAAGTTGGGGAGCGTCTACGTAGGAACTGCTGAAGAGCTTACGCTTCTTGGGGGCTTTGTACCTAGACTATTTCTCTTGAACTAAATGTCTCCTTTCTTGGACCAGTTCTTTTTAAACTTGGCAATTTAGAAAAGGCTGGTACATCATGCAGCTTTGTAGGGTGATGCTGTGGAAAACAAATGGGTTGAGCAGAAAAAAGAATGGCCTGTCTTGTCTGCTATTCTCATGTGAAGGAGTGGCAGCCTTCCTCAAAAGGGACGGTGATTGCAAGGTCTAGATGATTCTCCAGTGCAAAATGAGCTATGCTGAATGCCATAGCTCAGAGGAGTGGCTCTATAGTTCAGGATAGATCTAAGAGACAAAGCCCATTCCAGAATCTACCAGAGGGAGCATCTCAGTGGGCAGGTGGAGGTGTGAAGCTGGACAGGAGTCGCAGTCATTTGTTACATTTTACAAGCCTACTGGGATAGCTCTCTACTCATCAGACCATTAACCTTTACCTTTGGCCAACAATTTGAAAGTTATATTTGGTTTTCTGACAATATTTCAGTAGAATTTAAGGGACAACAAAATAAATACTAGTTCATGTCACTATATCCCATTGCAGATATCAGCAGAATAATTTTTTTTATATCTGAGCCATGGTTATCTGTGACTCCTCTCAGGGCATGATTTCCTCTTCAGTTACGCAACTTCCAGGGTGGCCCCTACTTTTTCCTAGGAAGGAACTTGGGCACAGATGCCACCTGGCACAATGACTGTAACATTAACTGCCTGCATAACAACGTCTGATGTTTCTGATTGCTTTTCAACTTTGTTGGCAACTTGTACGGATCTGCTAGAGACAGAATCGGCACAATGACTAAGCAATCTTTTTACCGTGATTTACGATCTGCCCAGGTCAAAGCTGAAGAAGGGCAGGTAGGCTAAATTGGAATCATATCTAGCTTGAGATTTTTTTGTTTTTTGTTTTTTGTCTTCTGGCAAAATACTGCTTATTAGATCATTCCAGAAAGTATTAGACATTTTACTGAGAATATGAGTACACATACTGCAAACACAGGTAAAGAAAGACTCTACCTTACTCATGGTTATAATCTGAGCATCTATCTTAGTATGGGCACAAAGTTTGTCCTCAGTGAAGGAATGATACATAAATAGAGTTTACTTTGGTCATGTAGTATCTGTGTCACCTCAGGCTAGTTACTCATCTTGTTAGATAAGAGAATGGCATTTGTCTCACAAGAATCTTATAAGGACTAAGTAGAGTAATTAAGGTACTCTGTAATTCTGAAGTGTCACATAAATATACTGAGTTATTATTTGGGCAATTTGGATTAGATTTTACCTTTTTGTGTACTGTATCCTTTAGGAGAAAACACTAATAATCTCACTGATTATCTGATGTAGGCACCTTCTAAATGATTATAGTCCTTATTTAAGGCCATCTCATCCAACTAAGTTTTTGAGGAATAGACACTGTTAGTTTAAGCCAATTGTTTTTGAACTGTTTTTCTTGGAAAAAAGAAAGGTACAATGAAGTCCACATCTATATCAAATAGAGTATGCCACATGAAATAGGACAAGTTCATAAATATTGGTTAGAGTCTCAGTGAAAGCATGGAGATTTGGGGTCTTTTTATATATGGAAGGATTGATTTTATTAATCTCACTGAAGAAATTTTGGACGAATGTCATCTTACTAAGACAGAGTTAATTGGTTTGAAAGAAACAAGTAGATGAGATATGTTAGAGGGAGAAGCAGATTTGATTATTGACATAAAAAAAATTCCCATGCATAGACATTAGTTTAATGATTGCAAAAACAACTAGAACACTTCAGATTTTACCTTAATTATGAACTAGAACAATGGAGTTGTATAAAACTCTTCCAACTGATTACAGAGCTGGTGAACCACTGGCTGCCTTAATCAGGGACTCTCCTTGAGTTTGGCAGAATTTAAAATATTGTTTCTTCACTCAATTTCAGTTTCTTTGTCAATGTTCCACAAATAATTTATATTTTCATCAGGTCACATATCTCTCCACCTTTTTTAAATTGGTCATTTGACTGATTCAATTGTATTTGTTTTTACTCATCTTTTTTTCATATTTTCCATTTCCTTTATTTTCTATTTTTTATTGAGTTTATTGGGGTGATGGATTAATAATATTATATGGGTTTCAAGTGTACATTTCTATGATACATGATCAGTATATTGCATTGTGTGCCCACCAGCCACAGTCAAACTGTTTTCTGTCACCATATACTTGGTCCCCTTTTCCTTTTACTACCACCCCCTACCCTGTTCCCTCTGGTAACTGTTATCTGTGTCTATGAGTTTCAGTTTTATATCCCACATATGAATGAAATCATATGGTTCTTGTCTTTCTCTGGACTGATGTATTTTGCTTAGCATAATATCCTCAAGGTCCATCCATGTTGTCCCAAATGGCAGTAGTTCATTTTTCTTATGGCTGTAGTATTCCATAGTATATATGTACCACAGCTTTATCCAATCCTCTATCAAAGAACACTTTGGTCATCTCCATGTCTTGGACACCATGAATAATGCTGCAATGAACATAGGGGTGCATATATCTTTGCAAATAAATGTTTTCAAGTTTTTTGGGTAAATACCCAGAAGAGGAATTGCTGGGTCATATGATAATACTGTTCTTAATGTTTTTAGGAATGACCATACTGTTTTCCATAGTGGTTTGTACTAGTTTACATTCCTACCAGCACTGAGAGGGTTCCTTTTTCTCCACTACCTCTCTAACACTTAAATCATCTTATTCTGTTGGTTTTCAGGAGGAAGTTAACTTTGTAACCTCCTGGAGAGAAAGAAGAATTAAACCCCTTTGTTGTTTGTCTGACCTTCCCAGGATCCTTAATCTGACGCAAAGTCTGCTGGGGAGAGGTGCACTCTTCCATACGGAGCCTCGGGTTTGGTGGAGACCACAGTTATTGCTGGAGTTCTGTCCCCAGCATTAGAGAAAGCTCAGTGTTTGGCTAAGGAAGAGCATGAATTGTGGAGTCCAAAAAAATGGTCTTGAATCCCAGTTTGCCATTTTTTCCTGGTGAGCATTGTCATATCATTTTATCTCCTGATTATAATAGACCCATGAAATACTCAAGGGACAATCTTGAAACATGGGATCTTTAAATGTAAGAATCCTACCGTAGCACTTCTGGAAAGCCACAACAGATGGGAGAGAGAGGAGAGGAGATCTAACTCAAGCTGAAATAGAGATGTTCCCCAATAATCCTATCTCACTCACTGGTTAATTGCTTGCTCCACTACTTCAGTGGGGAGCAGCTTCAAGTAAATTTTAGAGAAAAATTACCACTCCAATACTTTAGGGGATATTGGCAAATAGTCAAAACCTCCTTTGTTAAACCTTCAAATGATAAGAGTCTACTGTAATACCTACTTCTTAGGATTGTTGTAACCATGGAAAAATGTAACAGGTAAAAGAGTTAGAACATGGCAAGAATGATAAATGTGAGAGTCCTTCCTTCCAAAATAATTGTTAGATGAGTGAATTAATTTAAGAGAATTGCTTCTCTTTGGGTTAAAGTGTGATAAACATAGTTAATTTTTGAATAATTTCTTCTAGAATTCTTCATACTGATCTCCTTTTGGAAAATATTTATTTGCTAGGTCAAGATTGCCTTTGTGGTCATATAAGGAGGAAGTAAGATCACAGTCATTCACCCTTCCTCCCTCTTCTACATTCTTTATGAGGTAAAATTTGTGCTCATTCATGGTGTGTGAGGGGAGGGAGAAAGAAATGGGGTGTTATTTTTAAAATTTCTTATTTTAAAATGCATTTTGGTAAAAAATATAAGATTTTAATCTGACTTAAAAATTAAATAAAATATTTTAATATTGGTTTAAGATGGCAAACAAAGTACAGATTTTCATTTTAACATCTGAAATAAAAGTAGAGAAGTAGAAAGAGCAATAAACGAATAATATTAAAGAAAACTGAATTGGGGATGAACCAAGAAATAACTAACAAATTTCTGGGAGGTTGAAAATGAACCAGAATGACTTGGTGAATGAAACAGGCTGAAAAAGCCATAGTTTTATAGATAATAAGAAACTACAGGTAGGACTCTGCAGAATTCCAGAAAGTTTCTGACTTCAGGGTCAATAGCAAGAGAGAACTGAAGTTGCACTCAGAGGATTTACATGAGGTCTGATGAAACCACTGCCATTACAGAAATTTTTCAACAATAGTTTAATACTATTATACCTTTCACCTAGATTGATCAATTTTTAACATTTGCCATATTTGATTTATTTCTCTCATATATATGCATTACTTTTCATCATTTGGCTAAACCATTTGAGAGTAAGTTGCAGACCTTAAGATTTTTACCTAAATACTTCAGTAGGTATTTCCTAAGATAGCCCTGGCTGGTTTGGCTCAGTGGATTGAGCGTCGGCCTGCGAGCTAAGTGTCGCTGGTTCGATCTTCCAGTCAGGGCACATCAGAGAAGGAAAACTCTGACTCCACAAAACCTCCGCTGCCTTGCGGCATACCTCTTCAGGGGAAAGGCTAAGGGAGTAAACCCCGACAGAAAATCCGGAGCCGGAGTCCCTAAGGCGGTTTGACGTTGTAGTCAACACCGGCAACTCCTGCGGCGCACCTGAAGCCAAGCTGTATTGACTCCGTCTTTCCCTTGGACCCTTCAGTTGCGAAGAGAGGGGGGGTCTGCTGCATGGGCAACAGCAGACCCTCCATATCACCCTGCCCAGGCTCTGTAGCTTCAGCTTCACTGGAGAGGACACTCCAGCGTCATCGCAAGATGTCGATTCAACACGGAAGGAGACAGATACCGTGTCACTCCCGAGTCGGACTGCACAACCATTCTCGGCGGTGCAGATAGACTCTTAAGAAGCTACACCATCGTCTCTCGAGACGGACGGCTGCCGACGACGGAGTGGGTACCTTAGTCCCTCTTCCCCAACATGAAGGGAGATGGCATCTACACCCAGGCAAAACACCAGATGGCTCCTCTCTAGAAAAAAAAAAAATTGGGGGGGAAGCAAAGTTGTCTAGCCTAACCTTAAGTCATCTGTGGACAAAATATAGAAGGCGTTGATTTCAGTATAATATTTAAATGTTAACTTTACAATGTCAAGAAGTAAAAGTATAGCTGATAGGAGGAAGAAAAGAATATGTTGGAGAACAGGTAAGAATGCTAATACACTGATACCATTAGTGTTTGTTCGTTCATTCATTCATTCATTCATTCATTCATTCACTGCTCTTCTAGACCCTTGAGATACAGAGAAAAGACAAAACCAGACAGAACTCCTTATCTTCATGGATCTCACATGACATTGCACCATTAGTAAGTGAGGCTGCAAGAAATACTGCAGAAGCAGATGGAATAAGAAATAAAGGTTTAAATATAGTATTATTTAAAGATATAAAGATAACTGATAGGAAACTATATATACTGAGAAGAGTAAAAATGAGTAAGTGATCTGAATTTTAAGCTTTTATAAATGGGATACATTAGATACTGTCTAAAGGGGATAAGTCAAAACAGAGATAAAATCATGATATCTAGAATTAGGAAGGCAACCATCAAAACTAGAAACAGAAACAATTGACAAGTTTTCCGCTGGGATGTGGCACAGAGGGTGAGAAGGATGTAAATGTTAATTTTGCTTTCATCCTCAGTCCTCTGTGCTTTTCTACACTTGCATATATTATATTGGTTAATGTATATATTTTAAATTAACTGACTTCTTAGAACAGTTATAATCAAAGAATGAGACTCATTTTTCATCTACCAAGTGTCATGGGATTAGGCATGAAATCATTAGAAACAGGTTTTCCTTTCTGAATCTTTTAGTAAGTGTTTAAAAATAGATATTTCATTGTCTTCCATTGACCATAATAAATGGTGAAGTCCAAAGAACAGGTTTGCGAAGCTAAGTGCTGGAAATGAAAGATACCAAGCAATTTGTAGGGTGTATTATTAGAACAGCTTGGGTGCAGTTTATTTGAACAAAATCATGCTTTTATTTCCTATTATTTACCTGAGCTTAGCCAGCAGTGTTTAGGAAAGTGGAACTAACGTTTATTGAATGCATTTATATGGTGTATAAAGCACTGTAGATGTGGTAAATCACTTAACACATTCAACAACCTTACAACATTGACATTGATTTTCACATTTGATAGTTAAGGAAAATGGAGGTTAGGCACCTGGTGAAGCTAGCTAAGGGCAATGCAGGGTGAAAGTGGAGAGCTAGATTCACAAACTAGGTCTGACTGACTCAAAAGCTGTACATTTTCTTCCCTGACCTTTGGTTTTCCCAGGGCATACTTTCCTGGAAAGAGATCAGATTTCAGTAACATACCATTGTAAGTTATATTTTCTATTATAAGTTAATATTTTCTATGATGTATATCTCTTCATATGCACTATTTTTCTAGGTACCTAAGATATTTAGCTAGTATGGTATATTTCAGCATCAAATTGATAATAGAAGTACGTATCTAAGGGGCTTAACATTTGAAGAAAAAGAAACCTTGTAATTTTTATTTTCACCCTTAACCACTAATACCTTTCTTATTCCCTGCACTGCATTTAAAAATATTCCTCAATGGGAGCTTACCCCTAGGCAAGTCTTTCAGTCCGTCTTATGACCATTTGCACACATGCAATTTTGTGTGTTGCTATTATCTGTTAGAACAGGGCAGTGGTCCTCCCTTGAGCCCACTAAGCTATCAAAAAGAGCTATACTCTTAAAAAATAAAAAAAGCTATACTCTGGTAGCATGTTAGAAGCACATAGATTTGGAGAAAATGATAGTAATAATAACAGAATTAAACTAGCTCCTGCTTTGTGTACATATTAGGTGTCAGATGCTTTGCCTGCATCATCTCATTTAATTCTTTAAACAGATGTATGGGGTAGATATTACAATCAATATTTTATAATAGAAGCTGTAACCCAGAGAGTTTAAGAAACTTGCCCAAACTTGTCACAAATCAAGGCAATGATAGAACTGAGATTTGAACACTAGGTTTAAGTGTATGCTTGTCATATTTCTAAAGTTGCCTGATGTATAAGTAATATTACAAATTATCTCATGCTATCCTAGATGAACCATTAAATAGGAAATTTGGACAAACTTTTAACTTTTTCTGTGACTGATCTGAAATGGATTTGATTCTAGCAATGCCACTGTGAAGGATGGTCCCAAGTTCAGTACCAAGAACAAATTCTCTATCTTGTTTGGTTCCATTTTGTTATTAATGGATTAGTTAGAAATATTCATGACATGCTACTGCAACCGATATTATTATTATTATTACAGAATATACAAAGCTGGAAAAAAGAGAGAGAAAATAAGTGAGAATGAGAACTTTAAAAATTATAACAAATGACAGCAATAATCTGACTCTCTAACAAGATGAAATTGAATAAGAATAAAATTATAATTGTGCTTTCATCTGAAAAATTATCTATGTAAGTACAGAGGTGGAAAGATGTGGCTTAGTAGGAACTTATACAAAATTTTGGCCATCTCATCAATTTCAAGCCTTCATTACCATCTTTACAGTAAATACTTCCAAATACTTGTTTCCAGCCCAAACCTCTACACGACTTTAGTCCTGTATGTCCAATAGCTCTCAACCAATTCCTCTCCTTGGCTTTGGATGTTTGAAAGGCTCCTCAAACTCAGCAGGTCCAAGGCTAAACTTTAAAATTTTCCCTTCCAAGTCATTTTCTCTTCCAATATTTCCCAATCAATGACTATTACTACCATTTATAATATGTTAGTAATACTTCATTGATACTTCTTTTTCCCTCATCTCCTCCTTCTTGTCTTAAACTCCTCTCGAGACTACTAGAATCTCAGAATTCGTTACTCTTTTATCTCCACCACTATATTATTAGTCCATGGGACCCTCATTTTTTCCCTCTCCATCTGCTCTCAATGTTTATACTCTGGTACTCTTCACCCAATCTAACACTCAGCCCAAGTGATATTTTCATCACACAAATATGACTGGGTCATACACACAACTACCCTCAGAGTAAGTTCCTCTAATGTATTTTTATTCTTCTCACATACAGATAAAAACCATGCTTCCTCAGCCTTCCTCAGCAATCTGCTCCTTGCTCCGTCTACTCCAGTCATATGAGCTTTCTTTCAGTTCCTTGAACACAACATGGAAACTCCTGCCACAAAGCCTTTGCATAGGTTGTTCTTTCTATTTGAAATATTTTTTCTTCTTCATCTGGTTAATGCCTACTCATCCCTCAGGTGTCTTGGAAGCCCTCCCTAGCTCTCCAGGCTGATGTTCTTCTGTTTTGTGTTCTTATAGTTACATGTTCTCTTTCTGCCTTTGGAGCTCTCATCTCAATATAATTCATTCAATGGTTTGTATAACATATATTTGTATTATATAGGTTCTGACCTAAGAGCTGAGTATAGAGTGGTAAATAAAACAGTTCCCTCCTAAAGATCTTCACTTAGTGATGGAGAAGATTGAGAATAATCAAATCAACAAGTAAAATATAAAGTGTGTCCATTGCTGATAAGTACCATGAGAAAGAGAATAAGAAATGTCTTTGAATGTACAGTGCATACTATTTTAAACAGTCAGGAAAGAACTGATGAGGTAACATTTGAACCAGATGAGATGGTGGGCCTTGCATTATACCTGAAGAAAGACTGCTGTATATAGAGGGAAGAGGAAGAGCAAAAGCCCTGAGATAAAATAATGTTCCTCATATTTAAAAAGCACCAGCACATTTGGAGCAGAGTAATTGGAAATGAAAACAGCAGGAGGTGAGAACAGAGAAAGAGGTCAGGTAGAGTAGAACCTGGAAGGTCAAAGTAAGAGCTTAGACTCTCAACCTGAGCAAGTGGGAAATAATTATGCAACTTAAGCCAAAAATGTGATCAGACATGTTCTTTTTTAATTAAAAATTTTTATTGTTGACACTATTACAGATGTCCCCCATTCCCCCCCCATGACTCCCTTCACCAAGCCCTCCCCACCAACCTTTACCACATTGTTGTCTGTGTCCATGGGCTTTGCATATATGCATATATGTTCTTTGGCTAACTGACATGTATTCAAAGATTGCATCAGCTGCTGTGTGGGGAATAAACTATGTGTGGATAAGGGGCAGTGGAGGGGCGGGGGTGGAAGCAGGGACTTGTCTACACTAACCCAGACAGATATGATGGCTTGATCGAGGTAGTAATAGTAAAAGGAGAAGAACTGGTCAGATTCCAGGTATTTTTGAAGACAAGCTAACCAACTATGTTGACATGTTGGGTATGGGTTATAGGGGAAAGAAAAAAATCAAGGATTACATTAAGGTTTATGGTATAAGTAACTAGAAGAATGGTGTCACCATTTACTGAGATCAGCAAGTCCATGAGAGAAACAGATTTGAGGGGAAAGGTTAGAGGTCAGTCTATACATGTAAACTTCAAGATGTCTATTATATATCCAAGTGCAGTAGAGAGTCTGTATTAGACTTTATAAATCTGGAGTTTTGGGGAGAATTCTGGGTAGGGTAATTATCATTATGGTTTTCACAGGACTGAGGAAGTTCCTGGGATATGGGACTTTTGCTGCTAAAACCAAGAGAGTCCCAGACAAACTGAGATGAGTTGGTTATCCTAGATCTGGGTTATGGATATGAATGTGTGAGTCTTTGACATATAAATTCCATTTAAGGTAAAAAATTTGATGAGATCATCCAAAGAGAAATGAATTAGAGAAGATAATTGGTCCGAGGTGACTTGAGATTTAGAGTGAGGAAGGTGAGAAAGAATTACCAGAAGATAGTAAGAAGAACAGCTCAGTCAAGTAGAAAAAAATCAGGGTAGTGTGATGTTCTGAAAGTCAAATGAAAGAAATGTTTCATGTAGAAAGTAGTGGTCAACTGTACTAAATATTGATGATAGGCAAGTGAAATAATGGCTACGAACTGACCATTGGATTTAGCACTATGGCAGTCATTGGAGACCCTGAAAAAGAGTGTTATGAAGGAACAGGGTGGGGTGCAAGACCTTGATTGGAATAGTTTCAAGCAAGACAGCAGTTAGATGAGAAGGAAGTAGCTAAAAGGGGAAGTAAGGTCAAGAGAGGGGTTTAAAGATGAGAAAAACCATAGCAGTTTATAACTACCACAAAATATCCTCAAAATAAATGCTTTAGGAAAGAAATGGAAAAATTGCTGGAGCAAAGTCCTTGAACAGACACTTAAGTAGTTTTAGATAAGAGTACAGTTCATTAACAGTGACAGGAATAAACTCAGAGTATATGAGTATGATTCAGATGCCATTAGGCAGGTACGTGTGAAGACCTTGTTTAAATTCTCCTGATTGCTCGCATTTTCTCAGTGAAAAGAGTTAGATCATTAGCCAACTAGCAGTTTGTTGGGTGGGTAAAGTTGTTCGAAGAAGTTGAAAGGGGAGAAGAAAGAAGAGCAGATGAGCGAATGACTCCTATAAGGGAGGCCATGAACAGTACACTCTGATGACACAAGATCCAAAGCTGGAGCAGGAGGGTAAGGCTTAGCGAGCCTAGGGGGGAAAATCATTTAGAAGAGGAGCAAGGAGGACACATTCCCCACCTCAAGACTCAAAGAGATAGAACAGCCACCATCTGAGAGGGCCAGAGGGAAAGCAGAGTCCTCAGGGAGAGTCAACTCTAGGATGGAACCGAAGGGTAACAGGAACATCCATGGAAATGCAGAGGATATTGGGGATTTTAATAATGATGGACTGGGTGCTCACGAGGAGAGTTTGGGGAGTTAGAAATGGGGTGGGGCTGATGTCCGCACTTAAGGAGACTAGGGTTTGGGTCTGTATATCTCCTGAGAGACCTGGGTCTTTTGTGCTGACTGAAGTAGACAGGGATAAAGTGTAGATGGTGGTAAGGAGACTGGGAGTTTCTCTTGGGAGGGAGCTCTGGAGCTCCCTCTTTTTTCTTGCCAACAAGCATGAGTGGTTCTGGGCCACCTCCTCACTCGTGTATAATGAATGATACTTTCACAAGTCTGATTATTTGCTTGGTGTCTGCCTTTCTCACTGCACAACTGTTTGGTTGCCTTCTTAGCTTTAGGCTTTATGTTGACTTTGTTCAGTTATTTCTCTACTTCAGCTGTGGCTTTAGGAAGATGCTACATAAAGGTAAGGGACTGTATGCTTTTGCTCTCTTTTTGTCTTCAGTGCCTTGAACAGTGTATAGCACATAACAGGAGCTCAATAAATGAGTAAATAAGTAATGAAAGAATTGGGCATTTTGCTGGACAGAAGGGTAGATATCAGCAGTGTGATGAGGCTACCAATAAAAGAGGATGATGTTGAAAGTAGAAAGGGTGAAATATCACTCTACTCCTTTCTGAACAGTATAGCCAAAGGATTTCATTCATTTTCAGGTACTGCACGCAAGAATGATGTATTTATCACCCCAGAAGTTTTGGAGAGGTGTGTTAGGCAATTTTAGCTGCCAGAAAAAGAGAGGAGTATCATCTCAGACTACCCCAAGTACTGAAGGGTTATTATAAGTATGTTTGTAGAAACAGGGCAATAAAAAGTCATGGAAACACAGGAATAACCGTATATGTGGGCCTCATGGGCACTGAAACACACATTGGAAACAGGGTTATTTCATGGCTCTTTCACTGTCAGAAGATTGAAAATCAATTCTCCATCTTAATGGTGACTCAACTCTTGTCTGGTTCTGCTTATACTGATCTTGTCATTACCAATCAAGTATGCTATTTCTAACTCTATTTATCTTTTTTCTACTTCATACTTGCCCATAGTTTCTGCTTATTCATTGTTTCTGCTGTTACCCAATAGACTTCTGAACATCTTAGGTGAATCTTTCTCATTTTTTCCCATCACAGATGTCCTGATATCTGTAACTACTTTGCACACCTCTCCCCATATTAAGTTACTCAACTGATATTCCGTTTTAATCTGTGGTTTTAAGAAGATGCTGCTCAATAGTTTTCTGCCCTCCCCAATTGTGTCTCTTCTTTTCTGTTTCAGGAGGTCACAATTGCTTATTTGATAGCAACCAACCCATTTTCCTCTGTTTTAAAACGCTTGAAAGAGCAGTTAGATATGGACACATTCCTTCTCATATCAGTCTCTCCTGGATCTCAAGAGTTTCTTCATCTTCCTACGTGTCCACTAAAATTGACCTTTAGTCTCTGGGATTCTTTCTCATCCCCCAGGTTAATCAGCTTGTCATTCTGTTTTGTTTACAACCTTCTTCTGTTTCTCTTTTGACAATATTATGGAAAGATGCTTTCTGAACCATTACAGTTCCTACTTGGATTATATCTCTAGTAGAGGCAGAGAATATCATGTATAATTTTTTTGTTTCATTCTTAGCTTTGGATATTATATTGATTTTGTTCAGTTATTTCTTTACTTCAACTGAGACTCTGGATGTTTGTCTAAGTACTTACTGGACAGCACCAACTCAGTGCCCTATAGGAAGTTCATAGTGGCTTATTTCGTTTAGCATGATGTCCTCGAGGTTCATCCATCTTTTCACATAGTCCAGAATTTCCTTCTTTTTTAAGGCTGAATAATATTTTGTTGTGTGTATATACCACATTTTCTTTATCCATTCATCTGTCTGTGGACATTTAGGTTGTTTCTACCTCTCGGCATTGTGAATAATGTTGAAGTAGACATGGGAATGCTAATATCTCTTTAAGATCCTGATTTCAATTACTGCATAATTTTGTTTAAGTGAGGTATTCAAAATAGTCAAATGCATTGAATTAAAGAGTGAAATGGTGGTTGCCAGGGGTTGGGATAGGGAGAAATGAGGAGTTACTAATCAAAGGGCATAAAGTTTCAGTTAAGCAAAAATAAATAAGCTCTAGAGATCAGTTTATTCATCTAGTACCTCTAGTCAACAACAATGTATTTTACACAAAAATTGTTAACAGTGGCTCTCATGTTGTGTTCTTACCACAACAAAACAAAAATAATACAAATTTTTAAAAAGTTGGAACTAATCTTTCCCATTAATATCCTTTATGTTCCTACTTCAGCTAAAGCCCCAGATTTAGAGTTCACCTTTCATTACAACTCCTTTGCCTTCTCTCTACATATCTCATTAGATGGCTAACCTTAAATATTTTTGAAATATACCTCTTCTCCTCCATTCCCATTGTTATTCCTCTAGTTCAGGTTCCTACCATCACTCACACGAACCAATACTGTGCCTTTTGCACTAGAAATTCTGCCCCTACTCTCTGACCCCGTTAATCCTCTCTCCACACTGCTGAGGATGACCTTTCTAACATTTAAATCTAGTTATTCACTTCCTGGATTAATACCTTTCAATGGGTATCTACTACCTTCAGGATAAAGTTAAAAGCCATTATTGTGCTATATGAAACCCTTCATAATTTAGCCCCTGGATTCACCTCCCCAATGCTACTCCATTGCATTGCACCCTCATTCCATCAGTAACAAACCATCAACAAATAACGTAAATCTGCCAGGTCCTCTCATACTCCCCTGTGTTTGTCATTTTGTTACATCTGCCATTATGCTCTTTCTATGTGGTTACCTGGAAAAGCCCTATTTTTTCACCATAACTCAACTTAAAACAGCTATCATTCATGGATGTTTTCTTGACCTGCCTTTAGGTAGAAGAACCTTTTTAAATCCGTGCTTACCTCTTTCATGGAACTTGTTACACTGCAGCGCAATGACTGGCTTTCACGACTGCTTCTCTACTAGATTGAGAGTAGCTGAGGCAGGACCTATGACTTAACTTTGTGTCTCACATATCTGTACTAGAAGAACAGCTGACCTATTGCAGGTACTCAATGAATGGTTGAGAAGTATTGAAACTCATCTGTGTTTTCTAATTTCTTCATATTAAATTTTCTTAAATGGGAGGACAAATTATACATAGAGCGATTCATTCTTGCCCTCACCTTGCCTGTAACATCAGGGGTTAGAAGATTGTAGAATGGGAAATGTGAAGAGAAATGTGGGATAACTTTGGCAAATAAAAACATTTGTGAGACTTAAGATTAAAAATATGTAGAGAACTTTGGCTACCTTTGTTTGCCTGGCTGTTTCAGCAGGAAGTATGTATGTTACCGAATGCCCAAGATAGAGAAGTTAACAAATATTAGGGAAGGAAAGAAGCAGCAATGAAACCAAGTTCAAATTCCTCATGTACACCCTGTTTATGGCTTGTGCTGTCAGAACCTCTCTGCTTTCTTCACAGAGCAGTTGGAGTGTACCAAGTCATGTGAAGGTTTACAGAACTAGTTCCATGTCTACTTCAAGCAAATCTTTATGGTTTTCTTTCTTTAAAGGCCATGCAGTTAAAGAAAAGTGCTTACTCTTCTACTCTTACTATTTACATTGGAATGAGCTCAAAATAATTTTCAGTCCACAGCTGTTAATACTTACAGAGAAAGCACTTTATGGCTTTCCAGCCAGAGCATTTTTCTCATTTGAGACAATAATGCATTGGTTGACAGCTTCTTCCTCTAGTTCAACCTATTTTAATGATCTTACCTTATTTCTAAGACAGACACCACACCTGCCCCACTAACCCATCACATGTCCCTTTCTTGTTAGCTAAAGACTCTGCCAAGTCAAATCAGACTCTGATCTTTGGTCTCTGAGCTGTTGACTAGTCTGTCATCAGCTTTCCAGGAATTAGCAAGTTAGTCTGAAATCTGAAAGATAGGGAATAAGTCTATAAAATAGACTATGATCACTTTTAGCTTCTCTGGGGTGTCTTAAGAATAAATTATCTGTGTATATATCATTGAATACACTCAACTTGTATATGTGGCGGTCTGTCCTGTATTCTTGTTAGAAGGAATAAAGAAAACAAACATTTAGGTGTCTCTTGTGTGTCAGGGAATATGTCAATCACATCCATATATACTAACTTATTTGAGCTTCATAAGCCCATAAGGCATTATTTTTAGATTTTACAGATACATAAAAGAGTTTCGACTCAAGTCACACAACTAGTAAATGGAAGAATAGGGATAGAACCTGGCTTCTGTCAAATCCATATTTCTTGAAATACACAGAGGTGGGCAAAAGGAGGTTTACAGTTGTGAGTATGCAGAACAGTTTATTCTTGCTTTATTTATTGATTATCATTCTATTATTTCATTGTATTACAACTGTAAACCTCCTTATGCCCACCCCTATATGTGCCAAGTTGTGAGCTCATGGTGATTTGCACCAGGAGGGAAGAGCTATATGGAGATGAATTTATTACAACCCAACCCTCGTTCCTGTCTTAATTCTCAACCTTCAGTTTGTGATCTACCACCCAAAAATGGCATCTCTATTGACACTTTGGCATTTGACAACATGTCCTCTGTCTGGTCTTTCACTCTTTGATTGCTTCAGCCTTTTGTTTAACATCTGGAAGAAAGAAATATTTAATAGTGTCATAGTACCAGATGCTAGAACTTAGATTTACTCTAGTCTCTACCGCTTTTGAAATTGAATAAGTTATCAATCTCTTTGGGACTCAGTTCCCTTACATGTAGCATGAGTAGATTAGAGAAGACTGTCTAAAATTCCTTTCTGCTCTGGTAATAATTTTTAACCTTAACTGAGAGTTCACAATGTTTTTATATTAGGATGTAGTGTTAATTAAGTTCTCATTCAGGAAGTTAAAAATAAAATCTCTTACTGAGGAAATCAAATCTCTGTGAGTTTAAGGAACTTGGCTCAAAGTTACAGAACCTACAGGTGGTTGAGCTAAGATTTGAACCCAGTTAGTATAAAGTCAAATATTCCTAACATGGCACACAAACTATTCTTACATTTCACCATTATATTCTAGTAGCTGATGTGTTTGAGCAAATCATGGCAGTGTATATTCAGAATTTTAGTTGTGTTCACATTTCTGGGTCTTTGCTTATGTTCATAGTTCCCTCTCTGGTATATCTTTACTTCCTCTCAACACCTGGTTAATTCCCGTTTGTTCCTTCATAATGTAATTCATGTGTCTTCATTCCCAGAAAGTTTCTCCAGTTCCCCAGCTGGAGGTAAATATTTCTCTTTTTTGCTTTCACAGCACACCATGTACACTTTTATCTTCAAATTTACTGCATTTTCTTGAATTCGTGTATTTTATTTTGTACCCTCCATTAATTCATAAGCTCTTAGTGAGAATGAATCTTATCCTGTTCACCTTTGTGTACCGGGATCTATTATGTGCTCTCTATTATTTGAACTTAACTAAATGGAATGATGCCCCAAACAGGGTTTTAACCTTGCATTTCTCAAGTTATTTTCTTAGTATGGTTATATTCACATCCTCATTTCATTAATGGAGAAATGCAAGCAATACAACCTCAAAATTCTGCTCATAAGGTTTCTAGAAAGTTATGCACATTTCTTCATGCTTTCATTTCCCTTTCACAGTTAAGCTCTCCAATCCACCTTCCACTCAAACTGTCCTGGCAAAATCTCAATGGTGGCTACAATGCAAAATCCAACATATACCTTCAGTCCTTCCCTTAGTTAATTTTCTTGAATAATCGCTCTCTCCATTGGAAATTCTCTCTTTCCTTGGTTTCTGTAATACACAACTTATTGTAACACCATCTAGTGTTCTTTCTAACCCAGATGACTAACCCTTTTATTCCCATTGGTAACGCTTGTTCCTCTACTAAGCAACTGGAGTTCTTCAAAGATCAGTCTTAAATCCTTGCTTCTTTCTTACTCTCTATCCTTTTCCTATGAAGCCTCATTCACTCCAATGGTTTATTCTTGATTGCTTCTCATGCATCTCCATTTAAACATATTTGAACCTGAACTCATTTCTTCTCCTGCAAGCCTACTCTTCCTCTAGTATTCTCAGTCTCCCCATCCTCATCCTCCCATTTGTTCATGACAGAAATGTTGATGCTATCCTGGATTATTGTCTCTTTTTAAAGCATCTGTCAAAGCTACCTTATAAATGAATCTCAAATATGTTCTCTGCTCCGTATATCTACTGCCACTTTTGGCTCAGTGGTCACCATGTTTTAGCTGAACTACATCAGTAGCCTCCCAATTGGACATTTACTCTTACCCACTCTTGCCATCATCTTGGTTTGCTCATCTCTTCCTGCAGTGCTTTCTACTTATAGATAAGTAGAGCGTTCTTTTCAAAATGAAAAAAAAAAAAAATCATGTTATATTCCTCCTTTAAACCTTAAAAAGTTTCCCACTTCACTTAGGATGAAACAGAAAATCCTAAACTGACTTATAAGGCCCTGCATGACCAGCTCCAAACTCTTCCCATTTTGGCCCAAATTACAATCATAACCATATCATTATTTGTGTGCTCCTTTTTCATTTTTTCCTTTAAAAATATATTTACACTAGAATGTATATTCTATGAGATTTGTGTTCAAGTCTGTTTTGTTAATCACTGAATCACAGAAACCTAGCACAATGTCTGGTATGCAAAAGAGTCAATAAATATTTGTTGAATAGATGCATGAATCAATTCATTAACGACATATTCTTTTTGGTGCATAGAAATAGGTCACCCTTTCTGGCTCTCCCTCTGGGCAATTCTCCCAATTCAAACATCTTAAGAATTCTTATTTTAAAGAACTGAATCCAAGCCAAGTGTCGCTGGTTTGATTCCCAGTCAGGGCACATTACTAGGTTGCACATCAGGTCCCCAGTCGGGGGCGCAAGTGAGAGGCAACCACACAGTGATGTTTATCTCCCTCTCTTTCTCCTTCCCCCTCTCTCTAAAAATAAAATAAACAAATAAACAAACAAGCAAATAAATTATAAAAATAAAAAAAAGAATTGAATCCAGCTATATTGCATACTAAATTATTCACCTTTATTTCTATCATTTATTTATTCCTGCATAAAATTCAATTATGTGCCAAACACCAAGATAATAGAAGTAAAAGTATAGCAATATATAGTGAGGGAAAAATCCATAATGATATTTAAAACTGTTTTTTAATGCTTTCAAACAAATATTTACTAACTTGAGTATCAGTGTACTGGTATATACCTCTGAGATTTGAAGGATGATTTTTGTGTCTCCTGCTAGGAAGGACGTGGGTCTGTCCAACTTTTTCTTCTGTACCAAAATGTTTTGGTTATGATGCTATTTTAATTTGCTTGTGCTTTAAGTGGCATTGATGACTGCTGAATGTTAGTTCATTTTTCTTGTGATGACTCCAAAAATCTAGTCCCACTCTATTAAGAAAGTGTTTTCATGTTGGTTATTGTCTTCAGTATTGGCTCTTTCTTACAAATTTTTGTAATGCTGTAAAGCCTGGCTTCATATTGTAGAAAATCTAGCCTATATTTTTGTGAGGCCAATTATTTCTTCATATAGTCTTATAGAACTCAACTTAAGAATGGAGTGAAAGTTAGCCATTTAGTAGTGGACTAAATTCCACATTGGTAATTATTCAGCCAACTATAATTGAGCTTTCTTCATTAGGTAATTCTAAGCAGGAGATTGCATAATATCTCATATCATTGTGATTCAGCATTTTCAGTGAGTGTGCACCATTGCACTAAGTCAAATGGGGAATAGCCAGGGTGATGATCATGGGTAGGAGAAAATGAAGACATCTATAATTAACTAAAAATATTAATATGTCATAAATGTTAGAACTAAGAGAAATGCAAAGGAGTTTGTTATTATTTTTATGCTGTTGTTTTTTTCTCCACAGAGAGATATCCCAATACACTGGTGCTTCGATTAGTACAGGGGAGCTAGTAAATGACAGATGTGGAAAAATATATATGGCACTTCTGGTCAAGATAGCAGCATAGGCATATTTGGCTCGCCTTATCGCACAACATTAAAATTACAACTAAAATATAGAACAACCATCACTCAGAACCATGAAATTGAGTTAAATTGAAGTATGACAACTACAGAATTAAAGAAACCACATTCATCCAGACCTGTAGGTGGGGTGCAGATGTGGAACAGGCTGGTACCACACCCATGTGTGGTGAATAAAAATTGGGAAGGAATATTTTGGGAGTGAGGAGACCCTGCCCCATATGAGGTTCTTCAACCCAGGGTTACAGTGTCAAGAAGATAAGTCCTCACAACTTCTGGCTGCAAAAACCATAGGGATTAAGTCAGTTGAAGAAACTGCTGGAGCCCCAAGCAGTTCCTCTTAAAGAACTCACACATGGACTCACATTCTCAGACTCACTCCCCCTGAGCTCCAGAATTGGCAGACAAATTTGAAAGGCACAAGTGGAATACTGGGAAAAACTGAAGCATCTGGCATCAGGGCCAGCAGAGGCCATTGTCCCTTTTCTAAGCCCTCCCCACACTCAACCACAGATCTAGCACACTTGTACCAAATCTGAGACTTCATCAACCTGGCTAACACTATTTGACTTGCCTTGGTAATCCCTAGAAACTCTGCCCCACCCAGTTTATGGGCCAACCCAAGCTTCTTTTCCATATGAATGGCTGGTATTAGCTCATGCTTCACAACTTCACAAATCCTATCAAACAAGTGAAAGCTGGCCTCAGTGAGCCCCTGGCCTGTCACTAGCAGCAGCCAGCCTAGTTCCACAGCTTGGCTTCAACTGGGAATCTCTAGAGTAGCAGCCATCTCAGATTACTTTATAGTTTAGGAAGGGTGGCCCTGGGCAAAACAGGTGGGGGCTGACCTTGGCCTTCACTACCCAAGTAACCCCATAGCCAGTACACCGAGTGGACAGTTCCAGACCACATCGGAGCACCACCACCCTGCCCCTGCATAGCTGATCCTCTACAGAGGAGGAGGTTTGTGGTAAGTGGTCACAGACAATCCTTGCAGCTAACTGGCCTGGATAAATCCCACCTATTGACCTGCCAACAATAACCAAGGATCAATAACAAGAGGAGGGTATACTCAGCACACACAAAGACCACATCTCGAACATCCAGCTTGAGTGATAAGAGAAGTTATGCCACTGGACCCTGCAGAACACCTACTATATTAGGCCACAATATCAAGACATGGAGTCAAAGCAGCTCTACCTAATACATAGAAACAAACACAGGGAGGCTGCCAAAATGAGTAGACAAAGAAGCATTGCCCAAATGAAAGAACAGACCAAAACTCCAGAAAAAGAGCTAAACAAAATGGAAGTAACCAACCTATCAGATAAAGAGTTCAAAACACTGGTTATAAAAATGCTCGAGGAACTTAGTGAGGACCTCAACAGCATAAAAGAGATTTAGTCAGAAATGAAGGATACACTAATTGAAATAAAGAACAAATTACAGGGAAACAACAGTAGAGTGTATGAAGCCAAGATTCAAATCAATGATATAAAATATAAGGCAGCAAAAAGACAAGCAATTAGAACAACAACAGAAAAAAGAATCCAAAAAAATGAGGTTAGTATAAGCAGCCTCTGGAACAACTTCAATAGGTCCAACATTTGCATCACAGGGGTCCCAGAAGGAGAAGAGAAAGAGCAAGAAATTGGAAATCTATTGAAAGAATAATGAAAGAAAACTTCCCTAATTTGGTGAAGGAAATAGACATTTAAGTCCCAAACAAGATGGATGCAAAGAGGCTCACTCCTAGACACATCATAATTAAAATGCCAAAGGTTAAAGATAAAGAGAGAATCATCTTAAAAGCAGCAAGAGAAAATAAGTTAGTTATCTACAGGGGAGTTTCTGTAAGACCGTCAGCAGATTTATCAAAAGAAACTTTGCAAGCTAGAAGGGATTGGCAAGAAACATCCAAAGCCATAAAACACAGGGGCCTACGGTCAAGATTGCTTTACCCAGCACAGCTATCATTTAGAATCGAAGGGCAGATAAAGAGCTTCCCAGACAAGAAAAACCTAAAGGCGTTCATCATTACCAAACCATTATTATATAAAATGTTAAAGGGACTTATTTAGTAAAAGAAAAAGATCAAAACTGTGAACCATAAAATGGCAATAAATTCAAATCTGTCAGCAATTTAATATAAAAAAAACAAGTAAACAAGAAGAACAGAGACAGAATCATGGCTACGATATGGAGAGTGTTTTGATGGTTATCAGTTGGGAGTAGGTGTGGGGGAATGAATGAAGAGGTGAGGGGATTAAGAAGTACAGATAGGTAGTTACAGAATAGCCATGGGGATGTATAGGAAATGGAATAACCAAAGAACTTATATACATGACCCATGGACATGAACAATGGTGGGGGGATTGCCTGAGGGAGTGGGGGGTGCTGGGTAGATGGAGGGGAATGGTGAAAAATCAAGACAACTATAATAGCATAACCAATAAAATAGAAATAAATAAATAAATAAATAAATAAATAAATAAATAAATAAATAAATAAATAAAAGCCAGTGAAAACATGAAAAAATATACAGGGCCACAAGTTTACCCATTATTTAATTTATTTTAATTACTAAATCTTTTCCACCCAGGAAATCAGCACAGGTTTTTCCTGAATATATAAAATGTTTTAATTTTAGTGGACATTAATATTTTATTGTACCAAGAATATTTAGCAAGAAGAAGCTGCCTCTTTTAGACTTTCATAAACAGTTTGGGTTTTTGAAGTTTGAACAATACATGTGGCATTAAAGTACTACAAACTTTTAGACTGAAATCTAGAGCAAAGTTCAAATTCTTTTCTGTTTTTTCCTGGCAGACTCTTTGTGTTTCTATTTAACTACAATCTTTGTTTAAATCTGACTAACTGTTGAAGGTTTTGGGGGAGGAAAATTATGATATTGTAGCATTATAACATATTTTCAAAATTTTCTAGAATCACTATTTAGTATTAATTAATCCAGAACAAACATGATAATTGAAATATTTTTGATTTAGATAGTCTACTTAACTATATCTCTGTATCAACTCTAAGCACTATGGTTCTTTGAGCTTAAGCCTGCATTATTGTAATCTTTGTAAAATTAAAGCTTCCCCTTTCCTATATTGTGTTGTTAAAGTGGACACAATCAAGTCTTTATTTCATGGCTGAACTCCTAAAATCAATCTTGACTAACACTTCTGACCCAGGATCTATGGTTGTATGTATGTGTATAAACAGAGACCTCAGATGACGCACATCCCCAGATAACCTTTCTACATAACTCAGTCTGGCTTTAGAACTCCAGGTGCACTAAACCACAGTTCATGGAAGGAAAAGCTTTGGTGCTTGTGTTTTTAATGTTTGCCAGTTTCTATCCTGACTTCTTCTACAGTGGAGCAAAGTATTGCTGCAAGGTTTGGCCCAGGACCAGTCACTACAAATCTTCTTCCCTCTCTTCTTTCTGGCTCACTCTTTCCCAAAGGGCTCAGGGTAGAAACCACTTTCAGTATTTAGTGTAGTTTTTGTATTCTGCTGAAGAAATGGAAATTTAGAAGAGAATAACCACTAAATGAGTATAAAATTGCTGAAAAGTGCTGAGTGGACTCAAAGGCAGCAAGAAAGGTCTGGCGGACGACCTGAGTGAGAGCTGGGAGGAGCCCGGGGAGAATCCCAAAGTGGAAGTTGAGTTCTCCAAAGTTGAGGCCCTTCGCCAAGATTGAGGAAGAGGAAGAGGAAGAGGAAGAGAAAAGGTACATGGAAGAACATTTAGAGAGAAAGAGAAAATTGGGAACTTGACTGACACTCTGTGTCTTCCTTAGGAAGACATTCTCTGTGAGAGGACAGTCATCAGAAATGAGGAAGATGGCTGAGAAGTGAGCAAGGAACAGCTGAAGGTCAAAGGCTGAGTTTGGTGGAGAAGGAAGATCAAAAGACAAAGAGGAGGGATACTAATGTTCTCACAGTGGTTAGCAAGACAATACGCTAACCTAATAATGGGTCATAAGCAAGAGGGATCCATATTTCATATTTAAGAAAAAATATATAAAATTAGCCATACAGAGTATGTACAAAAGTAAATATTTAGAATAAAAAAAGAAATCACAATAAATTGCAACTTACATTTGCTATTTGACAGTAATGACCACAGGAACCTGTTGCCAGGGTTCCTTTTAGGGCTCAAAAAGGACTTTTGCAAGTGTTATTAAAGCTTCATTAGCTTCATGGTAAATCCATCTCTGGCCATAAGGCTATAAATGCCACTAGAGTAAACACAACACAATATTTATTTCAGACAGCATCTCAAAGGAGTTTTGTGGCAGAAGATGACAGATACTTTTACAATACTGGCCTCCAAATGTTCAGAATGTACTTAGAACAGCTCTAACTTCTGTTTTTTTACAAAACTTAAATAAGAACATACATAAAAGGTGCTTTAAAAACTTATAAGTTTATTCCCAAGTGTTATATTTTTCCTTACTTTTTGAAAAATCCATGATATCTCAATCATTTGTCAAATTTATTTGACTTGAGTGAACCTATTTATTTTAACCTTATATAAGCTCCTTAAAATTTTGTTTAATTGCTATGTAGACTGACCTCGTATTTTTCCTAAAATATCATTTGTACAACTATGTTTTCCATATTTGAGAAAACAGTATTATTTTAGTCATCATTTAAAAATTAGTCACTCTCAGATTTCATTTTTTTGCACTGAAGTTTTAATCTTTGCTTTTATTTTATTTTGATAACTCCTTAATTTCCTTTATAACGTATACTTCTCACCTTTGTGCTTTTCTTTAGATTGATCCTTGTGTTTCTTAAGATACCTGACCAGAACTACAGCTAATGTTGAGTGAAAGGAAATGTTACAGTTTTATAAACCATTTGTGTGTGTGTGTGTACTTTTCAATTCCCTTGTTATGTATGCCTAGTATTTGCTTAGTTGTTGGCAATAATTGGAAAATCTTTTTTCAGTTTGGAATCTCTTTTAGATTCACTTTAATAGCAGTTAGTTAGGATTATAGGAAAATTTAATCTGGATAATCCTGGATGCAGAGGAAGTTTGGAACAGTGGGGAAAAGTATTCAATGTACGAGCAAGAATTGATGATAAAACAGACAAAAGTTGATAAAAAGGAATAGGATTACGAACTGAAAGAAGCATTTAAGAAACCAGAGGATGGTAAGTAAGATTCCAGGACACAGAGCATTGGAGCATTGGTTAATTGACAAGATAAGAAGTTATGGTTGTAGAAAAAAAAGCAGAAAGTTAGGACATCAGGCTAATAGACATAATGGGGGTGGAGCTGTACCTTGTAATTAGGTCCAAGGTTTTCTCATTTGATGAATGACCAGTGTGGAAATGAATAGGTCAGGCTGAGATGACCAACTAGAAAGAACTTGTGAGGTAGAGATTAGAGGAGTGCATTACACTTACCTGGAGAGTTTTAAAACATGTCAATGCTCTGGTCTTCCAGGCCCATTGAATCAGGATCTGGAGGTGGACCTAGGCATTGGCGGGTTTTGAAAAATTACCAGGTGATTTTTGCATGCATTCAGAATTGAGAATTATGAATTAGAGCCATGATTCTAAACTGGAGTTTTTATAATCCTGCTGGTTTAAGTGGCCTCACTTCTTACCAATTAAATCTACTTGGGGACAAGATCTAGGCATCAGTTTTTAAAGTTTCTTAGGTGTTTACAATGTGCAAACAAGTTCCAGAATCATTGGGTTAGAGAAGTTGTGTCCTGTGACACGCTATGCTTCACTCATAGAGTGAAATTATGTTGTGCGATAGCCATTGTGAATTAAATCATACTCTCAGTCTTGAAGTTTAAGGCACTGACAGGAATCCAGATACTATTGTTTATCTTTGTTCTGAAGTGCAAACTTCTAATTTAACAAAGTTGGAATAACAGAAGTTTGAAAATTGGAGGAGACTTTGAAGAGGAAGCAACCCACCTCCTTCTTTTTACACCTGAGAAAAAAGAGGTCCGGAAAGGATAATGGAATTATTCATGATCGTTTGGGTAGTTAATGACAGAGTGAAGTTCTCTAACAAATTTTTTTCAATATTTTACCACTACTGGCTATATTAAGACTCTTAATCCTGCCCTGGCTGGTGTGGCTCAGTGGATTGAGAGCTGGCCTGTGAACTAAAAGGTCACCAGTTCAATTCCCAGTCAGGGCACATGCCTGGGTTGTGGGCCAGGTCCCCAGTCGGGGACCTGTGAGAGACAACCACACATTGATGTTTCTTTCCCTTTCTTTCTCCATCCTTTCCCCTCTCTCTAAAAAGAAATATATAAAATCTTTTTAAAAACCCAACTCTTAGTTCTAAGATTCTAAGATGGCTGCAGAGTGGGTGGAAGCTGCACTCACTTCCTCCCAGAGCTAAACCAGATATACAGGTAAATTATACAGCAGTCAGCCTGAATAACCAACTGAAGTCTAGCTGAACCAAGGATTTACAGAAGAAGCCACATAGAGACTGGTAAGAAGGGCAGAGATGTGAAATAGTCTGGCCTCCACGCCCACGTGCCATAGCTGAAAAGCTGGAGAGATATCTCAGCTGCAAAATCCCCTCCCGCTAGGAGTGTGAGGTCTCAATCCCATGCTGGGATCCCCAACCCAGAGCACCAGGGGACATACATATGTCCAATAAATATATGAAAAGATGCACAACATCCCTAATCATCAGAGAAATGCAAATTAAAACCATGGTGAGAGATCACCTCATATCTGTCAGAATGGTCATCATTAATAAATCCACTAATGATAAATGTTGGTGAGAATATGGGGAAAAGGGCACCCTTGTGCACTGTTTGTGGGAATGCAGATTGGTGTAGCTACTGCGGAAAACTGTATGGGAGTTCCCTCAAGAAATTAAAAATTAAACTTCCTTATGACTCAAAAATTCTACTTCTGGAAATACATCCAAAGAAACCCGAAACACTAACTTGTAAGAATATATGCACCTTTATGTTTGTAGCAGCTTTATTAACAATAGCTAATTTTTGGAAGCAGCCCAGGGGTGCATCAGTAGATGAGTGGATAAAAGGTCTGTAGTTCATTTACACAACGGAATACTATTTGGCCATAAAAAAGGAAATCTTACCTTTTGTGACAGCATGAATGGACCTGAAGAGTATTATGCTAAGTGAAATAAGTCAGTCAGAGGAAGATAAATGCCATATGATTTCACTTATATGTGGAATCTAATGAACAAAATAAGCTAACAAACATATTCATAGATATTGAGAACAGACTGACAGTTGTCAGAGGGAAGGGACGGTTGGGTAGCTAGGTGACAAAGGAGAAAGGCTTAGGAAAAAAGAAAACACAGGCAACAATAATAGTGATTGCCAGAGGAAAAAAATGGGTGGGGGGAAGTGGAAGCAGGGCGTGGGGGTGGGCGATAAATGGTGGCAGAAAGAGACTTTACTTTGGGTGGTGAATGCATGATGCAGTATGTAGATAATTGACTTGTACACTTGAAAATTGTGTGGTTTTATTAACCAATGTCACCCTAATAAATTCAATAACGAGATAAAAAACTGTTAGTTCTGAAATGATAAACACTATAAAAGATATGATTTAATTTATAAAATTTATAACTCACATAGACAGGGTTAATGTGAACTTGTCCACAAAGCTCTAGAACACTAGAAGCAAAAGTTACCCTTGAGGCAAGAAAAAAAGTATTTTAAAACAAATAAATTAAACCATTTAAAAAAAAGTTAATACCCAACAAGACATTTGTGAAGTTACTGACCATAAGAATCCTTCAAACCAGAGAAAGCCATTCTTTTTCATTTAGGGGTAGGGGTAGAGGATTAGACCTGAGAAAATAATTAAGTTTTTTAAGGTCACAAGCTAAATTGTAAAACGAAGTTTTGCAATCAGTGCCTAGACACTCAGTCATGTGGCTCTCATATGTTTTCATATCCTTTGAGCTGGTCAGCCCAAGAAATCAAAACCAAAGCAGCTATCTTTGGGGGATAAAGTTAACTTCATATAATTATATTGTATTTGTTAAATGCTCAAACTTCCCTGTGTTTTCATTAACTTAAGTTCCAATACATAATTTTTGCAAAAAATATAGTGGGTACTCCTTCCATCCCAGCTATTTCCTGGCTAATATCTTTGCCATTGGCTATGGTGAAAACATTGGAGCATGATGATCAAGCCTAAAAGTGACTTGAAGGAGCAAAAGTGAATAGATTAGATCATAAAACTGGGATACAGAAAGGTCTTCATAGATTGAAATACATGACCAAAATCTAAGCAGATGCAATTCAATGGGGAGAGAAGAACACAAGTCCTGTAGTTGGACCATGGGCACAGTACAGAGAGAAAGAACACTCCTTCCCTTAAAACATATGAATGGCTGTTATTAAAGAGGGTTTTGAAATTTAAGGCCCAGACATCATTCACTGGCCTTAGGACCTGTAATGCCCCCAAAATTGATTGTAAGCCTTCTGTGCATATCTATAGTCCACATTTTTTCCCTGGTGATATGGTCTGCAATGCTTATTAAATTATCAAAATAAGAAAAATAAGATTAGACCTAAAGACTGTAATTGGGGAAAATAAAAGGAAGCTATAGATAGATTTTATCTGAATATGAAGAAGAAACTTTTCAGTTAAAGCTGTCCAAAAACGGGATGAACTCTCATGAGAGGTTTCAAATTTCCAGACCATTTAGCAAAAATATTATAGAGTGGATTTAATCAACAGATGGGTAGTTGAAATGTTTCTATGTTTCTATAAAACAAACCACTGTAGATGTAGAGAGAATGCCTGAATACAACTAATGTGAATATTGCTGGAGCTAGGAAGTCTCGGCATTGAGGCTTTGAACCACAGAGGCTGTGACAGGAATTGCAGTTGACGGGGGTGCCTCCTCCAGGCAGATCCTGAGTCACAGGTTTTGGACCAAAAGGCACCCTTGTGCATTGTTTTGCCTTTGAGTCTAAAGGAAGGATTTACTCTACACCAAGTTGATTTGTGGTGCCTGATAGACCAAATGCCCACTAAGTGTTACCATAAAAAAGAATGTAGAGAAATAAAAGGTAAAAGTATAATGGTGAAAGCATGGACTGCAGAGTCCAGGACTGAGTTTTACTCCTGAGTTTACATTTGCTAGTTGTGTGTGACCTTGGAGGAGTTATATATCTCATTGTGCTTCATTTCCTCATATATGAAATGAAAATGATAGTAATATCTACATTAGAAGTTATAGAATCAAGTGAACATGAAAAGTCATGTACAAATTGAAAACTGTGATTTGAAAAAGTTAGCTATATGATTGTTGTTATTTCTAGTTATTGGTTGAAGGTATTTGAATTCTATTAAAAACTGTCATTTACCACAGCTTTTTTATTCACTCATCTACTAATGGACACAGACTATTTACAGATCTTGGCTATTGTAAATAACACTGCAATGAACATAGGGGTGCATAATGAAATACTATATCTCCATAAAAAAGAAGGAAACCTTTTGGAACAACATAGATTGACCTGGAGATTATTATGCTGAATGAAATAAGCCAGTCAGAGAAAGACAAATACCATATGATCTCATTTATATGTGGAGTATAATGAACAAAATAAACTGATGAGCAAAATAGAAAAGAGGCATGAATACGTGGTTCAGACTAACAGCTGGCAGAGCGGAAGGGAGAGGTGCAGGACTGGGTGAAACAAGGTGGAGGGATTAGCCAAAGAACATATAGGCATAACCACTAGACACAGACAATGGTGTGGTGACAGCCAGAGGGCAGGATGGGACAGGGACTGGGTGGAGGTGGACAAAGAGGAGTAATCTGGGGACATTTGTAATAGTTTCAACAGTAAAAAATAAGGTTTAAAAAACTGTCATTTATTCTCTGTATAGTGCAGGGAAAATTCCTTAACCTCCCTGCTTCATGCTTCCTAACTATAAAATGGTGACCACATTTACTTTAGATAAAGGTAACATCCCATTGAACACCGCCCTTATGAACTAAAAGAGTCACAGTACCCTGAGAAATCTTACTTTGGAAGCAGAGTTCGACAATAATTTACAAATTTACGTCTGTATTAGCACGTTAATTGGGAGCAATGCTTTAGATTGTTTTGAAATCATTAGCAAGGCATAATGAGCTGTCCCATCATCAGGCCTTGTTAGAACCTCAGCCATGTTTGAGCCTGTCTCTAGAGCTCTGCCCAAAACTTCAAATTCAGACTGTCTGAGTAGTATTATCTTTTGTATCTTTAGATTTCAAGGGCTTTATAATAATTTCTAATTTATTCCCCAGCCAGAGCTGGGGTTCCCACAACTAGAGAGCAGCTCTGACTTGCAGGCACTCAGAGCCTTGAACACATCCTAACACATGACAGACTCCTCTGCTGGAATGTTTTGCACCAGGGAGTGCCCTGCCAACTGGCTAGGGAGATTTCTCATGAATTGTAGTCTATTTATAAAGTTGCCCTTCTGTCTTAAAAAGAGGCCTTGTATATATGTATTTAATATGTAAGAATGTATAATCTTTAATTATAACTGATGAAGCCTCATATGAAAGGTAATAGGTTTTTGCTTTTAAAGTTAGCTTCAAATGCTAAATGAGAAGTATGGGCAAACATGCATCGGTGTAGCCGCATTGGTTTGGACTCTCCTACTTGGATGTTTGTGATAATTGGCTGCCAATGTGCACATGTGCAAACTAAGTCATCTTCTTTATAGCATAAATTAATAGCATACCCAACCACTTAAGAGGCTTAAAAGAACTTGCTTTTAAGAACTTGTTTTAAACAACTATCAAAATGCTCATTATAATTTAGTCTTCTGTATTTATTACATCTGTTTTTGAGAGGACTCCAAGACTTAAAAAGTTGACAAGGACAACCTTCAAATCTGACTTCTTGGCATTCTTTGAAAGTAATTCTATCAGGCACTTATTTTCAGCCCAGACTTCTGGGGGTTTTGTTTTGCTTTGTTTTGTTTAGTTTTCCGCATCACCTGGCATGGTCTTCTTGGGTACGGTTTTAATTTATTATTCATGCAAAGTATTTGATACCTCATCTCTGCTGATGTGTAGATGTTGGATTTTCCTCAGGCAGTTCAACTTCTGGATGTCTGGGAAATCTGCTTTCTATTTGTGTGTTGGGTTGAAAGTGAAATAATCAGGAAGGAGATAGCCCCTTCTAATACACAACTTCCCTTCATTACTAGGAAACATCTCTGGGGAGCCCTGCCACATTAGACTTCAAGAGTCCAGAGCTGCACGAGAAAGAAGCCAGAGTCCTGAACCCCATCTCCTTCTCTCTCTGCCCACAAGTTCATTGACCTCTGCTTCCTCTAATTTATTTAGCAGTCCTTTTCAGAGAAGCTCCATGCTTTAAATATTTGCTCTTTGAGCATGTATTTCCCCCCCCCCCAAAAGAACTTTTTATAGACCATGTCTAGAATATTTTATGTTCAAGAACAGAGGAACTGTGAATTCAGTCAAATTCATAGATACAAACTTTTTTCAATGTTGAAGCATTTTGAATTTAGGACTGTTGAAAATATAACAGTATGGATTGTGTAACGTTCCCCCATCACTGTCAGCCAGATCACATCCTCATGCCTTTGCCCTTACAGATTCTAACTCCACATGTGAGGGATCTTCAAGGCCTTTTCAGTGAAGACTCAGCTCAAGCATCACTTCCCTGGAAAACAGTCCTATATACTACTCCCATGTAGGTGATTCCTTCACCACCATGTAATTAATTCATATTCCTCTTATAAAGCCATCTTTACGTGCTGCACCTATTTCCTTGACTGGATCCTTCACCTGAATGTCATCTGCTCCTCTAAAATAGAGCACATTTCTGGATTATCACATCTAGCACAAGGCCTGGCTAGAGAAAACATGCCCCTAATATATGATTGTAGCATGAAGAAGGTTGTAGCATGACTGAGAGAATTATTGGCAGCAGGCTACTTGATAAAAAAAAAAAAAAAATGAAAGCATTAGTGCAGAGTCCAGAAATTACAATTTTAGGTAGGTCATTGTTAATCAATTACTCTGAAATGAAAGAAGGGAAAGTGAAGGTATTTCAAAAAAAGTAAAATTTCATTGAACAATTATGTGTGTCAATAAACAACTTATCAGATACCTCATCAGAATTAATATAAAATATAAGTAGTAAAAGTTTTGTTGTATTTTAAAAACAGATATGGTTTCTTACTTTTAAGTAGACAGCTTATCTCATACTAGGCTTTAAAAATACTGCCTTGTAAAGATTCTTCTTTATTTTAACTCAGCTATTTGGCAGGAACTGTCACAGTTTTTTAGAACTATTTCTTTCAAAACACTACCTATGATCTGAAACAAAAGAATAAATTATATACTGACACTGGAATCATTATTTTTAGGAATAAAATGGTTCATTACAGTTTAAAAAATGAAAGTAAAATAAACAAAATAGTTATAAAATTATAAGGAGTTATGACCATGAATGATTAGAATTAATAACATATTTAAATATGAATGTAATGTTATTACTTTCAAATAAGATCTGGACCTACGTTAGCTGCCTTTCAATAGAGGTCCTGCTTTAAGGGGTATATAAGAAGGTCAGCAACTCTGTGAGTTAAACAATGTGGCACTGAGTCACTTCACCATTGAAATGTTTCCACAGACATATATTTACTCCAAAGTTTAATGTAGCTTATACAGTCAAGTAAAAATTACCACTGAAATTCTGTTTACTCTATTGATTTTCTTCTTAAAGATGTACAAAAGGAAAATTTTAAATTAGCCCATTTCTAAATTACCTCTAGTATCAATTAGAGAAAAGATTAAATTAGTGAGAAACTGGTCATTTTAAAATTTGAATATGTAGACTTCCGGCCAAGATGGAAGCTTAGACTGACATGCTCTGTCTCCCTCCACTACTAAGAAGGAATACAACTACCGCAAAACCAGCAATAACCAGAAGTTCCAGAAAATAAAACTACATGGAATTCTAACGTATGAAGTTATAAACAAGTGGTGCTCGTCCAGACGGGTAGGAGGGGCAAAGCTGGGGTGGAGAGGTCAAGCTGTGCTGCTGGTGGCAGCACCAGTGACAGTGGTGGGACTGCAAGAAACGCCAGGGGAACAGTCCTGGCTGTAGTTGAGACTTGTGAGCTTGCATTTCTAACGCTGGGGAAGGCAGACCCCCTTTGCCTCGGACTGTGAGGCTCAGAGAGTGTGGGGATGGAAGAAGAGGTTCCCAGTCTCTCAGCAGAGAGTGACGGCAGGAATCCATCTTGGACCCCCACCCCTACACAAAGCATCACAGTGTGGTGAGAAGGGTCCCCGGGTTGTGACGAGTGCTCAGGGCACTGCACCCGATAGTATAGGAGGCGTGACAGCCCCGCCCAAGAAGGAAAGATAAATGAAAATAGGATGACAGGAAAAATGATTGAAATACAAATCATGCAGATGACCAAAACAAATACAGGAATTAAACGATGAACAAATAGAAAATCTTTCTGAGGCTCAGTTCAGAGCTATAGTTATAAGGCAGCTTACAGAATTAACAACAGATATTGAACAGGACAGGGAAGGAATGAAGGCTAGCCCTGCTGAAATGAACAAAAACACATACAAGACAAGTGGTGAGGAAATGAAAACCAGAGATCAAATCAACAAATCAGAACATAGGGAAGGAGCAAACGGTCAACCAGTGAAGAAAGGGGGAACAAAAAGGGAGGAATACAAGGAGAGGCTCAGAAACCTCTGGGACAGCTATAAGCGAATGAACATTAGAATTATGAGGTTGCCAGAAGGTAAAGAAGAAGAACTAGAAATTGAAAAATTATGTGAAAAAATAATAAAACAGAACTTCCCTAACTTGGGGAAGGAAACGGACTCACAGGCCCAGGAAGCACAGAGAGTTCTAGATAAGCTGGACCCAGGGAGGACCACACCAAGACACATAATAATCAAACTGTCAAAAATTAAAGATAAAGAGAAAATCTTAAAAGCAGCAAGAGAGAAGAAAAGAATTATGTACAAAGAAGTCCCAATTAGACTATCAGCTGATTCCTCAAAGGAGCCTCTACAGGCAAGAAGGGACTGGCAAGAAATATTCAAAGTAATGAAAAGCAAAAACCTATAGCCACGAATACTCTATCCAGCGAAGCTGTCATTCAGAATAGAGTAGCAGAGAAAGTGCTTCCAGGACAAAGTAAAACTGAAGGAGTTCATTAGATCCAAATAACTGTTATATGAGATGTTAAAAGGGACTGATTTAGAAGAAGGAGGATCAAAACTATGAACATTAAAATGAAAACTGTATCACAACAACCAACAACAGAAACTAGGGAATCAAAACAAAGGCAAACTAAGTAGGCAACGAGAGTGGAAAAGAATTATAGGTATGGGGAATATATTGGGGTGAGGCCAGTGGGGAGGGTGAAGGGAGAAAAGGGAGGTAGAAGGTACAGGAATTAAGAAGCATAGTAAGAGGGAGTGGAGTAGACAGGAAGAGGTTGAGAAGAACTATATGCACAACCAATGGACATGGACTAAAAGGGGGGGGGCAACTGGAGGGAGAGGGGTCACTGGGTGGAGGAAAGTAGAGGGAAAGGAAATTGGGACAACTGTAACAGCATAATCAATAAAACATATTTTAAAAATTTGAGTGTGTATAGGGCCAGGGAAGAGGTACTTGAAAACATAATTTTTCATATTATTCATAAATGCAAATTGATTCAAAATACAAGTTGATTTTTAGTGCATTTCTATAAAGATGGGTGTGCTAAGATATGGAATTTTAATTAAATAAATTTCAAAATTGCAAGTTCTAATTAGTAACTCAGTCAGATCACAGAGCACTTCCATGTCATTGTCTCTACAACAGGATTCTTCACTTTGCAGTTCTCAGAATGATTGCTGAGACTTGTGGCTGGTCTTATAACTGGCACATTGACCTGAGACAAATGTGAAATAAAAATGAAATCTTTTCCAATCATATGATGCTTGGATTAGAAAATGACACACATGCATTTTTCAAGTGTGATTTTTATAAACAACACAACTTGATTTGGGCTTGTAAAAAATGAATGTAGAGAAAGAAAGGAAAAGTGAAGGATATTCATTCTCTGGGGAGAAGGAATAGCAATGGCCAGAGGAGAGGGTAAAGATAAAGGGAGGGCTTTACTTTGTCTCACAACGTAAGCCCTGCATCTGGTTTTGAAATTCCTGTGTTTCTTGAGTATAGCTGATTTCACAGAGTGCAACCTTCCCATCTGGCCCATCTGGCCTGAGCCACGTTGGGCAGGGAGCTTGCTGACCTTGAGTTCTGTTGGAAAAAATTGAGGAATTAAGGTGATTCCCAGCCTCTTTGTCTCCACTGAAATGATCTCAAATATTTTCAATTTTTCTGCACATCTTTATTCTACTCATCTTCTCATTCTAAGGTATAATTTTATATCTTAAATCACAAAATAAAGCCCATTTATTTTCTTTTTTTTTTTTTTTTTTTCACTGTGTGGTTGCCTCTCACTCACGCCCCCAACTGGGGACCTGATATGCAACCTAGTAATGTGCCCTGACTGGGAATCGAACCAGCGACACTTGGCTCGCAGGCCGATGCTCAATCCACCGAGCCACAGCAGCCAGGGCCTATTTTCTTTCTCTATTCTCCAGCATTAATAACTTTACTCACCACTCCCTCTTCTCATCCTGTCTCCTTCAGCCCTTAGGATTTTGTTCCAGTTATTGGTAGCTTCACATTCTATGCTTTGTCTCTTCCTTCTTAAAAAACAACTCAAAAAGACTAAAAGAATTTTCCCTTGTTTCTGTGTCCACCTCCAACTACTGCCTTATGTGTCTTTTTCTTTTCAGCACGAAAATTCATATAAAGTTTGCCTACATTTTCTCTCTTTAACTACCTGATTTCTCGTTGTAAATTGACTTCTATCACCACAACTCTTTAGAAATGCACTTATTGGGCTTACTAGTAACTTTTACAGTTAAGTCCAGAACTCTTTTTCAATTCTCACCTTCCTTGACTTCTCTGTAACAACAATATTATTAATTTTTTTTCTTTTAGTTTTCTTCCTACCTTTCTTACTGTTCCTTCTCAGCTTCTCTCATTCTTTCTGTTCTGACCCTTAAATATTTTTGTTCACCCAGGATTAACTCAGCGTGGTTTATTCTCAATATTCTCTCCCTGAGTTGGTCATTCCATGTATTTTTGCAGTGTTAACAATTACCAACATCAAATCTATTCCTTCAGCATCGGCTCCTTTTTTAACTCAATTTATGGATTAGTGACAGCACCTTTGACATCTATATGACCATAGACAATTTATGTAAGTTTTTGGACTTTCAGGTTTTTTTCATCTGTAAAATGTTGCTGTAAGATTAAACAATATAACATTTATTATTATTATGTCCTAGGAATAGTAGAAGCAAATGGAAATTATTTTTATCACGAACAAATATTTTGTTGCACAGTGAAGGATGAAAAGTAGCTTTAGTAAGCATGCTGGGGATTGTGATAGAGGAAGCTGAAACCAATGTCAAAGAGGGAAGGACCACACTTTGCTCCAGGATGAACTAATGCTATGAAATAAATGCAGAACGTGACTATGCCTGTGACAAACATATAAATTGGCAAAGATAAGAAAGCAGAACTAGCTCCTAACTGAGCAATGTAAAACGCTGAGTGTTATTTTATTTAAATAGCAGCATTCTCCAAATAAAAACATTGTCTTGCATTTTCTTTTGGTGAATTAGCGTTTTCCTTAAATTTATGCATGTAGAAATAGTAATCAAGCAACAAATTTTATATTGTCTATAATCTAAACAGTACAGATTGAACTATGTGAAGATTTACTTTGTGACTTTTTACATCGAACCTCAAGTATTTGAAAAATACTGTGCCACACAGTTGCATGGTGGTGCCAGTTATTTTAAGACACAGATGCTCACATGAAGAAGCTAAAAAAGAGAGCTGTATAACTAGAAAATACACATGATAGATCTGTATAAGTCTAGGTAAGAAAGGAGATCATTATGTTCAAGGCAATAAGCAATGAAATCCATGACTAGGGCTTGCGCTTCTTGACAAAACTGCTTCAACAACTCAAGAATACCAATAAGGTATCTGTCCCAGATGTCTCTCTCTGCGTGAGTGTCCTAAAGTAATCCATGACTTAACTCAAGACAAAATCTTCCATGTTTCCTTTCTCCTCCCCATCAACACTTCATCTTTCTACATCTCATCCCCATGGGCATGGTCTTGCTACTTCACCAAGCCATCCAAGACACATTTCAATATACTGGCTCTTGAGTTAGACATGTTCCAGGATCTTACTGGGCATAACCTGATCAGCTTCTGCTCACTTCTCATTCTTATCTTTTTCTACTTCCTTTCTTACTCCAGCCATGCTGAACTCCTTTTCATTTCTCAAATACTCTTACTGGGACCCAGGATTTCATACTTGTAATTGCCTTTGCCTAACATAACTTAGCCCCTAGCTGTTACTCATTTTTATAACAATATCTCCTTAGCCCATGTTTGGATTGTATGATTTATCTGTGTGTATACATGGTGGGAAACTACAGAGTATCACGATTTAATGGGAATTAAAATTACATCTGTTTAGTATTTTCAAAATGTTACCCTGATTACACCTGTTTGCTTGCTGGTCTCCACTATTAGACTGCAAGCTTTGTGAGGTCAGAGACTGTGTCAACATGGTAAATGGTCAATATATATTTGTTGAATGAATGAATAATAAAACTATAATTTTCTAATAAATCCCTCCAATGAAGTGTCTCGCTTCCATTTAGATTGTTTACACTATCAATATAATTCCACACTTTTGTGAACATGGAAAGCCTATCTTGCCAGTGTAGCCTGACCCTATCTCCCTACATCAGTCTTACAGCTAGACTTTACCTGTTTTGACACAGACATAAAATGTGGTTACCTTGGTTTTGAGTAATTAATTTCCTGAAGTAAGGTAAAAGCTCAGGCAGAAAATACATCACCATGTTCACAGGCAAAGCACGTGGGCTTCAATTGAAAGGTAATTGAAAAGCCATTCCAGTCTTTGTACTTATGAAAATGTTAACTTTGACAGTTTTTAGTTTAAAATACAGAAACCTCAACTTTGGCAGACAACGTTATCTGGAAGGCAATGTCTGACCAAATACTGAGTGAGGTATTATCTCATTCCCAGGAAATGTTCTCCCCATCAGTTACTTTTACTATGATTCCACCATAAGTTTAAAATTGAGATGGTTTTTATCAACAGCCTAATTTTTTAAAGGAAACTTTAAAAGCAATGTATCTGAGAGTCAGTGAAAATGGCACTGAGAAGACTTAATTGTTTTTCCCTGACTAAAGCCATCCTCATTTTTGCTGAATCACTAACCAAGCTATGCTTTCTTGGCTTTTTGTTTCCACTGAAATATGTTTACATTCTTACCAAAATAGAAACAGTCAGTGTAATCAGTTCTCTTGGAAAGGAAGGAAACATTGGCCCTTCCTTCAGAAGAGGATGTTGGTTCATGGGAACAAGTACCAGCAAGCAGTAAGTCCTGACTGAAAGACAGGAGCATGGATTCATTTTTTATTAGACCTGTTGAAGAATAAAATATTAATGTTTTCTCCATTTTATCTTGAATTTATTTATTTATTTTTTTAATTTTATTTTTTGTTATTCAATTACAGTTGTCCCTTTTTTCCCCCATTGCTCCCCCCTCCCAGCCCATCCCTTCTCCCACAATTATATCCCTCCCTTTATCTTGAATTTATCACATCTAATTCATTGATTAAGTTAATCAGAACTTTGAAGATATACCATTTTGTTCTTAAACCTTTTAATACTGAAAGAAATAATCGTTTTGGCCTCTAACTTTAAAAGTCCAGTTTATCTTTCAAACAGTTTATGACTAATCAAGTAAACTGTCCAAGAAAATACATTAATCTTATTTAATATTTACGAATATTCAAAGGTTATCCTGAGACCTGAGGTCAGAATATTCAAACCACAGATTCTGAGATTCTCAGATCACTTCTACGTGTATTTGAAGAATTGCAAGGAGGTCATTGTGACTGGAACCATCTAAAAGGAATATTTAAAATCATCAGTACAAGTGGTGACAAATTTGAACATTAGAATTCAATAAATTTATCCAGCTTGCTGAACTATGAAATAGCTAAGGATGCTTTTGTGATCCAATTTGGATGAGCGCCTTAGGTGAACAAGAAAAATGAAAAAGAATTTGGGTGTCTGGTCAAGTTGCCTTCATATCTGAATTGGATAAAAGGAAGTGGTGAAATCTGCACAGTGTACCCCAGGTAGATGTTCTCCAGTATCTTGAGGGCTCATTTGTGACAAGAGTAAGCTTAGGCCTTGGCTCAGGAAAGAACAGGAGAAAGTCCATGAGGTAGTTCTGAGTACTTTCCTCCATGCCCTTACTAGGGTTAGCTTTCTGAAAGGAATGGGAATTAGCATTCACAAGAAGCTTTGAGTATGATTCCAGAAAGAGCTGTAGAGCCCCCTAATGGGGTTGAAAGGAAAGTGACTATTTAACAATAGGAATCAGAGGTATCCAGAGAGCTAGTCTATATATATTACGTGTCTAAGAAAGAGTGCTAGGGGTCAAAATCAGAAAAACCAAATCATTTATGAGTCCAAAAGTCAAGCAGGAATCCAGGAACAAGAATAAGAGGAACAAAAAGCTCATGACTGAAGGGATCTAGGTCTGGAGTTTTTGCAGTAATCAGAGTAATGATGTTTGGATTCTCCTTCGCAAGGCGCTACCTGTACTGGCATGAATAAGTCAGCTTCCGTTATGATATAGGGTCATGGTAGACAAGTACAGAAGTGAGGGATACTCCTGACAGGATGGACACCATTGGTTGGAGCTAGCACCTGCAAGAGCACTCATCAAGGAAGTCCATAGTAAACTAGAGGAGCTACCAAGATCCACCACTTAGAACTATTGATATTGGGAACTATTGTCAAAAGAAACCAAAGAAAACAACAGCTGATAGACTAAAGATAAAAAATGGCCCCTAGAAAAGGAAATAGAGGATCAGGCTGGAAGTCCTCATGGCTCCGTGGTCTTTCATCGAGTTTTCTCTGAAATTCCAGTAGAAGTCACTTTTGATATAAGCAGGGAATAGAAATGGAGGGGGATTGGGAAACACACCTCAGGCAGGGGCTTAGACCAGCTTGTACAGAAGAATTACAGCCTATTTTTGAATTTGTGGTAACAGGGAAGAGAAAGATGACTACATAAAGTCAAGAAATGTATATTGTCCTTTATCACTGGTTTTTATTTTGCAAAGTAACAGATCAGAAATGACATTCCCAGGTTTTCTTTCTTTGTGATTTTGTTTATACTCATATATTTATATTGGAGTCATTTCTTTTATCTAGGGCCAGAAATTCTTTTGAGGGATCTTGGGCAGGATTTTTTTCTTATATTTTTACGTTTACTACATGAATTATATTTGGCAATTTGAATTTAGATTCAAGCAATCAATTTCTTTTAAATCAAAAGACATCTATGAAGTTGTTAAAATAAGGAACTAAACATTACTGAGTATTAAGTTGTAAAGTAAATGGAAGCACAAATACATTAACTAATCCTGCATAAGTCCTTTTGCTAGGTCTAGTCCCTTCAGGTATATTGTATATTTTATTTTAAAAAGAATTAAAATAAATAATGCTTAAAGTAGTAACATAAAGATGGTTTTATTATTAAGTTATTAGAATTAAATTTACTTAAATTGGCAAAAATGTTTACTAAAATTCTAAAAAATACAACTTTTGAAACAAATTATATTCAAATAGGGCAGGAGGAAGAGAGAATATCTGTAGCTAGGCTAAAAGTAATAAATAAACAGAAAACTTAGATCTGAGTTTCTTTGTAGCCAGGGTCATATATTGGATCATATATTTCTTAGTATTTAATCTAAGGAAATATACCTTTGTATCCAAAAGTACTTTTGTTTTCCTCAACACTCTAAAAGCAATTTATCAAAAACAGTTATATATGAGACATTTAATAATATGGTAAGCAGTACGTTCAATTTAAGGAAATGCAGAAATAGTCTTCATATGGCTATTTCTTTTCACAATCCTTTCTAAAACAGAAAGAAAAAGGTTAAAATCCTTTCTAAAACAGAAAGAAAAAGGTTAAGTCAAACTTATGCAAGTATGTCTGTGTTAGAGCAAATTGATAATGGGATTTTTTTTTATGTGATCTGATTGCTGCAGCAGTGAACTGTTGAGATGCTGGGGCAATGAGCTCCCCTCTCAAGATGCAAATGTCCCAGATGAGCTTATGAGAAGAGGAGCAGAGAAGCAAATTCAAAACCGAGCCTACTCCTAAAATCCTAGAATCCTAGAATTCTGGAACTCCTCATAAAGCTACTCCTTGTGTAGGAAGCAAAGTAAAAGTTCTGCTGAGCAAGTTAAAGTCTTTTGGAAAATCCTGCCCAGATGGCAATTCTTACTTATATTTTCATAGAAGTGGATGACCACAAGAACAAGGTTTCGGGGAAATTTATGGTTTGTGGCTTTCATATAGTAAATTGGTTACTCGTGTATTATTTGAAAGAATATAAAGTATTCATTGCTATATGAATAAAAAATGCTTCAACTATCATTTTCCAGCTCATGTGGTAGAATGGCCTATTGACACAGCTGTCTTAATCTAGGTGTGGCAAAATATTTTCTTACTAATGATCATTCCTTACCACTATTTTGCTTAGAGAAGTACTTTGGCAGTAAATACTGGAGTAAGAAAATTTGCTTTGTTCTCTTTTTTACTTGAATTTTTAATTTATTAATATAGATTCCCATGCAGTTTTAAGAGATAATATAGACAGATACTGTTTATAATTTTACCCATTTCTCTCTATGACAGCATTTTGCAGGCTAGTATATCACTGAGTTTATTGACATTAATACAATCCAATAACCTTATTCAGATGTCTTCCATTTTATTGTACTCTTTGTGTATATGGGTGTGTTTTTAGTTCTACATGTTATACAGTTACTGTTCCTATCACCATGGTCAAGATATTGAATAATTCCATGACTTCAAGAATCCTTTTTAAAACCATACCCACTTCTCTCTCCCTCTCCACTTCTTTCTCCCCCCCAAACCCTAACCCCTGGAAGCTACTAATCTTCCCTTCATTTCTAAAGTGTTTTCATTTCAAAATATTATATAAATGGAATAATATATTATATAACATTTAGGATGGGCTTTTGTTCAGTCAGCATATATATCTGAAGATCCAACTAAGTTGCTGCAAATGTCAGTAGTTATTTTTCTTTTTATTATTGTCAATGTTCTAAGACATGGCTGTTCCACAGTTTGTTTAACCATTCATCTGTTGAGTGACATCTGAGTTGTGTCAACTTTTTGGCTATTATGAATAAAGCTGCTATGAAAATACATATAGAGTGTTTGGTGTAGCTATAAGTTTTAATTTCTCTGGAATAAATGCCCCAAGACTAATTACTGGGTTAAATAATAATTGGATATTTAGCTTATGTAAGAAACTCTGTTTCCAGAGCATCTGTACCTTTTTACTTCCTACCAGCAATGTATGTGTGATATAGTTTTTGTATATACTCACCAGCATTTGGTGGTGTCACTTGTTTTATTTTTTAAGCCATTTTGTTAGATATACTCACATAATGATACTTCATTGTGGTTTTAATTTTCATTGATCTGATAGCTAATGATATCATTTCATGTGTTTATTTACTGTCCATATATTTACTGTCCATATATCCTGCTTCATATTTCAAAGTGTACAACTTTATAACTTCAGTTATGAATTATTTTTAAATTGGAAAATACATTGATAGCATGTATAATTATTTGTCATTGTTTCATTTCAAACACAGGTGCCAACACATTCCTCGCAGGTACAACCCTTATATATGCAGTCAGGATTTATTTGAGAGTTCAGCAACCAAGAATCAGGGAAATGGCTTCTAAAACACTTTATTTATTTATTTTTTAAGTTTCATAAAATTTTAGAAGTCCTTAGGAATTCTAATTGTTTCAGTTAATTAGCTAATGAATTAGGTCAGTAATGGAAAATAAATTTACATTTAAAAAATACATTTGGATACTCCACTCCCTATCAACTAGTTTCAGCTTGAAGGAGGGTCTATAAGAAAGTGTTGAGCCTATGTTGGGGAATTGGGCTCACAAGAATCTACAAGACAAGAATCAATTGCCACCCCTTGACCTGTGGTTTATTATCACTGAGTGGCAGTAGAGAACTCACAGAGTGGCATGCAGGACTGAGACCTAATCTTGTCAGCCACAGCACAGACCAGCATAAGACCAGTGGCTGGGTGCTCGATGCCAGTCTCTCTGCAGTGAGAAAAGGAGTGAAGTGAAACAGAGAAAGGATTGGAGGCCCAATGAAGAATTGTAAGTTTCCAAGCCGGTGAAGACAGGGGTGGTTGGGAGGGAAGAGCCGGAGAGCACAAGAGATGTTAGGAGGGAACAAGTCATGACTTTGCAGAGTTTTTTGGAGAAAGAAGTTTAAATAAGAGGAGAGTCCCAGACTTATGTGGAGGAATTTTACGTGTTTTTTTTTTCCCTTCCTTTCTGGGACCATACCACTGATTTTTAGAAACTATAAACCTGGTGTGGGGCTTATTGGTAGTGGGTAGTGAGTGAATAATTAACCCATTAAAAAAATTAGTCTACATATATTAGTCCAATCTCCATTCTCCTCCTCAAACACTCTCGAAGGCAATAGAACGTTAACCACTTGATATTAAAGGGAGAATTCTAGACCTGGTGACTAAGGGATTGACTCTTATTACTTTAGGAGTAAATTAAATGTTCCCCAGTATTTTCCTGCCAATCTTTCTCATAAGTCACAACAATCTTTTAATTCTAATTTTAAAACCAAATTTCTTAAACAGGTTGGCCCATTTCCTTATTCTCGCTCTCTGACCAGACTTTTGTCCCCATCTCTCCTTCAATGTAGTTCTTACTAATGACCTCCATGTCACTAAATGAGCAATTATTTTTCAGTTTTCTTCTTAGTTGACCACTCATCAGAGTTTTGTTTTTTTTCATGTGACTCCTAATATTCTTTTTACCTCTCTACCTCTTCTTTTTAGACTTACCCTCCTCTATGGAGACCTTAAAAGTTGGAACCCCTGCTCTGAACAGTGTGGCTCAGTAGGTTGGGCGTAGCTCTGCAAATCAAAAGGTCACCACTTAGATTCCCAGACAGGGCACATGCCTGGTTTGTGGGTTCAGTCCTTAGTCAGGCTGTGTGCAACTGGCAGCTGATCAATTTTCTCTCCCTCTCTTCCTCCCTTCCTTTCCTTCACTTTAAAAATTAAATAAATAAAAAATCTTTTTAAACAAGTTGGAGCCCTTAAGACTCTTTCTAAACTTTTTTAAAAATCTACATCCATAGATATAGGATGTCATCCATACCTCTGTGAAGCTATCGAGTTCTTTTCATTGAATCAAACTTATCATGCTAATAAAACTTACTGTTATTCCCTCTTAACGCCCTGCCTCAAATTCACTCTTCACTGTGTTATTGTTCAAAAATAATCTTGTCACTTCTCTGCCCTTTTAAAAATTATATTTTATTGATTATTCTATTACAGTTGTCCTGATTTTCCTCCCTTTGCCCCCCTCCACCAAGCATCCTCCACTCCTTCAGGCAATCCCCCCAATATATTCATGTCCATGGGTCATGCATATCAGTTCTCTGGTTACCCCATTTCCTTTACTGTACTTTTCATCCCCATGGCTATTCTGTAACTACCTATTTGTACTTCTTAATCCCCTCACCTCTTCACCCACTCTCCCCCTTCTCTTCTCCCATCTGGCAACCATTAAAACATTCTTCATATCTATGATTCTGCCTCTGTTCTTCTTGTTTGCTTAGTTTGTTTCTTAGATTTAATTTTTGATAGATCTGTATTTTTTGCCACTTTATTTTTCATAGTTTTGATCTTCTTTTTCTTAAATAAGTCCCTTTAACATTTCATATAATAATGGTTTGGTGATGATGAACTCCTTTAGTTTTTTCTTGTCTGGAAATCTCTTTATTTGCCCTTTGGTTCTAAATGATAGCTTTGCTGGGTAGAGCAATGTTGGCTGTAGGTCCCTGCTTTTCATGACTTCAATATTTCTTGCCAATCCCTTCTAGTCTGCAAAGTTTCTTTTAGGAAATCAGCTGATAGTCTTATGGGAACTTCCCTGTGTAACTAACATCTTTCCTCTTGCTGTTTTTAAGATTATTTCTTTATCTTTAACTTTTGGTATTTTAATTTGATATGTCTTGGTCTTGCTTGTCATTTTTGTGTCCATCTTGTTTGGGACTCTCTGTGCTGCCTGAATTTGTATGTCTATTTTCTTTGCCAAAATAGAGAAGTTTTCTTTCATTATTTTTTAAAATAAGTTTTAAATTTCTTGCTCTTTCTCTTCTACTTCTGGCATCCCTATGTTTGGATGTTGGTATGTTTGGAGATGTTCCAGAGAGTCCTTATACTATCCTAGTATTTTTGATTTCTTGTTTCCTCTTGCTGTTATGGTTGGATGCTTATTTATTCCTTATATTCCAAATCATTGATTTAACCTCCGCTGCCTTGCGGCATACCTCTTCAGGGGAAAGGCTAAGGGAGTAAACCCCGACAGAAAATCCGGAGCCGGAGTCCCTAAGGCGGTTTGATGTTGTGGTCAACACCGGCAACTCCTGCAGCGCACCTGAAGCCAAGCTGTATTGACTCCGTCTTTCCCTTGGACCCTTCAGCTGCGAAGAGAGGGGGGGGTCTGCTGCATGGGCAACAGCAGACCCTCCATATTACCCTGCCCAGGCTCTGTAGCTTCAGCGTCATCGCAAGATGTCGATTCAACACGGGAGGAGACAGATACCATGTCACTCCCAAGTCGGACTGCACAGCCATTCTCGGCGGTGCAGATAGACTCTTAAGAAGCTACACCATCGTCTCTCAAGACGGACGGCTGCCGACGACGAGAATCCTGGCTTCCTCCTCTCCACATATGGTTCCCTGTAGACTTTTCTTCATTTCACTTAGTGTAACCTTCATTTCTTCCTTTATGTTGTTGCTATATTCAGCAATTTCTTTGAGCACCCTGATCACCAGTGTTTTAAACTTTACATCTGATAGGTTGGTTACTTCCATTTTGTTTAGTTCTTTTTCTGGAGTTTTGATCTGTTCTTTCATTTGGGCCATATTTCTTTGTGTCCTCAAATTGGCAGCCTCCCTGTGTTTGTTTCTGTGTATTAAGTAGAGTTACCTTGACCCCCTGTCTTAATAGTGTGGCCTATTGTAGAAAAGGCAACTGTGAATTGTATGGGGTGTAGCATAAGGAAATCGCCAGGGTGCAGCAACCCATTTCACCACTTTGTTGTTCTGTGTATAGGGACATCTTGGAGAGGGGACAATGTCACTGCCTGGCTTCTGGAGGCTTGCCTGGCATTCTTCCTATTTCCAGTCACTTCATCCACTTCCTGTATGTGCCTGGCACCCTTCCAGCTGTTGCTCTGGTGGTGAATCCCACAGTGGGTAGGCTTGCATGTGTTTTAAGTTCATGCAGGACCTTTAAACGAAGTCTCCAGAAAATCTGGCAGTTTCTTCTGCCACCCCAGCCCCCCTTTGGTTTTTATAGCTAGAAGTTATAGGGATTTATCTTCCTGGTGCTGGAACCCTGGGCTGTGTGGTCTGGCCTGGGGCTGGGATTGCTTGCTCTCAGGGTATTCCTCCAGATTTTTATTCACCATATGTGAATATAGGACCGTCTGTTCAGTTGTTGCTGCCAGTGCCTCCCCATTCGACACTGCATCTCTACGCCTTTCCACTCATCTTCCCAACTCTGCCCATCCTAGCCATCTGGGTCAATGTGACTTCTTTATATCCTTGGTTGTCAGACTTCCATACAGCTCAATTTTCTGACAGTTCTGCATATATTTGTTTTGAGATCTAGTTGTAATTCTTCTATGATTGTGCCAGGAGGCAAAGCATGTTTACCTATGCCTCCATCTTGACCAGAAGTCATGGCAGTGTTAATTTTTAAAATCTTTTAGATATTTTGCTCCCCACACCCCAGGGAAAGAAGTCTGTAGCAAAATATTCTGATATATACTACAAATTCACTAAATATATTATGATCAAATATTTGGAAAGGTAAATGTATATACATATGATATTAAATGGAATCATATTGCATTACTTTAAACCATGTTTGATCTGAAGAAATGACTTTTTGTATGGTTCACTCTATATCCAAAAAAATAAATAAGAAACTAAGGAGAGAACTAGAAATTGGGAGACATAAAAGAGACAGACTTATTTTTGTCTATATATTCTTTGAAACCCAAGACATTTTTAAACCATATTTAAAAAATAAAGATAAACATAAACATTTTGAGAGAGAAAAAAGAAAATATGTGGTGATAAATTTTCCTAAACTGATTATTTTCTCCTCTTTCCACATTTTCCCCCATTTTCCTCCTTCTCTGCCAGAGTTGTTTATTAAACTAGCTGATAACCTATTATTTCCAAACTTCTGGTGAATGCTTTTTAGAAATATATCCTAAAGAAATGTATTGTTTAACTCTACAAATATATAAGGTTGGTGCAAAAATAATGTCTGATTTCGAGGTCTATTTTAAAAATGAAAAAGCCCATGATTATGAAAATATTTATTCATTAAAATAACCTCCTTTGCTTTCTAGAACCTCTTTCCATCAATCAACTAGCTTATAAATGCCACACTTGTAAAATTCTTTAGGTTTTGAAGCAAAATATGAATCCAACTCATTTTCAACATCTATCTTCTCTTGATGTCAACCAGAGACCATCAAAATAGTTCTGTAGTCCCCGAAACAAGTGATAATCAGAAGAAGCAAGGTCAGGAGAATATGGAGGATGAAGCAATATTTCCCAACCAAGCTCTTTCAAGAAATTTTTGGTGAGTCAAGCTGTGTGAGGACAAGCATTATTGTGATGGAAGATGACACCCTTTCTGTTGACTGAGGAGGGTCACTTTTGGTTCAAAGCTGCTTTCAAACAATGAAGTTGTTCACAGTAAATTTTAGCAGTAATTGTTTGATTGTTGTCTAACAGTTCATAATGGATAATTCCTTCCATATCCCACCATACGCTCAACATAATCTTTGGATGAAGTCCTCCTCTTGGTTGTTGAACTCATGTAGGCACTGTTCTTTTTTTACACTTTTAGCCTGCTTTGCATTTTTTTGATAGCTGGACATAATGTATTGAGTGAAAGGAAATGATGTAAATAGGCCTTTAGTGATGGTCAAGTATATGTGTGGGGAGCATTCTATAGTTCTGTGATTAGGTCTCAGTCTTCTCAGTCTTTTAGAGATCCTGTGACTCTAGCCTGTGAACTTCACAAATGTTTCTCTGGTTTTTTTCTCCCTCCTTAGGTGGGACAGGATGGCTAGAGTGGGCTGGAGTTTGGTATTTTCCTTCTCCCAAATTGGAAGGCTAGAGCTGAATGGAGTGTGTGTTTCCTTTCCACAGGTGAGTTAGGATCTAATAATACTCCAGGAAGGTTAGGCTCTGTTTAACTAGTTTCTTCTGTGACAGGCCTTGTTAAGAAGAACAGAGTACTCTGGTATATTTCAAAGTGGTTTTCTTTTTGTTTACCCTGCTGAAAGCAGGAGGGAATTTTTTTTCTTCAACATTTACTGTCAGAACCTGGTCAAGCTCCTGGAGGTAAGTCTCACAAAATTGTGAGGGCATCCTGTGATTGAGTGCCCTGGAGTTTTTACACACTGAGCCAGCAGCACAATGCATTTCAGCTTTTTATACCTTGGCACTCGTTCCTGAGGCAGTTTCTGCTGAGTTTCTGTTCTGATAAGCTATGACTTTCTGTATTTGTCTGTTAGTCTTGCCAATATTGAGGGTGGAGATGTGCCCTGTGTTCTCCCCTTTCTAATGAGTCCAAAAAGAGTTGTTGATTTTTTTCAGTGTGTTTAGCTTTTTACATGTTAGGATGGAGTGGCTACCACCAGGCTCTTTAAATGCAGAGCAGAAAATGGCTTGAAATTAGTTTTTAATGAGACACTGAAGTTCTTCCTAATGAATATTAAAGGACATTTATTACAAGAGAAATAGAAGAGTCTACAGAGCAAAAGGAACAAATCCCTTGTGGATACCGAGGGATAAAAGTTTGGGGGGAGTCAAAAGTCATACTCATTTTTTCAGCTGTGCAGTGGGTCATTCCCCTAACCCTTGTGTTTTTCAAGGATGAACTCTACTAACTTTCCTCTTCTATTTACTAAAATTATTTTCTTTGGAGGGCAGCTTTTCTGTGTAAATTTTATGATGAAAATTTTTATTGATAATGGTACATCATATTTGACCTTTATCTGGGTGCCTTATTACTATTAAATCTAGTTTTTTCCAGGTCAAATTTGCAAATCTAACATTTTCAAGGAGATTAAATTCTTCCATTAATTTTAGTCAAATTTTTACTATATATAATTTTAGCAATTTTCAATTTTTTCTGGGTTAACATGTGCAGCCAACTCCCTATTTTAATGAAGTAGGGTCAGGACCACATGGAGAGACAGAAGGAGAAAACCAGGTGCAGAAAAGCAGGTATATTTTGTGGTGGGAAGATAAGAAAATGTTTATTTAATAGCTTATTTTTTCCCATGATGTATGATGCAAAGCAAGCAACTAAGAGTTAAGGAGGAGAGGATTGATTATAAGTGAGGTTTTGAAGAGAGGAGAATGTGTGATGTAGTCACTTTGGGGAGAGGAGGAGTCATCATATTAGGCAAGTATAGTAGGATTGTTGCTTTTTACTAAGTGATCTTTTGAGATTTGTGATCATGGATTTTAAATGAGACTAGCTGTGTATTTTTCTCTAACTATGTTCAACTGTTTGCATTCAGAAGCATGGCAGACAGTTGAGTCGTACCTGAGTTGGAGTTTGGCAAGGTGTTGGTAGCAGAGAGAAAAAGCATTGCTCCCATAATTATCTCTGCTTTCTCCTGCATCATCAAACTTTTATTCACTGAGTATTTCCTTTGCTATAAAATGTGTCAAGTACCTTTTTATCGTCAACCAACAACAAACCTAAAGTGAAATGCAACCAAACAAAACCTTTCTATTACTCCATTCCTCTTAAAAGAACCAAGCTACCAGCCTATTTATCTGTTCCCTTTAGAGCTTAACTTCTTAAATGAGGTCTCTATAGTCTCAACTCCATTTCTTTACTTCACATTTTCTCTTAATACATTTCAATCAGGCTTCTCTTCTCTCACTCCAAGGAGACTGTGTTTATCACAGAACCAGTCAGTGAGCACCGCTATGCTGAATTAACAGTCTGTTGTCAATCCTCTTCTTACTTGACCACTCAGTACTTGGCCACTTCCCTTGGATACTTTGATACCACCCATCCACACCTCTTCTGTAGACCTAACAAATATTTTGAACAGCCAGAATCCCCAAGGTAAAGAGTACTTGCACAAAACTAATAATAACTTAAAAGACACATACACATACTTCTTATAGAACTGTGCTTGGGGAAACTCCTTTTGTTCAGTGCCACTGAAGAAGTATCTTGTTATAAAGTGCTGCTCCAGGCATTTTTGTTCACAAAATTTATCCCCAGGAAGGTAAGCAATGTATTGGATGAGCAGGAAAAAAAAAAAAGATACTTGCGGCAACCAGAAACTTTTGGTCTTTCAAGGTGTATTAAGTGTTCCCACAGATATGCTTCAGGTCACAGAGCTTGTTGGCTTTCTCCAGTCTCGTCATACAATCTGATAAGGTGGTCAGGTGCAAATTTTACAAAAGATTCATGCTCTTCTGTTAGATTGGTATAGAGGATTTGCTCATACCCATCCCAAATTTGATTGTCCTAGTCTTTTAAGTGATGCTCATGTGCTATTCCTACTTACGGAGGGTACAGGGCCCGGCTGGGGGTGGAGGGCGCGGTCAGTCTTCATCCAGGAGGATCCTGGAGAACTAGGTGCTGTGCGGTGCTGACCGGCGAGGCTAACTTTCCGAAGTATAAGCTTCACTCCACCTCTGACTGTATTTTTGTTTTATGTTCTCAAAACATTTGCTCTGGAGTTGGCACACCGGGGTCGGCGCAGCAGCAGGCAGCTGCGGAGTCGGGGGTGGGTTCTGCGTCGCGGGCCAGGAGCGTGGCCGGTCCGGGGAGCGGGGCCGGTCGGGGGAGTAGGGCCGCAGCGCTGCCGGGACTGCTGCGACTCACTGCGCCTCAGGTGCCGCCAAGTGGCCGGGGACCAGATGCCGAAGTGGCCGAACGGCAGCCCAGCTTCTGGGTACTTAGCAGAGCTCCCGGACCAAGCCGGTTCCAATGGTGCCTCCAGCACCCCCACAGGAAGTGATATTAATAGTAGTCACAATTATCACTAGAATGTACTAACTCATTGGCAATTACAAAATATTTTGTGAACATCAAATATGGAATAAAAAGTGGAATAACTGAAATCCAGCCTCTGAGATTTAACGAAAAAGAAACCACTCGTAATGTTTTATATCTTAATATTTTCCCTCTTAGTTTATAATTTTAGAAGACTTTTAAAATCCCCAACCCATGACACCAAGTTTCTCAAGTGTGAGGAACCATTTTTAACATGTTTTACAGGCCTTTATGTGATTATGTTTATAGCTAGTATCTTTTATTGGGAAAATACATCAGAAAAAGCTATATTGATTAATTAATACCTGTATATTTAAATAAACCTGTATTTTATTAGTCATGAGTTGTTTGTGTTGTGAAAGGGAGAGCTCTAGGGTCAAATTGCCTGGTCTCCAACCCTCTCCACCACTTTCTAGGTAACATCTAGCTTTCTCATTTTCCTGATTTAAAATGGGGGATAATAGTATTTAATAGAGTTGGTTTGATAGTTCCAATGAAGAGCTTATATGACACCCAAAGCCCTTAGAAAAGTACATGCGTTCTAAAAATAACACACATGCTTGCACTGAACTCAATTTTTAGTCGTCAGGTAATTTTCAGTGAGCTGTATAGCTCAGAGAGTAAGAATTAAAGTCCTGCAGGACAGGGGCTGTGTTGCTGATCTGCATCCTCAGCACAGTGCCTGGGAAGTAGTGGATGCCTGAGTGAATGAAATCAGACAGATCTGGGCTCCAGCCGTAGCTTTGCCATTTATAGTAGCTGCCTAAATCATTTGACTTCTCAGCTGTAAAATGAGAATAAACTGCATTGGTTTGTGGTGAGGAGAAAGTGAGCTAATGCATGTAAAGTATAATACTTAGTGTAGTACTTGGCATGTACTGCATCAGAGATGTTGCTATTGGCAGGAATTCAGACTATGAAACAGAGTTTGAGATGCTGTTTAGTGTATATCAGCATATTCAACTATCCATCAATGTTTTAGCTGTAACATTTTTTAACTACTATTTCCTTACTCCCTCTTCTTCTTCCTGCTAACTAAACCAGAAAAATACGTTTCTGAAGCTCTTTTGATGACTGTAGCACGGAGGACACGATTGGATGGCTACCCAACAGCCATTCCTTTCTCTCTTGCTGTCAGGGCCCCATTTGCTTGAAATGAGGGAATAGATGGATTTTTGTTCCCAATCCTTTGTTGTCACTCTGCAATGGAATTATACATCTACACCTTTTGGCATGTGACTTTGTAGCACTTTCCACTGGAGTAGGCAGAGTATATATCCTGCTCATTTTGTGTTGAACTTGGCCAGGTAATTTGTTTGGCAAATGGAATGTTACTGGACATGACATGAGAAGAGACTCTAAATTTGTTTGTGTGATTTAATCTGACTCCTTGTACACCTACCATTTGCAATGAGAAAAATAAGCCATGGGTAGCCAGTAGTGCCAGAGTAAGAAAATATATGGGTCAGACAGGAAAACACACACAGCCTAGATCCAAGCCCAACTGATCCCAGACAAATGTAGCAGAGTCATAGGTGACTGACAGGTCCATAAGTGAGGAACAGATGCTTGTTCTTGTAAACCACTAAGATTTGGGTTGGGGGGGATTGCTTGTTATGGAAGATATCACAGTGATAGCTAACTAATATAGGCAGCAGTTTTCCTGGTTCCAGAGGTTGAGTCAAAACTGATCTAAGATAATCCAGCTGTTCTTCATACACTTGAGTTCTAGATTCTCTTAGAGCTAGGAATGGTCAAATGACCCAGGGCAGGTCAATGAAATATAAGAAGATGTCTACTGAGGACTTTTGGAAAAGATTTGCTTCCCTGATAAAAGGCATAATAGGGACTGGAAATGATCTTTCCATCTTTTTTGCTTGACAATTCAGTGGGCATCCTGAGACCATGGATTGAAAGTTACAAAGATGAAAAGCTAAGAACTGAGGATGATGGAGAGAAAAGAAAAGAAAGAAAGGAAGGAAGGAAGGAAGGAAGGAAGGAAGGAAGGAAGGAAGGAAGGAAGGAAGGAAGGAAGGAAATAAGAAAAGTTAGGTTCCTGATGATATGGCTTAATAGTTGACCAGCATCAACAGCCCCTTATCCATTCTTTTACTTCTTATTTAGTCAGATTTCTGTTTCTTGCTTCTCAAGGATTCCTAACCTAATATACCTAAAATAATGTCACTTTAGTCATTGCAGTCACTGTTTCCCTGAGGTGAGTGATGAAAGACAAAAGGGAGCTGTGTGGTCATGATTCTCCTCACACAGATTCTGAAACACTTTCCTATTTATTAGGCTATTAGAGCCTAATGTTTTTTGTTGTGCTGCCTTTTTTTCAAATATTTGTCATAACACTAAAGCAATTAGGTTATGGTTGCCTTTAACCAAAAATGTTTTGGGAACTGATTTAGATAAAGAAAAGTACATCCTGGCCAATGTTAGATGTCACTGTGTCAGTGGAGGTTTCTGAAAAGGAAGCTATGTCAACTGTGAAGCCACACAGTAAGAGCATCCCAAAGAGGGTTGCTAGGCAGCAAGCTGCCAAAGACATTCAAGAAATATGTGTGTGATACTGCCTTCTTCAACTTGTACTGGGTGTATCCTCAGTGTGCCTTTGGAATAGGTGTGGATTGCTACCAGATGAAGAGAAAAACAATTGCCAACAGGGTGCTACCTATGTGACTATCTTGGTTGAGATGCATGAGGATTCAGGTACATGAGCCAGGGAACATGATGCTACACAGATTTTTCTTGGAAAAGCTCCTTGTGATGTTGAAGACTATTCGTTTGTAAGAGCAAAATGTGGAATAAAGACAAATTGTCCTTGTTCAGGCAATTCAAGCTCTTTTCAAAGTCTACCTCAAAGGAAGATGTAAAACAGACTTTCTTGGTTGAGAAAAAAATATTCTGGATGCTCAGTTTCTGCAGAATCCCTCAGTGTTGGAGCTAGCAGCTATGAGTGGGGGTGCAGCCTCCAAGGCAACTAGGAACATGAAACCAGCCTGTCCCATCAGTACTTCTTTAAACTGGCTGGCAGACCTAACCAGGGGGGATGCTAACAAGAAAAAAGATAGAAAATGAATCCAAGGATACACCAAAAATCCTTGATGACATCTTTGCTTCTTTGGTAGAAAATAACACTTGTGATTTATGTAAGAATCTCAAGAACTTATGAAGAACGTAGCATTCTGTCACTCCTCACTGATGACTGTGTGATAATTGCTTGCTGCGTTTGCAAGATTCCAACAACAAGAGCAAGTGGAATATGTTCAGGGAGCCCTGGAAACAAAGGCAGCCAGGGATGGTGTCTGGAGTGCATCATAAACTGAACATAAAATTTTGAAAACCTGAATACTTTGACAACGACTTTAGTGACCACAACGTCAATCTAATTAAATGTAGGACTTTCATAGTCTATTTAAGCTCCTGTAACAAAATACCATAGACTGGGTAGCTTAGAAAACAAACATTTATTCCTCGTAGTTCTGGAGGATGGGAAGTTCAAGATCAGGGAGCTGGTAGATTTTGTTTCTGGTGAAAGCCTGCTTCTTGGTTCACAGATGCTGTCTTCTGACTGTCCTCACGTGGTGGAAGAGGGGAATTGAACTTCCTGTGATCGCTTTCCTAAAGGCACTAGTCTCATTCATGAGGGCTCTGACTTTATACCTAATCTCCTCCCAAAGACTGCACCTCCAAACATCATTACATTGGAGATTAGATTTTACCATCATTTTGAAAGAACATAAACATTCAGTCTATACAAAGAACCAATAAAATCATCACAGAAGCCACAGTAGGAGAATTTTGCTATGCATTGGAAGATGTTCCAAATCTCTTGGAAAATGAAAAAATAATTATTGATGTTGAAACTTAAGTTCTGGTTGTCAGGAGGAACTTTTAAAGATATAATTCCCTCTAGGTTTGATGATCTGATGGCCAACATTCCATTGCTTAGGTAGATAAGGTAAGATAACAAGTTTGAATTTCGTCTCTAGGCTGCCAAACTACTTTGTTTGGCCGGATTGGGGTCTTGAGATGTACAATTATTAAGGATTAATTACCCCAAAAGATAAAAAATGTGGAGCAACATCTTTATTGAGATATCTTTATCTGATGCACCTAATGTCCTGCCTGTGTTGGAAATTCAAAGGAATTGTGGCCAAGAAGTCCTTAAAACTATCCAAGATGGGAATTCTCATGAACTCAAAGCAATTTATTAAAGAAAAAGAAGCTAGGAGCCTTCTGGTACACACACACACACACACACACACACACACACACACACACACACACTGAAGGCATGGAGAGGATATGGCAATTCCTTAAAATGTATTAGAAAAGTAAGTTCCAGAACATTCACTGACTATGATCCCCTAGTAGTCACCTGACAGATGAATCACTAAGAAAGCATCAAGAGCAAGGAGTTCAGGGCTGGGCATTTATCACAGCAGGAATTCCATTACAGGTTCTTAACTTGTATAGCTATATCAAAGTAGTTGAAGATTTTGTTTCTCCAGAGCATGTTAAACAGTGCTCTGACTTACTCAGGAATTCTGTTATCTGTTAGAGATTCATACCAGTCATGAAGATAAATTACAGGTGAAGAATGTTATCTACCATGCATTGAAAGATGAAGGTATACTGAAAGTCAGCAAGTTCAATTTTGGCAAACCCTAAGGATCCTAGAGATGCCTAACCCCTGCACAGTGAAAATGAATTCTTGGAAGCTGTTTGAACTCTTCAGGTAAAATTCCTGTGGACTTTGAAAACCACATTACCTCATCTTTTTTTTTTTTTTTTTTTTAACTATTCCCAGCTTATAAGGATACTCCAGCTAATGTATATTTCTATTGTTACAGACAAGAAATGTGTATGTGTGTCAACTACTTATAGAACATGCATCCTTAAACTCTGACTTCTCACCTACTATAGATCTTTTACCAAACTGTAAAAACAAAACCTCTTACCTACGCTGGAGCAATCAATGCCTACAGTTATGCTCTAGTTACTTGGTTGGGTATCTTAGTCAAAACTATTGGTAATAACTCTGTGCAGTTTATTTGGATTGCATTTTGTTTCATGTTTGTCTGAATATGCCTCTTCTGTTCTTTAGAATTCAAAGAGCAATGGAGGAAATGAACAGCTGATGATGCAATTCTTATTGTATTGCATAGGGTTGGTATTATATAGCATAAACCAACTGCACAATTCTTGCTTTAATCATCTTTATCAAATAAAGATTTTATTTAAATGAAGCCTTGCTAATTTTGTGTTGAACAGTTTGTATTGAAGGATTTATATAATTTTTAAAAGTTTACAAAGCCCTTTTGCTTAAAAAAAGTGATAGAGTATCAAAATAATGTAAGGCAAAAACTAAGAGAATTGCAAAGAGAAATAGATTGACCCACTCTCATAATTGGAGACTTCCAACACCACTCTATCAGAATGAACAAATCCAGCAATTTATTCCACAACAGCAAAATTCATATTTTTACATTCACATGGAACATTCACCAAGATGACATTCACCAAGACTACATTTAAGACATAAAACACAGCTTAACAAATGTAAAACAATCAAAATTAATTTCTGCTATTAAACCAAAATGGGATTTACTAGAAATCAATAACAGTGAGATAACTAGAAAGTCCCAAAATATGTGGAGATTAGACAACATACTTCTAAATGACACACTGGTTAAATAACTTATCTCGAGAGAAATTTAAAAATACTTTCAACTAAATGAAAGTGAAAACACAATTTCTCAAACTATGTGAGATGCAGTAGAAACATTGCTTAGAGGAAAATTTATAACATTAAATGTATATATTAGAAAAGGAAAAAATTTCTACAATCAATAATCAGTTTCAATCTTAGGAAACTAGAAAAATCAGATTAAAACCAAAGAAAAGAAATGATAAAGGAGCAGAAATCAATAAAATTAAAAAACAGAAAATCAATAGAGAAAAGTCAATGAAACTAAAATCTGTTCCTTTAGAAAGATGGATAAGCCAGGCTAAGAAAAACATGGAGAGCATACAAATTACTAATATCAGAAATAAAAGAGAGGATGTCACTATAGATCCCCATAGACATTAAAAGAACAATCAAAGAGTACCATGAACAACTCTATGCACACAAATTGGATAAGCTAGATGAAATGAGCCAGTTCTTTGAAAGACACAATCTACCAAAACTCACACAAGAAAAAATACACAGTTTAACGGGCCAATATCTACTACAGAAATTAATCCACTATTAATAACCTTATAAAAGAAAAAGCACCAGGCCCAAATGTGTCCACTGGTGAATTGTACCAAACATTTAAGGAAGAAATTATACCAGTTTTTTACAATCTCCTTCAGAAGAGAGAAGCAGAGGAAAACTTCCTACCTCATTCTATGAAGCCACAATTACCCTAATACCAAATGAGACAGACATTACAAGAAAACTACAGATTAATATCTTTTTTGAGCATAAATGTAAAAATCCCCATAAAAGTACTAGTAAATCAAATTCAATGATGTATAAAAGGAATTACATAACACCACCAAGTGAGATTCATCTCAGGGATGCACGGCTTGTTCAACATTTGAAAATCAATTAATGTAATCACCATAACATTTTGTGACCATATCAATAGATGCAGAAAATGCATTGGACAAAATATAACACTCATTTATGATAAACACTCTCAGTAAACTAGAAATATGGAACTTATCTACAAAACACCCTACAGCTAATATTATACTTAATGGTGAGAAACCCAAAGATTTCCCACTAAGATCAGACAAAAAGCAAGGAGATCCTCCCTAACCACTACTTTTGAATGTTGAATTGAACATTCTAGTAAATGCAGTAAGAAAAGAAAGGGAAATAAAAGATATATCATTTAGGAAGAAATAAGTAAAATTGTCTTTGTTCACAGATGACAGACATTGTCTATATAGAAAATCTCAAAGAATCAACAAAAACTCTTGGGACTCTTGCCAAAGTTGCAGGATCCAAGGTTAATATACACAAGTCAATTGCTTTCCTTTATACTAGCAATTAACAGGTGAAATTTGAAATTAAATTTCAAATTTATATAATGTCATTTAATGTTAGTACTTAAAAAATTAAGTACTTAGGTATAAATTAACAAAATATGTACAAAATCTATATGAAGGAAACTGCATGATTCTGATGAACAAAATCAAAGAAGAATTAAATAAATGGAGAGATATTCCATGTTCATGAATAGAGAAACTTAATACTTGCCTTGACCTATAGACTAAATGCAATGCCAATCAGAATCCCAGCAAGTTACTTTGTAGGTATTGACATACTCATTCTAAAGTTCATACAGAGAGGCAAAAGACCCAGAGTAGCCAACACAATATTGAAGAAAAACAAAGCTGACGGACTGACATTACCTGACTTCAAGATGTGACATTCATCAAGATAGTGTGGTGTTGGGAAAACCATGGACAAGTAAGTTAAAAGAACAGACTAGAGAGTCAAGGAATAGACCTACATAAATATAGTCAACTGGTCTTTGACAAAGGAGCAAAGTCAAAGCAATGAAACAAAGATAGTCTTTTTGACATATGGTGCTGAAACAACAGAACTTCCACATTCCAGAGAGAGAGAGAGAGAGAGAGAGAGAGAGAATCTAGACACAGACCTTATACACACTTCACAAAAATTTACTGAAAATTGATCACAGCCCTAAATGTTAAACACATAACTATAAAACTCCTGGAAAATAACATAGGAGAAAACCTACATGGCCTTGGTTATGGCAACCTATAAAAGGAAAATTGATAAATTGGACTTCATTAAAATTAAAAACTCCCACTCTGGGAAAGGCAATGTCAAGAGAATGAGAAGATGGCACAGCTAGGAGAAAACACCTGTCGTAAATAAATGACTGTTATCCAAAATACAAAAGAACTCCTAAAACTCTACAATAAGAAAACAATCTGACAGAAAATGAGCCAAAGACTTAAAAGACACATCACCAAAGAAGATATACATATGGCAATTAAGCATATGAAAAGATACTTCATATCATAAGTCATCAGGGAAATACAAGCTAAAACAACAATGAGAGGTCACTGCACTAATATTAGAATGTCCCAAGTCTGGCACACGGATAGTACCAAATGCTAGTAAGGATGTGGAACAACAGAAACTCTCATTTATTGTTGGTGGTAATGCAAAATGGCACAGCCACTTTGCAAGTCAGTTTGGTGGTTTCTTAGAAAACTAAACATACTCTTATCATGTAATCCAGCAACTGCACTCCTTGGTATTTTCCCAAAGGTGTTGAAAACTCACACAGAAACTTGCACACAGAAGTTTACAGCAGCCTCTTTCATAATTGCTAAACCTGAAAGCAACCAAGTTATCTTCAATAGGTGACAAAGTGAATAAACTTTGGTACATAGAGACCATGAAATATTGTTCAATGCTTAAAAGAAATGGGCTATCAAGCCACTAGAAGACATAAGGGAACCTTCAATGCATATTAGTAAGTGAAAGAAGTTAATAAGATAATACTACTTATGACATTCTGAAAAAGATAAAACTATGACAGTAAAAAAGATCAGTGGTTCTCAGATGTTACTGGGTAGGGGGTAGCGATTAAAAAAACAAACAAACTGATGACATATTATATTATTACATACTAAACTAGCTCACTTACTGCTGCATTTCCCAGTATTCAATTTATGCCATATGACAGCAAGTGGGGCTTAAATAAATTCTTACACAATTTCTTAAACTGGTCTCTTTTAAGAATGTTTAACACTTTCATGCCATGATAAATTGAATGATAAAATATCCATACTACCCAAAGCAACTTATAGATTCAGTGCAATTCTTAACAAAAAACCAATGATTATTTCATAATCCAAAAATTTATAAGAAATCACAAAAGACCCCAAAATAGTTACAGAAATCTTGAAAAAGGGAAACAAATTTGGAGGAATTACTTTGATATCAAATTATACTACAAAGGCATAATAGTCAAAACTGCATGGTACCGACATAAAAACAGACATATACGAGGTCTGTTCAGAAGGTACCCAGCCATGTGATAAAAAAAAAAAAAAAAGACATTAATTGAAGAAGATACAAGATACAAAAACATTGTACATAGGGCAATGATACCACAGTTCCCTTCAAAGCAGGCACCCTGGGACCTCACACAGTTCTCCCACCATCTCTCACTGTTCAAAACACTCTGCAATATCCTTTGCTGAAATCGCCATCAGCTGCCTCATTGTATTTTCTTGAATCTCATCGACAGTTTGAAATTTCTTCCCTTTCAAAGGTGATTTTAGTTTGGGGAAAAGCCAGAAGTCACAGGGCTCCAAGTCTGGGCTCTACAGGGGTTGAGTCACCTGGGTGATTTGATGTTTCACCCAAAAACTGCATAAAACATGATGTATGAGTGGGCACATTGTCGTGATGAAGCTGACAATCACCAGTTGCCCTTAGCTGTGGCCATTTTTTTGTCATATTGCATCTCTCAACTGATGAAGAACACTGAGGTGGTACTCTTTATTAATTGTTTGGGCTGGAGGGGTGTACTCATGATGGACACCACCTTCCCAATTAAAAAACATAGTAAACATGGTCTTGATCTTGCTGAGACTCTGCTGTGCCTTCTTCCAGCACAGAGAACCAGGCGACTTCCATTGGGACAACTGGGCCTTCATTTCCAGATCATAGCCATAGACCCACAATTTATCTCTGGTTATGACCTTGAGGAAATATGGTTCATTGGTAGAAGTTTGAATTAAGTCATTAGCAACTCCAACACAATGTTCTGCTCTGGTGGCAGAAACTGTGGAATGAATTTTGCCATGACATGTTTCATGTCATCATCCTGCATCAAAATCTCGGACACAGTAGATTTTGGAATCCCCAGATAAGCTTCTAGTTCTTGCACCATCAGTCACTGATCTTTGTTGATTGCAGCCCATACACGTTCAACATTCTCAGGTGTTCTGCTTGTTGCGGGCCTTCCAGAATGTGGATCACTTTCAACAGATTCTCAACTATCTTTGAAGTGTTTATGCCACACTTTTATCTTCGCCGCACTCCTTGCATCATCCCTGAAAGCCTTCTGAATCATCTGAAGACTTTCTGCAGAGAAATATCCAAGCTTAATACAAAATTTGATGCAGATTCATTGCTCTTCTCTCTTCATCATTTTGAATGTGATGGCCACACAGTACAAATGCTCACTCAACTGTGTCTACTACCCCTACTTACTAGTACAGTGAAGTTGTCATTGTTCATTCATGCACAATCCAGTCCACTCTCCTTTGATTGCCAGGTTACATTGATGTCACATAAACCATTCTCATTATGTTAACAATGATTGACCTTTTTCCAGACAGACCTTGTCATATACAGGTACCACAAATTTAGTATTTGCAAGACCAGATTCTTGGCATTTGGGGGATGGAGTGAGTAAAAAACAAGAGCAAACCACTTATTGTACGATTTCATTTATATGAAATGTCCAGAATAGGTACATCTATAGAGACAGAAATATTAGTGGTTGTCTAGGGCCTGGGGTAGGGTAGGTTGGGAGAAATGGAGGGTGACTGCTGAGTTTTGAGGTGATGAAAATGTTCTAAAAGTTTGATTGTGGTGATGATACACAACTCTGAATAGTCTTAAAAAAATTGTATTATAAATTTTAAATGGGTGACTTGTATAGTTAGTGAGTTACATCTCAACTTAGCTGTAAAGGCCTTCCTTGGATACTGACACAAAACACACTAAAAAGCCATTTGCAGCAATTTTATGAACATTCATTGAGATGTGCTCTTATGATTGGTATACTTTGTTTTTATGTTAACTTTTAAAAAATTTATTTAAAAAATTATTTTAAAATTATATTTGATACACAATATTACATTAGTTTCAGGTGTATAACATAGTGATTACACATTCACATACCTTACAAAGTGATCACCATGATAAGTCTAGGTATCCATCTGGCACCATACATACTTATTCCAATATGATTGACTATGTTCCCTATACTGTACTTTACATCCCTGTGACTAAATTTATAACTGACAATTTCTATTTAATTCCCTCCACCTCCCTTCCCTGTGGCAATCATCAGTTTGTTCTCTATCTGAGTTTGTTTCTATTTTGTTTTGTTTGTTCACTTATTTTAGATTCCACATATAAGAGAAGTCATGTGGTATTTGTCCTTCTCTGGCTTATTTCACTTAGGATAATACCCTCTAGGTCCATCCATGTTGTCATAAATGACAAGATTCTATTCTTTTATATGGTAGAGCAATATTCCACTGTATTATCTATCCATCTATGGATAGACATGTAGGTTGCTTCCATAAGTTGTTTATTGTAAATAATGCTGCATTGAATGTAGAAGTACATATATCTTTTTGTATTAGTTTTTAAAATTTATTTGGATAAATACCTAGAAGTGCTGGGTCATATGGCAGTTTCATTTTTATTTCTATTTACTTATGTATTTATTTAAATGTTAAACCTTTCTAAAAAAAATATTATTTATTTGTTTGTTTATTTATTTATTTTTAGAGAGAGGGGAAAGGGGAAAGAGGAAAGAGAGGGAGAGAAACATCACTCTGTGGTTGCCTCTCACTCACACCCCCAACTGGGGACCTGATGTGCAACCTAGTCATGTGACCTGACTAGGAATCGAACCAGTGACACTTGGCTCCAGGCTGACACTCAATCCACTGAGCCACAGCAGCCAGGGCTTTATTTTTATATTTTGAGGAATCTTCATATTGTTCTCCATAGTGGCTATACTAGTTTACAGTCACATCAACAATGCATGAAGATTCATTTTCCTTCAGATCCTTGCAAGAACTTATTCATTTTTTTTATTTAAAAAATTTTTATTTTTATAATGGCCATTCTGACAGGTATGAGCGGGTATTTCATTGTGGTTTTGATTTGCATTTTCCTGATGATTAGCGATGTTGAGCGTCTTTTCCTGTCTGTTAATCTGTATGTCCTCTTTGGAGAAATGTCTATTGACATCCACTACCCACTTTTTAATTGGACTTTTTTTGATGTTGAGTAGTATAAATTCTTTATATATTTTGGATATTAACCACTTATTAGAGATATCATTTGAAAATATCTTCTCCCATTGAGTAGTTTGCTTTTTTTGTTTTATTGAAGGTTTCCTTTGAGTTGCAAAAGCTTTTTGGTTTAATGTAGGCCAATTTGTTTATTTTTGCTTCTGTTGCCTTTGACCTAGGAGACATATTCAAAAAAATATTACTGAGACCAATGTCAAGAATTTATTGCCCACTTTTTCTTCTAGGAGTTTTATAGTTTTGGATCTTTCTCACATTTAAGTCTTTAATCCATTTTGAGTTTATTTTTGTACATGGTATGTAAAATGGCCTACTTTCATTTTCCACATGTATCTGTCTTGTTTTCCTAATACCACTTATTGAAAAGACTGTCTTTACCCCAGTGTATATTCTTGATTAATTGACCATATAAGCATGGTTTTTTTTCCTGGGCTCTCTATTCTGTTCCATTGATACATGTGTCTGTTTTTGTGCTAACACCATGCTGTTTTGATTACTACAGCCTTGTGGTGTAGTTTGAAATCAGGTCACGTGGTACTTCCAATTTTGTTCTCAGTATTGATTCAGCTAGTTGGACTCATTGGTATGTCAGTATAAATGTTAGGATTATTTGTTCTAGTTCTGTGAAAAATGCCATTGGTATACTTTTTGATTGGATTGCATTGAACCTATTGCTTTGGGGAAAATAGACATTTTAACATTATTAATTCTTCCAATCCACAAGCATGGCATTTCTCAATTTTTGTGTCCTCAATTTTTTTCCATCAATTTCTTATAGTTTTCAGAGTATAGTTCATATACCTCTTTGGTTAAATTTATTCCTAGGTATTTTATTCTTTTTGATGCACTTGTAAATGGAATTTTCTTAATTTCTCTTTCTGATAGTTTATATATGTTCTAAGAATATAACCAATTTCTGAATATTTGTGTCCTGCAATTTTATTGAATTTATTTATTAGTTCCGATAGATTTTTTGGTGCACTCCTTAAGGTTTTCTACATATAGTATCATGTCATCTGCAAATAGTGATAATTTTATTTCTTCCTTTCCAAGTTAGATGCCTTTCTTATTCTTGTCTGATTGCTGTGGCTATTCTTTCCAGTACTATGTTGAATAAAAATGGTGAGACTGGGTATCCTTCTTATTCCTGATGTTAGAGAAAGAGCTTATAGCTTTTCACTACAATGGTGTTAGCTGTGGATTTGTCATACATGGCCTTTATTATGTTGAGGTATATTCCGTCTTTCCCCCCTTTGCTGAGTTTTTAAAAACATTATAAATGAATGTTAAATTTTGTCAAATGCTTTTTCTGTATTGATATAATCATATAATTTTTATCCTTCATTTTGTTTACGTTGTGTATCACATTGATTTTTTGATATTGAACCAAACTTGTATCCCTGGAATGAATCCCACTTGATGAGATGTATTATCTTTTGAATGTGTTGCTCAATGATTTGGTTTGCTAATATTTTGTTGAGAAATTTTGCATTTATATTCATCAAGGGATATAAGTCTATAATTTTGTTTGTTTTTGCAGTGTCTTTGTCTGGTTTTGATATGAGGGAAATTATGGCCTCATAGAATGAGTTTGGGAGATTCCCTCCTCTTCAATTTTTTGGAATAGTTTGAGAATGGGTATTATGTAATTCTTCTTTGATTGTTAGTTAGAATTCACCTGTGAAGTTGTCCAGAACTTTTGTTTGTTGGGGAGTTTTCTGGATTATTGATTTGATTTTGTTACTAGTAATCCGTTCAGATTTTATTTTTTCCTGATTCAGTCTTGGAGAATTGTTTCTAGGTATTTACCCATTTCTTCTGGGTTGTCCAAATTGTTGGTGTGTAACTGTTTGTAGTATTTTCTTATAATTCTTTGTATTTCTGTGGTGTTGTTACTTTGCTTTCATTTCCAATTTTATTAATTTTGCTTGATGATTCCGGAGATTAAACAATTTTATCTTTTCAAAGAGTCAGATATTAATTTCATTTTTTCTCTATATTTAATATACTTCCACTCTGATCTTTATTATTTCATTCCTTCTATCAACTTGGCTTTCTTTTTTATAGCTCCTTAGATGTAAGGTTAGGTTGTTTGACATTTCTCTTGTTTCTTGAGGAAGGCCTATATCTCTATGAATTTCCCTCTTAGAATTGCTTTTGCTGTGTCCTACAGATTTTGATCATTGTGATATTTTCATTTGTTCGATTTTTTGATTTCTCCTTGATTTCATTAACTCATTGCTTACTAATATGTTTTTTAGCCTGCATGTGTTGGTGTTTTTAGTTTTCTTCTCACAAGTGATTTCTAGTTTCTGTTGTGAGTGGAGATGTTTGGTATGATTTCAAGCTTTTTATTTTAATTAATTTATTTTATTGTCCTATTACAATTGTCTCAATTTTTCTCCCTTTGCTCTCCACTGCCCCCCTCTCACCCCCCAACTCCCACAGTCAATCCTCACCCTGCTTAAAAATACTGAGACTTGCTTTGTGGTCTAACATGTGGTCTATCCTGGAAAATGTTCCATGTGCACTTGAAAAGAGTAAGTATTCTGTTGTTTTGGGTGGAATGTTCAGTAAATCTATTAACTCTTCAAGTGCCATGTGTAATTGCTAAAATTCGTGTGGGAAATGTCAGGTTATTTTGCTGAGAAATGCAGAGTTTATGAAAAATGTCTATAAAAAATTATTATTCATAATAATTTGCTGAAGATTTCACGACTTATAATAAATACACTCTTCTTTTGTAAGCAGTGTTCTTTGATGCAATGTAGCAAAAAATTTATTGCATTAAAATTACTTCATAACAATTATTTTAGAAAAATAAATTCTTTCCTTCAATATGGCTTTTGAAGCACAATATATGGCATAATGTAAAACCTATGATTATAATTTGAAAAATAAAAGCAACATGGATAACAAGCAAGTATGCCAAATATTGCATAAATTTTTGAAAAAAAACTTCGTAATGTGAGAAATGCTCACAGTAAAAACCAGGACACAGGACTTGAGCAGCAAAGTGAGGAGTTTATTCATGAGTCTGCAGAGCTGAGCACACCCTCAGCCAGGAGAATGTGCGCGCCAAGTAGACGAAGAAAACTGGTTTTATAGAAATGTGATTAGCTCCCCCTTCCCTCTCCTTCTCCCCCGTTTCTCGATTACTGGTTACTCCAGAGTTACAATCTAACACGATTATCTAAATGCCCCTTTTGTGATTTGTAAATATGTTACTACTGTCAACTCCCTTCTCTCATTTTCCCTTTGTCTGGTGATGACTCTTTTCCCTTCAGGATGTCCCTTAAGACCCTCTAATTAAATTTGCCCTTTGTTACTAATGATTTTCTACTGGTTTGGGAGTCACTATGTCCTTGTTTCTTACAATACTCTCTGTCTTCTCTTGGGAAATTGACTGCTCAAACTATTATATTTATCCCTTCAAATCAAAGGAGGATTTCTTGACTTTCTTCCTCATAGTTAGGATTCCCTTTGGCCTCTAGGAGGAAGAGATTATGAAAAGTTGCTGGCATTTGTTTAGTTAGTGAAGTCTTAATTAGTCTCTGAGCTAAACCTCTGATGCATGGAATAATACAGCAGCCTAAAGCGGTAAGGACACCTGCCTACCTACCCTTGGGTCTAGAAATCCTTAATAAGAGTGGGGGTGGAGGGTAGAGCTGCCTTCCCTTATGGGGAAGGGTTTTGCAGAGTCCAGGTCAGTTGGCTGTCCCCGGACAGTGGCATGCTCAGTTTCCAAGGGCTGGAACTGTTGGACAAGCTGGCATCCTTGTTGTATTCTGGAGGCAATAGATTTGGCAACAGGATTAAAAGGCATCATTAAAACCATAACTACTAGATGACAAAAGGCAGGAATTAATTTCTCAAAGTCCTATATTAGGAAAAAAAATGGCTTCTTTGGAGGAAGGTGTGCAGGGCATGTCACACCTGTCCAAAACCCTTTTGCCCACTATACCTAGTTTGGGCTGAGAGGTATATTTTAGGATTTCCCCCCTCTCAGACCTCTGGGCCCTTTTTGTCCAAGCCATTAGGATAGAAAAGAGAGACCAGTTTTAAAATGAACCCCACAGACCGACCCATACTTCACCAACCCAACCACTTAGTTTAGCCAAACTGTTGAGTCTCAGGAGGTGACAATGCAGATAGGCTTCTTAAGTGAGGCCTGTATGTACAGACAGTCACTCAGGTAATGAGATCATAATCTTATGCCCTATGAAAACAGAAAGAACACACATGTTAATTCACACAACACAATTCACAAACCAGTCTCTAAATTTGCAAGACTATCTTATTGGGAAGACATCTAGTTGCAAGGCATTTGACATTCTTCTTGCTTGTAAATTAAGCATCTTTGATAATGTCACAGACCTGGTTTAACTTTCAAATGAAAACAAACTTTTAATGAAAATAAACTTTATAGACACGGCTGCACTAGTTTATAGTCTACCACTGAGCATTGTGACTTACCTCAAATCATAATTTTTCTCCTTAAGATTACACTCCTTGTTATTAAAGGGACTGAATTAAGTCCAGTTTTAATTTAGCCTGTTCATTTGCATAAACACAACAAGAGCAGCAATTGATCACATAAATCTTTTAAGTCTGCTTTGCTGAAACTCACACAAAGAACCTTCAGGTTGACCTTCAGTCTGCCCTCTGGGCACAGAAGCTGAGCCACACACCTGCCATCTGGCCTTGCCTGTAAAACACATGCTTTTTACAAGTACTTAAAGTTTTCCATTGTGCCTTAAGGTTCCTCCTAGCCATCTATCAGGGAAGCAACCTTCGTTCCTTCCCTGGAGAGATTGCCATGAATCGCACAACCAACCAGGGTATCAGGCTTTTTCCTCCTTGGCCTTGAAAGTCAACTCCCGTTCCTCAGGGCTTTCTGGTAACAACCAGAGCCTAGGCATGCCTCCTTCAGGTATGACATCCCAGTCAAAGCCTCGGCTGACAAAATCACCATTAGCAATCATTTTTATTAGTTTTATGCAAAGGAACCTATGTCACTTCTTACTTCTTTAGAATGCCAAATACTGGAGGGTTCAGGTAGGGAGAAAAATATAAAGGTGCGAAGGAAAATCCTTGTCCTTCAAAACTGCATTTCCATGCATTATACCTTCCATTACTAAAACCATACAATTTCTTTTCAAAACCTTTATAGACTTCTAACAAACCTTCTCATTTATATGCCTTACACTTTCCCTGGATCCCTTTCTTTCATGTGAAGTTTTAAATTCCCCTGGGAACCCTCAAATTTTCCTTTCAGAGTATGAACAGAGCAATAATTCAAAACACAGATAGCTAGGCCCTCTCTCTCCAGTATGTCCACTGGCCTCCTAGAGAGACATGCCCTTGGCAGAGACATGCTCTCTTGCCCAGGCTGGAGCACTCAGCAGTCCTGAATGACCCTTCCTGGGTCCTGGGTGGCAAAAGGAATTTTTGCCAACTGGTTTACAGACAACCTTTCCTAGGTCTCATTGGTCAAAAACAGATACAGAGAATTCCACAGCAGAACAGACAAAGGTACGCTTTTATAAAGTCAGAACACAAGCAGCTGAGGTTTCCTTTTCCCAGGTTTAAAACTTCCATAGCTTTCCTTTTTATCATTACAGCTTTCCTCAGACCTTCTGCAACATCCACAAACTTTCTAAATACCCTTTACTACTTTAGATTTAACCATAAAATGCTTCCAATCCTTGTTCTTTTCCACACGGTGAAGAACTGTACTCAAACTTAGTATCTGACAGCTGAAAGTTCCTAGATTTGCAGAGATATCCTGCAGCTTTTTGAAGCTCCTGCTTCTCCTTCTCTCTTCTAACTTACACTTTCTGAGCTTTCCTGAGTTTTTCAATTGCTCTATCTATCTGGCCCATTCATCTACCTTCTGCAATTTCTTACAAATATCTGGCCAGTTTCTGTTACAACAGTGACTTTCAAGAGTCCCTGTCCTACAGCATTCTTTGGATTTAGACCAGAATACTTCCTCATCTGGTCCCTGAGCTTCTGTAGGAATGCTGATGGAGCTGTATCTCGAATGCCTTGGAGACATTCTGTGCTTGGGGAATGGACTCCTTCATTCCCCTGATGATGAGGCTCCTAAGGTCTCTCATCTGAGCCCTATCCTCTGGCCTGTTATCCCATTCAGGGTCTATACTGGGAAACTTTTATTCAGCCGGGACAACTCCTGGACCAGGAGGGTGTTCTCTTTCGCATATCCTCATAGCAGCCAGTCTCATCATTCCCCTCTCTTCTCCATTAAAAAGGATGTCTAGAATAGACATTAATTCTGTCCAGGTGTATGTGCAGGGTCCAAGGAACTGGTCTAGCTGTTCTGCCAGTCCAAGGGGGTCCTCTATCAAGCACTTCATCTCACGCTTGAAATTTCTGACTTCAGGGCTTGTTAAAGGAGCATTGACATATCCAATTTGCCCTAGACCTATGGGGACCTCCCTGAGGGGAAACATCAGCTGCTCTGAGGGAATGGGGAAGTTCTTTAGGTCTTGTTTACATTGTTCTAATTCCTTTCTTAATCTAGAATAAGTTCCCACAGGAGCAGTAGGTGTCACGGGGGCAGGTACTGGTAGGGTATCTGCTAGGTGTTCCTGGCCTCTTCCATCTGTACTGTCTGTCCACGGTGCCTTTGCCCAGTTGGCCGCCAGCTGGCCAGGGCCGTAAGGTGGCAGGAGACAGGACAGAGTGTCCCAGGCTTTATCTTTTTTTTTTTTTTTTGCTTACAGGGAAGAGACCTGTAGACCTGCTGGTAGGTTGCAACCAGCAGAGAGCATATTCCTTCTCTTCCCTAGAAGCTGATGCCTGATCACTCACATGATAAGACCAGACCAGGGCTTGACAAACCCAACATTCATCAGACACAAATCAGGGCCAGAAAACAGATTTCCCCTAAATGGGTTCCTTTGGCCAAAGGAGACAACAATATTTTACCATTGTCTGTTTTTCCTTACTTTTGGTCCGGGTGTTACAGAACCCCTGGGCTGCTCCAGTTGAAAACAAACCCACGGGCTCTTTAGTTAGGGGCCCGATTGCCCGCCGCCAAAATTATAACTCTCAATACCAGAGTTTGGTGAAAAGAAAACGAATTGTTTATTTAACAGTTATATAGATTTAGTTATTTGCGGATTTCCGTTGTTAAGTCTTATGCTCTTTAAAACACCCACAAACACATATCCTTGCCTCCCCCCTTCCAAACCAGGCTAGTTTTAGGAAAGTTAGAGAAACCGTTTCCCTACTTTCCAAACACAGTTCAGCTTTACCAGCAGCTGCCAATCACTCAATCTGATTGGGGAGGTCCTTTCTGTGCTGTGGTGCCCTCCAGCTCTCAATGCAGGACCACCTGGATTCTCAGCCTCCTTGCAAACTGCCTTCTTCCTGCAAACCGCGCAGATCTCCTCTCTTCCTCAAAACCGCATGGCGAGAGCCTCTTAAAGCAGCCTGGAGACCCCTTCTCCAAGCCACATGGAGAAGGCCCCTTCACCAAGCCACGTGGAGGGAGCACACGAGAGAGCGGGAGAGCGAGAACTCCAGAGCGAGCACGCGAGCGCGCCAGAGAGAGCGTCAGAGCGCCAGAGCCAGATCGAGAGCGCGAGTGAGTGCCCGAGTCAGAGAGCGAGAGTCTCAGAGAGAGAGAGAGAGCACGAGCGAGAGCCAGAGAGAGAGTCCCAGAATGAGAGCACGAGTGAGTCAGAGAGTCTCCGAGAGCGAGCATCTGAGAAAGTCTCAGCTAAAATGTCTGCAGCTGCTTATATATCCCTGACTGCATCATCTGACGCAGTGGGCGTTGCAAACAGTTCTGACCATTCACAGAACCTTACGTAGGCTCTGTGTGCTTTCCATACCGTCCCCTGGTTCAAGACTCCTCCCATCTGCCAGAGGCCTTGGATGCATTAAAGCCATTTGCATAAGAAAGACAGTAGCCACCAGCCTCAGGCATGTGGAAGCATTTGAAAAGCTGCTTACTTCTCCCCATCCCCCAGCAGCAAACTCTGGGGATTTTTGGACTCCCCTGTTTCTGTAACACGGGGATCCTGTCCCCAGTGCTCTAACATTCTCCCTAATGAACTGTTGGCTGGAATGTCTGTGGGGCCTTCCTTGGCGCCACCCCTTTTAATTTCCCTAGGCTTAGAATTTCTATTTCCCATCCTCAGCTGATTCCTGTGGCTGAATCCAGTTGTGTTCTCAACCTCCTTTATCAGAGATTTATTGAACACAGACCCCGTGAACTCAATCCCCCTATAACAGAGAATTTCTACCCACGCCCTGTATACTCAACTTCCCTTACTGGAAGTTTCTTGTATGCAGTCCTCTGTGTTCAACACTCTTACCAAAGACTTTGCACACAGCCCGAGATGCTTCATCTGTCTCTGGCCGTTTCCCTCATGGGAGTACGGACCCAGCGGAGGGGCACTTCACACTCGCTTCGTGTCTTGAGACACGTCCCAGCCACACACACACTATCAGCTTCCCGAGGATGCCCAACCACCAAGGCAGTACTTAAGTCCAATTTTCTTACCTTGGCCTGTGCTCGAGGTTGCCTGGTTGCCGTGGTGTTTGCTCTTGTTTCCGCCTTGAGTCGACCTACTGCTGTCCCAACAAGAAATCTCGGGTTGTTTCTGGACACTGTGAGGCGGGTGGGCCCTGGGTCAAGCGAGCCACCCAAAAGCGGGTAGGACGCGTCTCCCTGCCTCAGCTCAGAGCCCCTTTCCACACACAGGTGGAGGATGCAGACGAGCCCCCAAACTGAGAAATGCTCACAATAAAAACCGGGACACAGGACTTGAGCAGCAAAGCGAGGCATTTATTCACGAGTCTGCAGAGTTGGACGCACCCTCAGCCAAGAGAACATGCGTGCCAACTAGACAAAGAAAACTGGTTTTATAGTAATGCGTTTAGCTCCCCCGCCCCTCTCCTTCTCCCCGTTTCTCCATTACTGGTTACTCCGGAGGAGTTACAATCTAACGCGATTATCTAAATGCCCCTTTTGTGATTTGTAAATATGTTACTACTGTCAACTCCCTTCTCCCATTTTCCCTTTGTCTGGTGATGACTATCTTTCCCCCGTCAGGATGTCCCTTAAGACCCTCTAATTATATTTGCCCTTTGTTATTAATGATTTTCTACTGGTTTGGGAGTCACTATGTCCTTGTTTCTTACAGTAACGTACAAAAAAAAAAAAATGAACCCAAACGGCATTCACACTAGAGACATATATCAATAGATATCAACAGTGAAAAAGTTTATAAACAAAATGCAAATGCTATACCTTGAAGCAATGAAAATGTCCATCAGCAAAAGCTTTCTCATAATGTACACTGCATAGTTTTGATTATTGCAAAGATAAATGAAATTAACAGGACCGTTTAAAATGTAAGTAAAAACTGTAACAGAATTAATATGTCAGTATTTGAACAAGTGTAAAAATTTGAAATTTGGATCAACATGAGAAAAAGTTATATCAATATATAATCTGAGGTACAAAAAAAAAACAAAACCATAAAATACTCATTATTCCATTGTTATTTACATTTATAGCCATCAAAGAGAGTTGCTGGGAGTGACACTGGCACTTTTGGGAAAATTTGTCAGTGTCCCTCACAGCGACATTGGCACTCAAAGGGTTAAGTCCATCAGCTCTAATGTCATTTAAGGCCACTATTGTCTTGTTTTGTCTGGATGACCTATCTAGCCATTGATGTAAGTGGAGTGCTAAAATCCCCTATTGTAATACTGTTGATCTCTCTCTTTATGTGTTAATATCTGCTTTAGGTATTATAGAATGCATAGTTTTAGAAGTCATATCCTCTTGTTGGACTGATCCTTTTATTATTATGCCCTTGTCTCATTACAGCCTTTGTCTGATCCAATTATTGCTACCACAGCTTTTTTTTTTTTAATTTGCATGAAATACTGTATCTTATCTCATTTTCAGTCTTTCCATCTTAAGTCTGTTGTAGGCAGCATATGTGCAGACCGTGTTTTTTTCCCAGCCATCCCGTATTTGTATTCAGTAGATCCACTGCATCTCCTAGTCTTGAACAGCCTTATGTAGGTGTCTGGGGGCCCGTGATGCTGTTCACCCTGGCGAACTGAGTCAGATGCTCCAGGGATGCCCATGTGGGTTCCTGTTATATGTAGTTGGGTCTCAATTGCTGCTGGCATGTTGATGGGTGGGGTTGATCTTTAGGTTGACTGGCTGTACTAGTGGTACTGAGCTGTTGTACAGGTCGTGGGTGGGGGCGGTAACCCCACAGAATGATGGGTGCTTACCAAGAGCTCTGGTGCCAGACAGTGCTGCCTGTTTGATGTTATCAGTTGTGGAGCTGCTTGGGTAGGGCTCTGGTGTGGCCTGAGGCTGGTGTGTCAGGCTTGGGGCCGCTTGGTAGAAGTCGCAATGCAAAGTGACAGTGGTTGCAATTTGTGCTGGGTTTGGGGCTGCTTGGTAGGAGCTCCACTGCAAGCCAAGACTGGCAGACACTTGTACCAGGCTTGGAGCCACTTGGTGGGAGCTACAGTGCAAGCTGAGTCTGGCTGCTTGTGCTGGGCTTGGGGCTGCTTGACAGGAGTACAATGTGAGCCAAGGCTGGCCTTCACTGTGAGGAGGCTGAAGGCTTTTGGGAGACTGCAGTGCACTCTGAGGCTGGCTGCCACTTGTGTGTAGGGTCTGGACAGTGGAAGAGGCTCTGGCCGGGTGGGGCACGGCAGTTAGCCAGGTTAATGGAAACAACAGATTTGATGCTTGTCTGCGTCAGACCAGCTAGATGGGAGAAGAGCTCAACAAAAGGACAGTGATGCTCGCCAGTACTTTTGTCCCGAGAGCTCCCCTCTTCCCTACCCCTTGTCTGCACCCCCAAGTTATTCAATTTAATTCCTCCCTGTATGACCCAGGTGCTTTTGGAGCTGTCCTCTGGGCTGCAGCACCTTTTTTTTTTTGTGTAAGAATCTCCCTTTGTCTCTCCTGAATGTAATCCCTGCTGGTCTTCAAGACTGATGTTATGGAGAATCTTTTTCCCGACAGAGGTTCCCCAGGCTGGGACCCCTAACACTTCCCAGGGGTGGTTCGGCAGCCAAGCTGTCCCTCCTGTTTATTAATAACCACTGTGGGTGTGGGACCTGCCTGGAGCATGTCTCTGCCCCTCCTATCTGTCTTGATGTAACTTGTTTATATCCTTAATTACAGGAAGTCTGTGCAGCTAGTCATTCAGGTGGTTCTCAGTGATGGTTTTCTGTAATTTTGTTGTAATGCTGATGATGCTGATGTGTTCACGGGAGGAGGTGAGTTCAGAATTTACCCACTTTGCCTCCTTATGTTAACTCTTTACTGTAATTTTTATAGAAGTGTATCAGGGAGCTGAAAAGCTCCAAATGCTAAGTGGTTGAAATGTAGTGATTTCATAATACAGAGGAGATGGATTCTTTTCTATTAGCAATGGGACTTTGGTTTAAAAACAGTTGTTCTAAACTCAGTACAAGATATCTCGTTTTATTGTGCTTCACAGATGCTGTGATTTTTACAAATTGAAAGCAAAACCTTCCACCAGCAGAAAGATTACTACCTGCTTTACTGCAGTATCAATTTTACTGTAGTGGTCTGGAAGTGAACCCACAAGATCTATGAGGTATGCCTGTACTCACAGACATAATATTGACAGAGTAATACCAGCAATTCTTATCTTCCAAGATTGTCATGAAATTTGTATTTGAAAGTATGGTGGATAATTCCTTATCTGAAAGGCTTAAGGCCAGATGATCTGAGTTCAGAATTTATCAGATTTTAAGCAACCCATATTACTATATAATACCCTCTGTGAGGCCTATTTAATACCACATAATCCAATAATTTCTCTAAATTTCTCAAAAGAAACAAATACACTAAGAGAGATAGTTCGGCACTATAAAAAACCTCCTATCAGTTCAGATCATATTTGGCCCAAATGAATTTTGCTGTTAAGCTTAAAACAATAATATCATCAAAAAAAAAATAAATAAATAAAAGGTGATGTCTACATGAAGCCAGCAACTAGAAAGCATGATACAAATACAACTTCATATTATCAGTTATTTTAAAAGTAAAACATGTCAATATTTATTTTAAAAACAGAAATAACGTTAAGATAAATGTTTTTGGAGTATCAACATAAAATTAAAAAAAGCTCAAGACCCCTCCCCATCTCCAAGGTTTAAAGAGCAGTTATCCAGCTGTAATCTACTTTCCTCAATTTTCTCAGTTCCTTTTCTTCAGATTTTGACAACTGATGTATAATGTCTTCTCCAAAATCTGTATTATTTATATCCTCAACCTTTTCAGTGAAATCATTTTCTTCATCGGAACTGTCACTTTCTTTTTCTTCTTCCATATCTACATCATCAGGAATTTCTTCAGCACTTTAACGGAATAAAATGTAAACTTAATATTTAAATATATGTTTCTAAATATAACTTTCTAATTTAAGATCGATGTAGAAATATAATCATATGGACAAAGTAAATAAAAAATCTTGTTATTTTGTGCAGTTTAAAAATTGTGGGGCTATTATAAGAGAGCAGGTAAATTTACAAAAGTGTAATTTTGAATTAAACATCAAATCCTTAAAACCTACACACAGAAGATCTCTTTTCTAACACTTATTTTTAATGTATTTAATTTACTTGACTTAATAATCCTATGTCCTTTAACTACATGTTAAATCTAAAATAAAAAGAAATACAGTGGAAGAATAATAAAGAAAAACAAAAGCCATCCTGTTTCCCAAAACAGGATACCTAAACATATTTTAAGAACGACATTACCTCTTAGTCTCCTTAGAGAGCAGCAGCGAGTTTATAAACATGGAGCACAGGAAAGAAGCCGAGGGCAGCACATGGGCTGGAGTGTGAAGAAGCTGAAGTAAAAACAGTAAAACGGGGTTTTGTTTAAAAAGATTAAATGCCAAAAGTCAAGCACAACAGGCTTTCTCCACAGAAAAACCAAACAAAGAAAACTCTATCCCTACCTTTCCTACATTTATATAAACCACTCCCTCCCCTAAAATGTGATCTGAAATCCCAAGTTTATGCTGTTTGGTTTGGGTATTTAAAGTTGTACAGTATACACATCTTTATTCAAAAGTTATCTGTTACGTGTAAAAACTAACTTAAGGTGCTTTGGTGCATTTAATCTGTTTCACATTGTTTGCTTTAATAATTACTTACCTCACTGATGGCAGGTATGTTTTCTGTTAAGGGTAGCTGTACCAGTTCATGCTCCAAAGTTCCATTTGATTTTTCATCCTGCTCTTGCCTGTGCTTTCCCAATATGAAATAAAATGGGGTCGTCGGAAGACTTTCTTCTGCTAGTAGCTACAAGGATATAAGACAAAGGGAAGTACTTCAATAAAAAAGACTAAATGCCTTTGACTCAGTAAGAAGTACTAGTTATAAAAGGTCAGGGATGGAAGAACTTTAGAACTTTCTAGTATGTCTTTCATTTTACAAGTAAAGCAACTGAGGCCTGGCAGCCTAATTACCACAAGAAAAGCTAACAGTGGACACTTAGATGACAGAATAAAACACCCAATGATCACTGCTTATTCCCCAAACCCTACAAAAATGACAGCAAAGGGCTTTTCAAAGGGGCATAGAGCCATAGTGAATGGGTGCAATGTAACATGCTGGAAGCAGAGCAACAGGGTGAAGGGTGGGAAGTAACTTAGGAGTCCTGAGGAAGGAGGACTCGAGGCTGGCTGAGAGGTAAGCCCAGCACCCCGATTTATGGGGCAGAACCCTGCGGATGCTCAGAGATATGTAGTACCTCTGTAAAGGGCTAAAAACCCCAGGTAGTCTGGCAGTAAGTCTGTCTAGGGAGCACTTAAGATTCACAGTTCTCCTCAGCCCCAGCAGAGGACCGGAATTATACATGAAGACTGAAACGGAAGTGTGTCTTTAGCCTGGACTGTTTGGTGGGGGTGGGGTGTGGGCAGTGTATTCATAGCTGAAGGCAGCCGCACTTTGTAGAGGGCGCTTCTCAGAACACTGGCAGCCTTCAGATGAGAACTCTTTATCTATAGGGCGATCTGACCAGCCTAAGAGCAAAAGACCTAAAAAGTAGTGACATTAATTTTCTCGATATGCCCCAGTGGAGACCAGAGAATAAGTTTCACCTAGGCAGAACTTCCAAAGGCTGCTTTACTCCTGCTCACTTTTAAATAAGAGCAGGCAGCCAAGAATCAGAAGATTCTGATGAAAGCCTCCCAAAACAATAGTCCAAAATAGATTGGGGAGGAATAAAAAACAAAAACAAAAACACCTGATGAAGAGGACCATGTAATAGAAAGAGAAAAAACAAAACATTGTAAAAACGAGAAAATTTCCCAGAAAACAAAGAAAATAGGAAAAAAAAAAACCAAAAAAAAAATTGAGCACCCAGTCTAGAAAGTCCAACACTAAATAACAGGATTCTAGAACAAAGGAAATGACAGCAAAGAAGTAATTAATTTTCCCTTAGTTCTCTTGATTAAAACCCTGCAGTTCCTGAGGAAAAGTGAAACTCTTTTCATCAGGACTCATTTTCACCACCGCATTTAAAACAGCACGCAGCACCCCATTCGTCCTTCTACGTTATTGCTCCCCTCGTAATTCTTATCACTTAAAACTCTACCTATTAACTTATTTTATCCTTGCTATTTATTGTCTGTATTTTTCTGTTAAACTGCAAACACCTGGTTTACAAATTGCTCATGAAGCATCTCTACCATCTAGACATAGTGGCTGATCAATGAAAAGATGCTGAATGAATTCATGAGTAAAGGATCGAGAACAAGAATCGTACTGGGCTTCTAATAACACTGGAAACTATAACATGGGAGGAAAATAACTTCAAAGTTCTAAGAGAAAATGGTTTTCAACCTAGAACTCTATACCTAACCAACCAATCAGGTGGGAGAAAATAAAAAAATCTACAAATATGGAGGGTTTAAGACAAAATGTGCTTCACCAAAGCAAAGGGGTGACCGAAGAAAGAGGGGAACTACGGGCTCCGTTACAGCAGAGGTGAAACAAAGCTCCTGAATGAGGGTGAATGCACGTCTCAAGATGATTTCTTGCACCAGGCTTACAGAGTGATCGGTCCAGGCTGAAGCAGGTTAGAAGACTAAAAATATCTCTTCAAGACTTGAACGAGTACCTAACGTGTCTGAAAATACTGAGAAGATGGGCACAGCCAGAGTAGTCTGAGGTGAATTAGGTGAGAAGAAATAGAAAACTAAGCAAATAAAGGAAGAATTACTAGCTCCAGAGGAAAAAAGTTGGTCACAAATGAAAAAAAACAGTTTATTACTATATGGTTTGCCTATGAATTGTGTTTACTTGGTTAAAATGATGCATACTGACCTGACCAATTTTAAGATTTATCTGTATTGGGAAATTGGGAGAAAGGAAGGGGGTATGTGTGCCGAGCATGTGTGGGAGTGGTGGTGTGAAAAAGAGCTGCAACTTCAATTTCAGCAGATTGGAGTCAACAGATAACACCTAAATCTGAAAAATCCAGAATCAGCAATATATACATGTTCCTCAGAGATATGGAACTAACATGGGTAACAGCAGTCGTGCTGGAAAGGTTTCTCCTGAAAAATCTTGTAGAACTACTCAACTCTTTAAATCATAAGCATACACTACTGATATTTTACAAGAAGAGTATAACTTCAAGAGGCAAGAAGTTCACAAGTACAGTTTTTAATTTCATTTTAGGGCCCGGTAAAATATTTTTTCTCATAACTGAATTCTGAAAGATAACCTTATCTTTGTAGGGAAGCAACATGGTCTGTACCATGAGTGGCTACAACATACCTGTTTGCTTGTTGGTGTGAGTTTCTCTTCTGGAGACTTTGTGCTGAATGTCAATAAACTCTGAAAAGAGAGATCAATTAATGATGCAAAAACTAAACTGTACAGTGCATATCTAAGATGTTAAACTTAGAAAATGAGGTCAGTTTTTTGTTTGGATATATAAACATCTAAGAGCCTCAAAGATGTGGGTAAATAAAGGGGTGCTCACACACACACACACACACACACACACACACACACACACACAAGTAATGCTGCTGGCGGTGAACATGTTAGACAACTTCTTTTGAGAAGTACCCTTTAATAAAAATACTGCACCTATCATGGGCTGACTATTACTTTCAAATATTAAAGCAGTGAAGTTATATATACAATACAAAGTGAGTGCCTTATTTGAGGAAGGATGGTTACCTGTGATTTTGTTAGGAAATAAAACTGTGACCTGTTCAGCCACTGGTAAGCTTCTGAGGTGAATGATTCAGGGACATCTCGTGGAACAAACACTCCCCACTGGACTTCCTCTCTAGAGATATTCTTTTGAATATACAAAGGCCTTGGCTCACTAGGTTTAAATACAAACACTAGAGGGAAAAAACAAACAGAAAATAATATCTAACATGCAAAGGTTAGTTCTGGCCTCAGACTGGCAAACCACACGAAAACTGGGACTTACCTTGTTGAGTAAATAACCCAGGTCATGATTATTTTAAGCTCTGATTCAACAAGTACCTACTGGGCACCTACTATGTGCCAAGCAGGTTAGAAACAAGGGCTATGAAGATTAAAAAGAGAAAGAAATCCTGGCTCTAAAGACCAGAGCATAATGCAGAATACAGACACCAAAATATCAATGCAGTATTTTGTCTTTAAGTACTAGAACGGAAATATGCAGAAAGTGCTTCAAGAACACAGAATGATTAAAGCTTTTCAGGGAAATTTGGAATGCTTCAAAGACGTGAAATCTCTTGGATTTGGATGGCTAAGGAGGAATTGGCACATTGAAAAATGAGTAATGTACTAAAGCTCTCCTAGAACTAAGCATGAATGCCTAAATAACAAGGTGCTGGATTAAGAACTCAAGGGAAAAGGGCAGTGCCTCAGGCAAAATGGCTTTAAACATCTGATTTGAAGGCAAGTCAGGCTCAAGTTATATTACAGATGTTAAAAAGAAAAGTTCGGTAATAGATCTTACTATCCAAGTATGATCTGTACTTACAGTCTGAACCCACTGAAGACTTAGAGACTGCAGCAACATTCTCTGAATTAGGGTCAGGTTCCATAACTCTAATATTTAATTTTGCACTCCACTCCACTGAAGGAAAAAAGAAAAAGTGATTCACTTTAAAGAGACTTACCAAAAGCTTTTCAAAGCTTGTTATTTAAAGTAGGTAACCTTAATCTTCATTGGAACAATCAAGTCCATTGTCTTTAGGAAGAGGGGTTTTACACTTCCAAACACACATGTGGATACTGAAATTATTTATGGAAGGTTGCACTCAAGAAAGGGCAGGAAGCAGAAGGACCAAGTATTTCCACACACTCTGCATTTCATGCAACTACTGTCAGGTGCTTTCTGCTGCTACTAAACATGGGCAAAATGTTAGCAATAGTCAAAGAATACAAAGAAATGTCATCACACATATTCATCACTAAGCAATCACTATGCCTTCCACACATGTATTCAGATGAGGAAAATGCCACCAGTCCACAGCTGTTAGGAGGGTTGTGGCAGCCTATATTTAAGTTTATAGCTGTCAGGGATACGGCAGGTTAATTTGCATTACGAATTAGCAGAAACAATCCTGAAATTGTTAGGAGGATGGAGAACACACTGAAAATCCTGGAAAAAGGTGAGGATAATGAAGTCTATTTACTGACAATAAGGCTGTTTATAAACACCTATTAAAGGCCTAACACTCTAGATTTTAGTGGTATAATATACTATTTAAAAAATTACATATTCTCTGGGTAAAGACATGAAGATACAATCCAGAAGTCCTAAAATGCCTAAATTTAATCCCAATTCCTACTTGCTTTGCTAAGTCACTTTATGGTAAAAAAAAATCTTACATGCACAACTGAGCAGATTCCAACAGCAAAGAATTCCATTCTCTGTAGCACCAAGAAGATACTTTGAACAAGTAAGTCTCCCAAAGCAAAGGTGCCTAGATTAAAACCACAGGGAAGTTAACAGGTCAGTTCTATCAGACTTCCTGCACAGTGTTATTTTCATGCAAAGCTGATTTTAAGACACACATTTTCGTTCATAATTACCTTGCAGAAAAAGGGACTAAGTAGTACAAAAGGCTTATTTAGATATATCATTTCTTTAGAGAAACAGGTCTGATGACCAGTTCTTTTCTCTAATAAGCCATGTGGCATAATAATTAAGACAGAGAAAGTATACACAAAATGTACAGTCATTTAACAAAAAACCCCTTCTTATGCTCATTTACCTAAAGAGGTCAGTTTCCAATATGACTTCTGTTTTACAAAGTAAATTCAGAATCAGACATGTTGAGAATCAGGAACAATTTCATTAGCCACCTGCCAGTCAGTCCTCATATGCTGTCACATGAAGTAAAATGGAAGATGTTGCTGAGATAAACACCGTTTGGATCTACTTCAGAACAGCTTCCATTATTATGTAGTGCAACCACAAAAAGTGTTATTACAAAGAAAAATAATCTGTAGGCCAGGAATTAAATGTTAATTCTGATTTCAGAAATAAATAAATCATTGCACATGGTTCATATGCAAAAAATTTCTAGCTTCCCAGCACTCTGGTTAGCTGCTGGCCCCACTGACCCATGGCTACCTCTAGAGAAAGCATAAATTATTACTAAAGTTTATATAGAAAAACTTGTTTAAATTTAAAAATAGTACTTCATATTCCCCAAATTACTGACTTACTTTATATTCCCAGCTCGTTGACAAAATGTACATTTAAGTTCCCATGTCTCTGAATCCCATATTGTAACAATTTCCTCAAAACTAACTGCCAGTAAAGAGCCATCTTCAGAGAAACAACAGTTAGTTGCTTGGTATTTGTGATAACTACCCACAAAGTCACAGGTCCAGCCAACAGCTTTTTCTGTGGAAATACAGACCATAGTGATCAGATATGGTATAAATACTAGACAACATTTTAGGGAAGTTATAACCAATAGGAAAGAAACAAACATAACAGAAACCCTGCTCCCCAAAACTTTAGTTAGAAGTGCCACAAAGCACTGACTGGTTTGAAATTTATGCCCCTTTCCAGAGACCTTGACCTCCCTCTAGTGGAACAGTGAAAAGGACTAAATGCAGAAGCCTCTTTTATTATCTCCTCAACAACTGCAACAGAATAATCAGCACATGATTAATTAAGGATGTCATAAAAAAAGTAAAGATTTTGGAGAAAAGGCATGCAATAAAATAGTAACTTACATCTTTTAAAATTAGTATCTTATAGAATTAAACAAGGTAGAAAATATCTTCCCAGAATGAATACAATTCATGAGAAATCAATGTATTACTTGATGTACTATATTTAGGCATACTATATTTAACTTACTGTATATATCTGAATCATCTGTTAATATCCACACTTTGAAGTGACCATCTTTACTAGCTGTAACCAAGGTGGGGTTTTCAGATTTTTCTGCATTACAGAAACAGAGAGCTGTGATGTGATCGTCATGTGGCATGTTAACCTTGGTATTAAGAACAAACCTAGCAGGAAGGAAACCACCATTTATTCTTACATAAGGACAATATGATATACAGTACTCCCTCACTTATCGCAGGTATTACGTTCTAGACCCCCCCACCGCCCGCAAAGTAGGAACCTTACATTTATTCTACACCCTTAAACCTATGTAACAACATACGCAGACAGTACCGCAAAATCCCGCGATATAGCGAAAAATCCGCAATAAATAATTAAATATATTTTAAAAAGTTCCATGATACAGTGAGGCTGTGATAAGTGAACCGCAGTACAGAGAGGGACTACTGTACTGCTGTACAAGAATTTCTTACAAATTGTACTTTTACAATAGCATCTTTAAGAAACAACAGATACGTTATCACCTAGAATGACAGACGATTGAGTGCTGTCTCTAATGGCTACATGCAGCCTGCAGTCCTAATACATCATCTCTGTCCTTGTGTAACTTACATAACATAGAGATGATTATATATAATGTCAACTTAATGGTACACATTTAGCATAAAATAGGGGTCATCAAAAAATGATACTTAAAAGCCTACTGTACTAAACTCTAGAGGAAAACTGTATAGAACGCAGATGCCTCACTAGCTACTTTTGAAAATAAGCAAAGACTGGAATGACTATAAAAGACCCTACTTGTGGCAGGAAAATACAGAAAGAAAACTACCTTATCAAATCTCTCTGGTCCATATTTATATTTATAATCACCCAAACTACCTTTCAAAGCTTGTTTCCGGCAGGACTGTGAATGAAAGATAAACTCTTCTAGCACTGTGTTCTTTAAAGAACATTAGGGCAAAATAAGTGTTGTAGTTTTTGAAAGTTCAGGTTACAAGGGTGAGGGGCAACTAGACACAATCTCTCCAGGCCTGTTTCCTTACCTGTGAAACATGAACAACAGGCTTATCTTACAGTGTTCTTGTGAAGATTAGTAAGACAATGGGCACAAAAGCCCAAAGCCTAGTTCCTGGCACACCATGGTGCAGAAATTGGTGGGCTCCTTATCTTATCAAAACACACACACTACATTACACTTCTACTGTCTACCACTGCTGTTTTCCCAAAGAAGGTAGTATAATTTTTTTTTTCTAGTATAATGTTAATAAAAAGAGCAAAGGAACTAAGACATTTAGATTCTAATCCCAGATTTCCCTGGAATTAGGAATGACGTCCTTGGGGTCACTCTCCCATGCTTTCTCATTTATGCAATGAGATGACAGTATAACTTGCAAGACACACCTATGCTTTCTCAGAGCTGAAAGTTTAAAGGCTTTATTAGAATACCTCCTTCATTTAATCTAAATCTAAAACTTATCATAATAAAACATCTCAAAGACTAAGATCTGAAACCATAAAATAGAAAGTACAATATTTTTGTATTTTGAAATTATATGGCTGTGTAAGTAGCATTACCCTTGTGTTTTCTTATTGTATGTCCACAGTTTCATTTGCAATTCAAGCTCAGTTTCCTTTTCTTGACGTTGTTCCACTGTTGCAAGCCAGTTACCATAGCAGCCAAATGCAGCCTTCGTTAGTTCAATTTGGATCAGACCACAATCATTGATATATTCTTGCTGCACAATATCTAACTGATGAGTTAAAAAATTCAAAATGCTTATTAGTGTAAGTACATAAATGTTAAAAGCATTCAAGAAATGGTAATTAACCACATGATACACAACTTCTAGAATCTATACTAATACTTTTAGATAATGGGAAAAATAAACTAATTGTTAGTTATGGATATCAAATTTGCCAATAAAAAAATGGAGTGCATTATACAGTATGAATTCAGTGGTGGTAAATCTTCAATGTCCTTGAATATTAGTGATGACTACAACTCATTATATAATAAAACAGAACCTTTAGCTTATGGTAACAATTTTCATTTGTTTCTAAGAACAGATAGCTTTATATAAAATCTGAAGGCTAGATTTCACATCACTAGAAACATGAGCAAAAATAAAAGTGGTAATTTTTAAGAAGTAAAAAAAGATAGAAATAACATAAGTAGGCCAGCATTTTATTTACGGTTGTTTCTTTTATCCCATCTCCTTGCCTATTTATTAAATATGTATTAAATGCCTACCCTTTCCAGGTATTGTAGTAGAAATGAACAAAAATCAGTAAGTTTCCTTTCTTTGAGGGATAGGTGATAAAGAGAATGAGATAAAGTGTTATAGCTCCTGTGATAGGAATCCGTAAAGGGTACTGAGGGGAGCAAAGGAAGATTGCGAAGTCTGGGTTGAATTTCTCGAGATTAAAGGAAGTCATCCTCGTTAATTACATTGAAAATTTTATCTTCGGTGTGCACATATGACCGTTTCACCACAAAGCAGAGGCATATTTGTATGGTCAAGCTACATACGCTCATTTCCTGTCCTTGTGACTCAAAGGCTGAGGTATGTGTGACAGCTGATTAGTAGAGTATGAAACAAAAGAAGACAAAGAGGCTGCACAAGATCATCAGCTGGCTCACACGCAGACTCAGCTGGCAACCGTGGCTATTAGAATTACGCTGTAAACACCTGACTGGACTGGCTGTGCTGAAGTAAACACAGGCACAGGACCTTCTTTTAGCAGCTACTAAGTAAGTTACAGACCTTGGTTGCGCTGTAAAGCGTTTCATTAGTTTTAAGGCTGGTTAATGGATCAAAACCTTACATTGTACAATTGCTTATCACTTTGGAGAGAATAAAACTGCAAGTGGCCAGGCTTTCCATTTAAAACTAAAGCTTTAGTTCTTGGATCAATCATCAAACCGGTCAAGATACTGCTGTCTACAAAAAAAAGTGACAAACAATAGTTGAAATCAGACAAATATTCACTTTTTAAAATGGACACAATTCCAAATCCACTGCGTTCTGCAATACCTTTCACTAGGCCTTGAATTACTGCAGATGCCTCCAGGTTTCGATGAATGACTGTTATCTCTGTGGGTAAAAAAGATATTTAAACACACCTGTGTCAGAACTTCAAGTTAGAAAAAACTGATTTATGTTATTCTTCAATGTATCAAAACACAAAACAACTGAGTATATTCAGTTTAAGAGTATTACTAGGAAATCAGGAATATATTTTGTGATTTAACTGGCTGGGGAGCTTCTCTTAAGAGACTCTTAAGTTTTATCAGTTTTGCCTATGAATACATTTTAAGCATTAATTCAGAAAAATGTACTGAAAGAGACTGATAATTTGTTTTGAAATGAGTCACCGCACTAGTGGATCGCTCACGGTTATGTTCTGTCTTGACGGGAAAGGAGGTGATGGGCCTGAGGATCTGCATCCAGGCTTAATAGTAACAGGGCGAGCCAAAGTGCTGGAGGAACACAAGACTGCCTCCACTTCTGTCAGAATCCATAGACCTCCCACACTGGTATAATGGTTATCTCAAAGGAGCATCTCAGTGTTCTTTCGAAAATGCCATTATATCTACCAAAGTACAAATACCTACTTCAAAACCCTTCCTTTACTTCCCCGCATCATTCCATATGAAAACATTCTGAAATATAAGTGGCACAACAAAAACCAAATACACGTAGCCCTACATTTTTGTAACAATTCTGAAAATACTGGATTCTTGTGGCAGAAAGGGGTGATACAAAGAGGAGAAACAGAAGGAAAAAATGCTCATTAAATCTGATGCTACTTTTAGTTTGAGGTCTCGTATTTTCCATTTCTTACATATCCTAAGTAGTGAGGCGTTACACAAATTGTATTTCCTCACAATAGCGAATTCAAACTTACTATTATCAGAGTGGGAAGTACAGAATAAGTCGCCTGCCGGAGAGACTGAGATATGTTCGATGGTGGCCCCTAAACGCGGAAGGAACTCCTTGTTCTTCTCGGCCACATCACGCCACTCCACAAGCACAGACTCATGGCCCCCGCTCAGCAGGCTTGTGCCTGCCCATCCAGCGCAGAAATGAAAGGGCAGTTTCAGGAGGAAAAAAAACAGGAAGAAAAAGTAATCAGCATTTAAAATTTTCCGACCATGCTACAGAAATGAACTATTTAAAAAAATATGCAAAGACGTGTGTTCATATCTTTTAATATTTTAATCTACTCTTCAGACAAGATTTAAGTATCACTGATTCAGGGGTTTTCCTTTCCAGCAATAGCTGATTAGTTTGCTGGTAATCAGCTCTTCCTTCCATAACAAGGAAAACTGAATGAAACAAACATCTTCTACGGCCAGATGGCTGCATTGGTGAGTTTTCCCAAATATTTAAGGAAGAAATAAACCAACTTTCACTCTTTCAGGTAACAAAAAGAGGACACCTCCCAATCTGTTTCACGATACCAGCGTAATCCTATACCTAAACAGCTACATCATAAAAAAATTTCCAAGCCAATTTCATGACAGATGAAAATTCCCAAACAACACAGTTAGTGAGCTGAATCCAATTATGTATAAAAAGGATACGACATCTCTACAGAAGAATGTAAGATAGTTTTAACATTTGAAAAATAAGTTCACTTACAGAATGAAGAGGAAAATGATTATCTTAATAGATGCAGGAAAAGTACTAAATGATAGACTTCTACACTCATGAGAAAAACACAGCAACCTAGGAACTGATGGGACTTCTATATTTACATTAAGGATATCCAGAGAAAATCTACAGCAAACATAACATTTTAAGGGGTAAAATACTGAAAACTTTCTCCCAGTGGTTGGGAACACTATGACCACTTGTATACAACATTATCTGGCGGTCCTAAGAAAGGCTTAAGGATTAGAAAAAGCAACAATTACTTAAGTGTTCACACACAGCATGACAGGATTCAAAGCATAGTCAAAACAGTTTATACTGTTCCTATTTGCCTTAACTTAAAAAAGATCTCAAAACAACCACGATTTATAGTTCTTTTTAACAGACAGCTAATTTCTTTCCTCTTCTATTAACTCTCTTATTCCTATACAGGGTCAATACTGACATCTCGCTGACAACCATGTACTATATGTAACCATTACTTCTCATTTATAAATACTCACACAGCTTAATTATAAACCAAAGAATTCAACTGTCTAAAAGCCAAAATTATCTGTAGTACCTCCTACACCAAAGCCCTGGCTTAGGGTAGAAGCATTTTGTATTCTTTCTTATCTTTTCTTTAAGTGCCAAAAAATCCATTTCTTTCTCTTCTAACCCCTCCTGGAAAAGCCAATCCTGAATGTCTCAGGGCTCAAGGGTAACTAAGGCCCCACAGAAAGCCATGACTGCTAACTAGTGTGAAGGAAGATGGATAAGGGTAACATATGTATACCACACACACACTTATATGTACTTTCGAGGGGGGCGGCAAGAGGAGCGTGGGGAAGAAAACAGTAGCCCACATCTTTTATTTGTGGGGTTAATATCCTTTTTATTTTTTTTTATTCTAAGTTCTCATACATCACAACGATACTCCTGATGTACTGATCAGATCTTGCAGCCTATTTCCATTCCAGGAGTTAGGTTGGGTCCTGCCTCCATGCCAGTCACTGTTCCCCAAACCAAAAGCACAGATAAGCTAAAGATACCTCGCTACTTCCTGGCATTTTCTAGGAAGATCTGCAGGAAGAGAAATCACCTTCTCCAGCCACATAATCTACTCTAGCATCTAGCTCTCTTTATAAAGGACCAGTCAAAAAAAAATGCTGACCTTTCACCACATGGGTGGTAAGGGTGCCAAAAGTAACCAAAGACACAATGTTTTTCTATAAACTTCTGTTGAAGTTCCTCCTGTTTTCAAGGAGGTATTTTCACTACTCTTTTTAGCAGCTTAAAAGGAACAAAGGTCTGAATTAATTTAAAAGTGACTGTGAATGAGGCAATATAACAGTTAAAACAACCATTTGAATGAGAACTATGTCCAAATCCAAGTTCCTAGACATGTGACAGTAGGTAAGTTAGTTCTTAACTATAAATTTCACTTCTTTCATTTGTCAAATGAGAATAACCAGTTTCATAGGGTCAAGGATGAGACTTGACCACAGTTGTATACAGGATACTCTGAAGGGCTTTGAAAGTTAAAGTATGGTATTGTGCTGAGCAATTCCCAAAACACAGGAGTGATTTACAAGTATTTACAATTCATTTGGCTCATGCAATTCTAGATATTTCAAATTATAAACATAGTGAATTAAGATATTTGATTCACATGCTTCAAAAGTTCATTTTAATTATTGAACTTACACTTACCTGTCACCGAGAAAGCCAAATCCATAACCATATCATGGTGCCAATGCAGACATGTGTACGTGTATTTCTTATCATCATCAAAATTTCTCCTGTTGGAAAAAACCAAGATTTTAAATTTCATTAAAGGCAGAAGTTAGACCAAAAACAGGAATTATCTTTGGCAGGGTGGGCCCCTTGTAGTACAGGCTCCCCCTGCCAGGTGAGTGCTCTAGGAGCCCATCTGCATCAGTTTAACAGCTGGCATTGTTACAAGAGGCTATATTCAGTTTCAGCAAATTTTTTTTGAATTTGCCCATTTCGTGATGGGTGATTTACAGCACACATGCCCACACTGTGCTGAGAGTTCAGCAGTTTTTGACTTTTTAAGAATGGTATGATCTGTGCCCACCATTCCTATTCACCCTGTCTCACCCTGAGCAACTTTTTAATTTTGTTTCCCTGGATAAAAAAAGTGCTCAAAGGGAAACATTTTGATGATGTGGAAAAGGGGAAACAACAATGGCAGAAGCACTGAAAGGTATCAAAATCGACAAGTTCAAACTGTTTTGAGCAGTGGAAAAACATCTCAATAGATTTATTACATCAAATGGTGAGTACTCTGAAGGTGACTGAAGTTTAAACATGTAAGAACAATACATAATCTTTTGTAAATAAGTTTCAATGTTTTAGGTCCCTCCTTGTATGTGCCCAAAATAATAAATTGTGAGATCAAGCTTATGTTTTAATGTCCAGAGAGTACATTTTCTATTTCTAACTCGAGTCAATTCTATTGAGTTGGCCAAAAAGTCTGTTTAGTTTTGTCCATAAAATAAAGACACATTTTTCATTTTGACCAATAACTTTACTGATTTGGATATTTTAAGTATGTCAGCTGTCTCCCATATAGTATAACGCTAATTACTCTCAATTAATGTGTTGATTTGACTGCTATCTATTTCAACTGGTCTATTCGACCATGGAGCATTGTCCACTGAGAAATCTCCAGCACAGAACTTCACAAACCTCTTTTGACACATTCAATCATCACAGCACCTTTTTGACACTGCAGAGATCTTTTTTTGCATTTCGGCTGTTTTTACCTTTCTTGAAATAATACAGCATAACATGCCGAAAATGATGTGTATTTCCTTCCATCTTCAATATTAAAATAACTACACAAAAGTTCACCAATTTTGATGCTTTTTAAAAAATGCACGCTGATATGACAGTTGTCACAATACAATCTAACGAAATAGTTTCAAATGACTTTAAAGACAATTAAGTGCTACTAGAGCCATCTCATGGAAAAAAACAAAAAACGAAATGAACTTTTTGGCCTACCCGATATAAACAGCAGGATACCTTGGTGTCCTATTATTTAGATATTTCCTATTGTCAACTCCTTCCTTTTTACTTAAAGGCTGACAAAAAAAGGTCTTTAATAAAATGACTATAGGCAAAATAGACACTTTCACTCCCCCTACAACATAAGTCTATGCAGTGAAAAGCACACTGGAATGAGGCAGGGAGGATGTCAGTAAGGCCTGGTCTCTGCTGCCGGCAGTGGCTTTTCAGTGCTCTCCTTCCCGGACCCCCAGTCAGCGCCCAGGTCCACAGCACTGAAGTCACACAGTGCAGCCATCATCACCACGCTCTTCACGAGTTAACTGACCAAAGACGAATTTTGCCATCCTTGTGACCAGTTGCTATGCAATCTTCCTTTGGGTGACATGCTACACATGTAAAATTGTTCTTAGCATTTTTCCTATTTCTTGATGATGACAGAGTAAACCTAGAAGAAAATTAAATTTTATCAATCATTAAAGTCTCCTGGTAAGTGGCGATGTAGTTAAGTAAAACGGATTTTTTATCCTTATCAAAGAAAATGGGAGAACTCTCAGAATTCATTAACTATAAATGCAGAATTTTAAAAATTGTGATCAGGAATTAGGAACTTTTTGGTAAACATTTATTAATATACAATGTATACTTCATGTGACTAACATTCTACCATTGTAACTTATTTACAGAGGCCACTGACATTGAAATAAAGAAATGACAGTCCTTTTAGTAGCTTTTTCCCTGGACACAGTTGGTTCAAATTTCTTGTTGAAGACAAGCTGTAGCATCAGATACACACAGGCCTAAGAAATTATATACAAGGCAACTGGCTAACACGCTGAAGATGTCAGGATCCTCATTATACTGCAAAAACATGCTAACACTGACACAGTGCAAGAGAAGAGAGTAGTGTCATCTGAAGAGTGGCTACTCATGCCTAGCATGAGTAGAAACATGTTCTTTCACTCATTTTCATGACTATTAAGAAGTGTATTATCCCCATTTAAATATATGTTACTTTGAGGCACAGTGAAATTTATATGGGTAATTTTGACTCACTTTAAACCGAGATATCCCAAAGCCTACGTTCATTCCTACATCTATAATACAGCAATGAGGATCATCTCCAGAAGTGATTTCAAACCAAGTCTAATTCTGACACAAATATGCACACCAGAATCTTGGTATACAAGGGTTCAGGGCCAGAAAAGCTCCCCAGGTTTTTGTAACTAATGATCCCTCAACCCCATCCACTATGGGTTAAAAACTGGAATCTGAAAACAATATAAACGAACAAACAAACCAAAAACAAATTCATAGACAGAAACAAACTGATGGTTGCCAGGTGTGTGGTGGAGAGGTTAAAAGGCTGGGTGAAAAAGCTAAAGGGATTAGGAAGTACAAATTGGTAGTTATAAAATAGTCACGGTGATGTGAAGTACACACAGGACTATTGTCAATAATATTGTAATAACTATGTACGGTGTCAGATGGGTACTAGACTTATCAGGGCTTGGTTTTAGACTTCGTAAGTTAGATAAATGTCTAACCACTATGATAAGCATCTGAAACTAATATATGTCAGCTGTAATAGAAAAATAAAATTTTAAAAAGTGTGGCAAACAGTAACATTGTTCTTATAGGGCCATTATCATAGATCAAAAAAAAAAATATATATATATATATGTCGAAACCTACCATAACCCATAAAGTTAAATACAAAATATAGTATTATAATTAATAGTTGATATTTATTAAATGTTACTAGGTATTAGCTCCCTCCCCAAACAAAAAACAAACAAAAAATCACACTCCCCAAAACAAAACTACCTCTGTATCTTGTGATTTTGTGATTTCACAATCATTTGTAACATGAAACTTGTAATAGCTTTGCATCACAGGTATGAGAATGATATAAAAAACTCTCAAGTAAATAAAGCTTCCAAAAAGGAATTCTTACCTTGAGGATTTTTTCTTTTTGAAAAAATAAACAGACAGGTAAAAATCTCGTACTGCAGCAACATATTCTCCCTGGTATTTCAAAAAAGATAACATTCACAAAAATTGTCAACACTCTTGAAGAAATATTCTCATCACAAAAGTTAATATAGTAACAATATTTTGAAGATTAAGAGTATATTAATTTAAAACAATATATTATAGTTTAGCTATAGATAGAATAATCCTACTTTAAAAATAATCACAGAAAATGAAAAGAACAATTTAGGTTCTAAATTCTATAACTACTACGCTACCTAGCTTTAGATGTAAAAGACAAATACTATGATTTCACTTCTACGTGAAATCTAATGAACATAATAAATCAACTAGAAATAGACTCAAAGATACAGAGAACAGACTGACAGCTGTCAGAGGGGAGGGGGTTGGAAGTTGGATGAAAAAGGTGAAGGGATTAAGCAAAGAAAAATGCCTCAGAGACAAAGACAACAAGGGGAAGTGGGGGAAGGGGATTACCCCAGGGGGCAGTAAGAGAGAGTTAAGAGGGGATAAATGGTGATGGCAGGAGACTTGACTTGGGGTGGTGAACACCCAATATAATATACAAATGATGTATTAAAGAACTGTACACCTGAAACCTATATACTTTTATTAACCAATTCCACCCTAATAAATTCAGTAAAAATTAAGAGACGATTTTATTTTTCCCATTAAGATATAATTTACATACAATAAAATGTAATTTTCCACATGTGTATGTCCATGAAACCATCAATACAATCAAGGTTTGGAACATTTTCTTCACCTCTGGAACGTTCCTTTGTTCTGCTTTCCAGTTATTGCTCAATGCCCCCACCCTGGCCAGCAACTATTGATTTCTATAACCATTTCTCTGCCTGTTCTAGAACGTCATACAGACAGAATGGTGCAATAAATACTTTTTCGTGTCAGAACTCTTCAACTCAACATCACCTTTCTGAGATTCACCCTAACTCTTATGTGTATTCATTCCTTTTTTATTATGAAGTGGCATTCCAGTGAATGAATGTATTGCATATATTCTCTTCCTGGTGGACACTTGGGTTATTTCCATTTTAGAGCTGTGATGAATATTAATCATTCTTGTACATGTCATTTACTGGTCATGTTCTCATTTCTCTGCCAAGAGGTGGAACTGCTGGGTCACTGTAAAAGTGTATGTTTAACTTTGCTCCATATCTTGTCAATACTTAGTATTGTCAGTCTTTTAATTGTAGCTATTCTAGTGAATGTGAAATAGTATCTCACTGTGATTTTAATTTGCATTTTATAATGTTAAAGCGTTTTCTCTACTCTAAGAAATTAACCCTTTTCAGAACAAGGCCAAAATAATGCTATAGAACTTAAAACTAAAGAAACATGTCACCACAATAACATTATTAGGGCCTTTTGGTACTTGCTTTTAAGAACGTGATTATTAACAGGTGATGGCTAAATAAAAATTATAGTATGAACATCACATAGTCGTTATTTCTGACGAACATTTGAGCACCACTAATGCTGCAATGTTAAGTTAAAAAAAAAAAAAGGATAGAAACTAATTCATTTTGGGAAGTTATAGTATGTTTAGGAAAAAGTTTAGAAAAAGACTTGTCATTGTCCTTTACAAGATTACAAAGGGTCCTAATATTTGAGAGGGGGGGGATAGTTAATTTTTACGAACCAGGGGTATGGACTTGGGGGGGATTGCTGGGGGAGGGGGGTGCTGGGTGGAGGGGAACAAGGGGGAGAAAATTGGAACTGTTGTAACAATATAATCAATAAAAAACATTAAAAAAAAAAAAGAAAAAGAAAAAGACTTGTCATATATTATCACTTGTGAGATTTAATCTCGTTATATTTTCCTGTAATTTCCAAATTTTCCCTAATGGGCATATTATTGCCAGGGACGTCATATTTTCTGAAGATATGTAATCTAAAGTGAAAAGTTCAAGTGGCTTTTATGTGGGATGCACTAAGAAATACAGCACAAATGCCAAAACCACTTACTGCATTTTGGACAATTAGAGAGTTCACAAGGGCAATAAAACAGAATATACAAAATTAGGATGGTCCTAAAAATCTATACCATAAATACATGCTAAGGCAATGAAACAGACCTCTCAGTTACTAACAAAAATATGGTAACTTAAGACAATATTAAATCTCTGTAACAAAAATTGTTCAGAGGAAAGACTGCAGGAAAGAGATTTTATGTACAAAAAAACAAAATGAACAAAAGAAATTTTACCTCATTTCCAAAAGCAATGCACTTGGGTGACTGGCTTATGTAATCCAAAACAAGGGAGAGCTCCTCAGCTTCTATTTCCTGGCTTGTGGATTTGGGCAGTGTCACTGAAACCAGCTGAAATGCATCTAGCCAAAGGAAGCTATATTAATATAAAGCTTCTCTAGAGAAAGTGAAGAGGTGCGTTCATTCATATGGAACTGGTAACCAGTACTCTAGAATCCACTTGATGCCAAGAAAATAACTCCAGGCCACTTTGAATAAAATGTACCGTAAAGCTTAAAGCTAAATTCTTCACTTGAACATACAAGTTTTAAATGAAAGTCTAGTTCCACAACTCATATGAGTACACGCTCCATATACGTAGAAATAGAAGGCAATTTGTTTTACTGGTACATTCCACATTCTACAGTGCTAAGCTGAACTTTAAAATGGAGATGGGATACGCTACAATTGGTGAACCGAAGAGCCAAAAGCAACAAACCCCTGAAATTTTTAGAAATGCTATGGGCTTGCCACACATTCATAGGATAAACCACCTTTTCTATAATATTGACATCCAAGCTCTTCTCTTTACATCCCATTTAAATAAATTTCTCCCTGAAGGGAAGCACCTGTATTTTACTATGCTCTTTGTCCTACTAGACTTAATAATGAATATAAAATTCTGCAACACAGTGATCTACCATTTTCCTGTTTCCCAGCCTTATTATATGCTCTGAACTCTTGATGGTTCTAGCCTTCTCAGTCAACTCAAACGTGACATGCACAAACCCCGAACTCTTGATTTTCCGGAGTCTTCCCTTGCAGTGCCCACTGCAGGAAATGGCACCATTTGCCCAGTTGCTCAGACTAGCTAAATACTTGAGTCATCTTTGAGTTCTCTCTCATATCCCACATTAAACCACCAGCAAACCCTGTTTGGCTGTATCTTCAAAAGTTATCTAGAATTCAATCATATCTCACTACCTCTGCCACTACGCCCTAATCTGACCCATGATCATGTTTCATATTTTAAGTGTTTGAAGCAGTAATAGTTCTCCCTACCTTTGTTCTCCTTTTAGTATTCTCAACACTGAAGTCAGTGATTTTATTACAACTAAGTCAGATCATGTCATTCTGCTCAAAACCCTTCAATGGCTTTTTAGCTACAAGGGTAAGAGCCAGTCCTTCCAATAGCCTACAAGGCTCTATATTATCTATTGTCCCTTGGCTCACTCCAATCCAGCCTCCCTGCTATTCCTCAAACATGTCAGGAATGCTGCAGAATATGCTTCTCCAATATAGCTGCACAGTTTCATCTCCTCCCAGGACGTTTACTGAGCACTTAAGTCAAAAACCAGTATATTAAATTTTGACTCTTCAAAATCTTAATAGCCTAATGTTGACATGAAGCCTTACCGGTAACAAACAGTTGAGTAACATATTTTGTATGTTATATGTATTATATACTGTAGTCTTACAATAAAATAAGCTAGAGAAAATCATAAGAGAATATACATTTTTAGTACTTATTGAAAGAAATCTGTGCATAAGTGGACCCATGCAATTAAACCTACGTTCTTCAAGGGTCAACTATATTTTGAGAATCCAATCACATGGAATCTCTTAGAGTTTGATTCACATTTTTACTTAACAGATAACTAGATTTTCACATGCAGAATGCCCATGATGTGCTCAAGTACTGGAGAGTAACACTAAACCCCATCATGAATAGAATTCAGAGTACAGCACATAGTTTCCATAGGTAACTTCAAAATGCTTATGACCACCATCTTTTACTTTATATCAATAGTTTGCTATCCTGGCTTGCCCAAAGACTCAACCGGGGGATATTTAGGTAAAGAAATAGGATCCACCATAGAGAATCTTCCATTTTAGGTTCCTTGGAGTGATTCCAATACGCAACAAGTGTTAAGGACCACTGGTGTCACTGATAGGGGTATAGTTTTGTTTCTGCTATTGGCCACTACCCTTCCAATTGAGAAATCATGGGGTGAATATGAAGAGTGGTTACCAAATATGAGTGATGAGCAGAATCACCTGGGAGATGCTAAAAATGCAGATACCTAGACTAACTCTCAGACCCATTAAATCAATTAACTGGCAGTCAGGGAGATTAGGAATCTGAACTTTTAGTAAGCATGTGGATAGACATTAAGAATCCTTATGTTTATATAGAAAATAGAACCTAAATATTGAAGAGTGCTGTCTTTAAAGTAGTCATTTGGGAAGGCAACTTAATTATTTTAGAATGCTGCCATTTCCAGACTTTTTTGGACTATCCTTTAGAGATGGTTTAAGGGCTACATAAGAAAAACTACACTTACTATTTTTTTTGTTCCTTAATGAGAAATTTGATAAAAAGTCCAAGATATATAACACTTTATAAATTTGTTCCAGCCCCTACCCCCCACCCCCAGAAAACCAAACAATCTCCCCCACTCCAACCAAAAATACAGAGCCATGGACAGGATTCACTTAACTAATGAGCTGTGAGCCAGTCTAGCTGACTGCCCAATAACCATCTCAAAGCTCCTTCGTACTTTGGATTCTGCATACAACAATATGCCAGGAGGGACAACACAGGGTGCAGTGGCATTCTTGAATATTAGAAACTATAAAATGTAAAGAGCCACTCAATGCTATATAAAACAAAATAAGTTAATTATACTCTACCTGGTTTTTCTTTATTTATTATAACAAAGACAGAATCCTCAGCATGAGCATGGGTAAAGAAGGCATGAAGTTTATGTCCAACTATGAAAGTCTGAAAGATAAAAAGCACTATATAGTGAATTGTCTGTCCTCCTCATCTACTCACCCCCACATCCCAAAACATAAGTTCCACAAAGGGCAGGGATTTTTACCCATTTTGTTCGCTAGTGTATCCCAATATCAGAAGAGTACCTGGTATATGGAAGATACTCAATACATATTTGTTAAATTATATAACCTTTTAAGTTAATACATATAGATTCAGCTGTTTCTTTTTAATGGCTGTACAGTATTTACTGAATATATATCAAATTTTAACTGATACCAAGGTTATATTCAATTCTTTTTTCATACCATAGACAATGCTTGAAGAACTAGATATATATGACATTATTTCATCAAGAGATTCCTAAAGGTGAGACTGCTGGAGCAAAGATATGCACTTTCAGTTTTATTCTCATTGATTATGTTCAAAAGTGTGTTTCTCGACACTTCACCTACACGAGATTTTTTTTTTTTTTTTCAATTTGCAATATAGCTAAACCAACAGGGAAAAATGCTGGGTCACCTGTTTTAATTTACATTTCTTTAGTTATTAATTAATGAGGCTAAGCATCTTTTCATGTTTATGGTAAATAGTTTCTTCCAGCATTATTGTTCATTTTTTTGTTAGAAGTTTAAAATTTTTATATAGTCAAATTTGTCTTTTATGGTATGTAAATTTCATGACTTGTTTAGGAATGCTGTTCTAAGGGTTAGGCCTTGTACAAGGGTGTAATGTATCTGCCATTAACTTATGTTGCCATTCCTTTTCATATAATAAAAATAGAAGATTAATCCACCTACCTTTATCAAAATGCCATCTATATAGTCCCACAGTTTAATTGTGCCATCAAAGGAACAAGAATACAGCTAAAAGAATAAAAATATTACAAAATCGATTAAAAAAAATAGAACTCATTAAGATATCAAATGAATTAAGTGCTGATACAGAAGACATTTTATTAATTCAGTATTCGCTTTAGAGAGGTGGAATCATTGATTTATATTGTTTTTGTAAAATTTATAGTTTGTGACAATCCTATCACAATTCTGGAGGAAGGAGATTGATCAATTTAAAGTTTTAAAGCCCTGGCCCAGTAGCTCAGTTGATTAGAACATCATTCCAATATGTCAACGTTGTAGGTTGAATCCCTGGTAAGGGCACATAATCGATGTTTCTCTCTCTCTCTCTCCTTTCTTCTCTCTAAAAATGAGGGGGAAAAGTCAACCCTCTGTCCTCAGGAGGGAGATGGCAAGGCACTGACATGAAAAACACTAAGAGTTTGTTGCTATCTTCCTTTTTTATTAGCAGAAATGTTTTCATCTTACATGGTTATTAAAGGAATGCTTCTCAAATGATATGAAAAAATGTCTGGTTCTCCCTTTTTTAAATTTCCAACCCATCAAGGAACAATACTTTTATAAAATACAACAGAAGTTATGTTCTTGGATGCTATAAAGTTTTGGGATACTCAATTTCTGTATTTGTCCCACTGCAGACCCACCACCATTTGTGGCACTGGTCTGTGAACCATACTTTGGTAGCACACATTTTAATTTTTATCCTAGTGGACACATCATTTTTTTAGTTGTTGTTGTAGTTATACTGTTATTGTGAAAACACTTTGCTTGTAATGTTTATAAAGAATTTTAATTTTTTTTGAAAGGAGGTGGCAATTAAGATTTCTATCAATGAGGATATGGAATTATAAAAATAAGAAATGATGAAGAAAATATCTAAGTAAATGATTTATAATGAATTAAAAACATGTGTCATAATTACTACATATAACCAAAGAATCATAAATGTGGGTTAGTAAAATATAAGGTAACTAATATAATCACTGTCAAAACAATGGTTAATACAAATTCTGTGACTCCAAAGTCCACAAAATCTCTAGCATCCACTCCTTCACCTCAATCAAACCTGTTGCTAAATTGTCCTCCTCTCATTTTATTAACTTTCAGTTCCATGAAATAGATCTTTTATGCAGTGTGTATATAGGTTTTCATTTTGCTATAAAGCTTAGTAATGTAGACTTCACAAATTCCAATTTTACTGAAAAGGTATTTCTGCTACAAAAAACAAACATTCAAATGCTATAATTAACAATAAGCTGTTATCAAACCCTCAGAAGACAGAAAGGATAAAATGTGCTTGAATTCTGCAGAAAAGCTACTTAACTGATCTTCAAGAGTACCTCATTGAGTTTCAGAAAGATCAGTGTTGCTTTATGTCCTACATCCTTTGTGATAATGCAGTGAATGACAAAGCAAATCCATTCTTAAATCAAGCAATAACTTCCAAGTTATTCCAAGTTGGCTGTGGCTAATCCAGAAAAGTGTAACTTGATCAAAAACTAGAGCAAGAGTATTTTTGAGATAACTCTGTAGTAGTTTTACTGGAAGTTATGAACAGAATTAAAATGACCATTTATTATTCTTGAATTCTGAGAAGAGCTGATTTGTGGAGGGATTGAGAGACCCCAGTTTGTCCTAAGATTAACTGGTTGATCCACTGACTAAAGAAGCCCTTCTTTTTGTCTAGATGCTGGCCTTAAGATCAGGTGACATCTGCATTAATACCAAGAAGCCTCATCTCTAAAGGAACAGATCTACAAAATCAATAAATATCTCTTGGTCAAGATTTAAAAAAAAAAAATTGTGTTCCAGAAACAAGAGTTCTGGTGTCAAATATATTTGAGGAAAACCAAATACTATAAGCCACTTTTAGATATTCACAATGCATATAAGAGCCTGAGAAGACCTACAATAAAAAAATTCACTTATGTGCCAAATCCGGAATCTCAGAAACGCATACAGACAAAAACCCCTTTAGTCAAGGAACAGCTCTCAGCATTCTGTGTAACAACTGATTCACAGAATACGCCACAGGCAATGCAGTTGTGGACTGTGACCCTATTTTAATAATTAAAAATAAGTGAAAAATACACTGATTCAGAAAATCAACACAGTTCTTTCTCTGATCATTACCTGGAAGATTTACTAGTTAAATTCAATTCAAATTTTTCTGGCAACAATAAAGCCAATATTAAAACATGCAACTATAAATCGTTTAACACCTGTAGATGGTTGTTTGGGTTGAGCTGGATTCCTGTCACCAGATTCCTGTGCCCTTGCAGTACGTGTACACATTCTTCTGTAACTGTGCTATAAACTTTAACAAAGTCTCCAGACACACAGAAGATATACCTACAAATAAGAGAGAAAAATAAGTTTCACATACTTTCTAAATGGTAAAATTTCTTATTGTCCATGAAAAAATACAACATGCAACAAAGGTTTCTTTCAAAACAATAGTTTAAAAACTGTACATTTCAATTTGTGTGCTGTTTATGTCTATGGGGACAACTGAGACTGATTAGTTCATTAACTTGGAAACATATATCAATGAGGACAGAGTACTACCTACCATGGGTTCCATGGGCAGAGGCTCTATGGAACCATCTAGTAAAAGCAGCTGACTTAACCAAGCTGTCTGTTCACTAATGGATGCAGACACTGTGCCATACATTCACTTACTATCAGCTTTCACTCTTTAGTGGTTCTGCTAACAGCAGCATGTTCTCATGTCCCCCAACTTTCCATTGTTCACTGGAGACACAAGCTGACACACACTAAGTCAAAGGTTCTCTCTAGTCAGTGAGTTTTCTTCTATAGCTAAAGTACAAAGACATCATGACAATTCTTTTCTTGTGAAAATGCTGGTTTTGCTTTTGTCTTTCTGGATTTGTGGCTTTCGTCCAAATAGCAGAGGCTACTAAATTATCAAGAGTGATAAAGTTGGGATAATACTTGTTTGACTATTTTCCTAATAGATATAACCATAGGAGAAAGCTCAGAAATGCAAATCTTCTAGTATCTATCAAATAAAAAACATGTTTGCTTTGTGCCAATTACATTTAACACTGTACATGTTTAACACAGTGTTTTTCCATACACTGTAGAAGATACCAATGACAGAATCCTTAGGCTGGACCTCTCCTTTGTGATCCCAAAGCATCCTGTGCATGACCTGATTCTGGTATTTTCACATTGTGTTGAAATTACTTTCTTACATATGTATCTCCCTTACCTGCTCACAAGATCTTACAGGTGGGAGGTATTACTTATCTTTGATTCCCAATGTTCAATCCAGTTTGTTGAACAGAACTTGCCTGAACCTCAAAGGTTTTTATAAATTAAATGCATAAAATGAACCAAAAAAACAATTATAATAAAATAATATAGAAATATTCTGATGTTGACTGGGGTCACTACTATTTTATCAGTTCTACGACACTTGATTTTTCATACATTCATCTTTCTGAAATCAGGTTGCATCTTCTAAGTGCTGTAGCCAGGAGGCAGTCATAGCATGGTTGTGTGCAACTGTCTAATAAGATCAAAAAAGTGTGAGCACCAAGACATCTTGAGTACTTTGTCCCCCCACTGGCTGAGCCTCCTCTCCATCTCCCTAAGTACCTTAGTACATACAGAGTCCTACCGTCTCCAGCCTGGACTTCTCTTAAGGACTTCCTATCGTCTCCAGACGTCATCCTTCAATTCATCTTTCATACTTAGGTCAGAAGGACTTTGCAAATCTGACCATATCACTTACTCAAATATAAAATTACAAGTGTCGCTGGTTCAATTCCCAGTCAAGGTACATGACTAGGTTGCACGTCAGGTCCCCAGTTGGGGGCGCAAGTGAGAGGCAACCACACAGTGATGTTTCTCCCTCTCTTTCTCCTTTCCCCTCTCTATAAATAAATTTAAAAAATTTAAAAAAGGACCAAGTTTTCATTCTTAAAAAAAAAAAAAACAATATATATAAAATTAAATCTAAATCCTTCAATGTTTTCCTACTGCATTCAGGATATGATCCAAACTCGTAAGGCCTTTGGTGGTTTGACCCTGGTCTGACTGGATCTACTTTTTCACTTAACAGTGTGTCAAGTGGTTCACAACTCCAACAACCTCCTCCCCCTCCCAAGATATATCCCAAATAGGTCCTTTAGACAGTATTTCCTTGAGATGGTAGTGGTGACAGTTTGCCGAGAAAACTTCCCATAATTCATTCTGATATGATTCCCTAAAGGAAAGGAATTTCCTCAGCAGAGAATAATGGCTTTAACTATTTGAATGCAAGTCTCCAAGGGAAACTCTCCATGCCTTTCAACATTCTGCTATCTATATATAACACTCTTTCCTTCTGACTGCTCCTCTAAGATTCGGTTCAGGGGTCATTCCCTAAAATCCCCTTCCTCTTCTTCTCATTCCAGATCAGAACCAGTCCCGATGTGCTTCTACTGGATGGTGGGTCTAGTTCTACTGCAGTTGTCACCATATGGCATCATGAAATACTTCCCCCAAGAGACCGTGAGATCCCTGAGGGGAGAAACTGTGTGCTTACTTATTATATATAACAGAAATATGGTACGGTAGGAAAAGTGCATTTTTAAAAAGTCAAACACAAATGGGTTTGAACGACAGCTTTACCATGTACTGGCTGAATGACACTGGAGAATTTACTTAACCTCTCTAAACCTCACTTTTACCCACCATAAAATGCAGATAACACTTTCTCAGTGTTATTAGGAAGATTAAATGAAACAATGCATGCAAATGCAAGCTCAGCCCACAGAGCAAAGACTCAATAAATGATTCTGTAAAATAAGGATTAACAGACAGAAATGTGTGCAAAGCACCCACCACAATGCCTTTTACACAGGACTCAATCATCTCTGATGATGAAGTACAGAAGTTAGGAAGGTTCTTAAGTAAGAATCTGGATTTAACTGAAGCTCTGAAGGATGTGTGATTTAAAGGCTGGGAAAGAAAACGAATAGCAACGTAAGAAAAAGCAGGAAAATAATTAACATGGTACCTACTAGGGAGAGAGATCGTACCTATAAAACAAGCAGTGTGCACAATGGGTAATATCAGGAAACCCAAGTGGATAAGCTGAGCTGAGCTAACTAGCCCTGAAAGCCAGATGGAAGAGCTTACAATTAAAGCAACACAAGACTGTTACAGGGTTCTGAGCTAAGAGTAGAAAGAAGGATTAGCCTAATGTTATGACAGTAACACTTTAGGAAAAGCATTACAGCAGCAGTATAGTATCCAAAATGATCTTCAAGGTACAAATATTTTGAGTAAGGAACATAGCTTTGTGATAATTTAGGAATGAAAAAGGCAAAATGATCCATATTTTTAGATTAAGAAATTTGCAAAGGTCACACAATGGAATACCAGGTTTTGAACCCAAGTTAGGACCAGGGCTTTCGCATGCTTTTATACCGCAGACTCTTAATAGCTACCACTTTCCAAGCAAAGCTCCAAAAGGTTGCCAAAATGTCTTTTTGAGGAGAAAGAGTACTATTTAATAGTTGTGTAAGTCCGAGTCACGATTCTGTCCCCGTCATCACCGCCTGGGCCATTTTCTAACCGCCCGCCGCCGAGCCGATGGTGGACACGTGGGCCCGCCCCCCTGTGGCCCTCCAGCTACGGGAGCAGGTGAAGTGCCGGGGGAGAGGGAAGCGCTCCCCAGCCTGCGATGGCACGGGCCTACAGGGTTTCTCACCGCTCTCAGCACACGGGCCCCAGCTCCCGCCCGCGTGCCCGGGGGTCTCCTACAGGCGCGCCCCTACTTTGAGACCAGATTTGCCGCTGGAGAGCCTGGGCAACTGACAGTTCTTTCCCCCGCCCCCCGCGACTCGCACGCACCCCTCAGCCCGCAGACAAAGCGCAGTGGCCCCATACTTAGAATCCGCAGAGAAAACCGGTCTCCTGAAATTCAACTCGCTGCCGCCACAACGAACCACGCGGAGACTCTCCTCCTCCACCATCTTCACGCAGCCGCAGGGACTCCGGGGCGCGGCCCCGCCCCGAACTTCCTTTACGGGACCGGGTGACTGGACGGGTGTCCACGGAAGCCACGCAGGGCCCCTCTAGGTCTGCGTCTCTATGGTCAAACCCAGCACCTGTGCGGCCATCTTTTGTTTGCGCAACGTCGAATTAGAACGGAGTAAAAGCAAAAGAGTTACGGAGACAATGATTTTCTATTGCTACCTCTAAACTCTTACTTAGAACACATAAATTTCCCTCCGGACTCGTTAATCTCACTGAAGCTTTTTCCGCCGGAAGGGGAAGGTGGCCGATAACGAATCACGTGACTTCTAGTCACACCCCCCCCCCCAATAATTAAATTCGTGCGCTAATAAATGACGCCAATGTCTCATGCGAATTTGTTTCTCAGAGGCGCAATTCTAGGGTGGAAAGGTAGCTAGCTGTCTTTTTTTTTTCCTGCACATTTGTTTGATTCTCTATTATCCGTCGTCCTTTGTCCTGTTTCTCCGAGGATAATGCGGTCCTATTGGAATGTAGCTGCCACTCCTGCGTGTTTAAATTTACCGCATCCTATCAGTTTTTCTTGAGACGAATAGTTTATTGGGAGACCTTGCACGTGAGACAATGCAAGGCAGAAGGGTTCCCACTCCCGTTACCTTGCAAAGAAAGGAGACGGTAAAAATGTTTAACAAACAAAATAATCACATTAGTGAAGAAAATGAAACAGTAGAACTAATACGAGGGACAATAGTTTTCTCTGAGGAGGTTAGGTTTAAACCTGATGAGTATGTGTGTGTTAAAGTTGTGCAGGTAAAAATATGATAATATCTTAAAATGTTTCAACGTTAATAGAGTTGAGGTAAAATAAGTCAATGCAAAAATATAATTAGAATGGACCCAGTCCATCCTACAACCCATGAATATTTTTCCACCATTAAAAAGTTTGTGTGTGTGCTTCCTGATACTTTTCTAGGTTTATAAAAATATTCTTCACTGCAATGCACTACAGATGTTTTTCTCTTGTATGTGAAATCTTATACACATTTAACGATGTTCCTTTTTAATGACTGCATAGTATTAGAGTAAATATACCATAACCAGATTATTCTCTCAAAAATGGCTAGTCAGTCATTTCCAGTTTTTAAAGGTGGGAAATAGTGCTAGAGGACACATTGTTATGGAGCATTAGCGAGCAAAGAGGACACGAGGCAATTTAGAAGTAAATTTATGGCGTTTATTTACCTGGCCAGGGACGGGTCTTCCCACTTTCAGAAGCAGAAGGTGGGAGAGCCGCCCCGCCTTACAGACTGAAAGGTTTTTAAAGGCAACAGAACTATTCCTATGTCCTTGGGGTAACTAGATAACAACAAAAGAGAAAAAAACTACACAGGCGTGAGAAACTACATATATACATACTTTCATATTTAGAAGGAACTTCAGCTGATAAATACTTGGCCGACACTATTCTCATGTCCTTGGGGTAGCCAGATAACAGCTAGAGTCAGCTAGCAAAAGGGGGCTCAAGGTTGCTAGGATACGTGAGCAAAAAATAACCTGCCACTGAGGTAAAACGCAAAAGATGGCAAAGAGTAAAAAATAACCCATTACACACATAAGTTTGTTACAGTATTGCAGGATGAGAGATTCCTAGAATAGGTATTGCAAGGTTGAAGGATATCTGCATTTTTTATTTTGTAGTCAAAGAAAGGGAATGTTGAGTTTTTTAATCTAAAGTTTGGGGAAAATCCATAAGGATTTATTAGAGAAAATGATTTCTTAAGAAGAACTCAGGAGGGAAAAGGACTATGAAATGATGTAAGGTAAACAAAATTTCTTATAAATACTTATAAATACTGCTTAAAGGAGCAACAATTGAAAGGTAGTGAGGGGGGAGTCCATTGTTTAAAACGTAAATTGTAATGTGGAACTTCACTTTTTCAAGAATTAAATGTGAAGAATTTACTTCTTAAATCTATTATTTCCTTTCATGTACTGTCATTTGTATACCATGAACTAGTTTTTGTTGATTGGCCCTCGAACACTAAAATACCAGCAAAATTTTCAAAAGTGTTTGGAGGATTGGAAAGAATATAATATTGAAGATAATAAAAGGTGGCTAGACACTCTCTACATGTGATGTTAAAACTATCAGACACTTCTCTAGGCATTTGATAGAGAAGAGCGAGGAAAGTTTGGCTCATTTGTTGGGAGAGGCAGCTGAGCATCTCTGATTAGTCCCATATTTTCTCTAGCTTACTGCATTTCTTTCTGAGTCCTATTCAGTATCACTATCTTTAAAAGTTCCTTAATGGCAATATTGACTTTTTCTGGCACACACCTAAAAAGTCTTCCAGCCTCTACCTTACTTAGTTCCCAAACCACTTCCACATGTTTAGTCTTTTGTTAGTACAGCAGCATCCCGTTCTTGTTAGTAAAATATTAATTAGGGATTGCCAGAAAAACAGAATCAGTAGGATTAATTAATGAATTAAAAGGATCGTCACAATTATGGAAGTTGAAAAGTCCCACAGTCTGCAGTATGCGAGCTGGACACTGGAAAGCATGTGTGGTATAATTCAGCCTGAGTCTGGGGGCCTGAGAACCACAGGAGTTGATGGTGGAAATCCAGTCTAAGTGCAGAAGACCGATGTGCCAACTCAGCAGTCAAGTAGAGAAGGAATGAATTCTCCCTTTCTCTTCCTTCTGTTTTGTTCAGGCCCTGAATGATGCCCACCCATATTTGGGAGGGCAATCTGTTTTACCGAGTCCACAGATTAAAATGCAAATTGCATCCAGAAATATCCATATAGACAAACCTAGAAGTAATCTTTATCCAAATATCTTGGCACCCCGTGACCCAGTTAAGTTGATACATAAAATTAACTATCATGCCAGGCAATCGCTCTCTATTTCTACAGTTTTGCCTTACTCAGAAAGTCATATAAAACAGTAGTATATTTTTTGTAACCTTTCGAGTCTACCTTCTTTCATTTAGCATAATGCATTTAAGATTCATGTTGTGTAGATCAATGGTTTCTTCTTGTTTTTTTTTTTTTTTTTTTTTTTTTAATTGCTGAGTGGTATTCTGTGGTATGGATAATCCACAGTTTGTTTATTCATTCTTTTGTTGAAAGATGTTTGGTTTTTCCTTCAGTTTTGGAAATCATGATTGCTATTGCTCTAGACATTTGTAGGTTCCTGTGTGACCATAAGTTTTATTTCTTTGGGATTGCTAGGTCAAATGATATGTTTAGGTTAAAAAAAAAAACAAAAACTGCCAGACTATTTTCCCAGAGTTCTTTACCATTTTGCATTTCAATCAGTAATATAAGAAAGTTTCAGTTGCTTCACATCTTTGTCAGCATTTGATGTTGTCATAATTTTATATTTTAGCCATTATGACAAGCTTATAGTGGGATTTCATTGTTTTTATTTTCATTTAACTAATGACTGATGATGTTAGTCATCTTTTCAGAAGTTTATCTCCGCCATCCCCCACCACCCCAAACAACCCCAAAGAAAAATAGACAAAGAATATTAGAGGAAGAGCAAATCCAATAGCCTACAAACATGTTTTAAAAAGACATAATCAAGAACAAGATACAGAAAGTTTGAAAATAATGGCAGGAAAAAATATAACAGAAAAAATGCTATAAATGAAAGTAGATATAGCAATACTTGTCAGTATAATTTAGAGAAAAGTTCTTTAAAGGATCAAAGAAATATTTTTATATTTTAGAAGATACATTCCATTAAGAAGATATGAATCCCGAACATTTTATAATTTACCAACATAGCTTCAGACAACATAAAAAGATTCTTAGAAATTAAAGGTGAAATTGGTGATCACAAATAAACTGATCAAGCGGTCAGAAAAGTGAAGATGTGGGCTGTGTCAATAACACAATTAACCAGATTGGTCTAATTTGCATACATAGCCAATAGACAACATTCTTTCCTCCCCAAACACCCATCATAATATGCACAAAACAGACTATCATTTAGATCATAAAGACTATTTAATTAAATTTCCAAAAGTACATCATGCAGGACATGTTTATTGACTACAGTTCAACAGAATTAGAAATTTAAAGCAAAATAATTGCCTAGAGAACAATGAAGAAAACAAAACTAAGTCATCCTTTTGGAAATAAAAAAATTTCCCTAAATGACTGAAGTTAAAAAATAATAAAAATAGAGCATAGCACTAATAGAAATAAATGATGAGAACACTAACTTATTAAAACTGCAAAGAAAGCAATTTCAGAGGAAAATTTATACCTTTAAGTGGCATTTATTAGAGCACAAAAAGATTGCAAGCTAATTACTAAGCTTGTGTCTTCAGAGGATAGAATGAGAATAGCAAGATAAACCCATTTTAGAGTTCTTTCCATTAAATTCCACTGATGCTTCTTATTAATGTAAGAATATCCCTTCTTTTTGGTTGAGACCTAATTTGGAATCCTAATATTTGGATAGATCCTCCTATTGTTATTTTTTTTATTTTTTATTATAGAGAAAACCTTGCCTATGACTTTACTTGTATACAAATTAAAGAAAAGATCTTAATATCCAATGTTGCTGTGTTTTATTGTTAAGGAGTGGCCATGAAGGGGCAGAAGACTCTGGAGAGGAACAGTTTTTCAGCATCAGTAGGTCCCAGGAATAAGTTTGAGAGTTGGAGAAGAATAAAGGCAAAAAACCATTGTTACTCTGCATAGTAATACAAAGAGCTATTTTTTAGTGAGTAGAAACATCTGTGTATATTATGGTAAATTAAGAGAATGTTTTTATTTACAAGGTAAATTGTTTTTGTATTTCTCTGAGAATCACTATGTTTCCTTAAGAGGGCTGTGTGTAAGTTTCCCCCATGATTCTGCACATGCGAAGACTGAGCAACTGTTATTTGAACCTCACTCCGGAGAGCCTTAATTCTTCATGATGCACTGTAAATTCATTTTTATGAACAAATCAGTATAGCATCCAATTATATACGACCCACATTAAGCTTTCTATTTTTCTCAAAATTTTACATCAAACATTTAAAGCAAATAAATAAACTCAATGCTGGATTTACTTTTACCTGGACATCCAAGGTCTCACCTTGCAGTTGTCCCAGTTCCTCATTTCTTTGCCTGATATTGCCCATCTCCTGACACACACTACATTACACTCTGCTGTGAAATTCTTCTTTCTTCTTTGTTAGAATTCTACTCCTTTCATGCAATGTACACCCATCCTCTCAGAGCAGAAGATCTCACTGAGATATTAGGAAGAAGGTCTCACATCTCTTTGGGTTCAGTCATCAGCTTTTAAAATATTTACTTATTTTTTACCCCTGGAGATTTGGCAGTTATTTGCTGGTTGACTTTAATTTCAGGACTCTGTTACCTTACATTACTTACTCGGGGTGAGGGATTAGAGGATCTGAGCTACTAGTTTGGGAAATAAATTATTTCATACAAACTCATAGACAGTTATGTGACAGAGGGATTATATCAAAAATGGTGGTGGTGGGGATGCATGATACATTGAATCAAAGACTCCCCATGACCTATAGGCTAAAATCCAGGCTTCTTGACTTGGCAATAAAGAACTACCCCAGATTGTCCTTTCTAGCATTCCAGGACAATTTTAGATCCGTACTTTTATTTAATGATACTTGTATCTGAAATACCCTCTTGTTTTTATCCTGCATACCTAAATCCTTCCCAAGAGCCTTAATACTTCTCAACTCTCTTACATGAACATTCTATTGTATCTTCTGACTTTTCTACTCAGAGCACTTAAATTTGCTTTATCATTCATGCCATCTAATTTTATCATAGCTCTTGAGTTGTCTCACATTATGCTTGATTTGTCTTTATGTTAACAAATGTATGCTCTTTGTAGGCAAGATGCTACATTTTTCTTCTACATATCATAATGCAGTGAATGCTTCCTGCATTGTGGGCTCCTACTAACTATTATGGGAGAAGACCGTATATTCTAATAGCATTTGCATACCAGAGGTCTGAGTTTATGACGATGACTTCAGAACTAAGTATGAACATTAGCCTTCAAAAACCTCAACTGCGAACAAAGTCATTGCTCTGACAGTGTTTTGAAGAAAGCAGAAGATGAGAACCCTAATCTCAGAACCCAACAACACCTAGCAACAGTTGAAAAAATGTTTAAACAAAAGTCTGGGTGGGAGATATACAACAGCCTCCAATTCCTGCTGATCAGGATTTCAGGGAGAAGAAGCTGCTTTCCCCTTCTCTCTACTCAGTTTCCTGCATGACTTTAGCTATTGGCTAGTCCTGGGAAAGAGAGTGGGAAAAGCTTTTTCCTCTGTATTCTTTTGGGCTGGATAGTTTTCCAGGACTCCAGTCTCTCTTGAGCTGTGGGAAAGCCACTGGTTCTTCAAAGGATAAACTACCTGCATAAAGGACATACCCTTGGTTAAACAAACTGACGTCAGGTGGGAATGAGATCCCGAAACCAGGGTGGTGAAAGTTCATCCAACGGGCATATCTCCTGCCCCAAATCTGCCATCATAAGTAATATTGATGATAAAAGTCTCTCAGAAGATGCAAAAAAGAAGAACAAATCAAATAGAAAGGAGGATGATGTCATGGCCTCAGGAACTGTCAAATGACACCTAAAACCATCTGGAGAAAGTGAAAAAAGGAATAAGAAATTTTTGGAGTTATCCAAAGAAGACCTCAACCAGCTACTTAGTATAATGGAAGGAGAATTGCAGGCCAGGGAAGATGTGATCCACATGCAGAAGACAGAGAAAACCAAGCCAGAGGTTCTGGAAGCTCATTCAGATCTGCGGAGTCAGAGAAAGTGCTGCGGGTCCTGCACTGAGAGGTCATCCTAGCCCAGGAGAAATCCATAGGAGAAGATGTCTATGAGAAACCAATTTCAGAGCTGGACAGACCTGAGGAAAAACAGAGACAAACCTATCGGCGCATGCTGGAACAACTGCTGCTGGCAGAGAAGTGTCATAAGCGCACGGTGGATGAGTTAGAAAACGAGAAGCACAAACACACTGACTACATGAACAAGAGCGACGACTTCACCAACCTGCTGGAGCAGGAGTGGGAGAGGTTGAAAAAGCTCCTGGAACAAGAAAAGGCTTACCAAGCCCGCAAAGAAAAGGAAAATGCTAAGAGGCTCAATAAACTAAGATGAGCTTGTGAAATTAAAGTCCTTTGCACTCATGCTGGTGGATGAAAGACAAATGCATATTGAGCAACTTGACTTGCAAAGCCAGGAAGTACAGGATCTTCCTCAGAAACTGAGGGAAGAAGAAGAAAAGTTCAAAGCCATTACTTCCAAATCCAAAGAAGACAGGCAGAAATTGCTCAAGTAAGAAGTGGATTTTGAAAACAAGGCTTTGAGGTTTTCCCAAGAGCACGAAGAGATGAATGCTAGGTTGGCAAATCAAGAGTCTCACAACAGGCAACTTAGACTCAAGCTGGTTGGCTTAAATCAAAGAATTGAGGAGCTAGAAGAGACCAACAAAAATCTGCAAAAGGCAGAGGGAGAACTTCAGGAGTTAAGAGATAAAATTGCCAAAGGGAAATGTGGCAACTCCAGCCTCATGGCAGAAGTGGAAAATCTCCAGAAGCGTGTGCTTGAAATGGAGGGTAAAGATGAGGAGATCATTAAAACCGAATCCCAGTGCAGGGAATTGAGGAAGAAGTTGCAGGAGGAAGAACACCATAGTAGCGAGCTCAAACTTGAAGTTGAGAAGTTACAGAAGAGAATGTCTGGACTGGAGAAATTGGAAGAAGCATTTAGCAAGAGTAAATCTGAATGCATCCAGCTACATTTAAACCTGGAGAAAGAAAAGAACTTAACCAAAGACTTGCTAAATGAACTGGAGATGGTCAAGTGTCGAGTTAAAGAACTGGAATGTTCTGAAAGTAGATTGGAAAAGGCTGAATTAAGCCTAAAAGATGATCTTACAAAGTTGAAGTCATTTATTGTGGTGCTGGTTGATGAAAGGAAAAATATGATGGAAAAAATAAAGCAAGAAGAGAGAAAAGTGGATGGACTCAACAAAAATTTTAAGGTGGAACAAGGAAAGGTTATGGATGTAACTGAAAAACTAATCGAAGAAAGTAAGAAGCTTTTAAAACTGAAATCTGAAATGGAAGAAAAAGTATACAATTTGACAAAAGAGAGAGTCGAGTTAATAAGCAAACTGAAAAGTGAAGAAGAAAAATCATCTGAGTTAAGCTGTAGTGTTGACTTATTAAAGAAGAGACTTGATGAACTGGAAAGAGAAATAACAAGAAGGTCTCGAAAAGGGCCTGAGTTTACCTGCCCAGAAGATAATAAGATTAAGGAGCTAACACTTGAAATTGAGAGACTGAAGAAGCGTCTCCAACAACTGGAGGTCGTTGAAGGGGATTTGATGAAGACAGGATGAGTATGATCAGCTGGAGCAGAAATTTAGAACTGAGCAGGATAAGGCTAATTTCCTCTCTCAGCAACTGGAGGAGATAAAGCACCAAATTGCCAAGAATAAAGCAATAGGGAAAGGTGAGGCTGTGAGCCAGGAAGCTGAGCTGAGACACAGATTTCGGTTGGAAGAGGCTAAAAGTTGAGACTTAAAAGCCAAAGTACAAGCTCTTAAAGAGAAGATTCATGAATTAATGAACAAAGAAGATCAGCTTTCTCAGCTCCAAGTGGATTATTCTGTCCTTCAGCAAAGATTTATGGAAGAAGAAAATAAGAATAAAAACATGGGCCAGGAGGTCCTCAATCTGACCAAAGAGTTGGAGCTTTCTAAACGTTATAGCCGAGCTCTGAGACCCAGTATGAACGGAAGAAGAATGGTAGATATTCTGGTGACCTCCACTGGAGTCCAGACTGATGCTGTCAGAAGCGACGCAGCAGAGGAGGAGGAAACACCAGCAGTATTTATACGGAAATCCTTCCAAGAAGAAAATCACATCATGAGTAACCCTCAGCAGGTGGGATTGAAAAAAACCCATAAAACGATCCTCTGTCCTAGACAGGTATCCTCCAGCAGCCAATGAGCTCACTATGCGCAAGTCTTGGATTCCATGGATGAGATAAAGGGAAAATGGGCCCTCAGTCACTCAAGAGAAAGGGCCGTAAACCAGTTCCAGTCCAGGGCACCCAGGAGAGCTGGTTCTTTCACCAAAGCAGGGCCAGCCCCTGCATATTCGAGTGACGCCAGACCATGAAAACAGCACTGTGACTTCGGAGATAACAAGCCTGACATCTGAAGAATTCTTCTCTAGTACCACTGTCATTCCTACATTAGGGAATCAGAAACCGAGGATAACCATTATTCCATCACCAAATGTTATATCTCAAAGACCAAAAAGTGGAGACAGTACTCTCAGCACAGAACGAGTCATGTCCCCAGTCACAATCACCACATACTCCAGAGAGAAAACCCCAGACAGTGGAAGAGGTGTGTTTGCAGACAGGCCCACATCCTCTATTCAGATAATGACAGTGTCTACATCGGCTGCCCCAGCTGAGATTGCACTTCCTCCCGACTCCCAGGAAATGCCCATGGGAAGGACTGTCCTCAAAGTCACCCCAGAAAAACAAACTGTTCCAACTCCAGTATCGAAGTACAACTCCAATGCTAATATCATAACCACAGAAGACAATAAAATTCACATTCATTTAGGTTCTCAGTTTAAACGATCCCCTGGGACTTTAGCAGAAGGAGCAAGTCCAGTTATTACTGTCCAACCTGTAAACGTGACAGCTGAAAAGGAGGTTTCCACTGGCACTGTCCTTCACTCTCCCAGGAACCATCTCTCCTCACGCCCTGGTGCAAACAAAGTGACAAGCACTGTCACCATAACACCAGTCACAACCTCATCTACTCTGAACCCAGTCAGTGTCAGGACCAGATGGGTCATCCCAGCGACCTGCACCCACTCGCATTCCTTTGTCAAAAGGTATGAAAGCAGGAAAGCCAGTAGTGGCAGCTCCAGGAGCAGGAAATGTGGCCAAATTCGAGCCTCGAGCTGAGACTCAGTCTACGAAAATAGAGCTGAAGCAATCTGCAGCAGGCAGCGCTACCTCTCTTGGAGGGGGGAAGCGCTGAGGGGGTATGTTGTGCAGACGCTACTGCTGCAGTGAAAACAAACCTTGTCTGTCTGCACCAACTCTTTACATGTATTGATTTAGGTTTTAAATATCTTGTTTTTAACATAATTTACTAATAGTCATGTATCTTTCCTATTTTGTGAAATTGTTTGGATGCTGGGGAACAGAACTAACCAGCAAAACTACTGTTTGCCATGAGCTTGATCCAGGAAATGGCCTGAGACAGGGCCTGACGTCCAGTCCCACTTTTGCTTCTAGAAAATTGACCCATCAATTAACCCATCTGAACCTCAGTTCTCTGTCAATGAGATATGGGAGCTGGATAACGTCCTCTCCAAAGTCGGCTCCCATATTCCCTAATTGTAAATCAAATGTGATAAGCCTTGTTCAACAATAACTGCTTTTTCAAAAATTCTACTATGAAATAGGAAGTACCTTAACAATTGTCATTTACCTCTATCAAATCCCGAATTTGCTTCATGTGCTGTAAGAAACATTTAATTACCACAGAGCTTGAACCTCTAAAGTTCTGCAAAACCAAAAGCCTCTGAGATGATTTCAGGAAATAATTTGAACGTGAAATAAAGTGGAAATGAAATATGGAATCCTAAAACAAACAAAAAAACACCCTCAACTGCAACTGCAAAAATACCAATATACCACATGGTGGCAGCAAAGGTACATCATTCTTCTTGCAGGTTTTGTGTTATATACACTTAAGTCTACTAGAAATTGTAGGTTTCTGTTAGCACATTGAAAAAAATATTTTAAATATATAACTAATAAGCTTAGTGGAATGTTATGGAATGATAATTTTTAATAAAAGGAAATTCAAAACGATCTTTGTGTTTTTGATCAACTTTATTTACAAAGAAAGCGTCTGTTTAAATTCTAGAACTCCTCCATATTGTTTTGGAATCAGATTCCTCTTCCCTCACTGTCCTATCCCTCTCTTCTGTGAAAGTTTCACGAGCATTTGGAGCTGATCTTTGACATTTAGGTTTTGAAACTGGGGTCGTTGGTGACTCACAGGCTATTATGCTGTGTAGAATGTGGACCTATACAAATTCCAGCTGTCGATGGTACACGTAGTTCTTTTGCAGACAGTCTTCTTAGGCATGTTGCCGAAGTTTAATTTCCATGTGTAAAGTCATGGTTCAAGTATGTAAACTGAAACAGATGTTAGTACTCTGAGAATGCATTTAGGCATGAAGGAATAGTCCCTTAGCCTCCGCTTCCACCCCCACTTTATTTTGAAAGCCCTTTTGACTAGAAAAGGCCTCTGGAGAACCAGAGAATCTAGTGTATTTGACCCATAAATTAATATGTAGCAATTCATTCCTGGGAAACAGTTGCCCCAAATAAATGTTAAATTCTTTAAACTTCCTTAATAACTGTGTGATTTTCTTTCCTTCCCTATAAGCTTTATTCTTTAATTAGGAAGCTATTCACTCTAATAATACAAATTTTCTTAAAACCAAACTTGATTTTACTTATATTATTATTTAAATAACTTTGAATTTTATTCAAAGATTAGCAGTCAAGGGAGATGTCCATGCTACACCTATGTACCTTTTCACTGCTGTGCTGGCAGATGTTAAAGCACTATATTTGAAAGTCTTCCAATATCTGAATTATCTTGGTTATAGTTTATAAACAGAGTACAAATAATAATTTGTGCTCCCAATAGTTTTCCAAAGCAAAAAAGGTAGTTATTAGAAACAACATCTAATTATTGATACTTCCTTTGTTATCTTCTTCCTCTGTTCTTTTCTCTTTTCAAAGATATGTGCTAAGGTACTATGTTAGGCTCAAAAAAGGATTTTATTTGACAGATCTTGGTCTTAAGGAATAGTCAATATAACTTAGAAAAGAAGCTATTAAAAATCTCTGACAGCACGAAAGAGCCAATCCATAATTGTGGAGAAGTTAAGAAGGCTTTGTAGAAGAGATGGTATTGGAGCTGGCCATGAATGATGGAGGGGAATTTCTCTAGGTAATGATGGGGAAAGCAGATTTTCTAGGCAGCAGAGTGGAATGAGCATTGGATTTGTAGAACGTGCATAACTCTGGTATGGTTTTCTTAACAGATACATGGTGGGAGGGTATGGTAATGAGAACAGAAAGACGGGTGAGGGCCAGATTTAGTTTTGTCCAAAGATTTGGAGATATGAATGCAAAATCTTTCTTTAAAAATTTGTGATATAGTTTTAAAGTTTGATGCATGTTTTGATTTATGATAAAGTTTTAATTTATGTTACCTCAAGGTGATAATGTATGACCTTTTTTTCTGAAGAGTAAAATTTAAGATATCATAATAGCTGATGTTTTTAAAGTTAGCAAGTTACTTTCTACCTACCCTCTACATGTATCAGTAAAATGCATTGATAGACTAAAAATTTATGCAACTCCATGTATATTAACATAATTTTTGCTTTGTTATGTAAGCATAAAAACCTCCTTGAATTTATCTTTATATTTAATCATTAAAGTCCATAAATATTTAGCTTCTAGATTCAGAAGCAGAGCTTTTAACCCTGGCTAGGTGGCTCAGTTAGTTAGAGCCATTGTCCCAATACACCAAGGTTGTGGGTTCAATCTCTGGTCCAGGCACATATAAGAAGCAATCAGTGAATGCATAAATAAGTGGAACAAAAAAATAATGTTTCTCTCTCTCTCCTTTCCTCTCTGTCTAAAAAATAAATAAATAAATAAAAAAGAAGCAGAGAGTGAAAAATGTATGTTGTGCATTTGTATAATTGTGATACAGTTGTGTAATATAACGTTTTATTTGTAATTAATTGGTAATTTGACCTCTGTTAATGATCAACTTGACTAAAGGATAGCACTAGTATGTATTAAGTGTAACAGAAATGATTTAATTATCGATATAGTATTCTCCTCAAAAAGTAAAACCAAATTCAACGTGTTTGTGGAGAAATTTACGTTCCAAAAAATTTTTCATGCTATTTTGTCTAACCTTTAGAATCACTGATGGAAGTGTTTCAGTGGCTGTTTTTTTAGATACATAATACTGTTTTACTGCTTTGTAAAAATAAGTTAAATTTTCTACTTATGATTTTAATATTTGCTTTATTCTCAAATCATGCATCTCTTGATCTTGACTTTACAGTCTTAGTTACCTGGAAATAAGTGATGTTATTTGTTGGGACATATGTAGATGCCTTTAAAAATATTATTGGAAGTTTGGCCTGAAAATATTTTATGTATATTATTTTTCTATTGGATCAGAATGAACCATACTCCTAAATTAAGAGGGAAGTTTTTATATTGCTCTCTTCCATTTAATGCCTGATATTGAACTCCCTCTTTTTTTTTAAATTTTTTAGCCTGAATTGTAATTCTAAAACAAAAAGCCTCTAAGTGCTCTACTTTCCATTTTAAAGTTTCCATCAACCTGTGGTCAGGGAGTGGATAGAAACTTATTATGACATTCCTTAGGTTTTCTAGTCTGCTTGAGTGATTTCATAAATAAACAGTAAAGCTTCAATAATTTCATTTATGAAAGCCACTTGGGAAAATAATTGGCTAATAATATTGTCAGAAATAAATTCAATCTTATAAAGGGGTGTTACAAAGGTATTTTTATTTTTTATGTTAAAATAATTCTATTTTTAGGATTAAGTGAGTAGTTTTTAAGGAATTAATTGGTAGTTTTATACTGAAATTTGCAATACTTAAGGTTGCCTTGCCTCCCAATTGGAAGTAGAATCTAACTGTCATCTCTAGGACTTCTCAGAGACAGTATTAAGGAGAAACTAAAGATAATTTCCTTGTTTTATTAACCTCTTACACAATACTGTGTAACAGTGCTGATTGAGCAATTAGATTTCTATTTCTGATTTACTAGGGCAGTGACTTTCAACTGGAGTGCTGTAAGAATTTTTGAAACATGCAATACCCAAGTATTTAGTCAGGGGCACTGACCTCTTTTCCCTTAGACTGTCAAATAAAAAATGAAAATGGCCAACACAACAATAGGCATCTGGTGTGAATGAATCAATATGATACATATTTTTTTTCAGACTGGCAAAAAATACATTCTTTGGTTACCACAGACTATTAATAATTTATGTGTGCCATGAGATGGAAAAGGTTGATAATCACTGTACTAGAGCATATTGACTAGCATTTTGAGTGGATTTATAAAAATCAATAAAATGTAAGGGTATTTCTATAATTCTGTGAGTAAAATTTATCCCGTCATTTTATGAGTGTAATTTTATGTTGAAATAACAGTGACTTTCAGAAAGAAGTATATCACTAAACAAGAATAAATGCCATGAAGTGAAAATTTTATAAACAAAACTTCAAATAAGGGAATGGATTCATGCTGATTTTCAGGCAAATGACTGTTATCATAAATAAAAGTTAAGCTTGCAAAGTACTCAGATCATGGATACCCTCAGTTCACTTTCCTTTGATTCTATCCAGGCTGGGTTTCTACAACCAAAGATAAGAGGATCAGTTGAATAAATGATCCAGTTAATAATATTAAAACACTGGATAATTCAGGATATTGTGGTTAAGTGTTTTGTCAGTATTTACATAGAATGTTTTTCATCACTACACACCACTGTGGTTCAGGTCTACAAGAGGTTAATGAAATTACTGCAGGGGTGGTGAATGTATCTTGTATGGCTTCTGTCCAGTGTTTAGAAAGATAAAGTAGGGCAGGTGCTAAGAAGATAAAATAGTATATTTGAATCATGGTATTTTAATTTTTATAATATTCTTATATCTTTATTTTTAAAATTCTCATAATTATTTTTGAAATACAATTGACATATAACACTGTAAGTTTAATACATACAATGTATTGATTTGATACATTTATATTATATTTGAATTTAAAGAATGACTATTAAAGTCACTGTGATCACTGAGTTTTATTCTTTGAGTTGTCTTCCTTTTTTATAATTTATATCCTGTGGTCTTTAGATCAGTAATAAGAATTAATAGTCGTGGAATTTAAAAAGAAACAGCTTTATTGAGATATAACTTAAAAATAAAAATTCTATACACAACTTGAGGTTTTGATTTTCACTTGTGAATGTAATATGCCAATTCTAGTTACAGAGTATTGTTATCGATTCACTTTCTTTCAACATCAATCATCTGAGATGCAAAAAAGAAAACTGTGCATATATCCAGGCACTATAGTATATAATACAATGACTAGGATATTAATGTCTGTGAGATGCAATTAACTTAACTTCTAGGTTCAGCTTCAGCTAGTACCTCTTATTTCAGATTAACTTAGTATTATTTTTACCCAGATTTATCTTCACTTACCTTTGTCCTTCACGTAGAAACAATAATCACCTTTTGACTTGAAATGGATCACTTGTGCTAAATAATTGGATAAATAAATAAAATTGTAAACAGTTTTTCCACCCCTCCCCATGTTAGAGTGGATGACATCTTGATATTTCAATCAAGCACATGAATTTGGATCAAGGGTTGGGGGGCAGGTAAACAGAGCCAGTCAATCCAGTAGGGATTTGAACAGCCTTAGATAATGCACTCTAATTTCACTATCAAAGTTATTGCATTCATCCTTAGTGGAGGATCGTTAAACTGCCATAAGATCTGGAGTTTAAGTTCCTGTTACTGGAAAGGCAACCTTAATATTTTTCCCCAAGAAAATGAAAAATAGAGAAACCCTCATTTCTTGACTACATGTCAACTGAAGACAAATAACCCAATTAAAAAATGGGCAAAGGACCTGAATAGACACTTCTCCAAGGAGGGCATACAGAGGGCCCGTAGGCATATGAAAGAGTGCTCAACATCACTAGCCGTTAGAGACATGCAAATAATAACCACAATGAGATACCACCTCACACCTGTCAGAATGGCCATCATCAACAAATCAACAAACAACAAGTGCTGGCAAGGATGTGGAGAAAAGGGAACCCTACTGCACTGTTGGTGGGAATGCAGACTGGTGCAGCCACTATGGAAAACAGTATGGAATTTCCTCAAAAAACTAAAAATGAAACTGGATTTTGATCCAGCAATTCCACTGTTGGGATTATACCTGAAGAATCCTGAAACTCCAATTCAAAGGAACCTATGCATCCCTACTTTCATAGCAGTGCTGTTTACAATAACTAAGTGCTGGAAACAGTCTAAATGCCCATCCGTAAATGTGTGGATCAAAAAAACTGTGATACATTTACACAATGGAGTACTATGCAGCAGAAAGAGAAAAGGAACTTCTACCTTTTGCAACAGCATGGATGGAACTGGAGAGTATTATGCTGAGTGACATAAGCCAGGTGGCAAAAGACAAATACCATATAATCTCACTTATAAGAGGAACCTAATGAACAAAACAAACAAATGAGCAAAATAGATCCAGAGGCATGGAAACAAGGAACAGACTGACAGTGACTAGAGGAGAGAGAGGAAGGGGATAAGGGGGAAAAGAAAGGGAAAGGTCTAGTCAAGGAACATCTATAAATGACCATGGACACGGACATCAAGGTGGGAATTGACTGTGGGATGGGGGTGGGGGAGTTGGAGCAGGGGAGAGCAATGGGGGGAAAGATTGGGACAACTGTAAAAGAACAACGTCGTCGTCGTCGTCGTCGTCGGCAGCCGTCCGTCTCGAGAGACGATGGTGTAGCTTCTTAAAAGTCTATCTGCACCGCCGAGAATGGCTGTGCAGTCCGAGTTGGGAGTGACACGGTATCTGTCTCCTCCCGTGTTAAATCGACATCTTGCGATGACGCTGGAGTGTCCTCTCCAGTGAAGCTGAAGCTACAGAGCCTGGGCAGGGTGATATGGAGGGTCTGGTGTTGCCCATGCAGCAGACCCCCCCTCTCTTCGCAGCTGAGGGTCCAAGGGAAAGACGGAGTCAATACAGCTTGGCTTCAGGTGCGCCGCAGGAGTTGCCGGTGTTGACTACAACGTCAAACCGCCTTAGGGACTCCGGCTCCGGATTTTCTGTCGGGGTTTACTCCCTTAGCCTTTCCCCTGAAGATGTATGCCGCAAGGCAGCGGAGGTTTTTTGGAGTCAGAGTTTTCCTTCTCTGATGTGCCCTGACTGGAAGATCGAACCAGCAACACTTAGCTCGCAGGCCGACGCTCAATCCACTGAGCCAAACCAGCCACAATAGGCAAAAAAAAAAAAAAAAAGAGAAAGAGAGAAAAGAAATAAAATCCTTGATAACATAAAAAACAAAAACAAATCTCTTAAAGCAAGGAAAATGGAGCCGGGTTTGTTCAGTTCACTAGTGCTAGCAAAGAAGTGTTGTCTTGCTCTAGTATTTCTGCAAGTTAGTTTATCTGTTGCTTTAGAAAGAAATTTCATTTCCATTAAAACTGTCTCTGGGTAGGTGATTCATAAACAGAGGACCTGGAAATGAAATCAATCTCTTGAGCCTATTTACATTCTTAATCATACACAGCTGCTGTGTTAATGGAGGGTTTTGGATTTTTCAAGGACAGAAAGGGTCTTATCTTTTGTGATTAAAATAGTAGAGTGTGGTCACATTAAAACAATGCCAAGTACTAACATAATTACTTAGTTGAATTTTGAAGAAGGTGGGCATCCTTTTCAATGTGTGGTGAACCTTTTCTTTAGTGATTTTGAACTCAGCTTTTAGCACATTTTAAAAACTTTTCCTTTGATGCAAAACAGCTGTAGCTACGTTTTGAGTGATATAAACATTTCCCTCCACCTCCTCCTTACACTTTCCAGACTCAAGGCAAAGGATTGAAAAACTGCCTTTTTTTCTTACCATGCACTTCCTACAACTGTTTACCTTTTAAACTTTTACAGTGATGGCGTTTGAACTTGAAGCAAATAACCTAAAATGGGTGCAGAACAGTCACGTTTTGAAATTTTAGTATTAAATATTAAAACACCTTCTTAACAAATTTCACTGCATTTTCTTCTTGGGAAGACCGTGGCCAGCACAGATGGTACAAATTAATATATCTTCAATAAATATCTAGGTTGAAACAGGCAAGTCAATTACAGTTCTCTTCACTTTGCGTTTATAGGAAGTAATCTTTTCAGTGTCTTCAGCCCCTATAAATTAGGGTTCCCTCTTTCTTGATTTTGTCACAATTTGTCTATGGGCTCTTTGAACAATATTACAATTTTGCATCATCATTGGTGAACTTAGCACACCTTAGAAACTCTACTAATAGATTAAGAGCTGATTATTGGCATCTTGTATTTGAATAACATCATGCACAAGTGGCTTTTAATATATAAGTAATCCACTCTAAAACAATTCTTGATTTTCCTAGTCACATTGTTGGAGGTCAGAGCTGGGTCAATTATGTGTAGTTAGAGAATTTTTCCGTATAAAAATTTTCTTATTAGATCTTAACAAATGCTTTCTCTGGTAGAGCTTAGCAGGGGGAAATATTTGATTTTAGACTAAGGATAAATACAAGCATAAGATTTTAATTTATGGCAGGAAATATGCACTAAAACTAATTTTTTAGGTTTTAACAATAAAGGCTTTTGATGGTCTTGGAAATTTCTGAACATGGTCAAATTTTAGTAGTGTCTGAGATGGTATTATCTCAGAGATGGAATCTACCACCTCTTTGTTTTCCTTGTGAAATGTGTTGTTACACCAAAATACAATACAGTAGAATAGATATATCTTTAAAAGCATTAATACCATGTTTTATAAAAATCAAAATGAGATTAAAATTAAAGTTGGCAATTTCTGACATATTTTTAATAATGATTTTTTTCTGTTACTTTGAAGTGATTTTATTTCTTTAGTCATTCCTTGGTTAGAAAATTTAATATTAGTATTTGGAAATGTGAAAATCAGTTACTCTGTGCTTTGATTTTAGCTGAAATGTGTTAACTCTTTTCCTTTAATCACTTGATGCAGTGGTTGCAAATATTCTCTAAGAAGAACTAAGCTGCTTGTATTCATTGATTTGAAAAGAAATTAAGAATTCAAATGATAAAGTAAATTATTTTATTAATCCAAAAACTTTCTAAAGGATCACGATGTTGACTAACTTTTGACAATAGTTTTAAAAGTTGTCAGAAGAACCCTGGGACAACAGAAATTTTGACCGAAATGTGCTATAATCTATATTGGATTCATGCTTGTAGATACCTATCCAGTCTTACATGCATTTTTCCATTGAGAGCATAAAATAAATTCTGTGCAAGAGTTTTTGTTTTTTATTTATGTAGCACTATATTATGTTACATGCCTCTGTTTTGTATTTGTAGCCTAGTTCTTTGGGGTCCATTTCCTGCATGCCTCCCCAGTGGCCAATATGTAGAATGTAATATAGAAAAGCAATAATCTTAAAAAGTTCTGTGACACTAAACTTGTTAAAAAAAAATTAACTGCACGTGGATATTCTGTATCATTGTGTGTTTTTTGAGTGTTTCTTTTTATTTATTTTTCATTCAATTAATTCTAATACCTTACTGTTAGTAATAATTATATTGATAACAATGGCTAATACTTATAGAGACTCTCCTATATGCCAGCAAAGAACTTTTACTGGATTATCTTATTTATTTCTCACAGCTACACTATCAACTAGATACAGTTATTACCATTTTTTCCCACTTCACCCTTTCATATATTCTTCTTCTTTTTTAAAAATTAATTAACAAATTAATTAATTTAACAATAAAAAATAACAATCCCTCTCTCTCAGACTTAAGACCCTTTATAACCTTATAAAGGACAATGGGCGAAGGTCTCGAGCTCCTCTAGCTGCTTCAAGCTGGACATGGTCGTCGTCCTACCTACCCTTGGGTTCAGAAATCCCTAATAAGAGTGGGGGTGTGGGGGGGAGGGTGGCCTTCCCACATGGGGAAGGATCATGCACACTCCAGGTCAGTCGGCTGTCCCCAGACAATGCCGTGCTTGGTTTAACAGGCTGGCATCCTTGTTGTATTCTGGGGGCAACAGATTTGGCAACAGGGTTAGAAGGCATCATTCAATCCATAACCACTAGATGATAAAAGGCAGGGATTAATTTTTCAATGTCCCACATTAGGGAAAAGAAGGGCTTCTTTGGAGGAAGGTGTGCCAGGCATATCTTACCTGTCCAAAACTCTTTTGCCCATTATACTTAGTTTGGGCTGAGGGAAATATTTTAGGTTTCCCCCTCTCAGACCCTACACTATCAACTAGATACAGTTATTATCATTTTTAAAAATCCTCATCTGAGGACATTTTTTTTTTTCACTGCTTTGAGAGACAGAGAGCAAGAGAGCTAGAGTAAGAGAGAGAGAGAGCAAGAGAGAGAGAGATTGGTTGCCTTCTTGTCATGCTCTGACTGGGGATTGAACCCACAACCTGGGTATGTGCCCTGACCAGGAATTAAACTCATGACCATTTGATCTATGGGATGATGATCCCACCAACTGAGCCACACTGACCAGGGCCAGTTATTATCATTTTACAGGCAAGAAAACTGAGTCACATAGATATTAAATAATTTATACCATATCATGTAACTAGTAAATAGCAGAACCAGTATTTGTATCCAGTCTGTCTCCAGAACCCTTGCTCAACCTCTCTTAGTAGGAAAAAAATGGATGAATATAAATATTTGAAAATGGAATGTGTGAACCACCTTAATCTTCTTATGCACAAAATTAAAAAAAAAAGCAAGTATAATTGCCTTAAAATAAATTATTTTATAAAACACAGAACACCCAAGTTTCACATTTCTTTTAGAATTTCTTTTGAGTAGAAAAGGCGTTATAAGCTCATAAATAAAAAATCAGCTCTTTAACAAAAGAAAAATGTAAAAAATGCCCACAATTCATTTGAGACACATTATTAACTATTAACACTAATACTGTGTCTCTTTAGATATCATATGTAAATATATATATATATATTTATTGAAATATTTTCTCTAACAATTCATTACATCAAAACACCTGACAGACTCATACATGTACTTGTATAACTCAGGAAAATGTGGTTAACTGACTGTTAAGATTTCTCTGGAGTGCCTTTCATCACTACATGTCACTGTGGTTCTATTCTATGTGAGGTTAAGGGAATAGTAGAGTGGTGGTTGTATGTTAAATGTCAAATAATTAGACAGATTTTTATTTCTACTATACCTCTATTGACTAATTAGTTGTTTCAGCTTTACACTATTATAACAAAAAGCAGGAATAATTTAGTAAAAATTATATATATATATATATATATGTGTGTGTGTGTGTGTGTGTGTGTGTGTGTGTGTGTGTGTAAAAACTAGAATACTTCCAAATGGTAATAAAGTTTCCTATATTCCGAATGAAAGGGTCTTGGTTTCTAATCTTACTCACATATCCTGATTTCCATCTAGTAGATGCTATATATATATATTCTTTGCAATTAGTGTATTCTGAATACCAACCAACAAAACGAAAATATGTAGCTACCACTTTTCATGCAAAATATCTCAAGAACAGCTTTCTATATTATCTTTGCTCCAAATTTTATTTGGAAATCTGAACTGTCAACTGTATTTTCCTAAGACTGTTAACTAAATTGAATAATTCAGTAGCAAAAAAAAATTCTGAGTTACATCTGGTATTTCTAAGATAAAAACAAAAGGAGAGCTTATGGAGCTTATTGAAGCTTTTATGTTTTTTGTGTTGATTGAAAGTGTATGCTTGAAATGGTTTTTAAAAACAAAAGAGACAAAAATTTGGTCTGCAAAGTAAAATGTGACATTGCTAAACTATTATTTGATGAAAACTCTTCCATTACTTTCTAGCTTATATCTACATTATGCTTTTCTTTATACATTCATTTCATTTTAATTCATAGTATAAAAATTATCCTGTTCAAAAGATCATAAAAAGTATGAAAAAATAAGAAATGATGTTAAAAAGTGTGCAATAAAGTATGATGCAGATCATGTCAATATCTTGGGAACCTTTGGACAGGTTTTCAACTTTTATTTAAATTATGTTATTTTTGTAGCTTTATCTGAAAGTAACTTTATTGACTTTGAAATTCTTTTAAAATGATTATGCTTATAGTAGTGACTTAAGACATTTCTCTGGTATCTTTTTTTTTTCTTCTCTTTTAAATATAAAAATCTTTGTGCAAGCTTCAATAATGAGCATTGTACTCTAACAAAACACAAATTCTGGAGCTGCTATAATCCATCTCATGAAAAGACAAACCTAAAATGAATGAATAAAATAAAGTGTGTAAATCAAGATTAGCTATTTTTCAATCTAGTTTAGGGTATGTATGGTGCCATGAGTAAGATGAAACCCTCTGGGACAGGTACAATTTTCAATTAGGTGGAATTAACCTGAAATGAGCTTCATCTCATTTTGTTGCACACTCTTTTCCTTTCCCATCTTGCCTCAATTTTTGTGTCTTCATAAACCTGCACAGAAAAGAAAGTTTTATAAATATCTGACTTTGTCATGTGGTTAGACCATCTTAGTCAGTTGGGGTTTTTATCAGAATACTGTGGACTTGGTGGTTTAAACCAAGGGCAACAAGCACTTACTTTTCAGTTTTCGAGGGAGAAGTCCGCAATCAGGGTGCCAGCCTAGCAGGGGTGAAGGTCTTTTTCCTGGTTTGCAGATGGCTATCTTCTGATTGTGTCTTCTCAAGGCAGAGGTCAACAAGAGGAACCAAGCTCTTTTATGTCTCTCTTTATTAAGGGCACAAATACTATCATCTGGGCTCTACCCTGATGACCTAATTATCTCCTAATGGCTGTTTCCAAATCTCTTCAATGTTGGAGGTTAGGATTTTCAACATACAATTTTAGGGGGAGGGACACAAACTTTTAGTCCACAGCATAACCATTTCAAGAGTATTCATTTTTAAAAGGGAACATTTATATGAAGCACTTTAAAAGAATGTTTATTTTTTCCCCAGAATCTTCCTGATATTTCTTCCTACAGTTAAAAAGGGAAATGGCCTACTGAGGATGGGAAGTATAAAAAATTTGGCTGAGAAGGAGTGAAACTTCAGTAGACAGATTGTTCCTTAAGGCATTAATTGCAGGCAGGCAGCTGGAAGCTAGTGTTGTGGTGAAGGTCCTGTATGCCATGAAAAGTCAGGCATTAATAGGTTGTGCCTTATATCTTGGGATATAGCTGAGAAATGTTGAGGGAATTTTGTCATAAAGTAAAGGTATGCAATTATTTCCTTTACCATTCTAGGAAGAGCAGATCAAAGAGAAGCTATAAGAATGGAGGGTTGAGAACTAGTTATTGAAAGATCCAATTATGGCTAATATTTTTTTCTTGATTAGAAAAGAGTTTGTTTGCATCGCTGTTATCCAGCGGAATCCGATGTTAAATCTCTCTGCTATGAGCAGCATTCCTCAAACATTGAACCCATCCCAGCAACCATCAGACATTATACAGAAACTGCTTTGACAATGACTCACATTCTTTGGGTGGAAGTGAGTCTCATAAAAGTTAAATAGAGATATTAGATTGTAGAAAGACAGCCCTCTGTAGTTCTAGCAGGATTTAAGCTAATAAAAATATTAAAAAGTGAATTAATGAGAATGTATACACACTTTTGAAACATGGACATTTCCAGCTACTGTAAAATGGGACATGATCTAATCCTATTTAGTTATTAGTTTCCCTTAATTTTACAGTTAGTTTTTTTGGCTTTGTAAGCTTTGTGTTCTTTTATTTATTTATTTTTAATTATATTTTATTGATTATGCTATTACAGTTTTCCTAATTTTTCCCTCTTTGAACATCTCCACCCAGCACACCCTACTCCTTCAGGTAATTCCCTCACCATCATTCATGTCCATGGGTCATGCGTGTAAGTTTTTTGGCTACTCCATTTCCTATACTGTACTTTACATCCCCATGACTATTCTATTCTGTGACTACTTATTCATATTTCTTAGTCCCCTCACCTCTTCACCCATTCCCCTACACATCCCTCTCATTTGGCAACCATCAAACTGCTCTCTGTGTCCATGATTCTGTCTCTGTTCTTGTTTCCTTAATTTGTTTAGATTCAATTGTTGATAGATTTGTAAGTATTGTCATTTTATTGTTCATAATTTTGATCTTTTTCTAAAATAAATCCCTTTAAAATTTCATATAATAATAGTTTGGTGATAAAAAATTCTTTAGTTTTTTTTTGTATGGGAAGCTCTTTATCTGCTCTTCAATTCTAAATGACGGTTTCATAGGTAGAGCAATCTTAGCTGTAGGTCCCTGCTTTTCATGACTTCGAATATTTCTTGCCAATCCCTTCTAGCCTGCAAAGTTTCTTCTGAGAAATCAGCTGACAGTATTATGGAAACTCCCTTGTAGGTAACTAACTTCTTTCCTCTTGCTGCTTTTAAGATTCTCTCTTCATCTTTAACTTTTGGCATTTTAATTATGATGTATCTTGGAGTGGGCCTCTTTGTATCCATCTTGTTTGGGTCTCTCTGTGCTTCCTAGACTTGCATGTCTATTTCCTTCACCAAATTAGGGAAGCTTTCTTTCATTACTTTTCACATAGATTTCCAATTTCTTGCTCTTTCTCTTCTCCTTCTGGCACCCCTATGATGTGACTGTTGGGCCTCTTAAAGTTGTCCCAGAGGCTACCCTCATTATTTGGGGGATTTTTTTCTTCTTCTTGTTGTTCTGGTTGGTTGTTTTTGCTTCCTTAAGTTCCAAATTATTGATTTGATTCTTGGCTTCATCCACTCTACTGTTGTTTCCCTGTACATTGTTCTTTATTTCAATTAGTTTATCCTTCATTTCTGACTGCATCTTTTTTATGCTGTTGAGGTCCTCACTAAATTCCTTGAGCATCCTCATAACCAGTGTTTTAAATTCAGCATCTGATAGATTGCTTATCTCCATTTCATTTAGCTCTTTTTCTGGAGTTTTGATCTGTTCTTTCATTTGGGCCATGTTTCTTTGTCTTCTTAAGTTGACATCCTCCATATGTTTGTTTCTATGTATTAGGTAGCGTTGCTTTGACTCCATGTGTTCATAGTGTGGTCTAATGCAGTAGGTGTCCTGTAGGGTCCAGTGGCACAGCCTTCCCTATCACCCAAACTGGGTACTCAAAGTGTGCCCTTTTTGTGGCTAAGTACACCCTCCTCTTGTAATTGAGCCTTGGTTGCTGTTGGTAGATCAATGGGAAGGATTTACCCAGGCCAGTCAGCTGCGAGGTTTGGCTGTGACCACTGAACACCAACCTCTGCCCTCCATGGAGGACCGGTTGTGCAGGGGCAGGGTGATGGTGCTCTAGCATGGTCTATAGCTGTCTACTGGGTGTGCCGGCCCTATAGTTTCCTGGGTTGTGCAGGCCAAGGGCACCCTCCCTGAGCTATGAAGCAATGAGAGATGGATGCTACCTGTGCTGGGCTTGGAGATTTCCAGGTGAAACCAAGCTGTGAGTTTAGGCTGGCTGCTGCTAGTGCTGGGCCTGGGGCTCACTGAAGTCAGCTTGCTTGTTTGATAGGATTTAGAAAGTTGTGAAGCATGAGCCAAGGCCTACTTGGTTGAGCCTGTAAGTTCGGTAAGGCAGAGTCTCTGGGTATCTCTAAGGCAGGTCAAACACTGTTAGCCATGTTGATGGAGTCTCAGATATGGAACCAGCTTGCCAGCTTTGTGGTTGTGTGAAAGGAGGATATAGAAAGGGGACAATGGCCTCTGCTTGTCTTGATGCCAGGCACCTCAGTCTCTCCCAGTATGCCACTGATGCCTTTCAAGTGGCTAACCCAGTGCTGGAGCTCAGAGGGAGTGAGTCTGAGTAGGTGAGTCCATGTATGGGTTTTTTAAGGGGAACAGCTTGGGGCTCTAGCACTTCCTCCCACTGACTCAATCCCCACTGCTTTTTGCAGCCAGAAGTTATGGGGACTTATCTTTCTGGTGCTGGAACCCTGGGTTTTGCAGCCTGGTGTGGGACTGGGACTCCTCACTCCTGAGATATCCCTCTTGAATTTTTACTTACCACACATTGGTTGGTACCAGCCTGTTCCATGTGTGTACCTCTCCTACCAGTCTGGATGGATGTAGTTTCTTTAATTCAATAATTGTCAGACTTTCATTCAACTTGATTTCTGATGGTTCTGAGTGATGGTTGTTCTATATTTTAGTTTTAATTTTGATATGGTTGTGTGAAGAGGCAAGCCATGTGTGCCTATGCTGCCATCTTGACCAGAAGTCCCATTTTACAGTTAATTTTAAAACAAATGTTGGACTGAATAATTTACATACATGTTGTCATACTCAATTGGAAAATCATAGTATGTTTATACATATGGGATAAAGTCACAGCTGGAGTCAACCTCTTTTTGTTTTTCTGTAAAACATATTTGAAGATTTCAAAAAAGTGTCAAAAAATGAAAGAGTATGAATTCCAGGGGCACACATATGATGCTAAATTGAAATAGCTAATTAAGAGCAAGTTGGCAAAGGACTTATTTAAATCTATTTGTTCTTAAAGTAAAGTTTTTCATTTTTGGGTATGGTTCTGTGCAGTAAATCAAGAGTAATGTAAGGACAATGTAGATGTAACTAGCATGTAGACTTTTTCTTTTACAGATAGATGTGACATCTTTTAAATTAATTCCCCTTGCCTGGTGACAGTACTCTCAGGGTAGATACTTTAGTTGCCAAGCTGATAGGATAATTTATTATTAGACTAAATCCAAAGAGAGGATACTAAACAAGCCTTCCAAGTGGAGTTAGGGAATAGATGGTGCTTCAAATGATCGCTCATGTCTTGGGCCATGTGCTGAGTGTGAGTTACTATACCAGTGAATTCTTACCCTGCTATACTGCTTCCTTCCTTTTACTCTGCTGTAAGGCTGGGTCCAAGCTGTTTGAAGTCTGGGAATGATGGGATAGAGGGAAGCCACTTTGCGTGATAAAGTAGGATGATTTGGTTCTTTTAGATCAGGGGATATGGAAGCATATTTGTTCTTTAAAGTTGGAGGATGAAGGAAGGCACATCTTGCTAGAGGTGAAATATAAACTCTGATTTTGTTTTAAGAGTTAAGAAAAAGGGACATATAATCATTTGAAATGAATGTTAATGTTTGGGACAACCATGAGCACAGGAGGACATAACTGCTCCTATAGTACAATAGATAAGGTCAAAGTCAGTATAACATTTTTGAGGAAGTATTTCCTGTGTGTTGTACATGTATTCCTAACTCTGGTTGGATCCAAGCTCTATCAACAAGGCTGTCTAAAGATTCCCACAGTGAAGACTGCATTGGCAATTTTTCATATCCTTCAATTTTTTCTTTCCAGGTTTATATGGAACTTTGAGTGGTTGAGTTAAGCTCTATATCTAAACTTTTTATATGTTTCATAACTTGATACATAAAAGTGGTGATATACATTCTAATATTAAATTTGCTTAAATTATTTTTCATTTAAAATAGTGAGGATAAAGAAATATTATCATGTGTTAGCATGACAAATAAATATATTAAGAAAGGATGAAATGATATTTCATGTAAACATTAATAAATTACATAGACTAGTTATCTAATGAGAACACCATTTCAATATGATGTTGAACTTTACTAATATTGAGATGCACAAGTAATGTAAGGAAAGTGTATTCATTTAATTGGGAAGAACTAGTGGCCAATTAGCAGCAGTATCAACAACAACATATTAAAACAACTTTATCATGTAGAGTGAGCTAACATGATGTAAATCATTGTTAAAGCAAGTTTTAATATTTTTATTTTTATATTTCAGAAATTTAAAAATAAGACTTAATGAGTAGTATACCTTAAAAGGCCTTTTAAATCCATCTTCTCAGAACAAACAACCCTGTTCCTTATACTAGTGGGAGAAATCTGACAGGTGGCCTCTGAGAATAGTATATTTAATGTAACAGATAATTAGTTTCTTTTCTTATAAGGGAATCTAGAGTAAATTACACTTAGCACATGACCTCTTCTGAGACACTAGATTGCTATTTGTTCACATACCACCTCATTCACCCTGGTTCTGTTCTTTGTGACCCCAATCAATCAGCATTTGTCTAAGGAACTAGCGAATTAATTTCCTTTATTTAATGGGAGCATTGGATTCTCATTTTAAATTTGTGTCACTGGAACCATAATCACAGTCAGAGATGTCCCCCATAATGCTCACTGCCATACAGCCCAGGAGCCTGTAAATCTCCAACATTAAACTGAATTTCCTGTATAGCATATGTGTCAGATGCTGTGCATGGAAAACAGGTTTAGGAGGTGTCCTCTCCCCCATTTCAGGTCTACATCTCAATGTCCTCTTAAAAGATCCAGCCAAATATCAAGGCTTAGAGCATTTGTTACTTTCAAAGTAGTGCTGTTGCTTTGGATACATTTAAAAAGTAAGTAGTTTTATAAAATCTTTGAAAATAGCAACCACCAATTTCCATGACTAATGACTTTACCTTTTAAGCCAAATTTAATATTTAATAAATTCACATTAAACTAAACAAACCTGTTGACCAAAGGGAAAACTTTATTATTTTAAGAAATTAACATCTCACCCCAAAGTGACTGTTGCAGAACATGAAAATAGTTCAATTTTAATGAATCCCCCAAATAAATAAATTGTTTTAAATTTGCTAAATAAATCAGAGAAATGGCTTCTAAGTACTGACTACCTATTATTACCTTTGATCTTTTATTTTCTTGTATTCAGTTAGACTGTAAAGTGAAGACTGCCTTTAGGAACTGATGGTTAAGATCATTAACCTCAGATGGATATAGATGAGCATAGCTTATACTACATTTTCTTGTGACTTAAAAGCAGGGAAGCCACTATGTCTGGATATTTTTTTCTTCTTTCTTTCTTTCTTTCTTTCTTTCTTTCTTTCTTTCTTTCTTTCTTTCTTTCTTTCTTTCTTTCTTTTCTTTCTTTCTTTCTTTCTTTCTTTCTTTCTTTCTTTCTTTCTTTCTTTCTTTCTTCCTTTCTTTCTCTTTCTTTTCTTTTAAATTAAAGTTTACATTCAGTATTATTTTGTATTAGTTCCAAGTGTATAGCACAGTAGACAATCATTATTACCTTACAAAGTGTTCACTTTGATATTTCTAGTACCCAACTGGCACCATACATCATTATTACAATATTATTGACTATATTTCCTGTGCTATACTTTAGATCCCCATGACTATTTTGTAGTGACCATCTGTACTTCTTATTCCCTTTACCTTTTCACCCAGTTCCCCAACCTCTATCCCCTCTGGCAACCAACACCCTATTGGGATTGCTTCTTATCCCGTTTTAATGCTTGGCTTTTCTCTGTCTGTAGCCCTTATCTTATAACCTTATTTCCCTCCTTTTTCCATCCCAACCCTATGGCCATGCCTTGCTAGGTAATAGCAGCTGGATTTGACTTGATTCCCATTAATTCTAAGTTGTCTTCTGTTCTATTCTTTTGGGGCCCTTTCTTCATTAGGATGTATGGGCAATCAGGTTTATAGTTATTTACTCTTTGATTCTGAAAAAATGTTTCTAAAATTTGGTAGTTTCAATCACTTTGGCTTTATTTATTAAACACAAATATTTAAATTATTAGACCTGATTTTGTACTTACCAACATTTTTGGTGACTCTCAACTCATACCACATAGGTATTTCTGCTGTGGCTGTGCATGTCTTGGCTTGAAGGATCAAGCCATCTTGGTGTATGCTCTTGTGGTTTGTGCTAGTGAGCTCCTTGGCCTCATGTTGCTAAGGTGGTGAGTCTGCACTTGAACACAGAGTCATCCTCTGGGCATTCATTTTACAACATTATGCTCTATTTAGGCAGTGTTTTGGGCTTGGCTTGCCACATCTTGGGCAGTCCCTAGAGATTCAGGAAGCCCATAAGAACTTGTTGCTGTTCCAGGACTCAGTCATCTTGTTCATTGGAATGATTGACTAGTGTGCTTCCACTGACTAATGTGTTTTCAGAATTCAAAAATGCTTCACAATATTTCCAGGTTTTATGAAATATAATGAGAGACAAAAATGTGTTGATAGAATCTAGCTTCTTGATACAACAATGTCTTTCTTCCAGACTTCAGAAATACTTAGAATTACTACAAACTCATTAATGCTGGCAGATCATTAGAAGTTAACATTTCCCATTGCAATGATCTTCAGTTTAGATTGGGACAGCATTTGTCTTCATTAATGACTCAGTTAATGATTTCAATATGTATTGTTGAGGTGTAGGGATTAGGAGCTGTAGCTGATTGTATTTTCTTCTAAGAATACAACAGAAATAAATAAGGTAACAGCCCCTATACAAATTTAAAACAGATCATGTATATGGTTATAAGGCCAAATTGCTTTTTTCCAATTTAAAATTTAACTTATTTTATCCTAAAGATTGGACTGACAGTATAGATTTGGGCATTCCAAATATGCCAGAGCAGATAAATTCTCTGAAGGAGAAGGAAAAAATGATCTTGGAAAAAAAATTCTAGAATCTTTGCCATTTGTCCATGATGATTTTATTAAAAAGTTATTTTTTAAGTATGTTGAATAAAATGTATCCCCATATTTCTGTCTGTATTTCTCTCTGCATATTACTTCCCAAAAGTAATTTTTTAAAAACTCCCCCAAAATAACATAGGGTAATCAAAGAATCATAGAATCATAGAATATTAGAACCAGAAGATATCTAATTTATAATATTAGATCACAGCTGTTCCATATAACTTGAGACAGGATGTTTGGAATTTTTCAGTGGTTCTTCCACTAGCACTTCCTAGGATCAAAACTGCCTAAAGCACTGGGGATAATCTTATGCCCTGCTGATTAGTATCAGTGCCTAGAACGTAAAAGTTGTGTAGAAAATGATTGCAGAATGAATGAATGAGAAAAAGAATGAATGGAAGGGAGGAAATATACTGGATGGATTTGAATGCTATTCTCTGTTCAGCATTACTATTACTTAGTGTTATGAAAACAAAGGGAACATAATTCCTTTAGTTGGTGAATGTACCAGGCTCTTAGTTCTTAATTTTATTTTCCTCTTTTTTAAACCTGTATGTCTGCAATTTATTTTTTTTTTACAACAATGAATTTTTAAAAACAGAAATCTACTTGATCATAGAAAAGAAGAAAATTTTACTCTTTCCAACAGTATAGATGGACCTGGAGAACATTATGCTAAGTAAAATAAGCCAGTCAGAGAAAGACAAACACCATATGATTTCACTCATACGTGGAACCTAATGAACAAATTGAACAAACACAGAAAATGGGGACAGATGTATAAATGGAGAGCAGGATGACAGCTGGGGGCAGGGGAGGTTAGAGGGTGGAGGGACTGAGCAAAAAGGAACAAGGACTCATGGACATGGACAGCAGGGTGGTGATTGCTGTGGGGAGGTGGGTAAAAGGGGACTAAATAGTCATGGAAAAAATACAATAAAGATTAAATAAAAAAATAAAAACATAAATCATATAATGTCACGTGTCTACTTTAAGATCCTCTAGTGCCTTTTCATTGTAGTTAGTACAAATCTAACCATTTATCATGGCCTATAAGTACATGTTTAGTCTGATCCTTGCTCACTATGCAGGCTCATCCCCCAAGGCTCTTTTCCTCTCCCAGTGCACACTCGTCACAATGGCCCTCTTTATGCTCATAGCTGGTTTTCACTTCAGGACTATTACACTGACTGCTCCCCCTGCCTGAAGGCAGATCTTCACATACCTGCTTCTCCCCATCATTTAGTTCTTATCAAAGGTCACCTCCTTAAAGATGCCTTCTTTCACCACCCCGTCCATTTCGTGATGGTCCCTGCTCCCTCCACCACTTCTTCCAAGGTCAGTCTTTATTTGTATACAGAAGTAATTTATGATTTCTCTCAGGAGAACCATCTTTTTTTTAAAAAATAATTTATTTATTTGTTTGTTTATTTTATTTTGTTTTTTAGAGAGAAGGGAAAGGAGAAAGAGAGGGAGAGAAGCTTCACTGTGTGGTTGCCTCTCACGTGCCCCCAACTGGGGACCTGACGTGCAACCTAGTCATGTGCCCTGACTGGGAATCAAACCAGCAACACTTGGTTCGCAGGTGGACACTCAATCCATTGAGCCAGAGCAGCCAGGGCCTCAGGAGAACCATCTTACTGCTATGTCCTCAGTGTCTAAAACAGCACAGGTCGAGTGAGTATATACTGTATTTTTTTAAATTAAGGTATAATTGACATGTAACATTATGTCATTTTTAGGTGAATGCTATATTTTTTTTTACATTTTTAAGACGCTTTATCAGAAAGAGTCAGGAATGAACTTTAAAGACTGATTTTGCTCCTTGCTGAGCTCCCTCAGTACTTTATGCATACATGTATGATTGCCATGTTTTAAAAACATATAAAGAATTCTATAAAAATATTGGGCAACTGAAGTAGCCTTGAGGCCTCATCTTAGAACTTATGCTGGGTAAACTATGGTAAATATAATATATTTGGTGATGGAGTAATTATATTAGTTCTTCATTATCGATGGGGAGGCTAGGAAAGGATATACAGAAACAGAATTTAAAATTTAGAAGGTGATTAAATACCAGTACTAACCAACATCCAAAACGCAAAGATGGTAAGCATAAAAAATTCAAGTAGTTGATAAAGGAGAATCAAAGAATAAAATAAAGTATAATATTTTATTGAAATCATAAAGGCAGCATTAGTTACACACATTGTGGAAAAGCTAGATTTATGAAGTCACTTTATGTGCCAGAAAAATAGAAAACAGCAAAGAGGTCTCATTCTCCCTGTGGAGGACAAGACGATTGAGAGCCAAGTTGAAATCTGGGCTGAATTTAAATCTTCCCAAGGAAGGGTTGCAGTTTTTCCATTGTTGTGACCTCTACTGTCCTTGGAACTTTGTTAACATGCTTGTAGAAAGGGTCATGCAGAAGAAAACTTTTTTATTAATTTTCTTCTCAATTCCAGATGTCTAAGTAATTATTTTCACATATCACAATTTTTATTAAATTGTGTTCCTTATTAACCACTTTGGACCTATCTTGAGATAAGAACTTGGACGAAATTAGGCATAAGATCTTTTTCCAGACCTGTAAGTCCACTGTAATAATCAATAATACTGTACTGGGAAAATTCCCCTATTATCCTAAAAGCTGAACTAATTTTAAAAATTAACATTCTTTGTAGAAATTTAAACATTGATAAACTGTGTACAACTTATACTATAAACAAACATGAGACATCATGTTAGTTGACAGAAGAAGCCATTGCCCCCATTTTGAAGATAAGAAAATAATCATAAACTTAATAAAATAGGTATAATCTATACACATTATTGTTCAATAAATAAAAATGGAACATCCAAGCTATTAGCAGAATATAATTATGAAGTAATGCTATTTTATAAAGTAGATTGGTATAGAAATAACTTGTTTCAATAACTTATTTTTATGTTCATTTAAATTATCTCAGTAATTACAATTTATACTCTATTATATATCTGTAGATTGTTCTTAAATAAATATGGACCTTCTCATACTGTTTCTTCCTTTCATTGATTTGAGGTTTGAATTTCTTCCAATTCATGTACTTCAAATATGTGCATATAAATGCATATATTTATAAATATATCTGGTTACACCTATATCTTGGTATATATTCTTTTATTTACATTTTGTTCAGATTTTTATTCTCAGAGCATATTTGACAGTTGAATCTTAGATGTGGACATATTTCTTATTAACTTTATTTAAGATTAAAGTGATTCTTTTTCCTTTGCTTAAAAAGTATTTTAAAAGATGTACATAGTATGAAAAGACAATTTGTAAACTATTATATACTGTTGATTGATATCTGTTTATGTTTATTCACTCATAGCTTCTTTAGCTCACATCTCCCTTAACCTGAATGCACACGTTTAATGTGAGGAATACATGTTACAGTAAATACTGAATATTCATCTTAGAAGATTTGCAAATGAAAAAGCTCTGGCTTTAAGTCATGACACAAAAAATTGTTTGAAAGAATCCTTTAGTAATCCAGCTTTGCTTTAATATTGTGCCCTCCATATAATACAGAGGAAAAAGTGAATCTTTGATAAATTTTTTCATTATAAAATTAGCAATGCACTGATGAACAATACATGTTCTACAAATATGACTGCCCAATTAGTCCATGAAATTGGTTCTCTAGGGGTCTTTCTGTGAAAATGACAGGAAAAATTCACTAGAGATTATTTTGAGGAAATGCTCAATTTCTTTCTTAGAGTGATCTTAAAGCTAAAAATGGGGTAAATTGGGCCACAGGGACTTGAGCAATTGTAGGAATCTGAATCTTCCTTCCAAAACATCTAAACTTTCAGATTGCTATTAGAAAAGAAAAAGATATGTGAGAAACAGTTAATTAATTCGATATCTAATGAAATCTAAGCTTTACTCCATGCCTTGTCACTCATGTATTATGTGTAATTTCATTTTTCATATTATAGTTTCTTTACAGTCAAGTATTCTTTTTAAATTCATAATTATCCTCTGACCTGATACTTCTTTTATGACTGCTTTCCCAGATAGGGCTTATGCAAGTTGCTTCTTATTACTTCATGGGATATTTTCCCAAACTAAATGAAATTGATTTCAAGGATAAATTATCTTCACTTGTGTGCTCACAGGAAAAACCAACACATTGTCCCATTCCTTTAAAAAAAAGTTCAAAATATCAAAATAGGTATTTGGAAGCCATGCCATGACCTTCGTCACACAAGGGATTAGTGGCCTTTCCTGAATTGGAAGTGTTTTTGCTTGCAGGGTAGATAAATTAGAGAACTGATTAATTAAAAATTTTTTTCATATGTCTCTTATTCTTTTCCTCTCCTGTTTTTTTTCTGTCAACTGCATTCTTTCTGTGCTCTTAGTATTTAGGCTTCTCTCATTGAATCTGGTTTCACAGGATTGTGACACCCTCAGTATATGTCCCTGCCATATGTCTTCTCAGACACATTTCATCATTGTCATTCACATGGAATATTATTTAGAGACTTATTGTTCATAGTTATTTAGAAAGCCTGGCTGGCACAAAGAGAAATATAAAGGAATTTTACCCAGTAGGAACTTATAAGAGAGAAATATCAATTTGAAAGAATGAGTGTATGTTTATTTTGAAAAGCAGAAACTAGAGAGGTTCCTGTCCTTTGTGGATCCATAGCCCTCAGTGTTCATATTGAAATTCTCTTTCCATATTTTTACCCCATTTTAGTTGATGACTAGTTGGGTAGCAGAGAATAGTTAGCTATTTTTGTAACCCTTAAATTTAAGCCAGTTTGTAGTAATAAGATGACCAATAAATGCTGAACTGCACTGAATTGAAAAGAACCTTTTGTATTTACTGAGCAGTAACTGTAACCAACACTGTAACAGTTGGGACTGAAAAGGCCATTGTAAAAATTAAGAGTCATATTTTCCCTGCTGAGGTTTTAATGTCTGCTTCAGCTTTAACAAGTAAAAAAGGCATCCTCTGGGGGAGAAAATGAGGTAATACAGAAATTAAGTTTGCCATGAAATGATTCAGAACAATCTAGGGCATTCTGAAGTTAGTGCCAAGTGTGGTGTATGAAAAACTGTTTTTAAAAATATGTCAATTTTCCCACAATATGAAGTCACTGCATTTGGTATTAACTGATTGGCTTGCAAAAGTCACCCTCTGGAACAGTCTTAACTTCAAATGTGAGAGGTGTGAATTCATGAAAGTATCCAAGGAATAGAGCTTATTTGTGTAAATGTAATAAAAGTCTACAAACAGAAGATGAAGTCATGACTTAAGTCAATAAGACTTGTCCTTTGAAATGTAATTTTAATATGCTTACTTATGTGAAAATGCTTCATAAAAAAAGGATTAATTGCATTTTATAATGACTATTTTTGGAAAAATCTATATTTACTGTTTTTACTGATTATGGAAGCAATGCATGTTTTATAAAAACCTTAAACAATACAGAAGGGCTTAAAATTCCAACTGAAAAATCCTCCTGCTAATGCACATGCAGAAATATTGTGGTTTCTTATATATAATTACAGAAATTTTTCATATGTAAACAAATAGTAAAAGATAGATTTTTATGCATTTCAGTATTTTATATATATCAAGTATGCAAATTTGGAATGATATTAAATAGTTTGAAAAAAACTGGACATACATGAGCTTGAGATATGTCCATAAATTTTATACTATTTATAATAATACAGATTTTAGTTAATCTTAAAGTCAATTTTAAATATTTTACTGACTTGAAAGTAAGTATTCTGAGTGGGTAAAATTAATATCATACTGCCCATCCTAGAATAGTCTAAATTATGGTAAGTCTCTATGAATGTACATTGAGCATTTAGCTCTGTTTGAGGTGTTATTCTATATTTTCTACCAATTAATTTAATTCTCACACCATCTCTGTGGAGTAAGATGATGATTCTCCATTTTACAAGTTAAAAAACAGGTTCAGAAGGTAAGTAATTTGTCCAGTGACTTAACTCTTACAAATAGAGGAGCCAGTGTCTATTATTAAAAGTACAATAAGCTTTATTCAATGTTGAAGGTTAAGTTGAGTGAGTGTATAATTTAATTTTCTAAAAATATAAATACTAGAGCCTATTAGAATGTAAGTATCAAGAAGACAGAAACCTCTTCTCTCCCACCTTCCTGCCCCTTGGCTTTTTGAGCCCAAAGTAATTCCTTTATAAAAATAAATAAATAAAGGGATGAATCATTTGTCACCCTGTCACACTTAGCTTTTTTTCCCAGCAGCTATAGCTGGGCCACTTTCCCTTTCCATTTGTGCACACATTCTTGTAACACAGATATTTAATTAGTACAACCAATTGTATAATTTCAGATACTAAATGCTATGGAAAAAAATAATGTATGGGTTAGATATATTGATTTATGTGTCTGGCTGTGTGTATTTATGTAAGTAGGTTGTTTATTATGTGTATTATGTTGTGTGTTGTATATGTATGTTGTAAGTGTGCTATGTGATTGTATATTTTGTGTTGTATGATATGTTGTTGTGCATTGAATGCGGTTGTGTGTGTCTTTTATTTTAGATAAAATGATGGTCAGAGAAGACATCTCTGAAAATGCTTTGTTGAAATTACAGATAAAAAATATATGTTGTTGTTTTTGTTAAGGCAGATTTGTTGTCTGGTGAGCCCCTTCTTCCTGGTTCATAGACAACCATCTTCTTGCTACGTCCTCACGTGATGAAAGGAGCAGGAGAAAGCACACTGAGGTCTCTATTATAAAGATGCTAACACCATCCATAAGGGCTTCATGACCTAATCACCACCCAAGGATCCCACTTCCTAACACTGTGACATTGGGAGTTAGGATTTCAGCATATGAATTTGGAGGGGACATAAACATTCAAGTCATAACACTGCCAATTCCTAAAATAGAAGAAAGGCCATAGAGAGAGAAGAAGAGATAAAAGCACAATTAGAGGTGGAGAGTGGAGAATTTGTAATTTCTGAAGTGATGGGAAGAATTTAAAATAATAGAAAATCATTTGATATGTATTATGGCAAGATAATTGACTTATTGTACTAAATGAGCTAAAATATGCAAAGTACATGAAGCAATGCCTGGCATATAGTATGTGCTATGTATGTTAACTTTTATTAATTTTTCTGATCTGGTAAATTTATAGGTGAAGTTAATGTAAGCTATCAAGACATGTGTTTTATGTCTTTAATAAATGAATTAAGAATAATTGACTGTATGCTATATATAGTTGAACTGTGTACAGAGATGTTAGTTCTCATCATGGAGGCAGAGAACAACTGAAAAGAAACCCAAATCAACTAAAGATTGCTGGATAACATAACCAAAGCAAACCTTATATTTTGCCCATGGATCTATTTCAAATATATTTGGAATGTTTTGTTTTGGAATTGCCTAATTTCCATAGAAATGACCAAGAGTTCATTTAATCACATTATCATAGAGCAGTGGTTTTTACGAGTGCCAATGTCCTGTCATTATAACAAATGAAATTCATAGTTAATACACAATTACTTACTAAACAACATAAAAATCAGGACATTCATATCTTTAAAAATATTTTAGAAAGAAGTTTGACTAACCCTAATCAAAACAAATGTACCAAATTCCCCCAGTTAAAACACAAAGATTACCAGATTGAGAAATAAAATACAACAAAAATATAATGAACCATATACTATATACAAAATATACATGTAAGGCATAGGGACACAGAAGCTTGAAATTAAAAGCATGAAAAAAATAACAGGCACATCCCAACTAAAAAAAGCCTGGCATAGTTGTATTAATATCTGCCAATGTATTTTAAGATTCTTCAAGGCTATTAACAATTATCAAAAGAACTTAGCAGTTTTCAGAGTCAAATTAGCCTGGATCAGTTTAAAACATACATTCATAATATTTTTTGAGTATCAGTGATACACATTCTAACTTAAATCTTTGGTAAATCACAGTAACTTTTCCTCCCAGTTGAACCTGGACTTTTAGTATGCTGTTCAAATTCTGGACTTTAGTATGCTGTCTAGACAAAATAAATATTTAGTGTTATTGTTTTTTCTTTAGCAACAATAGGAACATGTTCTCATGGTATGAAATCACTTCTGCTTACTATTTTGTAGTGGTTGAATTACCTGTATTCATTTGTGAGAAAGTAATGGTACTTTCCTTTTTTCTTTGTCATTACCTAAATAGGCCAAGTTAATTATGGCCGTGGGACAACTAATTTCTAATGCCTCCACAAAAGAATGGTAGGGTAGGTTATAATTTCCTATTATAATTTTCCATTGTTACAATCCGAAGGGCTTGATATTAGAAATATAAACCAGAGAGATGGGTTTAATTACTAGCATCTGTGACACTGTTGAAACTAGATGGTTACAACTACAGATGGTTTTTATTTTTTCCCCCATATATACTTAAGTACTCTTTCTTGAAAAAACTGTTCTTTCTTCATTGAATTACCCTTGATTCTTTGTTAAAGGTTAATTGAATATATATGTGAGTATCTATTTTAATTGGTTTTTGTATTTATTCTTTCATCAATACCATACTCTCTTCATTGCTATAACTTTGTTCAGTGCTTTGAACTTTGGACTGAAGAACTTTGTTCTTCAGCATTGTGTTGGCTATTCTGGGTATTTTGACATTCCTTATAAACTTTAGAATTAGTTTGTCAATATCTATAAAATAGATATCAGGTATCTTGATTGGGATTGTGTTGGATCTATAGGTCAAATTGAGAAAAAAATAACATCTTAACAATAATTAGTCTTCTAATTCATGAGCATGAAATATATACAGTCCATTTGTTCCTGCATTTTGTCTACTTTTTCCATTAGAGCTCTTATCATATTATTCACATTACACTCCCTGTTTGATAATTCCAGTCTGTGTCATATCTGAGTGTGGTTCTGATAGTTGCTTTGTGCCTTCAGCCTATGTTTTTGTTCTGTTTTTTAATATGATAAAAAGCTTTATGGTTTTGTTGTTATTGTTGCTGTTGAAAGCTGGCCATGATGTATCAGGTAATAGGAATTGAAATGAGTAAAACTTTATTGTGAAGTTCTTTGTTACTTTGGCTAGGACTTGCCCATATTTAATGTTTTTTATAGCTTCAGGGGTAAGAGCTTCAAATTTCTCTAGTGTTTTTGTTTTGTCTCTACTGTTGTCCTTGGGTTTCCCTAAGAAGTTCTTCTTAAAATAGTCTTTGCCTTCCATCTCTTTTAAGCTTTAATCACTGATATTATATTCAGCCCTCTTGATATGATACTAAGGAGTGGAGGAGGGGAAGTATTCTATAAACATATGGTTAAATCTAAGTATTTTAGTGGGCCCACGTCCCTGGGCTGTGAACTTTACAAGTTGAATAATTGCCTTCTGCTTAGAAATCTATAGTAAAGTCTTTTTCACTGGAGAGTAGTTTTTTTGTTATGGCAAATGCAGTAGGCATTTTTCATAATGGTTACTTTTCTCCTCTTACTGCCAAAGACATGAGGTGATTTTTCTTGGCTTTTCATGAGATCTGGTAGGGTTCCCAGAGGTGGGAGTCTCTAAAACTGCAGCCCCCAGGAGTTTCTTACTCTCAAGCTAGCACACACTCAGTCTCCAGAAATTTGTCAAAATTACCTTGTAAATTTTCCTACCAGTTTATGATTCTAGCACCTTCTTCTCTAGGTAAACTGATCTCAGCTCTCTTTCTCTGTATTCTACTGTCTCTCCAGCTGTTGGAGTGACTGTGTACCTTGCATCTTCAGTTCTCTGATGAGCCAAAGATGTCACTGATTTTCAATTTGTTGCATTTTTTTCCTTATTGTAAAGATGCAAGTTATGTTTTGAAGGCCATTACATGTCAGAGCTGAAACTGGAAGTTGCTACATACTTTTAATCACATTTTCAAGTGCAGACAATTTTGTAATAGAGTATATTCCATATATAGGGAGAATAGAAAGGTAATTGCATCTCTTGCATAATTAGTCAAAAATTGTCATTGATAATTAGAATGCAAGGAAGCTCACATACAGATGAACTCACAGTTACTGGTGCAGCTATAGGTTTTTGTCTTACAAACCCAGGAATTATGATAAGTACTAATTTGCAATGCTTAAAAAAGGAAAAACATATAAAGCCTTTAGAACTACTATATATTAGTTGTATTATCACTTATATTCCTGACAGGAGATTGCTTCTATTTTGTTTACACATTGGAGAGAGCTGATTCTTTGCTTACAATTTTATAAATATGATGATTGGCGGAATTTTCCCCAAATTTTTGGCTCTGTACATATGAGGTCTTAGTTTCCTTCCTTTATGCAAATATTTCCTGCTAGGTGATGTAGGGCACTTGGCCTAAGCCTCTGCATCACAATGACAGGTGGGTTAGCACAGCGGGTAATAGTAGGATTCCTGAAGTCATTTCTATTCTGAGAAAACTAGCAGCCACTTTACTACATGTGGATGTATCTGTGAACTACAATTATACTTTGGTCAAGTCAAACTGAATGAATCATCAATTTCACTTCCCCTTAGGCAGATCCCAGTGCCACCTACACCTTGAGTTACAACATAATGTAGAAGAAATTGGTCTTGTGTTTGATAATTTTTCTGAAATCTCTTATTAGTTATAAGAGGCTATTGACACTGTACATTGTTCTAGGTGGTGAGTACATAATTGAAATGAATATTTTAGTAAATACATAATAGTAAATAAAATAATGATCAATTTATAAATAACATGAATAAAAACTACATCATACTCAAATAAGGTTTATCCCAGGAATGTGAAATGCTACAGCATCAGAGAATTTATAAGAGTAATTCAGCACATTAATTGATTAAGAGAAGTATAAAATAATTTTAATTATATATAAGAAAAAGACATTTGATAAAATTCAGAACATATTTATGATTAAAAAAACTGTTAGAAATCTAAAAGAAATGGATTTTATGGATTCAATAAACATTATATTAAAACTTACTGGGGAAACTTTAGATGCACTACCTTGAAGATAATACTAAAAGGAAGTGAAAAATATTTTACAAAAGATGTTAGTCTTGGAGGTGAAGAGAAAAAACTATTTTATAGAATTTGATTTTTTTGGACCACCTTTTAAGTTTCTTTAGTATTTATTCCTCTTTTCATGTGCTCTATTTCTTTTTGTGCAACTTGTCATTTTATACTCTTAAAAAAAACTATGTGCTTCCTCTATGTTTTAAGATTCATTAGCATATAGCTGATCCAAAAACTCTCGTATTATTAAAAATTTTTATATTTGTAATAAAGTTCCTTTATCAATTTGTATTTGATGTTTCTTTCTTTCCCTCTCCCTTCCTCTCTCTCTCAAATCAACATATCCTTGGGCGAGATTAGAAAAAATTGTCCCACCTTGACAAAGAACTTAATCATTGACTGTGGTCTTCTTCAGTGGCATGTGAATTTCTAGGCATTTTTAGTTCTTTGCATGTGCAAACAAAACTTCTCTAGTAGCCAAAGGGCAGTCTTCTGAATGAGACTAACCCACCCACAAGGGAAGCAAAGCATATGGAATCCAAAGGATGGTTACACAAAACCAGTAAGTAGGATCTGGGAAGAACATCAGTTGTGTCCACTATAGTCCATCCCTTCCTCTGCTCAGATCCACTTAGTTCTCACATTAAGGTCAATCCATCTTAATTTGGCTCTTATACTTTGGATGGTCACAATTTGTGAAGGAAGTCTTTGTGCCCACTCCCACAGGCTAATTTATAATACTTCTTTCTAAGACTTCCTTCTTGTCTCTGATCTGCCAGTCCTGCTCTTTCCTGGCCTCTGACCAACCAGCCAACATTTCCTACTGTCTATGTGTCTATATATGTCCTTATTTTCAGCCAGTTAGTTTTTCGAATAAACTGGATGACCAGCTGCACTGTCCCAAGTTTTGCCCATTGAGAAAATTTCTCCTCACCACTATCTTTCATGATGACCCTTGAGTTGGGGTGCAGTACAGCAGCAGTCTATTTTTATCTTTATCTTGCCTCAACATATCTAGAAGAACCATCCATGAACCAGTTGTGGGTTTTTTTTCTCTGTCAGCCTGTTGTAGAAAACTATCCCATGAGCCCATCAACCTGATCATGAAACTTACCTGTGTCTTCTAGACTTTTTTGGTTCTGTCCTAAATACACCTGAGTGGAACTTCTCTTGAAAGACATATTGTTGTTTGGTCAGTTGAACCTTATGACTTGCTTAGGTCTAATAGCATCTAGTTTATTATATAGTTATGGTCAATGTTAGTTGCTATCCTGTGGTCAGACTCTTAGTTTTTACCATGGACTGATAGCATGGTAGAAACTGATTTTAAGTAGGATTCAGTTTTCTACTACAGATAACATGACTTTGATCTAGAACCCTAAATGTCTGTGTGATAGCTGTCTAATTGGGTCTTGCTAGAGACTCTACATAATGTTAATTATTCAGATTAATGTAAATTCCTTTAGTACTAAGGGTGGTCAAGAGGGGGCATAAGTAAACATGCCTTGCTTCCATGTACAACTATAGCAAAAAATACAACTACACTACAAAACAAATTTCATTCAGAATAGTTAGAAAATCAGCTGTGTGGAAGTCTGACAACCAAAGATTTAAAGAGTACACATTCATCCTGATGGGTAAGAGGGGCAGAGAGGTGGAGAGGCACAGAGAGGAGTGGAGAAGCGTGGAGAGAAGAATGGAGTAGAGGCATGGAGAGAGGAATGGGTGGTCCCACATCCACGTGTGGTGGATAAAAACTGAGAGAGATCCCACAAGAGTGAGGGATCGCAGCTACAGTCCAGACCATCCAGCCCAGGGTCCAGTGCCAGGAAGATAAATCCCCATAACTTCTACCTGTAAAAACCAGTAGGAGTTGGGGTGACAGAAGAAACTGCATCCCTTTAAAGGACCTGCAATGGACTTAGGACTTACACAGACCGAACCCCTCTGGGATTCAGCACCAGGAAAACAACTGTAAGGGCACCAGTGGCATATGGGAGGAAAGTGAAGTGAGAGTGGGGAGAGAGCTTCCTTCTGGGCAGAACTCCAGAGGCCAGGAAACTGCATCCTCCCCTCTGTGAGCCCTCTCCCACACAGAGTAACAGAGTGGGGACAGGGATTGCCACACCCTGGTGATTACCTAAAGCTCTGCCCCATACAACTTAACAGTTGTGCTAAGACAAGGAGTCAAAGCAGCTCTACTAATACATAGAAACAAACACAAGAAGCCTGCCAAAAATGAGACAAAGAAATATGGTCCAAATGAAAGAACAGAACAAAACTCCAGAAAAAGAACTAAATGAAATGAAGATAAACAATGTATCAGAAGCACAGTTCAAAACGCTGGTTATCAGGATGCTCCAGGAACTCACTGGGTACTTCAACAGCATAAAAAAGACCCAGGCAGAAATTAAGGTTGCATTAAGTGAAATAAAAACCTACAGGGAACCAACAGTGGAGAGGATGAACCCAAGAATCAAATCAATGATCTGAAACACAAGGAAGGAAAAAGCATTCAATCAACACAGCAGGAGGAAAAAAGAAGTAAAATAAAACAAAGATAGGCTTAGGAACCTCTGGGACATCTTTAAACATACCAACATCTGAATCATGGTGTTGCCAGAAGGAGAAGAGGAAGAGCAAGAAATTGTAAACTTATTTGAAAAAATAATGAATGAAAACTTTCCAATTTGGTGAAGGAAACAGACATATAAGCACAGAGTCCCAAACAAATTGGATCCAAAGAGGACCACACCAAGACATATCATAATTAAAATGCCAAAGGTTAAAGATAAAGAGAGAATCTTAAAAGCAGCAAGAGAAAAGAAGAGTTACCTGTAAAGGAGCTCCCATAAGTCTGCCAGCTAATTTCTCAGGAGAAACTTTTCAGGCAAGAAGGAACTGGCAAGAACTGTTCAAAATGATGAAAAGCAAGGACCTTCAACCTAGATTAATCTATCCAGCAAAGGTATAATTTAGAATGGAAGGGCAGATAAAGTCCTCCCTAGATAAGGTAAAACTAAAGGAGTTCATCATCACCAAGCCATCATCATATGAAATGCTGAAGGGAATTATAGATGAAGAAGAAGAAGATCAAAACTATGAACATTAAAATGGCAATAAATGCATAACTCTCAATAATTGAATACAAATAACAAACTAAGTAAACTAGCAGAACAGGAAAAGAATCATAGGTATGGAGATAATATGGAGGATTATCAGCTGGGAGGGGGAAAGGGGAGAATGGGGGAAAAAGTACAGGGATTAAGAAGCATAATTGGTAAGCACAAAATAGACAGGGGGATGATAAGAACAGTATAGGTATTAGAGTAGCCAAAGAATTTATATGTATGACCCATGGACATGAACTAAGGGGGCATTGCTGGAGGGAATGGAGGTACCAGGTGGAGGGGACAAAGGGGAAAAGTTGGGACAACTCAATAAAATCAATAAAATATATTTAAAAATAAATAAATGTATTTTTAATGGGAAACATCTTCCTTAAATTTTTCAAGTCTTTCCATTGGCACCAAATTGTCATTCCACCCGGAATGTAGTATTGTTTATTTCCTATCTTACCTATGGTAGGTGTAAGTATTGTGGTCCTTGTTGTCAAAGCCAGTTTAGATCCTGGATTTAATGGCCCTCAAAATATCCTAGTTTTGCTTTCCTCAGTGTAAAATTATTTGATAAATGACCCAAAGTCACTATGGGGAAGGACTGAGAGAATTACTCCTCTTATGGTGTTCTAAGGTCTTTTCTTATGGAGATATGACCTCTCTTTTAATTGATGAGTTCTTTTCTAAGAACTGGCTCAGGAGTGAAATGTGGGTGAAAATAGCTTTCCATTGTTTCCAATGAAGCAGCTTATATTATCCTCCTGCTCACCCATTCTTGATCTCTTTTGACTCTACATGTCTGTTTATGTATATATGTATGTATGTATGTATGTGTCTAAGAAAACCTTTTGTTTACTTCCTATTTTTCTTGTTCTTATGAACCATGTTCTGTTAGTCATCATAATAGTTCTCTGTGGGTCAGGGTGTCCTGATGCTATTTCAGCCATGCTGCCAATTATAGTTATTTCATGCACCTTGCCTCTGATAATTAGTGCTAGCATCTGCCTTTGTCACTCTGCAATTCTGTCAACCTCACTGATACAAAAAAGCCAAGTTCCACAGAGTATGTCTTGCCATCTATCTCAGCCTGTAGCCAATGGCCCCTACTAAGCTCCTCAGTAGTGGTGGCATCTCTCTCTCCAGTGCATTTCTTATTGCCATAGTTAGTGAAATATTCTTCAGACACTGCCAAGGAAAGTTAGCTGGTCTTATGTAATAGACTCATTCTAACATATTTACTTCTCTGGGACATTTGTTTCCTTTCCTCAGCACTCTACCAGGGTGGTTCTAGAATCTCAAATTTATTTAATAAAATGCCATTATTTTTCCCCTAAGCTTCAGGAGCCATTCCAGCAGCATTATCAGCTCCAGAGATTAAATCCTGAGTCACAGACAGTGCCTCCATATCAACACTTGCCCTAATCTGGCTTTTAGTTCAGGTCCCCTCCTGGTTAGGGCCTCCAAGAGGCACTTCCAGGCATGCTCTCCTGGTTCCTACCAGTTCACATTATGCAGGCCTTAAAGCAAATGTGGTGAAAAACACCCTTTTTCACCAGCAGAGGTAGATATTCTTGAGTTGGGTTGTGGTAGCACCTGGCTGTCGGTATCAGTTAGTGGCCAGGAGAGGAGATGGTAGGCATATCTGAGGAGGGCAGCATTTCTAGGAAGGCATCTATCTCAGCTGAGGCTTCTACACAGTCTCCAGGCTACTATTTAGAAATCAATGTTAAAAAAGATGAAGTAATTTCTTTCTATCTGTTTCAAAGAGTATCCTCTTGAGGAAGACCTATTCCTTCAAAGCTTATGCAAAGTATAAGAACTTAATTTTTCTTTTTCTTTTTAATGACAACATTGATAATTAAAAATGTGATCTAAATATTATTGTGAGATGGAAAACCTCAAAAATATTTGAAGTGAAAATGCATCTAAATAATATTTAATCATTGACCAGGATGTGAACTTGGAGTCTTAATTTCAAAAAATGGAGTATTTTTCTACTGATATTTAGCACTTTCCCATGAAAATTTTCTCACCAAGAGAAACCATATTACTTAGAATGGGGAAGCCAATACATTCAGTAACTTATTGTTCACATTTGGCAGTTAACTACAGAGATGTAAAGCTAATAATATGCTTGCCAGAGAGGTTATAAATCAAAAGTGAAAAAAATAATTCTGGCAGTGAAGACACAACTGGAATATTTTACACCAAGACAAGTAGTTAATCATCCAGCTGTGCTCCTGGCTAATAACTCATACAATGTAAAAAGGAAACAAGTGACTGATACTTTCCCTTCCTCATGGTTTTAGGATACTGGGATGACAGAATGCTGTTGGTAAAATTAGAAGAGAAGTTATGGGTAAAGGAAAAATGGTCTATATATTTAAGGCATTAGCTAAATACGTTTTACTGATTTGAAACATTTGCACCACTCTCAGGTCTCCTTTAACAGTCTGGTAACCTTATAAACCCCTTATGTGATTATCTAAAGATCACATAGGTAAAATTCTTGCTTTTCAAGTTTTGCGAATGGTGCCAATGGAAAGCATTGTAAAAAGACTCAGGAGGATACATTTTTCTGTAGTCTTAAAATCAGTGTCTTCTCATTTGCCTATATTTTATGCATGTTAGCCTGCATAAGAAAATGGACAAAGGCCTTAAAAATATGGTCTAGTATACTTGTATCCTGTCATTATGTCCATGTTATGTGATCATATGTTTTAATTTTTTCATTTAAATGTTACATTTATAGGTATAAAAATAAACTTTATTAATTAGCATTGTATTTTTATGAGGACATTTTTCCTACTCATAAGGTTATATTATTACTTAAATTTTATAAATTTTTAACAGATTTGTTCATCCGACTACATGTCTATTACATGTCAGTTTCTTTTTTTCGGTATAATGAAAGAAATTAGAGTCTTCAGGGAGCTTGCAATTAGTGAAGGGAGCAAATAACAAAATATGTGAAATAAGATGTAATTCAAGAAATACATAATACATAATTAAATATTAAATTGGGTAATGCATGCTTTATGGAGAAATTACTGTGTATAAGTGAAGTAGAGAAATTGGGTGTGGTAGTGAATCTAGAGTTGGTTCTAAAGGTTGGATAAAATTTACATAAGAGGGGAAAATGGTTAAGGGCATTTACAATTAGAGAAACAATGTGAGCTAAAGTACAAATGCAGAAACAAGTATGGTAAGCATGAGGGGAGCAATACAAGGTCTGGTCTTCTTGGAAAACAGATTAAGAGCTTGGAATCAGGTGAAAATAAGGTGGGTTTAAATAAATTGCTTGCAAATTTTTCCACTTGGCAGAAGAATTTATACTTTCTGCAACAGGGAACAGAAGATTAAATGGAGGCATGATAAATGCTTTTGTAGAGAAAAAGAATAATGGAAGTCTGGATGAACTGGAGACTCAAGGATGCTATTGTAATCCAAGTGTGAGATGTTAAGTGCCAGAAAAGGGTGCTATTGAGTGGGAATGCAATGAGAATGAAAAAGGAAGGAGAAGACAAGAGACAAATGATGGAAAAATCTGGGGAAAAGAGAATGGGATAATATACTGATACAGTAACCCAGTTTTTAAGCTTCACATTGTATTTTTTCCTTTCCCTTCTCCTATTTAAGAATGTGACCAGGTGGAAACATAAAACTTGCCTTTTGTTTTAGAAATCTAAACCTCACAATAGAGAAAGATTTGTGAAGTCAGTGAAACAAAGTCCACATGAATGCAAAGGGATGTGTCTTGGCTGACTATTTGAAGGAAGAATTGCCTTGAGACTGACAGAAGAAAGATTGAGTAAGGAAGAGAAAGCTGGGGATGTCCCTGGTATCCTAAAGATTGAATGTTCACTCTTCTTCCTGACAATGCTTTTGAGAGGGTGGGGTTTGGTAAGATGCTATGAAGGAAACAACTTCATGAGGAAATGGGAAACTTTGTAAACAGATTCTTATGCTCCAAAAATGGTAAGGAAGCTGAACCTGAATGATCACAATGCCATGCCATGATGGATTTCTCAGTGGTAACTTTTATCTGAGAAGTGACCTCAGTACCATGTTACTTTCCTATCTCCTCTCATCCTTAACTCTACAAGTTCTTTTCCTCTTTAAACCTCAGCATAACCCTGGAGAACTGGGGGAACCATAAAAGAGACTCAAGTTAAAGTTTACAGCCTGCCTTACAGAATCATAATAATAATTCAATGGCATATTGGGAAATAAAAAATTGCATTTATTGCACATCTAAATTTGTGGGCTTCATTTATCTCTGCTATAACAGTGACAGATCCATTAACCCAATGTAAATACAAACTATTTCTTTTATTAGAAAAAGATTAATTTACTAAATGTTAAAATCCTTTTTGGAAAATACTTATGAGCATGCATTTTCTTTTTTCTTATATTCCTTCTTTTCTAGCATTATTACAATCTCCTAATGGGAGTCAGTCCCTAGCAATATGAAAACAAATAGTACATCGACACTAGCCTCAAAAAGCTTAGTCTAGCGAGAGAGGAAATATATAAACAAAATATTCTAACATAGACAGTTTCAAATCCATTGTGGAATAATTTAGATTAAAACAAATAAATCAATCATTCACAAATAAAGTTCCTATACCCTATCATACATACTAATTTATATATTAAATCTGATATTTATATGAGTAGGGGATTGTTTATTTATAAAAAATATAATATTCAACAAGAAGTTACTTGATAAATGATCTCTTATAGAACATGATTCTTGGCTAGAGAAAGGATGGAAGGAGGGGTTGTATATTAAGATAATTTTAAAAATCTTAACTTTGAGGAATTTAACAATTAGTTTGATAGCAGTGAATATACATATATAAAACATGAAAGAAGAGATTGGGAAGATTAAGTTCAATATTTTGGGTGGAAAACCTCTAGGCAATCAGGGAATGGGTATATGCTGGAAAGTAATTAGAATGAATAAGGGAAAGGGGCAAGAGACAAATGACTGAAGGTAGACAAATGTTGGAAGTGTAGTTTTGTGAATCATCTATAAATAAAAAGTGAGTGGACTATGTCATCAAGGGAGTATCTGAAGTACTGTGGACTAGTCCTTGAGCTCTGGAAAACGCCCACTGCCAAAGCTTTGAAGGCCGATCTCAGGGATGGAGACAAAGAACTGCTTTAGAGCCATGCAGGAGTTAGAGCAAGGCAGTTCACGGAAGAGGAGAGTCTGCAGTTAAGTGTCAGATGCCACTCCTGAGGGGTTGCAAAGAATCAGAGCTGAGATAGGCCAATGTGTAACACAAGTTGGAAATTTCAATGGTGAGAATAAGAGACAGATCCTTCCATGGTTTTGGAAGCTAGAATTCTCACAATTTTCTTTTCCTTCTTTCTTCCCTTCTTCCACCATGTCCCTCATGTCTGTTTTCCATTAGTTTTTGTGAGCAATTTTCTAAGGGCCTTATTTTTTAAATCTCAATTTTACTTATTTTTGCCAAACATTTAATTTTTGAGTAGATGATACTTGTACATGACAACATATAAAATTCAAAGCTACAGAAAGTCACATAGTATAAATTGTATGTGTTTGCATACAAGGTGGGGCAAAAGTAGGTTTACAGTTGTTTGTATGGAAAATAATACAGTAATTAATAAATAGTAGTACACAAATAAACTCTGTATTTTGTGTACTCACAACTGTAAGCCTACTTTAGTCCACTCTGTACTTATTGTCCTAGTTCTTTATCTTGTATTCTATCTAACAATTATTATGGGGATTTTTCAGATTATTCTATATAGAGAGCTATCTAGTTATTTTAAGGACTGAATATTATTCTTTGTATAAATATAGCATCAAGTATTCTACTAGTGCCCTACAGATAGATTCTTAGGTCGTTCCTAAGTTCTAGGTCTTATAACCATGCTGCAATGAATGTCCTGTGTATGGTTACTTGTGAAAATGGATAAAAATCTTTGGATAATTTTTTAGAAATGCAGTTGCTGGTTTTCAGGGTATGTGATTTAGTCATTCATATCAACTTGAAGGCCTTAGCTTGAAATAGCATTTATTTAGCTAATACGACATGTAGTCACCTACAGAATTTCTTATAGTTATGTGTTTCTATTTGTTAGCCAGATGGAAACTTTGAGAGAATGAATAAGACTCTGAGAGCTAAAAATGCTGTTGAGGTTCTCCTAGGTAGTTAGTAGCAAGGTGGAAATCACATCAGTGTGGCAATGGCAGAAGAGAGAGCCAGGGCTCTTAATTCTGATACTAACCAGGATTTAATTTTCTAAGTTTCCTGAAACATTACAGAAAGTCCTTTGTTTAAAATATTTCAAAGTCAGGGGAAAAAACCCCCTCAACTTGCAGTTCAGAAGGTAAAGAAATTAGAAACATCTGGTAAGTTGGGTTGCAGACACCACTTGTGCTGACATGGAGATGTAATAACCAGGTGGTTGACTAGTCCAGTCTAATCAGGGTGAATAATATTTTCTCAGCAGTCTCCTGGCCACAAAGTATCCAAAAGCAATGGGAACATGCTGTAAAGTGCCTTGATGCCCAGAACAATTACACTCTGGAAACATTCTCTTGGCTGGCTGAATGTGACCTATGACCAAGGCTCAGTTCATTCTACAAACAGAATTAGTCACAGAGTGCATGTGGAATAACACTCTTTGCAGAACTTTCTTGCGTTGACTTTCTTAGTGCATGATACCATGATGGGCCCTCACATCTTGGAAAGATATTACTTTATAATAACAGGGATGAAAAATAATGCAACACTTTGCTCTATGTAATTATGCAAATAATTATATATGAGTGAGGCTAATCTACGAGTCTATGACTTCAGTTTTAACACTTTTTACTATGTTAATATCATGTAAATAACATGTAAGTTACTGGTGTCCCAAGAAACTTACTGATTTTTAATTCAGCCCTGTATTTATGTATGTTTCTGATCCCTCCCTTATCTCATGAGTGAAAATTAATTACTTCACTTTCATGTAATACATATGTCCTTCAAACATAATCCAGTTGATTTACTTGTCAATTGTATTTTAATTTATTCAGATGCTTACTCCTGGAAGTTAGCACTACTTTGTTTTATAATGTGTTCTTGGTGACTATCAGAGTACCTAGCTCATAATAAGTAAAGAATAAATGTTATAACATAAATGAACCAGTTAGCTAATCAGAGACCATGATATCAATCCAATCTGGCTACTAATAATCATTTTTTTTCTATGGGCACATTCTTGAATTTGGTTTCCTTAAAACTTTTTACTAATCTATATTGCTGGGTAATTTTCCAAAGGCAACTCTAAGTTTCTGAATATATACTCTGAAAGCATCAGTATGTAATTCTGTAATTAATTAGGATAGACCAGTTTTGTGATGCCCTTTTCAAAGACTTCTGGGGGTTCTGTTAGCTGATGGGAAGAGACAGTTTGTTCTAATTGAAAATGAGAGTCTTGCTGTCTACAGTATCTGGACATTACAACCTAAAATATTTAAAATATTGCATAAATATTGTAAAAATATTTCTGTTTTCTGAATTATTTGTAAACTATCATCATCAAAGTGTTTCTACCAATCACTGGCATGTACCTGGTACATCCCTGAGTACAACCTTGCCTTTGGGGGCCTAACTGATACAAGACATGAGGTCCTATTTTTATGGCTCTTTTAAATTCTGGATTTGGTATCCTTCTGATTTTGTTTAGAATTCTATCTTCTTTGAAGTTCAACATGACTTTTAGTTATTGTTTTTTCATTTGTCACCTTTAATTTTCAACATACAATTCTTCCTAGTCTGCTGAAAAAAAATTTTTTTTTGTACACTTTCTCCCTGAAGCCCCTGCCCTGCCCTTTCATAGTTATGTGAGCTAGACAAATTTCATGTCAAAATCTTCATCCTTTTGTTTTGTAGGAATATGGGTGTATCAAGGTTTTAACAGACAAGACATGACGATGTTATAACACAGCTTTTGTGTTTCAAGAGATTAGGGCATGTAATAGAGAATGTTGGGATATTATGTTAGTAACTGAGTCAGGCATGTTGTATAGCTTTGATAAAATTATTTAATATATCTGAGTTTTCTTGTTTAAACTATGAAGATTGGAAGTAATGTCTGTTGAGCTTCTTGCATAGCTGAAACATATTGGGCATTAAAATGACAGCCAATAGCAGAATTTATAGCTGCAAAAAATGGGAGAACTAATTTTTTCTGAGCTTGTTATAAATGTAGCACGCATGCTACCACTCCGTGCTTATATTGCCCACAGCAGACTCTTCTAATTAGTCAGCAATTTTTCTAGTGAATCTGATACAGCTTTGGGATTACTTATAAGTAGCCATTGCCAATTAACCAAAGAAGGAAAATGAATCAAACCCATTTTCCATTCCTTATATAGCCGAATCCTTTCATTTTGCAGTAGAGAAAACAGGATTTCTACATGATTTCCTGAGGATGACACATTTAGTGATTGGACAGAACCTGTACTAGAAGTCAGAACTCTTAATTTAATGCTCCTTCACTGCAACACCAGCCTTTCTTGTTCATCTTCTTTTGAAGTAACCAGAGTTAAGATTCATTATTAGGTGCCATATTTTTCTCAAGTAAATAACTTAACCCATAATTTTCTTGACCTTGTTAGTTTATCTAAACGAGCCACGGTGACCACTTTACATTGGTGATTATATGCTGTTTTTTTTTTTTTTTTTTTTTTTTTTAAGCCATGGTGTTTGATTTAAATTTCCTGTTTTATTGGCTTTCAGAAAAGAAAAAGCCTAAGGGTTAGCAGATGTTGAAGGGGATATAACCAAGGTAAACAATTAGATAACTAGGAAGACATTCCCTAAGCCAGTAAACATTTTCCACATACTCTCCTTTGATCATCTGACTTTTTTTTTTTCTGGTCTGGACATAATGCTGTAAAATTTGGGTTGAAATCCACTAAAGCTGGCAACAGTTAAATTAATCATGTTTATTGAGGATAAGTTTACTCTTGCTAACAATACAAAATTAATTTGAACTTACTAGCCAAAAGAAAACTGGGATGAGAAAGACGTGAAGTCTCTTTTTCTCATAACTTATGCCTCCAACCCCACTGTTTTTGTTTGTTTTAGTTACATTTTCAAACAGTCTCTCATTTTCCCATGTTCTGTGTTCACTTAGAAAATCCTCTAATAGCACAGATGACAAACAGAAGTTCCAGGAGTGCTGACTCATTACAGAAGAAATCCAGTGGTTTGGCAGCAACTTTGAAATGTTGAGACTGCCCCTTTTAAAAGTGAGTTCCGGGCAGCAGATGTCACTGTTGGTCTATCTTAAACCTTAGGGTATTTGTGCAGTTTGCTCAAGATTAAATCAGCCCAGTAATCCTATACACTAGGCAGCAGTGTCTTGCTGGACATTTCATGATAGTCTGTGGCACTAATATATGGACCAATTCTTACTCCTGGACTTAATTTAATTATGAAAAACTTTTATGATTTTCATACTAGTGTCATTTTTCTTATTAATACAGATCTTTTCCATGAGGCCCAAATTTTGTTTCTTCCCTCTTTCTGTAAGTAACTCCTTAAGCACAGGACCACTTTTTTCCCCTGATTCAAATGTGCTTTTTTGTTTATGTATGCATAATTCTTACATTCTCTAAGATACTTTCTTTAACTTTGATTTTTGTGCCATGAACTGCGATGCAATTAACCTTCACTTTCCTGAGTAAGTTGTGCCAGTTGCTTCCCTATTGTCTCTCAGCTCCACTTCCTCCTATTTGACCCTGATGTTCAAGCTGTGACTCTGCACACTTTATGCCTTAGATTTCCTTGCCAGTTGCTAGAAGGCATTAGAGTAGGACTTGAAAGGACTGGAGGTTGGGCAGTGGCACAGGAGATAGGACTTTGTTCCTACTTTAAAATTTCTACCATTCTTTTTGGCCTCAATTCCAAAACAGCAGTTCTCCTAAGCATGAGCTGGTGGTCCCAGCTATGGAAGTGACTCCAGCCTCTTCACTCCTTTTGGCACATCCAGAACCAACCTCATGGTGATCCCTCAGAGGTACCAGCAGGAGCCAACCCCAGCCCTTTCTATAAAGGGTCAAATCTGGGGTCTCATTCTTCTAGTTCCTAGGTTCTGGTTTTCTCTGCCATTTCTTTTTTTGTTCCCCTACCTTCAGGCATTGTGGCTGCTTCCTGAGTTACATCAGTGTTTCTTTATTGCTCATTCAGCCCTCTCACACCCGGGGCAACCAATTCCTTTCATTAAATCCCCCCTGTTGAGTGTGGTTTCTGTTTTCCTGACTTATCTAATATACAGGGGTGGGCAAAAGTTTGGTTTACAGTTGTGAGTATGTGAAACACAGAATTTATTCTTGTGTTACTATTTTTTATATGAACAACTTTTGTCCTCCCCTGAATATGTGTATGTATAGTTATATATTTTTCAAATTTTATTTAGTATTAAAATAGGAAAGAGCAAGTAGCAAATTTATTGAATTGTGTTTCTGATTTACATTTTAAAAACATTTCCCTAATTTTCATCTTTAGCAAGTAACATGTATGTAATAATTTTGTCTACTTGATATGGAATATCTTTTGTTAAATGTGTGTATATCTCTAGATATAATGAAAGCAAAAATTACTGTTAACATTAAGAACAATTTTTCATTGCAAAAATACCTAATTTTTGCCATTGTGGTTCTAGTTAGATTTCACACATTTATGAAATCACTTGATGCATGTTTCTTTGCCTGATCCAGTTCATAATCCATTACACAGAGAGTAAAGTAGAGAGATGAAGAGACTTACTCAAGGTCATATAAGTGAATGGTTAGAAACCTGGAGCAGAACTAAGTTCTTTTTTTTTTTTTCTTTGCCTCAAGTTGTCTTTAGTTGCTCATAATTTTACATATATCCACTGTATGGATTTGTTAGCATTTGACAAGAAATTACCATAAATGAATTAATTAACCCAGTGTTTCTTTGAACTAATCATGGTTATATTAATGCGCCATGCTGAGACCTTTAATTTGGAAGGGACAGTGTTAAATAACTTACTGCCTTTTTGTGAGAGTCAAGTACTTCTTTATACCACACATTTATTCATTCATTCACATTCAGTTAACACTTATTAATATATAGTGATGTACATGGATCAATGCATTAGTATCATTTTTGGCTATTAGATTTGTCAGCATTCTCTCTTATTCATAATAGTGCTTGCATAAGTTAGGCTACATTAACATAGCCTATTTTCTCTCTCTTTTTTTTTTTTTTTCTATTAAACCCTGTATATTTTAGTTTCTGCTCCTTTTTTATTGAAACAATGCTTCAATTCACCAATGGCCCATGTATCATCAAGTCTAATAAACATTTTCTTCTTTTGTCTTGACCCACTTTCTGTGGCAGTTGACGCTGCTGAACAATCACTCCTTCCTGAAATCTCTCCCTTTCTTCTTAGATACTTCCGTAATAACTTATCCTTCTACTCCTCCTACTCCTGTTCCTCATGTCCCCCATGTTGGATCTCAAGTATCAGTGATCTCCAGAGCTCTGCTCCTGGTTTTGTGCCCTTCTCACTATATATTGTCTCCCCAATAACCCTATTTTAGCCCACCTTCTTCCCTTCTGCCTCAGTTCATGTTCTGAAGATGTAGAAATTCATATCTCCAGCCCTGACATCTTTCATAAGCTCCAGAACTTTATGTGCAGTGCCTCCTGGGAAGCAGCTCTGCCCACATATATCCTGGCTCTACTCTTACCAAGTTACTTACAGCTCTTGCTCTCACCATGCTTCATACCTCTGTGCTCCACAATCTCCCCACTGTTTGGAGGGCTCCACTTCTTGTTCACTTTTTTTTTATGTTGTTAATGCCTAACTCAGTTCTAATGTCTAATTAAAAATACTTATGTCAAATAGCTCAGTTTAAATGTCTTAGTTGAAACAACTTAGTTCAAAGATTTATTTGAGAAACATTTCTCTTTGATACTCTTTTCCATTGTGTATATTTCTTTTGTTCATACTTTTATTTTATTCCTACCACAATCCTAATACTTGACTGTCATCATTGCTTTACTTTTCTTTCTTACTAGATATTTTTGGTGGTCTCCAAATATGGGCGCCATTAATAACTTACCTGCCTGTGTATGCATGCTGCTTCAAGGAAGGAGTTTACTTCTCCCTTTCTTGAATATGGGCTGACTTCCTTTAATAAACAGAATGTGCAAGTGACATGCTAGGATGTCCTAGTCCAGACCTTTAAGAGGCTTGCAGCTTCCTTGCTCTTACCTTTTAGAGTTTGATTGCCATGCTTTAAAGATGTTTACACTAGACTGCTGAATGTTTAGAAGCCATGAAAAGAGACACCCTGGATGATGAGAGGCTATCACAGACATTTCAGCCCTAGTTGAACTTGCCACTTTGGGATATTAGTTCTCAAATCAAGTTACTCATCAGAATCACCTGGGGAACTTTTCAAAATTATTAATGTGGGGTCGTGCTGGACATGGATCCTCCAACATCGCATAATGGAAGGCTGGCCAGAGGGCCCTGGATAGGAGGAATGTGTATTGCTTTGGAAATGGATTGTAATTCCCTCCTTATCTCTTTTGGGAGAGGCTTCCTGTTCTGTGTGAGTACTTCTTGATGTTGTCTCTTTGTACATATACATTGAGGTAATATACTTTAGAGTCACATACAAGACTTGTTCCCTCTTTGTCTGAGATGCCTTAAAACCAGCCTCAGACTCAGGGAAGTGTGGTCCTGCTTTGCTGATCTGCTGCCATCAGTGCTCCCTGTAATGGGAGTAATAAAGGCGTGTCTGCTCCATCCGGTCCTCCTTGTGGTTTTTTCGGCTTATCCAAATGAACAGTCGAGATCCCCAGGCTTGACCTCCTGCATTATATTAACATCTAGGAGACTTTTATTTGATAGATACATGTTGGAGCTTGAAATCTGTTTTTTAATAAAGCACTAAGCCAGGATCTGGGGGATGTCTTTCCGGTGACACAAAGGTCTATTCTGCATTGCTGAGAACATTTGTTAAGGTGGGTAGAAGATAGTCTTTTACTACCTAAATAGTGAAAATACACATTCTCAGAGAAAGAGAGAAGAATCATAGACTGCTGAAGATATCTGGATTACCTAATAGAGAGGTTCACAAATCTGTATGTACAACAGAATCATCTGGGAGCTTGAAAGTGCTGATGTCAGCACCCGCCAAAGACCAGTCCTATTAGGATCTTTGGGCATTGGTCACCAGCACTCTTCGCAAACTAATCATATTATAATCTCTGAGGGTGGGACAACCAATGTTGAGGACCATCTTGAACAGAGATAGGCAAACATTTTCTGTAAAGGGCCAGATTCTAAATATTTTTGGATTTGGTTACTGTTTGTAATATTTTTGACTAAGTGATCTCTGTCACAGCTACTCAACTGTGCCATTGTAGTACAAAAGTCAATATAGATAAAGTAAACAAATGAACATGCCAGTGTTCCAATAAAATTTTATTTATGGACACAAATTTGAAACCGGTTTTCTGACCCCTGATCTTAAACTCCTCATTTAAAACTTTTTTCAGCTCTGTCTGTGGTTGACATAGAAAATTGTAAGATATTTGATATGGTGCTTTGATGTACATACACATTATGAAAAGATTTTCTTCATCTAGTTAGTTAACACATCTATCACCTCACATATTTATCTTTTTTATAAGAATATTTTTGTTCTACTCTCTTAAAAATTTCAATAATTACACAATACAGTACCAGTTATAGTTACCATGTTATACATTAGATCCTCATATCTCTTGTTAATTTATTTTTTTATTGTTGTTCTATTACAGTTGTCCCTCATTTCCCCCCATTGCTCTCCCTGCCCCACCCACCCCCACCCAGCTCCCACAGTTATTTTATAGTTAAATACTCTTTGACTAACATCTCCCTATTTCTTCTATTCCCTGCCCTCTGCCCCCAGACTCTGGAAACTACTTTTCTGCTCTCTGTTTCTATGTGTTGCCTCTTAAAAAAAAAAAAAAAAAAGATAAGTATACCATATGGTATTTGTCTTTCTCTGTCTAGTTTATACTTAGCACAATGCCCTTAAGGTTCATCCATGTTGCCATGCTCTCTCACTCTTTCTCTGTGTGTTTGTATATATATATGTATTTACTCACATCCTCTTTATCCATTCATCCTTTGATAGACACTTAAGTTGTTTTCATATCTTGGCTATTGTGAATAATACTGCAATGAAAAGAAGGATGCAGATATCTCTTTAATAGTCTGTGTTTATTTCCTTTGGAAATCTCTATTAGGCTTACTGTTCCAATTTTTAAATTTTGGCAACCAACTAAAAATATCTAAATTTCTGTGTAAGTGAAACTAAACATGTATCTATGCTGAACCCAGTTTGCTGCATCTATGCAGAGTCTAATCCACAACAGAATCAAGGGTGCGATGGGTGTGGAAACTGGGAGAAGAACTGCCTTTCAGAGAAAGCATGGTGGAGGGAAATGCCAAGAGTAAAGAAAAGACGTAGGAGTGGACTAGGGAGTAAAACAGCTATGACCCACTTAAGAAGTCAAGAGAGATTGGGGCTCCTTCTATTAACATGCCTATTAAATGAAGAAATAACTTTTATTGGGATAATGTGAATGTTTATAATATTATAACTTCCTTAATGTCCCTATCTTTATTGTTATTCTCAGGAAACAAACAAGACTATATGTAGATGATGGAAACTGTTAAGAACCAGGTGGTACACTGGCTGGTGTGGCTCAGTGGATTGAACACTAGCCTAGGAATCAAAGGGTCGCTGGTTCAATTCCCAGTCAGGGCACATGCCTTGGTTGCAGGTCAGGTCCCCAGCTGGGGGATGCAAGAGGCAACTGATTGATATATCTCTCATACATTGGTGTTTCTCTCCCTTTCTTTCTCTCTCTCTTCCCCTCTCTTCAAAAAAAAAAATCTTAAAAAAAATCTACTTGTTAAAAAAAAAAGAACCAGGTGATTTATGATTTGAAAACTTTGGAAAAAAACAAAGGAAAGAATGGGTGAGCTAGCTAGAGTAGAGAATAGGCCTTGGGGGTGAAGACTACTAATCTGTAATTAGAGTGGAGTAGAGTTAAAAGAGTATGGGGAGAAAATGTACCTCAGGAGTGATTTTAAATACATAGAACAGAAAGTGAGACTGGGGTTAGACAAAAGTGGAGATTAGCCAGGAATCAAGTTCTGGTGGGTTGGGAGTTGACTTGGCAGTCAGTGTAAGTCAAAGTAGAAGCCAAGGTGAGATACTGAACTGGGTGGCCAAATCAGAGCCAGAACTATTGACTACAGAGCCAGAGATCTGGAGGCAGTTTGCAAGAATATACAATGGGGGCTATGCCAAGAATATGTATCCCCCTCTCCCTGGTTTGGGGGTTTTCAAACGGGAAAATTGCTGAGTTCATAATACCGATTATGTAACACAGGAATTCTTCTTAGGCTATTCTTTAAGTCAATGTTGAATGAAGAGTTAAACAGATATAAAATCTGGAATTTTGTTTACAGAATTAAAACATTCAAACATATAATTTTTCCAACAAATGTTTTTTAAACAGATCTTTTAGCCAAGTTGCCTAAGAACAACAGTTGATTAGGACTGTACATCTTCAAACACTGTCTACAGCAGAATGGAAACAGAAACCTTTGGGAATATCTATGAGTCATAAAATGTTGTAAGGAACTTCCCAAATACATTTTCTTGCTGGGATAGAGAGTTCTAATCTCATATTGGCAGGCTCTGTTGGCAACAAGGTACATTGTTTACTTTGATTTCTTCTCAGCTGTCTTGCATGACCTTGATTCATCAAGGTTTTGATATTTTGGAGCAGAAGAATTGCATGATATGACAAGACTGTAACCCCTTCTGTTCTTCAATTCTCTCAAAATATATAGAAGTAATGATCCTAATCTATGCTTCCTCTGTGGGTAAGTTTAATTCAGTGTCTTTGAAGGAAGTAGTTTGGATTAGTTCCATAATTTTGAAAGCTTATAGTACTGGTAATTGAAGACATATGTTTTCATTTCATTAAAAAAGGATGTCAAAAAACACTCATAATGCTGCCAGAAAGGTTTATTTCCAAGTATGTGTGCATGTGTGAACTCGGGTCATTTAATCCAGTTGAAATATTAGTGCTTGAATATGACAAAATATAGACACAAATGCATATCTTACAAAGGTAGTTATAAATGTTAAGAATGGACCAAATAGCAGGTCAGAAAACAAAAGTACCAATCCTTCCCTCACAAGTTCAACCTGAATCTAAACTCTTTGATATCTGATGGAGGTTCACTACTTTTAAAATTGATTTATTGTTTGCAGATTTTGTTGTTTTCATTTAATTTTTAAAATAGAGGTATACTTCCTGAACATGTGAAAATCTTAAGTGTACAGTTTGAAAGTTTTGACTGCTTTAGAAACCTGTGTAATCACCATCCCAATCAATATGTTGAACATTTCCATTATCCAGAGAGCTCTCTTGTGCATTGTTCTGGTAATTCTCCTACTCTCCTTCAAATACCAGTAATAGCAGAGATTATTTTTTTATGTCTTGGATTTCATATAAATTGAATCATACAGTTTGTACTCTTTGGGTTTGGCTTCTTTGACCCAACATGTTTTTAAGATTCATCCATATTGTTGTGAATATCAGTTCATTACTTTTAATTGCTGAGTAGTATTTCTTTGTATGAATAATCCCTTTTTGCCTATTTATTCTCTTGATTATTGACATTTGCACTGTTTTCAGTTTTGGCCATTTTAAATAGGGTGCTAAAACATTCTTGTGAACGTCATTCATGGATGGTATGTTTTTATATTTCTTGGGTAAATATGTAGAGGTGGAATTGCTGCATCATAAGACTTAAGACAATTGCCAGTTTTTCAAAGTGATTGTATGATTGATAATCTTATCAGCAATCTACATCCTTACCATCTTTTGGCATTATTAGTCTTTTTGATTGTAACTACTTGAGTGAGATTGAAACATTATAACACTGTGGTTTTATTTTCATTTCTCTGATTACTAATGATATTGAGGAAAAGTTTTGATGTTTATTGGCCATTTCTATATCTTCCTTTATGAAGTGTTCTTCAATTTTTTTACCCATTGAAATATTTTTGTCTTTATATTTTTAAAGGATTCCTCTTTATACTATGTAAGTCCTTTGTCAGATGAATGTTTTCTGAACGTTTTCTCCTACTCTGTATCTCATCTATTTATTTCATTGATTTTTTTTTCTTTTATTTAGAAATACTTTACATAGCATAAAATTCAATCTTTTAAAGTGAATCATTCATTGGTTTTTAGTATATTCACAATGTTGTTCAAGCAACAGCACTATGAAATTTTAGAACATTTTCATAACCCTCCAAATAAATACCTTATCCATTCACATTCACTCCCTCTCTCTTCCTCCAGGCCCTGGAATCTGCTAATATATTTTCTGTCTTTATAGATTTACCTATTCTGGACAGTTGATATAAGTGGAATCATACAGTCTGTGGCCTTTTGTATGTGGATTCTTATGATTAACATAATTTATGGTTGAATAGTATTTCATTGTATATATACACCACATTTTAAAAATCCTTTCATCAGTTGATGGTTTTGGGTTGTTTTATTTTGTTGACTATTATGAATAATACTACAATTTATGCAAGTTTTTATGTAGACATATGCTTTCAATTCTCTTGAGTATATTCCTTATATGAACTAAATGCTTGTGTTGTCCCAACATTCATACATTGAAACCCTAAACCCCAATGTGATGGTATTTAAATTGAGCCTTTGGGAGGTGATTAGTTCATGAAGGCAGAGCGCTCTTGATAAGAGAGCCTGCTTCCTATCTCTCCACCACCATGTGAGGATACAGAAGAAAGCTTTCCAAGACACCTCACCAGACACTCCATCTGCTGGCACCTTGATCTTGGGTTTCTCAGGTTCTGGAACTGTGAGTGATAAATATTTGCAGTAAGGTATGAGTTACTGGGAAGTATTTCTTAGTTTTTAAATATTTGAGGATTTTTAAAGATAATTTATAGGTTTTTAATTTGTTAATGTTTAAAAACACAACTCTATACTTTCAATCTTTTGAAACCGATGGAGACTTGCTTTATGTCCCAGTATATGGTCTATCTTGGTAATGTTCCATGTACCCTTGAAAGGAATGTATATCCTGCAGTTGTTGGTTATAGTGTTCTATCAATGCAATTAAGTCAAGTTGACTAATAGCATTCAAATTGCATATATCCTTATTGATATGTTTTTGACTACCTGTACCATCAATTACTGACATAAGTGTTAAAATGTCCAATTATGTTTCTGATTCTATTTCTTTATTTAATTTGGTCAATCTTTCCTTCATGTGTTATTAGGTGCAGACTTTATTAGTATTGCTACATATTCTTGATGAATTGACACTCTATAATTATGCTTTTTTTAAATCTCTAGTCAGGAAGTGTCCTTTGGCATATATCAATATAACTTCAACAGCTCTATTGTTTTCATACTTTTAAAAATAAGTGTATATGTTTTTCATAATTTTAAACACATATATTTATTTTTAAAGTATATTTCTTGTAAATACTATCTAGTTTGGTCTCCCTTTTTTACTCAGTGACAATATCTAATATTTAAGTTGAGTATTAAGTCCATTTACATTTAGTATAATATTTTAAGACTGTCATCTGTCCTTTTTTGTTAAATTTCAATTTCTGCTTTTTTAGGGGGCTATTTATTCAAGTGCTTTTTTACTACTATTTTTTTCTCTACTATTGATACCTTTGTCACACCTCTTTATGTTTTAGTGGTTATTCTACTGATTACAATGTGCCTGCTAAATTTATCATGACCTAATGAACATAGGAGTTCCTGTATTCTTTCGAATCAATGTTTCATGTTTTTTTGGATATATTCCCAGAAGTGAAATTGTTAGATCATAAGGCAGTTCCATTTAAAAAATTTTTTGAGTAAACTTCATACAGTTTTCCACAGTGGCTGTACTAATCTGCATTCCCATCAACAGTGCACTAGGACTCCCTTTTCTCCACATCCTCGCCAGCACTTGTTGTTTGTTGATTTGTTGGTGATGGCCATTCTGACAGGTGTGAAGTGGTATCTCATTGTGGTTTTAATCTGTAGCTCTCTGATGATTAGTGACATTGAGCTTCTTTCATGTGTTTATTGGCCATCTGTATGTCCCCTTTAGAGAAGTATCTATTCAGGTCCTTTGAATTATTTTTTTGTGTGTGTGTGTGTTGAGTTGTATAAGTTCTTTATACATTTTAATATAAAATTTAAATAAGCATATCTGTATCTAAACCAATCCTCCTTGTATTTTTATTGGAATTTTAGAATCAATTTATTAAGTATCTACAAAATTTTCCTGGAATTGTGCTAAATTTATGTCACTTGGTATAGAATTTTGTGTTGAGAATTTTTTTTCTTTACAACATTAAAATGTCATCCTATTATCTTTTGATCTCTATTGTTTCTGATGAGAATTAAGGTGCCATTTTAGTTTCCATGAAATTAATATGTCATTTTTTCCCTATCTGGCTGTTTTTTAAAGAGGTTTTACCTTCATTTAAAAAAAATATTATTTATTTATTTTTAGAGAAAGGGGAAGGGAGAGAGAAGGAGAGGGAGAGAAACATCAATGCATGATAGAAACACCATTTGGGCTGTCTCCTTCACACTCCTAACTGGGGGCCTGGCCCGCATCCCAGAATTGTGCCCTGACTTAGAACCAAACCAGTGACCTTTTGATTTGCCAGATGACACTCAACCCATTGAGCCACACTGGCCTGGACTGGCTGTTTTTTTCTTTCTTTTTTAAAAAAAATTTATTTTCCTGTATTTTGGTTTTCAGCAATTTGTCTATGATATGTCTAAATATAGTCCTTTTGGTGTTTATTCTTCATTGGTTTTGATGTTCTTGGATTTATGGCTTGATGTTTGTATTAGTTAGGGTTCTTCAGACAAACAGGGCAAATATAATCTATATCTACAGTATATCTATTTAGATCTATAACTGTATCTATACCTATCTATCTAGAGAGATAGACTTATTATAGTGAATTGGTTCATGTGATTACGGAGGTTGAAAAGTCCCACCATCTGCCACCTGCAAGTCAGACATCCAGTAAAGCTGGTGGTGTAATTCCAATCCTCATACAAAAAGCTTAAGAACCAAGGCAGGTGATGGTGTAAATATTGGCTCCTACAAAAGATTTGGGTTACTGATGGCAATCTGTGGGAATGGGAGTTACCTAGTTCAATTCCCACACATCAAGGGGAATATTAACTGATATCTCCAAAAGGGCAGACTGTATCCTGACCCTAGGTTTCAAAAGGCCTTTAAGGCATGCATCTGAATGCTGGACTACCTGGGCCTGAGGGAGGCAATGTCTACATGAACCTCAGTATAGGATTTCATAATATAATTTAGGTCTCTGGGAATCAAATCTGTACATATTTGCTACCAATATAAATGTCTGTTTTTTCAACCTTTGGACATATAATCTTTGACTGCAGTTTCAAAATAAATTATGTATAAAAGTAAGAAGTCTACTTAAGTAATTAACTCATTGAAGTAATATCAGTCAGCAAATATGAATTTCTTGGCATAGGAAGTGAAACATGGTAACTACTCAGTAAGTGTTTATTGTTATTTTTTGTTGGAATCTAATAAGAATTAGTTTGGGTGGATAAGGCATGGGGGAACTTAATAGAAAGCATTGTTATATGATAAGGACAGAACACATTTGGCTCTTCATGTGGAGTTTATAGAAATTTATCTGTCTGCACATGCAACCTGAATATCTCAGAGGATAAAGTAAACATACCATTAAATTCTGAAATTTTGAATCACAATCAGCAGTGTTATAAAAGGATTATATAATGTATAAGGGTTTGGAAAATAACAACCTATTTCCTGCTGTGAAATTTTGAAGCTCTAAATTGATTCAGCATGAATTCCATTATAAAAAGGGGCACTTGAACAATCCAGTTATGTCAGATCAAGATGTGGATATGAACTAATAATTTCAAAGTCTGTAACTCTGCATTATTTTAAACTTCTACTGAAAAAAATCAGTCATGTCGAATTACATGGTTATTTGTAATCTGAGTAATTCCTTACATATAGATGACCATTAGTAAATTTTATCAAATTATGTGAAAAATCTAGCTTATGTGTCTTTTGAGAATTCAGTTTTATTCTTCATCAAGTTTGACTGTTTTAAAGTAATGTACTGAAAAGAAACATTGAAAGAACAATATTTGCTTGGCTATTAATTAGTTGATGAGCAAATGTGCATTTTAATATATATCCACTAGATTTCTTTAAAACTCTCATGATTATTGAGCCAAAGAATGTTCACACATTGAAAAGTTAAGAAAGCTCTTACGATTTTCCTTAAACAAGAATAGTTAGAATCTGGTAGCATATGAAGGTTGAGTAGTGGTTAAACCAGTGTTTTGTTTTATTTTTTAAAGGGCATGCTTATGTTTTGCTCTTGATATGGGGCATTCTGAATTTCTGAATTCTTGTCATGTTATTAATTAAACCTTAATCAAAGCACTAACCAAAGCATTAAATTGATTTTATATTATTTGCTTCTGGAAAATGTAGAATTTCCACTTATTTCTGTAAGTGTTCAGTTCTTTAGGAATTACATACAAATAACCCTCGAACAATGCCAGAATTCTCATTTTTTTCATCATGCAACTTTTGTTAATGATATATTAAGGTACTATACATGACAAGTTATCAGTACAATGTCTTGTTATTATTTAAAAATGTTAATTTTTTCTTAGTGTCCTCAGAACCCTGAAATACAATCTCTTTCTCTTTTTTTTTTATCATGAGGTCAGTTGTTCACATGGATACAGGTGCTATATCAAGAACAATAGTATCACTAGGCCCTATTCAATAGGTGCTATATCTATGAATAATGAAGCAGCACATTTACTTAATGATAACCAAAACAAGGTCTCAGAGAATAATGTCAAATCTGTAATTCAGAATAAGTCCTGAGCTTGCACAATGTGCAGTAGGAAGAACAACAGGCCTACTCGATAAGGTCTGGGGACATTGGCCTTCCCTTTCTCTAGGATCTTGAGGTTGCTCTTTGTCATCTACTTTGTTTTTACTCTGGATATCAATCTTTTGATGACCAGGATGGAGGCTTTTCTCACCCAACCTCTTTACCACCACTTCTTTCCTTTTCTCCTTCAGAAAGTTCATACTCTTCTCTTTATCTCTCATTTCTGTCTTAGACAATTTGCTTCTCAGATATCTTTTTAGTTGCAAGTCTATCTTTTTTTTTCTAATTCCTTCCCAGTTACCTAAGGAGAAATTTCCTCCTTTCTTCAACCTATGTTTTTGTATTTTGGGGCCCCTTTCTTTCTTCTACTTTTTTTCCCGTCTTTTTTCTCCCTGTTCCTTGTCCTTGCCCTCTTCTCATTTCTATTTGTGAACTAAATGTGTCAAATAAACATGGCATAAATATGAAGAGTAGGGTGAGTGGTAGACTAGTATGGAGGAAAGAGAAAGCATAAGTTATGAATGGAAAATTAGCATAATTTAAACCCCAAAGAGTCAGATATATACAAACTGGAAGAAAACCTGAAAGGAAGTGAATATATTTGCATTCCTCTGGCTGGCAGAACCGTGGCGTAACTTATGCTTTTAATTTTTATTAATGTTATAGTTCCTATGGGGAGGGTAGTGGTACAAATCACCATTTTGTCCAAAGATCTTGGAAGTCTTTTCAGAATCTTTTTATACTTTACTTTCCAAGTCTTTGTCTCTGAAGTTGCCCCTCCCTCCAGTCAGCCTACAATAAATTATTAATTGATTTGCTTGTTTTTGTCTTTTGTACGTCATCATCATTATAACAAACTAGTTTTGTTCAACATTTCACTGAGGACTCATGGACATGGACAGCAGTGTGGTGATTGCTGGGGGGAGGGGAGGATAAGGGGACTAAATGGTAATGGAAACAAAATATAATAAATATTAAATTAAAAAAGAAAAAAGAAAAATATATGGTATATAACTGCATAATGGATTAAACACATTTTAGTGATCTGGGTATACAATTCTCAGCACTATTTCTAACATTATTTCTTTGGCAAATACATTTTGGTTTTCAAACAAAATTTTGGATGAATACCCATTTATGATCGAGAACTCTCTGAGTTATATTCTTTGGGTACTTTAAATTGTTAGAGTGAGAGTGGAGGTATATTTTCTTTCTTTTTTCATGTTTTAGTGGGAGAAACTTGAAGCTCAAATATATGGAAACAAGAACAAATTATTTAGAAAACTATTACAGCAGATTATGCAGACATACATACAATAAATGAATGATTAAATGCTAAGTAGGTAGAAAATTGAAAGATGTGTCTATTGTAGCATTATAGAATAGTTATGGCTGTGCTTCCCAAACATTTCCATTCGAAGGACCAGTAAAGACTGAGAAGGGACATGGATGGTCAGGAGTAAGGAAGGAGTGACTTGGAGCAGACTCCTTCAGCATATCATCTTATAGTTTTAAATTTTATTTAAACTTTCATTTTGTTTTAGGCCATAGTCATGTTTGTTTTAATATAAAAACAATGACGGGTAAAGTTACTTTGTTCTCAAATCTAATTAAAATAGACAACTCAAAGAGCTATGTCTTATCTAGCTTTGCTTCAGAGGATCAATCGTATGTTGGTGGTTTTCATACCTTGAGAAGCACAGATGCATGATGATAAATAAACAAATCACAGTCAGGTGCAGCTTATACATTTGGAAGCTGCTGTTTTAATTCTGGCAGAGGTTTATTTGCAGGTAACTAAAGCAGCTGTGTCAAAATTCCAGCCTACTCGAAGAGGCATACCAACAGACACCTCTGAACCTCATTCTATCTTTGGCTCCTCTTCGCTCTCACCCAGTAGAGCAAGGAAGGAGACAGAGTGATATTTGTTTCAAAAGTTAATTGAAAGTAATAGTTGGTTTAATTGTTAGCTGCTTCAAAACAATACCGTTTCAAAATAGGCTTGTCAAAATAACATTTACCTGTCAGGTACTATTATTTGGAGGAATTCAAGGAGAATGAAAACCTTGGTGTGGTGTAGACTGAATTGAAAGGGCTTCTTGTTGAGGCTATTTGATAAGCTAATGGCAATTAATTAGCTCATTATTTTTGGGAAAATTAAATTAAATAACTAGAAGAAGGAGGTGTGTAAAGGGAATTGACTAATTCAAGGCTGGCACAGAAATCAAACACCAGAGTGAAGCGAGAAAAGTAGGGAATTTAGTAAAATGGGTGGTGAAGATGGTAGAACACACCAAACTTCTTGATTAGGGTATTAATAATGCTACATAGATTGACTCTGCTGGTGAGGAAAAGTTAATTAGTATTTTTATCCCCTGTGTTAATTTTCTAGGGTTGTTGTAACAATGTAACCCAAACTGGGTGGGCTTAAACAAAAGAAATTTATTTTCTCATAGTTCTGGAGGCTGGAAGGCAAAGATCAAGGCATTCACAGGATTGGCCTCTTCTGAGGGGCTGTGAGGGAAGACTGTTCTTTTATCTTTGATCATTAGATGATCATCTTTGTGTTTACTTGGCATCCTCCCCATATGTATACCCCTGTGTCCAAATTTTCCCTTTCTAGGATACATCCCACCCTAATGACCTTACTTTAAGTTAATTACCTTTGTGAACACCCTATCTTTAAATAAGGTCACATTCTAAGATCCTGGGGGTTAGGATTTTAACATATGAAATTTGAAAGAAAGATAATTCAACCCATAACTCACCTCCTCATACTTAATTTCATAAGTTAGCTCATCAGCTCTTCTCTCAGACACTGAAATGAATTGAAATGTTAATGTTGCTTGACTTCAACTCTGGCAGGGACCACTCATATCAGTGGTTTCGGACACAGGTACACTACTGTGGATCAGATACAGGGCCTAGAAAAAGAAACAACATAATTGTATCTGAGCTCTGTGTATTGTCCATCTCTCTAGATAATTCATTAGCGTGGAAGGTAATAAAACATCTTAAGTTTAGTGATAATGAGAAAACACTCATCAGGGACAAGGGAGTGCTCATGTTTTTATTTCACTAGAATTGCAATCACATTTGCTGCTCCTATTAATCAATCTAATAATCTTAGATGCCAGCTAATCTGCAGTGCTGTTAGATGGCCCTCTTGAAGTGCAGTGTTAAGGTATTCGTCGGCAGCCGTCCGTCTCGAGAGACGATGGTGTAGCTTCTTAAGAGTCTATCTGCACCGCCGAGAATGGCTGTGCAGTCCAACTCGGGAGTGACACGGTATCTGTCTCCTCCCGTGTTGAATCGACATCTTGCGATGACGCTGGAGTGTCCTCTCCAGTGAAGCTGAAGCTACAGAGCCTGGGCAGGGTGATATGGAGGGTCTGCTGTTGCCCATGCAGCAGACCCCCCCTCTCTTCGCAGCTGAAGGGTCCAAGGGAAAGACGGAGTCAATACAGCTTGGCTTCAGGTGCGCCGCAGGAGTTGCCGGTGTTGACTACAACATCAAACCGCCTTAGGGACTCCGGCTCCAGATTTTCTGTCGGGGTTTACTCCCTTAGCCTTTCCCCTGAAGAGGTATGCCGCAAGGCAGCGGAGGTTTTTTGGAGTCAGAGTTTTCCTTCTCTGATGTGCCCTGACTGGAAGATCGAACCAGCAACACTTAGCTCGCAGGCCGACGCTCAATCCACTGAGCCAAACCAGCCAGGGCCTGTTAAGGTATTACTATTTTAGAAAAAAATGACGACTGAATTAAGCATGATAAGTTCCCAGGTAATAAAAACAAACAGCACTAATAACTGAACCTGTGTCACTTCTTATTGTAGAGGCCACTCCTCATTGAGGAAATTATGTGCCAGAATTCTCTAATTCTTGCACCTGTTAGCTTATTGTTCGAGATGTGAAAACAGTCTTTGATGGCAATTCTAAAGATGTTCATGATGGGAATACATTTATCACAGGTTGGGTTATCTGGAAACAGATGCTGAGAAGGAGTTCGGAGTGTAGAATATTTTTAGGGACCTTTCCCTGTAGAAAGAATTAGGGAGGAAACAGTCTTGTATAGATGGAGAGGTTAAACTTTGATGGGGGTATGACGAACTCTGATCAACGACCCAGAGAGAGCTCTGGAAATGTATATGGGCTGTTGCAGTTCACCACAAAGGGTCAAAATGACCGAGACTTTGTAGCCCACAATGAGGAGTGGGCCACTCTGGGAAGGGCATGACCAAGTTCCTCAGGATCATTGAGAGTGATGGGAAGTGGAGGCACCCCTGCTTCCATCTCTTGATTCTTGATCTTGACATACAAAAGTACATGCCTTTTGTCATCTAGTGGTTATGGATTGAATGATGCCTTCTAACCCTGTTGCCATTTCTGTTGCCCCCAGAATACAACAAGGATGCCAGCCTGTTAAACCAAGCACGCCAAGGTCTGGGGACAGCCAGCTGACCTGGAGTCTGCACGACACTTCCCCATGTGGGAAGGCCATCCTCCCCTCCACACCCCCACTCTTATTAGGGATTTCTGGACCCAAGGATAGGTAGGACGATGACCACACCCAGCTTGAAGCAGCTAGAAGATCAGGAGACCATTGCCCACTCTCCTCTATAAGATTACAAAGGGTCTAAAGTCTGGGGGATGGGGAATGATGCTTTTTTTATTGTTATAAAAAATTAATTAATGAAGTAATTCTAAAATAATAGTAACACAGGAAAGGGAGAAACTGGAGAGATTGCATGCAGGAACCATGGACATGGACTGGGGAAGGGAGGGATTGCTGGGGGAGAGGGGTGCTGGGTGGGTGGGGGGACAAAGGGGAATAAATGGAACTATTGTGATAATATAATCTATAAAATGTAATAAAAATATTTTAAAAAGTACATACTACATAGTACATTATAAATGGTCTGTGATTCAATATGTATACTGTGTGTTGGAGAATAGCACCCCATTCCCAGAATGTATGGTCTCTGAGCTGTTGCTTCAACTGTGTCCCCAGCAGGCCATTTCAGTGCTCTGTTAGGCTGGCAGGTTCTGAATGGGGTGGTATGGGATATGACCAGAGCATGCCCTGGTCATGGGCTCACTGGCACACCTCTGTAAGACCTCTAAAATACGTGAATCTGGTGAATAGCCCCTAATTATACAAATTAAAGTGGATTTTCAGTGAACTCTAAGTTTAGGAAAAAAGAGAAACCCATTGTAAAATTACCAGACTAGGTGAAAAATTTAATACCAAAGTTTATTCAAATAAAATAAACTTCTCAATTTCTGGGGACATAATGTTACACATTTTAGTTTTGTCTAGAGTACGGCACGAGTTCTATTATACTTGGAAGCAAAATCTTATTTGTGTTTTGGTTTCTGTTTTTCTATGATTTAGAAACAGACCAGTGTTTTCTATGATTTACATACAGGACAAAACTTTCCTCAGGAAATCCCTTCTCCACATGTTTTTAGACTTTACTTAGTTTCTCATGGATTTGAGGAATTTTATTTTAGCTTGATGAATAAATAAAATCTCTGGTAAAATTTCTGTCTTCTAAGTTACTCAGACAGTAGAACCAGACTGTGAAGTTGTTTATCTTATTAGCTATTTGTTGAATAATAGTCTTTGATAAAGTGATAGTCCATAAAATTTGGGCAAAAATCTCATGTAGATATCTAAGTCTAAATGTAATTAACTACTCTTTAATGAAGAATAAAATGATTAACCAATTCTTTTCCTTAAGAATATAAAAAAGAGTCCTGGCTGCTGTGGCTCAGTGGATTGAGCATCGGCCTGTGAGCCAAGTGTCGCTGGTTTGATTCCAAGTCAGGGCACATGACTAGGTTGCACGTCAGGTCCCCAGTTGGGGGTGTGAGTGAGAGGCAACCACACAGTGATGTTTCTCTTCCTCTCTTTCTCCTTTCCCCTCTCTCTAAAAATAAATAAATAAATAAATAAATAAATAAATAAACAAACAAACAAATAAATAATAATAAAAGAATATAAAAAAGGACTTATCAATTTGATAACTTTGAACATAAAATTACAGAAATTTTTATTTCTCAAGTATTTAATGATTCTGATGCTAACAGATGACATACTATTTTATTGTGTTTAAACTGGTACAGCGAGTTGGTAGGGTATCACAAAGGTACATTTAAAATTTATTGTTCCCATGAAATTAACAGTGTCACATTTATACTTGCCTTTCATTCCATAAGGAATTTATTATTTCAGACACTCAGGTAGATACTCTCATAGGTCACCTCTTTTAATCCTCATGAAAAATCATTTAAGGTAGTGTACACATACATGGAGAGGAAACAGAGTTTAGAGAAAATACATGACATCTCCGAAGTCTCCTTTCTAGTCTTTGGAACAGTGTCAGAATGAAAACTTCTATGTGTCTGACACCAGAATCCGTGATTATTTCAGTATTGCTTACCACTTTGCATGTTCCCCAACCATCTAGACCTTCTGCTACTAACCCCATCACTACTACTTCCTTTCTTGCTCCTCCAAACATAGTTATTTTTATTTCTTCAAGTTAGCTAACAGGCACAGAACTATTTTATTTATTTATTTATTTTTAAAGAGGGACATGTCTTTCTTTTTTAAATTAATTAATTAATTTGTTTGTTTATTTATTTTTATTATTTTTAGAGAGAGAGGAAAGGAGAAAGAGAGGGAGAGAAACATCACTGTGTGGTTGCCTCTCACGCACCCCCAACTGGGGACCTGATGTGCAACCTAGTCATGTGCCCTGACCGAGAATCGAACCAGCAACACTTGGCTCTCAGGCCAATGCTCAATCCACTGAACCACAGCAGCCAGTGCCCTGTTTTATTTTTATATTATTAAATACAGTGAAGAAAATGCAGAAAATCTGTGAATACTTTCATTTCTTAATTTTATGAAGTTCTAGATGGATAGTCTCATAGTTCCTGATGTAGTTTCTGACTCCCTTCTGAACATGTAGAGAGCAGACAAAAAAAAAAAATGCAGCTACAGAAGAAAAGAGAGAAACATGCAGAAAGCTATTTCCATACAACTTTGCATGCAGGGGGAAAAAAATTGTAAAGGAGGTGCCTTATAATGTAGCAAGAAACATGCATTTTTAAGTCAGAAGACGGAGTGTTATTTATAGAGCAACAGAACATTGAGCTTGCTTGGTTCAAGTATCTATGTATAAAAATACCTAAAGGGATTGTCTAACTTGAAGATTTATGCACACTATGGAAAAATATGATAAACAGGGTTAATCATATAGTTTTCCATAGGAACGGTTGTCAATACCTCATTATTTATGATGAACACTATAGGCCAGAGAGAGCATCCTTTTGTAAGTCTCTAGTTCAGCCTTGCTCCTGGAGTTAGTCTTTAAAAGTTCTGGAGTTTGCTTTCTCTCTTTCCCCCAAGTTGTCATGTGATTTAATCAATTTACATAAGAAAGAGTTTCTTGATTTAGAATCACTTTTATTAAGTTTGTTTAAGCAGGCACTTTAATAAAATATGGAAGCACTGTGACTTACTTTGGAATTAAAACAGAACTGATTATTCCAGAAGGCATTGCTATCCTTCAAAACGTGGGTTGTCAATGAAAATTATGCCTTCTTCATTATATATAGGTATTTTCAGGCAATATTTATCAGAGACTCATCATATTTTATGGCCTAAAAAAAAACTTACTCCTAAAATATTGAAATATGTGTGTTCCTGAGTTATAGGTAGAGCGGTGATTTCAAGCTTGGCATTCCTTCCATGGAGGTTAGACAGAATTGAGCCATGTATTAATTCAGGTTCATGGGTTCAGGATGCAGAGATTTCCTAAACTGGATGATATCTCAGCATGACAAAAATACAGGCTGATCTCAAAGCAATCAGAACTTCAATGAATTAATGCAGTTTCCAAATTAATTTTTTGAAAACCAATGAAATTGCATATTTGATAGTGAATATTAAAAACTGATTAAGAACTTTAGCTTAAAGATTTAGCTTAAAACTTCAACTTAAAGATATACCTTCTCACAATAACCTGGGAAATTCAAATATTACTTGTGTGCAAATAACCATGAGATCAATACAATATTTTCCTGACTGCTTTTAGAAAAAAACCCCAAAACAAAAAACTTCAGAAAATTACGGGCAAAAGCTGTAGCATAGCATTAAAAACATGAAACTTCCTTCCGCCACAGGGTTTTGAGTGGGATTCAATGTTTAGTGTCGAGGTCAGAGCTGAAAAATGTGAGGTGTTCAGTATCTCACAATTTAAAATGAACTGCCCAAAGGAGGGCATTATTAATACTTCTGTTCAAGTTATAATAATAAGTAGCAGAACCAACCCTTGTACATCAGTTACCCCTACTCACTTGCTTTTTTTAATAGAAAATGACTAGATTGGGGAGATAAGAATCATCATGAATGCAGTTACTGTGTTAGACACTTTGCTCTCCCCTTCCTTGGGGAGGAATAGCGATGCCTTTCTTCCTAAGGCCAAGAGAATTACTGGTAAAGATCGGGGGCTCTTACCAGGAGAGGCTGGCTGGCATTGTGGTTCCTGACTGGATGTGGGCTTAGCCAGGAAACTTGCTGGCCTACTTCTTGGCCTATTTCAACAGAGACAGATTGAAGAGAGACTGTTGGCAGAGTGAAGAGAGCCTGTATTTTCACCATATGGTGTGGTAAGGATGAGATCAAGCCTGTATGAAGTATGGTATGCAGGCTTAGGCCTGCTCACCCACTGATACAGACTTAATGGTTGTGCCTCACAACCTCTGAGATTCACATGTTGAAACTCTAATCCTCAGTGTAATGGTATTCAACCTGTGAGAGGTAATTAGGTTTAGATGAGGTCATGAGAGTAGAGCCCCCAAGATGGGATCAATATCCTTATACAAAAGAGAAAGAGACATGAGAGATTTCTCTCTCCGTCCCCTCACCCCCACCCACATGCATCAAGGAAAGACTGTGTGAGGACATAAACAGGAAAAGCAAAGTGCACCCTCATCAAAAACTCGATAATGTTGGCCCTCTGATTTTGGACTTTCGGCCTCCAGAACTGTGAAAAATAAATCTTTGTTGTTTAAGTCACATAGTCTGTGGTATTGGTTTTAGCGGCCTGAGCTAAGATACTCACCATACAGAGCTTCCTGTTGGATGAGGAGGCTCCAACAGGGCAGTGGATGCATTGCCAGGGAGAGAGTTAGGATTACAGAATGAGTTGATCCATAGCTTAATCTACCTCAGCAGAGATCTGTGTCATGAGGAGACCCCTTATGGCTTTTCCAAGATGTTGTACCACCCTCACAAGAGAATCAGCGATTGGATGGCTGCCACACAGAGGGCATCAATGTCCCACCAGAGAAGCAGAGAAAGCCAGTACAGAGGAGCAGCAGTTATAATAGCAGCAGTTAAATAAAGAGGCACTTGTTTCTCTCCCTTTCCCTTTTCCCACCCCCAACAACTGAGGGAGCTAGGCTTTGAAGAAAAGGGTGGCAAAGGGAGAAGAAGAATATAGATGTACATATTGCCTTTCAACCTCCACCCCATCACTACCCTCAGCAGTCTGCGTCTCTCCTCACATTAGGGGCTGAGATGATTTAGGTTTATTTTATATTGGACTGAAATTGAATAACAAAAAATGACTGGAAATTTATGAAATCTATCAAAAGTGATACTAAGAGATGGAAAAAACAGATTTGATAAATAATTATTGAAAGCAGTGATTGAAACAAATAAATTCACGTTTATTTTCCAACTATCTGAGACTGTAGTGGTATTCATTTTGATAAGATATCTTTCACTGGTTTGGTGAATAGAGTGGAGAAATAATGAGAGAAATGCTCAACAAGGGACCACTTCTTTTTCACTTCAGCTTCTGGAAAAAGTAAAGATTTCAAGACTTTGGGTATTAAGTTACAATAAGTGACATGAATGGCATTTCTGTGGTTGTGGTTTTATATGAGATTGCATTTCTATGTAAAAACATCAAAAGGAAAAAATATCACACAAAATAAAAAGCATCTAGATTTTTCTTTATCAAATAACAAATAAGTTGTCAGTTATGTGAGAACAAAAGTAAATCACTGTGATTCAGTTTTTGCAGTGGACACATTTAGAAGATGGCAGTTTGCATTAATGATTCCAAAGGGGCACAAACAGATGGTAAAGCATGCAGCCTAGGTGAGCAACTAGAGCTCCAGAGAGCCAAGACACCTGTGGTTTTAAGCAATGCCATTTTACATTGTCATTTGAAGAGCCCACATTTTATGCTAGAAATGCAGATGTTTCTCATGCTTCTAAGATACTTTTCATGGAATTGATTCCATAGAGTCACCTTACACAATTAAAGCATACTAAAGTTTTCCCATCTTGATATTACCACTGTCTTATAAGAAATAAGATGGACTACAAATCTCATCCTAACCTATGATTATTAAAAATCAAGCTTGAAAAAGTTTCAGACCAAATTATCTCTTTCCACCTCCACTCCTCAAATACAAATGCCTCTTGATTTACAATGGTGTTATGTTCTGATAAATCCATTGTAAATTGAAAATATCATAAGTTGAAAATTCCTTTAAAACACCTAACCTACCAAACATCATAGCTTAGCCTAGATTACTTGAAAAGTGCCTAGATCACTTACATTTGCCTAGAGTTGGGCAAAATCATCTAACACAGTGAGTACACTGTAAAGTATCAGTATATATCCTCCTGATCAGGTGCCTGCCTGGGGGCCGTGGTCTAGCATCATGAGAGAGTGTCATACCACATATCCCTCGCTTGTTAAAAGAGCATCACTTTTGCACCATCGTAAAGTTGAAAAAGTATTAGTTAGACCGTTGTAAGTTGAGGACCATTCTTATACACCAAAATAAGAATCTAGGACAAAAACTATATATGTAAGAAAGCTTATGGTAAAAGATAATCATAGGATAATCAAAAGAAGTTTATTTTTCATTATAGAAAAGGATATTGAAAATTAAAAGACACATTAGTTTAACACAATCACAATTTAAATTTTTGTTTTACAATGTGTTTCTCTTTGACATTTGTGCTTTTGCCAATTATAATATACTGAACTAAATCCAACTTTGGAATGTTATAGGATTATTTTTCAAGAAGGTGGATATAGTGGATTGATTTTAGACCTTAATAGACACTCACTAGCTTTTATACTTTGAGAGTGCTACTTAACCTCGCTGTGCTGTTTCCTCATCTATAAAATGGAGATAAGAACACTATGTATCTTAATAATTGTGAGAATATTAAACAGCAATCAGATGAGGTGCTTAGGTGTCTAGCAAGAGTGAACGTACATACCAGTTGTTATTATGTAGGTGTGAAGATGGGGATATAGATTTGAAAAGAAATGTAAACAAAGAGAGGTTAATCCATGAGATGTTTTGAAGGAGAATAGTTAGAAACCAATGACAGAGAGGGAGTTAAAAGTCAGTCCACCATCAGCATTTCTCATCTTGACACCAGCTCCTGATGGTGAGACTAAGCTCTGGATGCCTGCGGCTGAGGGGCGGTGGGTATCTCTACTTTTGAACTCTCTCACTCATGGACTGGAAGTTTTACCTTTGGCATGGTGTGCTGAGAATTCTGGGGGCCTGATTATCCTTGTCCCAGCTCAGAAGGTGGTGGTTTCATACCAGGAGAGGCAAAGCGGAGAACTGCTAGAGTCTTTTGGGAGAAATGTCTTTGCATTTTATACTGTAGGAAGGGACATTCTCTCTTTTCTCTTCTATAATTTGAGATTAGATATAACCAACGGTTTACCAGTTTGAAAATAAGGCCAAGAATAAAGAGGGCAGAGGGGAAAAACGGAAAGAACCCAAGTCCTGGAAGACAAAGGTCAGCAATTATAAGAATTTTTATTGGCATAGCAGAGCGAGAGTCTAGAGGTCTGGTGGGTCCTATCCTGAGATCCACTGAGCTTCCATACTTTCTGATCTGAGAGACAATAATTATTTCCTTAACATTTAAGCTGCTTTAAGGTATGATTTCTGTTACTTGCAGACAAAAGCATTATAACTGAAAGATATTAATTTAAAAATAGGTGGCTATTTAATTCTTCAAAGTGTTTGTACCATATGCAGTATAATTTACTGGAGGTTTTAGAAAGGCTTCTTATATTCAACATATGTGTTTCTGTCCCTTGATCTTCTCCCTTTTTTATTATTCATTAAAGGAATTCTGTTTTTTTTTTTGTTTTGTTTTGTTTTCTTTGGTCTTTTTTCTCTATTGTTCCCTAGGGATTTTTGTTTTTCTTCAGCAAATATTTTTGGCTCCCAATTTTCATTTGTATTTACACCTTCTTTGCTTTAGTTCATATTTGAATTTTCTGTCTTGTGAAAGATGACTAAATCATGTTATGGTTACAATACGTCTTTTTGTCTTTCCTTAAATATATTTTCATTTATTTAGCTTCCTCTGATCTCCAGAAACCCTATGTGATAGAATGATATGTGATCAAACTGATGTGCTGCTCTGTTACCTAAACTTCTAACCCATTTTACACCCCTGTTCAGAGAGTGAAACATGGAGTCATTATTTACACTTGGGGAAAGAGGATAATGTTTTTGTCAGACATGGACAGCAAACAAAGACACCAGATTCTCCTAAACTACAGATTCAGGCAGGAAGGGATGTTTTGAGTGGAGTGCCAGCTTAGAGATGAGCTCTGCACTATCTGTCTGCCATTGCAGCACTGACCCATGGGCAGAGAAATCTTCAGGCTGGGGACAAGGAAAATTTTAGGGGTTGAAAAGGATATGTCTTGCACCTGATTTACATTCCCCACCGTACATCAGAAATATAGAAACCACCCCCGCCCCCCCACCCCCCCCCCCCCCGCGCCACTTTTCCCACTTTAGTCACAGAAATGGAAGGGAAGAGTCAGGGCAAGAGCAAACACTGCACTCATCCCTACATTTCCCACAGTGCTCAGCAGCACACAAGAGAATAGCCAAATCTTCCCTGTGCTCATGAGAAGGGTGGAATGGGTAAAGCAATTCAGAAAATTCAGATAATGTGAGGAGTCCGGGCCAGAACGTGGGCCTTTCAGAAGAGGCCTTGAGGACAGTAGTGACAGAGGGCAAAGACACCTGAGAACCATTATGGGATATGTTATATATGCATTCCTGGAGATTAGTATCAGCCCCAAGGAAGGGAAATGGGACAACGAGACTGATTGCATTTTAAACTGAAATCATTGAAAATCACTCAGTTGCAGTGAGTTTACTACAAAGTGATTAGATTAGGTTTTTACATTTGGCAGCATAGGACCTCCAAGTAAAACATTAAATTAAAGGAAAATAAGCTGCATTATGAGATTTGTGGTATATTGTAACGTTGTAGAGTCTGAGGTACATATATTCAATACCCCAAGGCATTACTTCACAGTATTTCTCCCACAAATCCAACACTTTGCCAAATGCTGCCCCTGCTTCCTCTTGCATATCTCTTGGATGCAATGTTTCCTCTCCATCTTTGCTGCCAAGTTAATTTTCCAAATTCCCATTATTTCTCACTTGAGTTATTATAACATCTTTTCTAGTGTTCCTGCCTTGTTTGCCTCATTTCAGTAAGCTTTATGATCTTGTAACTCTTTTTCTTATAAGCATGCACTGTCTTAATTCATTCTTTGATTAGTTCTCACTAACTTTCCATTTATACAAATCTATTTGATATGATTTGGAGACCAAGGATATATTATACTCTATGATAATGTATTCATGATTAACTACTATTCTTTTAACCATTAAACTAGTTGTTCCTTTTGGAAGTGCTATTTGACATAAGCATGAGGTTAAATCTCTTACGCCCTGATATTTGCTTGGAATTATGTCTACTTTCTTAGGTTTATACTTTGAGACTCTCAGAGCCTGATGGATTAAACTAATGAAGATCATCATCCTCAAAATTAAAAAATATTTAGATGAAATATTAACATAATTGAAACTATAATATTTTCAATGAAGATAAATATAATCTACAAGTGCCAGGAATTGAGAGAAATAAAAGACAGAGTTTTAAATGGTGCTGAGCCCATGAAAGATCGCAAGGTTTTAGAGGCTTGATAGAGGCTTCATCGTATGAGCTTATAACAATGAGAACATTTCATTTGATCCACATGAGCTGGGGAGCTAGTACTGAGTATCCAGCTTAAAAATTGTGCTTGAAAGTAATGCTCTGATTGCAAAAATTGGACCAGAAACAGATGCACATAAATCATGGGAAGCAGCCTGAGAGTTTGCTCTCTGTTTGAAACTTTAAGTAAAAAACAAGGTACTAGTTAGTGATAAACTGAAACCCCAAGTCTGTGCCAAGTGGGGTCACAATTGATATTTCCTGAATGGCATGGGAAATACAAGCTGAGCAGTTGGAATAAAAACTAGTCAAAGACCATTACGTTCTATTTTATTTTGTCAGAAAAAGTGCAAAATTGATCTATCAAGATAATTTCACAATTCAAGGAACTTAGGTCTCCTCTGAAAAACACACACCCACTGAAGATGGACTTAAATCAAAACCTGCAAACTACATTAGCAAATGAACCAGTAAACAGGCATAACAAACAGAAATAGCACTCAAGTTCATAAAATAAACAATCTAAAAAAGACTATAAAATAAGTATATTTAAATTGTTTAAAAATTAAAGATGAGGCAGAAACCACAATGAAACAATAAGACAATATCAAGTAAAATATAAAAATAGAAGTATAATATATAAGGAGACATAATTCAAGAGAGAATTTGTGGTAAATTCAAGGAAATTATATGGACTGTAACAGAGAAATAAAGACATGAAGAATAATAAAAAATACTTAACAGGTGTAAAGATAGAACATGGAGGTTAAATGCCTATCTAATGGAAATCTCAGTGGTGAAGAGAGAAAAAAAAAAACAATAACAAAAGAATTTATTAGCTGAGAATTTACCAGGTATAAAGAAGATAAAGCTATCAAATCAAAATAGCATAGAGTAAAATCAAATTCCCACAAAAGGAAAAGAAAGCTTCAAAGCAACCAGAGGAAAGGACTAATTGTGTACACAGTGTGAAGGAACAAACTCTCATTCAAGTATGAGGGGAAAACTTTAAAGACATTTTCAGACAAATAAGGATTGAGAGTATACCACTTACAGTCCACTGAGGAAAAAATCATTAGAAGACAATTAAATCTAGAAGAAAGGGGAGGGAATGTGAGAAACAAATGGAAACAACTTAGTTGCTGAAGATATAGATTAGCCTAAATAAGGAATAGACTGTAATTTTCCAGTGAGTTTGTATGAGTATATTCTGCCTCAAAAATGAATTGCATTTAAGGATATTGAATATAGTAAGACTGATTGCACTGACAAGTGTGATGTATTCCAAGAATCACAGGTTATTAGGAATATAATAAAATCTCAATCACTATAAAGTGCTATCATTTTTTCCTTCAAACATTAGTGTTGATTAAGGTAAATATGACCTGGTCATTTCTGCCTCATTTTATAAGAGAACATATATTTTTATAGGGCCCATTGTCATGAGGTTATGTAAATGCAGTTTTCAAAATTGGAGGAGAAAAAAACTAACATCCATTTTATTTTATATTCCCTAGTAACAGACCTGGAGATGAAGTCTTGAGTTTAAATAATAATTTGAATTCTGATTGCAGGAAACACTGGAAGGTGAGTTCAAAGACAGGAAGGAGGGAAGAAAGGCAGGAAGGCAGGCAATAGGGTGTATTGTCATTCAAATTAATAATTTCTCCATTTTGTTGGGTAAATTTGGGAGATAGAGAATACCTCAGACTTATCCCAACTGAGGGAAGAATTGGATGTGGTGCTTTGTGCATCAGCTTCCATCAATCTAGTCATTGGTTGAGAACCATCCCCGAAGGGCATTAATTCCCAAGCCTTTCTATGGGAAGCCAGGGTGCTTGGTGGTGGCTCCGCCCCAGATTGGAAAACCACTGGGAGTGTGGTGGCACACAGGACCCACTCCATACACCGGTTTTCCCGTGGGGAACCAGGCCTGCATTTCTATAATAGCTAAAAAGCTTGCTTTCTGCTAAAGGACAAAGGACCCCCTCATCCTGGGCTGAGAACAACAGATCTTCAACGTGTAACCTTGATGCAGTTTCTTAGGACCTATTCTGCGCCAATTTCTAAGAACAAGATGTGGCTAGACAAGTTATCCTTATCATCCATGCATGTGTAATATTCTGTTCTCTGTTATATAAAAATAATAATCATATAAGGCAATGATTGGCACAATGATTTATAATTTTCTTGGATGTAATCCACTGAAGAATAAATAAAAGCCTGTTAAGGCAGGGACAAACTGCGCTTTCCCCTCTAAAAAGAGGCCAGTTCTGTCCCCTCTTCTCCACAAGATTCTTGCAGTCGCTGTGCATTTATTCACTACAACCACAATGCTTGTCAGAGGTCTGCGACACCTTTTTGGTCTGACTCCTGCACAGCGCAAGTAGGTTCTGACCAGGTAAAGTCCTCAGGCTTTGGAAGCTGTTCCTCAGCATGCAGTAGAAGGGTCAATGTCAAAGGGTAACAGCTGAGATTGACAATATCTTCTACTTTTCATTTAGCTTAGTTTTTACCTAAAATGAATGTGAATAATGGACCAATTTTCCTAAGTAGATTTTTTTCTCACCCAAAAAGTAAATTACCAAGCAATGTAGATAATTTTTAATTGTGATCTTCCATACAATATGTGTGACTCTTAGCTACCCATGGGGTAGATAGCCAATTATATCAAATTAGGTTACCAAGTAACCATGAGTCAAACTACTTAGTGAAGTTTCTTGGGTTGGATATACTACTGTTTTTCTTTCTAGAGAAATGCAAAAATTCTATTCCATAGGCTGTGGAACTATTGATTAAACTGATTTCCTTCTGGGGTATTGATTATGATCATGTAATAAAAAGGGTACATGAATTCCATGGAAGTGAGCTCTCTATTTTTATAATAGGGAAAATCCAAAAATGTCTAGAAAGATTTTTACAGAAGATATATTAAAGGTACTAAATTAATGTATTTTGGTATAATCCAATAGTTGGAACAAAACATTATAAAATATAACAAGCTCTTTTTTACATTATGAACTTAATTGTCAATAGTAAGAATCACCAGAAATTCTTTCAGTAGTATAAAAGGAGAAAAATTTTTACCAAGATATAAAAAATTCAAGCCACGATGAAGAGAAACGATTTTGCTCATTACAGTGAGTCATAATTTCCAAGGAGTTTATTTGAGAGTGTGGCTTATATTCACATTATATGGTATGTCTGAAATTCTTCTGGAATGAGAATAACACCTAGTCTAAAAGAATTTATCTATCATTAAGTTTAAATGAAAATTTAATCAAATGTCATAATAAAGTAATAAGAAAAGAGATGCCAGAAATGAAATAATCAGTTTCAAGTGTAAGGGGCTAAAATTAAGAAAATGAAAATCAGTCAAAATCATATAGATTTCATCATTTGTAGGAATTAATGAATGGTTGCCAAAATGAGAAAAACTGATTTTCTTTTACCTGCCAGGATGTAGTTACGATTATAGAGCTAATTGTCTGAGCTAAGAAATGGCAGCAAATCTTAAACATTTCAATCTTCTGTCTTGAGTAAATTTAAAGATAACTACTAGATCACTTGCATTAAAAAAAAAATCCTTTAAAGGGGAAGACTATTTATACCCATGGTGCATAAAATCAAAATGTTTTTTGAGACTTTTGAAATCAATCCATGGAATTAGATATGAGTCTCTATGATTTTCATTGGAATGAGAGTTCTTAAATGCCTTAATTAAATCTTCTGAAAATTTAATTGGCTGTTTCTTTAACATATTGTGTTATAATTTATCAACATAAAAGTAGAACTGAATATAAAAATTTGAAATATTTTTTCTTTACTAAAATATGCATATCTTCAAGGATTAGGCTCAGTATTTTAGAATCTAAAACAAAGCCATTATCCATGCATTTGTATATTTCTGACAGCCTCCTTTATTCAACCAAAGGCCCTTCCTTACATGGAAAGTTATTTTTGCTGGCTTTGAGGTTTAATTATAGTCATGTATTTGTTATATCTAACATACCACCTTCTTAAAGGGATTTGAGGTTCCCTATATGTAACAATGTGGGTGTGCATATGCATGGTTTCAGTTACTATTGATAAGATGGAATCTCATATTTATTTAGCCATTCCTATTCTCTCCTTTGGGCACTAGACTCAATGCTAGCTCCAAAATATCCAAACAAAATATTGGGTATATGATACAATTCAAGTTGCCCAAATCTAAAGTCTACACATCTGTATTATTACATCAATATTGTATGTGGTTTTAAAATAAAAATCTGATGCATATAATCTATTACTATAAAGCGTAAAGGCTAATAAGAATTAGATAATAGCTATCTCTCATTCCTCAATTATAGAATCTATTTCTTTAGCACTATAAATGTGATAAGAAAGTAATATTAAAGCTAGAAAAATAATATGAATTATAGACAGGACCAATCTGAGGAGCTTTTTGGTTCATGCATTTTTTTCTGGGATTACTAATGACCAAAACATGCATTTTTACTGTATTTTCCAAATGTACATCATTATGAATAAATCTAATACATGAAAATAATAATTTATCATAATGTGTATTTATGTTTAAGTGTTTTCTTTATAAAATCCAGGGGACTCTGTTAACAATTTTTGTTATCAGCTGACAGTCTTATGGGAATGCCCCTATAGGTAACTAACTTCCTTTCTCTTTCTGCTTTTAAGATTCTCTCTTTACCTTTAACCATTGGCATTTTAATTATGATGTGTCTTGAAGTAGGCCTCTTTGCATCTATCTTGTTTGGGTCTCTCTGTGCTTCCTGGACTTGCATGTCTATTTCCTTCAACAAACTAAGGAAGTTTTCTTTCATTATTTTTTCAGATAGGTTTCCAATTTCTTGCTCTTTCTCTTCGTCTGGCACCCCTATGATGTGAATGTTGGACCTCTTGAAGTTATCTGAGGCTTCTTATACTACCCTCATCTTCTTGTTGTTCTGATTGGTTGTTTTTGCTTCCTTAAGTTCCAGATTATTGATTTTATTCTTGGCTTCATCCACTCTGCTGTTGTTTCCCTGTAAATTGTTCTTTATTTCAATAGTATACCCTTTGTTTCTGACTGAATCTTTTTTTGCTGTTGAAGTCCTCACTAAGTTTCCTGAGCATCCTTGTAAACAGTGTTTTGAATTCTGCATCTGATAGATTACTTGTCTCCATTTTGTTTAGTGAAGCAGAGCTGTGAATCTAGGCCAGTTGCTGCTAGTGTCAGGTCTGGGGCTCACTGAAGCCAGCTGTTACTTGTCTGGTTGGATTTATGAAGTTGTGAAGCATGAGCCAAGATGAGACATTCATATGGAAAAGTATTTTATGTAGGCTTGTAAGTTGGGTGGAGTGGAGTCTCTGGGGATCTTTGAGGAAGGGTCAAACAATGTTAGCCAGGTTTATGGAGTCTCAGATATGGCACCAGCTTGCCAGCTCTGTGGCTCTGTTGGGGGGAGGGTTTAGAAAGGGACAATGGCTTCTGCTTACCTTGATGCCAGATACTTCAGTTTCTCCCTGTATAGCACCAGTGCCTTTCAAAATATTATCCCAGTGCTGGAGCTCAGAGGGAGTGAGTCTGAGTAGGTTAGTCTGTGTTTGGGTTCCTTAAGAGAAACTGCTTGGAGATTCAGCAGTTTCATCTACCAAATCAATCCCAGCTGCTTTTTGCAGCCAGAAGTTTTGAGGACTTATCTCTCTGACATTGGAACCTGGCTGGGGGACCTGGAATGGGGCTGGGACTCCTTGCTCCTGAGATATCCCTCCCAAATTTTTATCCACCACACATGTGTGAGGAACCATCCTGTTCCATGTCTGTGCCCCTCCTACCAGTCTGGGTGGAAGTGGTTTCTTTAATTCCATAGTTGTCAGGCTTCCATTCAACTTGATTTCTGATGGTTCTGAGAGATGGTTGTTCTATATTTTTGCTGTAATTTTGATATGGCTGTGTGAAGAGGTGAGCCATGTCTGCCTACTTCACCATCTTGACTGGAAGTCAGGATATATTCTTCAAAGTGAAATTGTGTCAAAGGATTATTTTATATTTAAGATTATTGATAGGGACTGTTAACTATTTTTCTGTAGGAAACCTAATCAATATATAATCCTACTGTGTATGTATGACAGTACTTCCTCATTGTATACCAATTTTTTATGGACTGAGTGTTTGTGTCCCTATAATTCCTTTGTTGAAATCTAATCCCCAGTGTGATAATATTTGGAGCTGAGTGCTTTGAAAGGCAATTAGATCATAAGGATGGACTCTCATGAATGAAATTCATGCCCTTAGAAGAGGCTAGTTTTTTTCTCTATTTCCACCATTGCGAGGGTAAAAGAAATTGGCAGTCAGCAACTTGGGAGAGCGCTCTCACCTGAATTGGATATGCTGCCACCCAGATCTCAGACTTCCAGTATCCAGAACTGTGAGGATTAAATTTCTGTTGTTTATAAGCCACCCAGTATATGGCATTTATTTATGGCAGTTCGAACTGAATAAGACATTAACATTATTATATATTTTTAAATTTTTGCTCTTTTTATGGATTAAGAAATTATACTTCATTGTTTTAATATTCATTTCTTTGCCTACTAGTGAAACTAACAACTTTCTCATGTTGTTAATTATTCATATTTATTCTTTTATAAGTTTATGTGTTTATCAATTGATTTACATTTTTAATTATTTTAATTCATCAATCTCTTAGAATTATTTATTTCTACCTATTTCTTATTTAATTTAAGACAAATATTTTATATTTTTCTTGGAATATTGTCGGCCTTTTGGTTTTGTTATAAAATTTGATCTGGTTTAAGAGTATTTTTTATTTGCTTCTTATATGTAGTCACATCTTAACAGTCTTTTTATTTTTTCTGTTATTTTTATAGTAATACAGTCCTTCATTATTCAGGGAAATTATTCATAGAATTCTATTTGTTTCACCACCAGGAAGACATATTATTGAATTCCTGGTATTGCATGTAGAGCTTTTTAATAACTACACAATCATACTTAGGAAAACATGTCATTCTTTACCTTCAACTACTTAAAAATCTAAATAGGAGATCAGCAAGGGTAGATAGATAATCTAACACCTCTCTATTGTGCAAATGAAAGAGAGAAAAACAAGATTTGTTTGGTTACATATGCACAGTCATACACTTGTTATAACATGCTGCAGTCAAGATATGGAAATTAGAGGGAAGAGACTCAAACTTTTTTTGGCTCTGGCTCATGTTCACAAGCTGTTGGACCTTTGTTCATTCTATAAACAGCAGGGGGCATACTTTCTTTTCTGATCTTTGTTTCTGGTGGAGCTGTTTACATCTGTTGAACTCTCCACTGCTGTAGCTCTTTGCCTCTTATGTATGTGTAGTAAACAATTTTGAACATCCTTGACTGGTTTGGATTCATTAAGGGTGAAATACAATCATAATTTTATACTATTGAATTGTCTGAGAAATTATTAAGGTAAATGTTACATTTAAAATTCAGATGGTTGACACCCAAGTTAGTGGATTAGTATTTTAATTTAGAAAACATAAGTAAACTAGATGTCTAAAGTAAAGGGACCAAAAATGGTTGGAATTTTATTTTATATTATTTTATTTTTGACAGTTTAGTAACGTGTGGCATTTTGAGATATGTTTAAGAAGATTAATCATAGTGATTTTGTTTAGCAGCTGGCTTTGCGTGTGTATGGCTCCAAATCTTGTAATCTAAAATGGTTTGTTAGAAAGTACCCATTATATAACCCTTATGATACCACTCATTTTAGTATCTAATCATATGTTTTTTGGTTCCATGTGTTCAAGTTTTGTCTTATCATCAGGTCTCTTGAAGGCAGGGATAGGGTATTCTTTGGAGGACTGGGACCATAGAGGCAGCCCACAAATACTTGTCAGGCTGCATGGAGAAGGCGCCTGAAAGCCGGGCTTTTCTGTACACACATCATTGCATCTCCCTTGCACTCCCCTTGTCCCTCCCGAAGTCACTGGTCCTGTGCTCAGTGGGCTGGTGCCACACCTACGCCAAATCTCAGTGGTTAGTAAAAAACTGGAAAGGCAAATAACATCATTTATTCAGCTGCTCTTTAGCTCTTTATGGAAGACATTTTCAACACTTTAATGATAATAACAACTATTATTTATTATGTGCTAAGTACTTTGCAGATGTTATTTTGAAATTCACTATTACTATGAATTAGGTATTATTATTTTCTTATTTTTATAGAGGACACTGAAACTTTAAGCTAATAAGTGACAGAGCCAGGATTACACTGTATCACTAGAATTTCCATGGTAATGGACACTTTTCGAATTTAGGCAGATTGTCTCAAAAGTATAAACTATTTCTTTTTTCTGGGAAGCAAGTAATGGATATTATTATAGTATCAACTGTAAATTAATATCCGCAAGATAAATATTTCTTCTTAGGTTCATTTTTTTATTTTGCTCCTGTTGTTTGGAAAAAAATATGGCAATTTTGCATCTAAAATTAGTTCTTAATTCAGAATAATTTTCTTCGGTGTTAGAAATAGATATTCTAAGGTTTTAAATCTTAGACAAAACTAAGTCTATGTTGTATTTATTAACCCAGAAGTAATTAAAATAATTTTAGAAACTACATTTGCTCACTTAGGACAATTAAAAAAATAATTTGTTTCACTTTTGAAATAATGGCATCAGGTGTCTTAAAACAATTTAAGACTGCAAATCTGGTCTGTGTTGGGGAGTGTCTTCAAGTTGTGTTAGTAGCTCACCTCTCAAGACAGTCCTTTTCTGGTTGTAGTCAAGTGTGACCACCTCCTGTTTTTCCCTCCAAGTGCCTCCCATGGAAATTCTTGAAAAATAAAGCAATGTTTCAACCCACACTTTAATGAGTGGACTGGAATCCCCATCCCTTTAGATAACTCAGTAGTGACTCATAGAATTGTCTAGCCTTTGCTTTCCTAACATTTTCCATTCACTGTAAGTTGTTTCTTCATCTTCTTTTGCTGCTCAAAAGTGCTTTTCATGTCTGCCAGCTGAAAAGCTAGAAATAAATGAGACCTATAGTTTCAAATTTGAATGTGCTATTTGAGCTTTTTAATGCAGCCCTAGTGATCTGGTGTTTGGCAGAGGCAGCATCTGAAAATGGACAGTTAGGATGCAACTAAAAGCTGCTTGACTATAATTTACTGAATGCAGTGCCAAACTGTGTGATCTGACCTGCCTGTGCCACTTAGTGCTCTCTGCTGTCTTCAGTCATTTGTTTTACCACGTGTGAACTTCTGTGGAGTCACCCTTAGGCCACTCAAAGAATCCAGAAACAGAATTTCAAAGTACAGTTAGTTAAATAAATGGCTGCCCAGTATAATCAGTAGTTTCAGAAACATATGCTAAGTAGGGTATTAGATACCGATATAAAATGTGTTCATATGGAGCCCTGGAGGAAATAGGCAACATCCTAATTAAATGATTTATTCAACCAGAAATGTTTATGCCTCAGTTAGCCACTCATTTGTTATATGAAAAAACTTCCTGGCTATAGTTAATAAAAATATGCAAAAATATTATAGTACTGAGAGGAAGTAATTTCTGAATGACATTCTGTTTTATCAAAAGAATTTGCCCAGTGAGATGAAAGGAGACTTGACTTGGGGTGGTGAATACACAATGCAATGTACAGTTGATATATCGATATTGTAGAATTATACACCTAAAACATTTTATTAACCAATGTCACCCCAATAACTCAATAAGAAATCTTTTCTTTTTTTACTTTAAAGGGCCACTTTTACCAGTAACTCTGAAATTATGTCCCTGGCATTGCGTCTGTCAGAAGCAGTGCTGCTGGGGGCAAGATGTGGAGGTAGATGACCCAAGCTCATCTTAGTCCTGTGTTGGTAGTTATGTATGGTATGTGACCTTCTGGAAATCAGTTATTTTATCTCAACTTCAGTTTTTCTTTCTCAAAGTGAAGATACTATATCTTGCTTTCCTTATCTTGTAGGATTTTTGTGAGCACCAAATACAATGATACAGATGAGAAATTGCACTTAATCTATTTTAATTTATAGTTTGTTTTTGAGAGAGAGGGAGAAAGAGAGAGAGAGAGAGAGAGAGAGAGAGTGAGAGAGAGAGAGAGAGAGAGAGAGAGAAATCAATTTGTTGTTCTACTTATTTATGCTGCCATTGGTCAGTTTTTATATGTGCCCTGACTGGGAACTGAACTTGCAACCTTGTAATATTGGGACCATGCTCTAACCAAGTGAGCCACAGGACGAGGGCTGAGAAATTGCACTTTGAACATAGGTAGGTTATTAGTCAGAACTCAAGGGACCTTTTAAAATAGTCTTAACATTCCTATAGGTGCAGGACCTGGAATTACAAGCTGGGTTTAGGTGTTGATGGGTCCAGGACATGAATAAGTAAATGAGTTGTGATTTTCCAAGCCTGGGGAAGTTTTCCACAGTACCAATTTTTGTCATGGCATCCTATCTCAGAAGGCAGATGCTCAGTTCAAAGATAGCAGGCAGCAGAGAGGTTCACTCTGCCTTGCTGTGTTTTTATTACTTTTTCTCCTTAAAGGATATTGCCTCAAGAGAACACTTTCCTAGTCTTGCTCACCCCCCCCACACACACATGCACACACACACGCACACGTCCATGGTCACCATGTAGAATACTGGAGGTCAGCTCAGAATTATTCATATGGATATCATAGAGGAAAAGGCTTCATAAAATAAATTTAAAAAATAAAAATAATCAAGAACAACTTCATCTCCAAACCATGAAACACCCTAATAAAGTTCTTGTTATTCAAGCGTGCCTTATATTCTAGTCAGTTCTTAGGTTTGCAAGAAACACTATATTGGCTGCCATATTAAACAACAACAAAAAGTGGTCATTGATTAGGAACATTCAAATAATAAAAATTAGAATTAAAATACTTTTGTATTCAAATTAAGTAATCACTAACTATATTTTGAAGAAAAACTTTGAACATCAAATGAGGTATGAGAAAATTATTGGGACAGGTAAAAATGTGGAATAGCATGATCCATCTGATTTAGTAAGCATTTCTCTTTCTTCTTTACAATGTTTAAAGAATTCTGCTATTTTTATATAAGGTAGCATTTCATTATGTTATATTTGAACTAGGCATTCTTACCATTTTTAGCTATTCGGTTAAGAGAACCATGTCTGTATAAAAGTCTGTTTTAACATAGTAGGTTAATTTGAATTACAGACTACAAGAATCAAGCTATTGACATTGGTAACTGAAGTATGTTAGGCAGGACAAGCTAGGTTATGTTTATCAAATCCAGTAGCTTAGGCCCTAGAGGGTTTATTTTTTACTGTGTGTTCTTTGTGGGTTGACATTAGAACTTTGCTCACTGATGTCACTTAAGGGGTGAGGATGACAGAGCAGTTAGCCATAGACTTGAACATGAATGGTCCCCTTGCCAGGGGGAAGGACTTCCACCGGATCTCTTATCATCTTGGAAGTTGACATGCCTCACTTTTGTTCACAGTCTTTTGGCCAGAGTGTCATATACTGTACTTAAATGAAAGAACACCAGAAAGTATAGTTTACCATGTGCCTGAAATAGGAGGTAGTAGAATGAAAAATACAACTTTTAAAGAAATTAAAAATTTGGCTAATATTTTTTGAGAGGTAACTATGCGTTAATCCATACTAAATGATTTCCAGGCATTCTTGCATGGAAATCACACAACAAACTTATGAGATGAGTTGTATTCTTATGTCTGTTTTAAAATTGGGAATAATGATGTGACACTCTAAGTAATTTACACAAAGGAACTAAGGCACTGAGTAGTTGAGTTACAGCTAGCTGACCCCAGAGGTAGCAACTGTTGTCATGCTTCACTCTTAAATGTCCACAACTGTCAATGTTCAATTTTAAAGTGATGGGCATCACGATGGATATCAATATATTTTCTGTGCTTCCCATGTCACATTTTCCCTCTTTCATTTAGGAAGAGAGGAGTCTGATGAAGAAACGCCAACTTTTTCACTGAAGATGTATATCCTGAGGGGACTGGAAGGTTGCCTTCTATTTTCAGCATTCTGGTTCTAACTAGTTAGGCTAAGTAGTATTACTATTTGTAGCATGTAATTTCAGTACATTCTATTCAGATTAATGGTGAATGTGGTTCATATTAGAGACTGACTTTGGATTCATGTGGTAGATTTTGAGCTTAGAGCAATTTTTAGGCTCTTATTTTTAAAACAAGCTTTTAACTGTAGAATAATTCTTATTTATAGAAATGTTGTAAAGCTAGTTTATACCCCACACCTACTTTCCTTACTGTTAATATCTTACATTAGTACGGCACATTTGTCACAACTAATGAGTCAATACTGGTACATTATTATTAAGTGAAGTCCATACTTTATTCAGATTTTCTTAATTTTTACTCAGTATCCTTTTGCTGTCCCAGGTCTCATTTAGGACACTACATTACATGTAGTCCTCATATCTCTTTAGGTTCCTCTTGGCTGTGACAGTTCCTCAGACTTTCTTTGTTTCCGATGATCTTGGCAGTTTTGAGGAGTACCTGTCAGGTATTTTGTGGAATACTACAAATGGTATTTTTGTAATGTTTGTCTCATGATTAATCTGGAGTTTTGGGTGTTTTGGAGGAAGACTACAGAGATTAAGTTCAGCCCATATTTTGCTCTTTTCAATAATTTCACAGGCTAGTTTTTTTCTTTAAATTTTCTTTGCATTGCTTTGCTTTGCTTTCCCTTCCTTCTCTTTGCCAGTTACTTTTCTTTTCCTCTATCTCCCTCTTCCCTGTTTTTCTCCCTTCTCCCTCTCTCCCTTCCTTCCCTACTTCCTTCCTTCATTTCCAAACAAGTCAGCAACACTTACGAGCATTGAAATACTAGTAATGTATTTCCCTTCATGAAGATTCCATAACTCTTTGTTTTCTCACATTTAATTAAAAATCCTTAAATATTTAGTTGACACAGGAGGCATATTTAAATATTTCAAATAATTGACTAGACAACCCTTAAATGTTGCTCAGATTTTATATTTTAGAATGTAAGAAACTATATATGCCTAATTTGTACAATAACTATCATATACTTTGTAGTTGTTGCTCGTGAGATTAATTTTTAAAGAGAATATGGTGTGTGTCATTTCTAGTATTGATAATGTTTTGCATTTATTTTAGAATATAGATCTTCTTGGAGTATTCAGAGGTCATTAGGCACAAAATTCTATTGAGTCAACCAATTTATTCTGATCCCATTCACATGTACTAACCTCTCTTTGTTTTCATTATTCCATTAAAACAATAAAATCTTGACCTCAGAAAGATGAATCCAGGCATTCCCTATAGTCGGACATATAAATCAAGAATGGAAGGCAACATGCATACAAATGTGTGTGCTACAATGGAAATTAATCCAATTTATCTCCATATATTATAGATAAAAATAAATTCATCATTTTATATCCTATTACTTTACATTTCTTAGAGTTAATATATGCCTCTCCACCTAATAATTTTCTACATTCTGATCATAGTTTTATTAATTCCATATTACAACTGCAAAAGGTGGCACTGAGTGACTACAACAGACAAGCAACTGGAAGCTGATATTGGTGTGGAATTAATAATTCTTATTTCCAAAATTTATATTTGTTTTATAACATGCTTTTTTTGAAATGCTTATTATATATTTGCACTAACATGTCAGACACTGAGAAACAATTATAAATATTCTAAATACATTATCATATGATACATGTTTTTAGAGCTGACTGAAGAACTAGCAGAGAATTATGCCATCAACTCTTATTTAATCCATATTATATTTTCTCTTTTGAATTATTAATAATGGTAATGTTAATGTTTTTCGTAGTGTGGGGTCTCACTTCTTGTTTCTGATGTGTAAAGAATTTACTGGTCACAGAACACCTGACTTATCATTGGCACTACTAGGTCTATGTACTGATTACCTAGAACCTCAATCTTTCCTTCACTCGACTTCTGAGCAATGGTTGTTTGTATCATAACCTCTCAGTGATTCAGACTTCAATTTTGTTGGAGGTAGCAGTAGGTCTATCTACTAAACTAACTTCCAGATGCCCTTATAGGCAGGTCTGACCTCTGAGAGAGAACTGAAAGTTCATTGGGTATTTTGTGTAGGTTTAACTGGAGATTTTCTAGGAAATTTAGCTTCCTTGGGATAGGAGGCATGTGGAAAAGCCATAACTCTGAAGTTCTGGAAGATGCCATGTTGCTGCACCACACAAGACTGCTAACTTCTAGGTTTGAAAGTCAAGGAAACAATGTTCTTGTTTTTGTTTTTTTTAAATAAGGTGGTGTCATTGGATTTCTGATATGTGAATATGAATGTAATTCTCTCTCCTCTCCTCTCTCTCTCTCTCTCTCTCTCTCTCTCTCTCTCTCTCTCTCTCTCTCTCTCTATATATATATATATATATATATATATATATATATATTTGTTTATGATAGTGGAGGTAGGGGGTAGTCAACATCATGGAGCTCCCTCAGGTTTGGCTGGGGATGCGATGAGCATATTTGAAGGACCAATGAGGTGGTAGAAACCTGCCATTACCACTTTCAGCATTTTGTTCCTTGACTTCATATGACTAGAGAGTCTCCGCTCCTTGCTGTAATATTCTGCATTTTAGACATTGCTCTGTTTGATCCTTTGGCAACTTATAAAGCTTATATACACAGATTCCTTCCAGATGCTTTAGTCAAATGTCTTTCATTTCTGGCCTTCGCTCAGCCAACCTTGTCTTATTCCTTCACCTGGACTGATGAGAGAAGGATTTCCATTTTTTTCTATGCCAAGCACACTCTAAGCCTTTGCAGTTAGTTGCTGATCCTCTGCTTAGAATGCTCTTTTATTCATAAACTCACACACCTCATTCCTTTACTTCCTTAAGATCTCTGCTCCAATTACCTGACCATCCCTTCACTTTCTTTATTCTTCTTAATGGCACTTATATACTTACTAGTTTCTTATTGTTTGATCCTTTAGGAAGAATATAATTCTCCACAGACCAGGGATTTTGTTTTGTACATTGCTATATCTCCTTAAATATAGTACGCACTTGGTAAATATTGGTTGAGTGAATGAATTTTTTGCAGACAATTGAACTTACTGTTCCTAGAGATGACATTACTGGCAGTGATTCTGATCATAGTCTGTAGTTAATCAAAAGATTACTATGGGTTTAAAATTCTTTGCCTCACTAAGCAAACATAAAGATGAATTGATAACAACTGTCTTTTATCCTTCTTTAATCTATACTTGGAGAGTCTGACTTTGAGATACTGTCTGTTAAATATTCAGTAAACTCATATAAGCAACTTTGTTCATTATAATTTTATACTAGGCAAGCTACCCAGCTGTAGTTTTTTTTTCTAATTATTCATAAACATGCAGTATTTTTAGATCGGTGTCTGATGCATAAAGTTCCAAGCTCTTTTTATTTTTACTGCTTATGATGAACTGCGTTGGCTTTCAATCTAATTTCTTTAGATATGTTATCTAGTTCAACTATATAATAGTTATATATCAGTGGGCATTTCACTTGATTTAGTTGCAATTTAGGTTTTTCTTTTATAAAATGGAAATAATAAAAATATTTATCTTGGCCATCTCCTAGAGTTTTTAAATTAAGTGATATAGTAACTATTCAAATTTACTGTAAAAAATACAAATTAACACAAAATACAAAAATACATATTGTTTTAAATTTATTGTTATACATTCCATTAAGAAAAATAGTAGATTTATTAAATAGTATTGGAATTATTGGTTAGTCATAACTTATAATTCTGTGCTTAAGTAGGAGACTACATATTGATTCAAAGTTAATTATTTGTTTCCCTTTGAATGCAAATTGGATTCTTGCTGAGAAATTATTTGCTTGGGTTTTATCCAGACACATATAGAAGTCCCTAAGGCTGTGAGCCTCAACTCACCTATGCGAAATGTTCAATATAAGAAATATTTCGCAGTATTTGCCTAAATGCAAAACACATATACATTGCTAGAAAATGCAGAAATGGCCAAAACAACATTGTTTGGAGATGTTTATTTGGGGGCTACTATGAATTAGAAAAATCCTCTGAAACCAAGCTGTATTTTAGGTCTCTTGCTTTATTCTTTTATCCTTTATTACTAAAGACCTGTAAGATATAAATTCTTATTGTGTACTTCTTGATATTATGCCAAAAGTGTAAGAAATTGTTATAATTAAATATGAAACAGAGAATAGACTTGAGCGTTCCCTGAACAGATGAAACTGTTTAAACCATGCAAGTAAAACTAAATCTAGCTTACCTCTTAAACATAAGTGAAACTTAATTTAGGTTATTTCTTGTGAGTGCCACTAATCAAAAAAAAACTTATGTCATATTCCTAAAAATGATATAAGATAATCACTTTTACCCAAATCCTCTGCCATCTGGAAACCACAATTGTAATCATTGTAAAGGTTAAACAACTTCCTTATTTTTAACTTTATAAGCCATCCTGCAAGGTCAGGCCCTGAGCTTTATATCAGTTTTAAATTTGAAAGCTCCCAGTTCACTAACTGTTCTTAAATGCACAATAAACTCTTACTAACTACTAATTTTATAGATTTGGTGGCTTTAACTTTGCTATTTCTGGATTTTTGACAAAATAAATAAGACGAAAATGGATTTTAAAATAATTATAGGAAGAATAGAGTTTATACTTTAAATTTAAGCATAGGAAGCAGCAGCCCCTAGACTTACAAGAATGAACTTCATAGCTACAAAAATGTTTAAATGAAGTTCATGAAATCATTGTAGGGAAGAATACATATATCATAAAAACACAGGGAAAAGTAAATCTGTGTTGAGAAGATAGGTTAAAATTAAAATAAATAATTTTAACTTTCCATTTGAATAAAGTCTTTCACATTACAAAAAATTGAAACTTGAAAACTTGAATGTTTCCTCTTGCCCAACTGATTTACTCTGTGAAATATTTTAGACATATTGTGTCTTGATATTTATATTTGCAATGATTAAAAATTCTATTTAGTACATGTGCTAGAGATTTGGCAGCAGCCAACATTTGTGAATATATGGAGACTTTTGTAAATAACATTCAATTTAAAAATGACTCTGTTTTTCTATTCATTATGACATATTTTTGTTTTCTAAATAATCATCTGTCATGTAAATCTCTGGATATTTAATCTTTGCTATAAACAGGAATATGTATTATTTTACTCTTAACATTATTAGCTTAATAATTGTCTTTATTTTTATCTTGAAAACTTATTTCTCTTCTTTCCAATCCATGTCCTCTTTTCTTTTATTCAATTCTTACCATAGTAGATGGCCCTGGCTGGTTTAGCTCAGTGGATTGAGCGTCGGCCTGCGAGCTAAGTGTCGCTGGTTCGATCTTCCAGTCAGGGTACATCAGAGAAGGAAAACTCTGACTCCAAAAAACCTCCGCTGCCTTGCGGCATACCTCTTCAGGGGAAAGGCTAAGGGAGTAAACCCCGACAGAAAATCCGGAGCCTGAGTCCCTAAGGCGGTTTGACGTTGTAGTCAACACCGGCAACTCCTGCGGCGCACCTGAAGCCAAGCTGTATCGACTCCGTCTTTCCCTTGGACCCTTCAGCTGCGAAGAGAGGGGGGGTCTGCTGCATGGGCAACAGCAGACCCTCCATATTATCCTGCCCAGGCTCTGTAGCTTCAGCGTCATCGCATGATGTCGATTTAACATGGGAGGAGACAGATACCATGTCACTCCCGAGTCGGACTGCACAGCCATTCTCGGCGGTGCAGATAGACTCTTGGGAAGCTACACCATCGTCTCTCGAGACGGATGGCTGCCGACGACGACGACGACCATAGTAGAGTATGTCTGTTTGTTTTCCTCTATTTCTTTCCTTTTTATCTTTATCTTTATCTCTTATTCCACCAGGGGATCCTGCTTTAGTCCATTCACTACATACTCAATCACCTAATCCTACATATAGATCACTTTTCATATTGACTACTGGATACACTGATCAGTTGCCAGGGCCACTCCAATTAGTATGGCTTCATCTCTAGGACTGACCATACTCTATCTCTTTTGGCTTTATGGTCAGTGCTGACCCACTGCAACTCATCTGTACAGTTTTATGATTTCTTTCTCTTGTTGGAACCTCTCTCAGGTGTTTGCTGCTAGCATTCTGGGAATAGAGGCAGTTTTTTTTGGAGAACACTCCCTATTTTTTAGCCATAAAAGTAATGTTTCTGGGGCTATTCTTTGACCACCCCCTGGAACCCACCTACTTTTTGTAACCTAAATGATTCAAATTTTTCCTAAAACAGGAAGTTCTTGACTACCAAACCCAGTGGGGACTGGAAAAGCATTATTGCTTTGTCCATTGTATTTGATCAAGTAATAAATAGGTAGAGACACTGACAAATGGCTAATATTTTAGAATATTTTAAATTAGTATGTGATGAAGAAGATACTGGATCTAGGAGCAATTTTATATAATGAAAATATGGACTAGTCTACTTTGGTTTTATTTAAAGATATATTGTTTTCGTAGAATTTGTATATACATAGAGGCTACTAAGGCTCTTCTTGTTTCTGAAACCTAATGTCTTCCCAAACTATGGCCTACAAAAAGCCTCCCTTTCATGATTAAGTCTTGGAAAATTGGCTAGGTAGTACTTTTTAGTGTCTATGATGTTTTGCTATTAAGGAGTATAGAGAGGTACAAGGATTTATTATGATTGACCTAGACTCTCGGGTAATGATTAACCCAGCTCTTGTGTTTTCAACCTGTTTCTTAGCTGAATAAGCCACACTTGTTTTTGCTTATTTGATTTACCTTAATTATGTAATATGCTTCAGTGAAACTTAGGGTCATGTTAAGACCATTTCGATAGACAAATGCACATGTCTCCTCATATAATTGAAAGATCTATGGCTATAGATCTTATTGATTGATTAAATAATATTAACATTTTTAATAATTAGTACCTTTATCACTTAATATAAGTCAGTCATTAAGTTATGTGGTTTATATTTGTTATCTAATTTAATTTCTACATATAGTTTTTGTTATCATCTTAGAAATGAAAAAACAGGTAAAATAATGTCCCTAAAGTTTCATAGTTGATAAAGGGTTAACAGAGTAGGGATTCAAATATAGCTCTATTTTATTGCAAAAATCAACTTAAGCTATACTGATAAATATTCATGAAAAATATATTTTCTATGTTAGAGAAATAAGAAAATTAAAATGCTAATAAGTCAAGAATTTAACTTTTAGATACAATTTATGGCAATTGAACAGGAATTTCAGTTAACAGATATAATAGAAATGAGATGAGAACTTTAAAATCCGGAAAACTAGCAGGAAGTATGAAATAAACCAATATATTATTTCATAGAAGAAAATAAATCTTGTGTTATTTTAATATATTAAATCTAATTTATAATGCTGTTTTACAGAAAAAAAATTGAAATACAGCAACTTCTGTTTAGATATCTTCTTGAAGTAATTTTCTAAAATGCTACAGCCTAAGTGAGTCAAACTTGTATAATATGAGTCATAAATGAGCAATTCCTAAGGAGAATTTAAATGTGGCAATAAAGCAATAATTGTATGCAATATCGTAAGTGTGTACTTTAAAACACTAGTACGTATTTAGCAGTCTCTTGGAAATCTGATGTCATTGGTGAAACCAGAAAAAATTCTTCAGGTTTTTCTGTGTCCTTAACCTCAAAAGAGACTCTTTACCATGAGTAAGCAACAGGGGATAAGGCATTTCACCAGACATGTAATCTGGTAAATATATGACATTAAATAGCATGTGGTGGTCATTACACATAGTGAGGAAAATTCAAAATGCTCAACCATCCCCTACTCTGCCCTCAGAATACAGCCTAATTTGGAGAAAATAAATATAAAGGTTGGTTTTGGCTGAGATAAAAATTTGAAATCATAAGTCTGTGTGTGCATATGAGAGCTTACCACAATTTCCTATTGACATTATGTATAACTGGTAAGAAGAAATAAGCGTCAATATTTTTCTTCTGGGACAGAAACATAATTATTAGTTTAAACCATCTGAAATTGCTGTTATTTGGCCATTTTTTGGACCTAAAAGTGGCTATTTCATAAGGTTAAACATAATATGAATACTAAATCAATTGGTCAATAGTTGGCTTATTTCAAACAATCAAAAAAAGATATTACTATTTAGAAAGAAAGAAGCTTTCTGTATTTTTTACATATTTGCAGTTAATAGGTTGGTTTGCGTTTAGAGGAAAAGGCTTAAAATATAAAACAGGGTAAATTAATGGTAATCTGTAAGATTTGTTCCAAATTACGAGCAGTAGCATTAATTCCAAGAGACTGAAATTTTAGCGGTAAACGGTCTTTTTTATTTGAAAAATAATATATTTAGAGGGATATTCCATGTTTCACCCATTACATATACATTAACTTACTATATAATGATATTTAAAAAAATATGTTCAAATGGAAAAATTTAAAAATGTGTTGCAGATGGTTAGAAGGCAATACTTTTCTTGAATTAGAATAATTAAATGGTAATAAAAATACTTTGCTAATAGAACTATCATATGATCCAAAATTTCCGCTTCTGAGACTATATCCAAAAGAAATGAAAACACTAACTTGAAAAGGTATTTGCACCCCCATTTTTATAACAACACTATTTACAATAGCCAAGACATGGAAACAACCTAAGTGTCCATCGAAAAATGAATGGATAAGAAAGATATGGTGTGTGTGTGTGTGTGCACGCGCGCGCACACACACACACAGTGGAATATTATTCAGCCATTAAAAAATGAGAAAATTCTATAATTTGAGACAATGTTGATGAACCTTGAAGGCATTATGTTAAGTGAAATAGAGAAAGACAAATACAGTATGATTTCTCTTGTTTATTGAATCTAAAAAATAAGAAATAAATAAAACCATAGAAAAGGAGATCAGATTTGTATTTACCAGAGGCAGGGTGTAAGGTGTGGGGGACTTGGAGGAAGGTGGTTAAAAGGTACAAACTTCCAGTTATAACGATTAAGTAGTAGGGATTCATTATGAAACATTCTGGTGATAGCACTGCTATATGATATATAGGGAGTTGTTAAGAGAGTAGATCATAAGAGTGCTCACCATGAGAATTTTTTTCTTTTTATTGTATCTATATGAGATGATGGATGTGAACCGAACTTATTGTGGTAATTTTTATACAATATTTGTAAATCAAATCATATTCAACACCTTAAACTTACATACTTTTCTAATATTTAAAATTATGAGGGTTAGCAACCAAATGTCACATGATTTAATTAATAAGTTCTAGGCAAGGCTTGTATTAGAAAAATAAGCAATTTGAATGATTACTTTTACATTAATTATCTCAGACCCTTAGTAAAATTTAGTGTTGTGTGGCTGATGCTTTTTTAAAAATAGAATTGAAGAATTAAAATTGTAGAAGTGTTTCCCCAATCAAAGGCTATTCTTCTAGAAATAATTAATTCACCTAGCAGAGCAAAAACTGCAATACCATAAGTAGAGCAAAGACATGGATTAGGTAAAGATAAAAGTAATTATATACAAGCTCAAAAAGATAATACTGCCCACAGGTCTTTGAAGATGTATTTGGTTTTGATTTTTATTACTACAATGGTTGACCATAAACACTACAAATATTTAAAACTTTAAACTATAACAAAAATACTTTTAATATTAAAATAGTTACCTTAATTCAGTACTTGTTATTTTTAGTTTTGGGCATGACATAATTCCCTTTTGTGCAGTTTCCCTCAGAAATGAATGAAGGAAGGTAATATTCATTAAGCAAAAGTTCTTTGACTTTGTAGTAGGGAAAAACAGGTGCCTATAATTCTCTAGTGCCTTCAGTAGTTGGCTGAGCACTTAGTTAGGGCAAGTCTCTGTTTTTAGAGCAGAACTCTTGGCTGGACCAAATTGTTCATGTAACAAAAACTAGGACAATGAAGGTTGTGAGGCTGATGCGAGAGGAAGGAGATGAGCACCTACCTGCAAGGCTGAACTCGAGGTCAGCAGAAGAAAGATCTTGTGGCTGAAATCTCGGGAAAGGCTGCATAGAACTATGAGTGAAATGTATGTGCAACCCTGAGACCTTGTAAATCTTTAATAAGAATACCCAAATCAATATATGCTTGCTATAATGGATTTTCTGTTGATACTTGTGAAGGATTCTAATTTTGTATCAGTGTTGTGACAGAGTTAGCTTGAGTGGATGAGAGGGTCAGAGACATCTTCTATGCCTTAATTATCATTAAAATTTCACAACAATTCTAGCAGGTACATATTATTCTCAATTGAATTTGAGGAAACTAAGGGCCAGAGAAATTAAATACCGACCTACGGAAGGATGTAGGCTGTCAAGTGGTAGTAAGTCATACAATTTTGAATCAGATCTCACATTTAAAACTTTTTATACTTTGTGCCATCATAAAGCCTCCCACGATAGTAATTTAATTTGACCTGAAACTTCATGTACAGAAAGCACAACATTTGATATTGTTAGAGGTCAGAAAATAACCACTGTTTTGATCCACCTAATTTGAAATCTATCTTTCCTTAGAATACTGTAAAGAAAAGTTATTTGTACCTTCTAGTTTGTGGATGATAGAGGAGAACCACCCAGTCATTTACATTGGCATTCTTGGTAAAGAGAAAGTTATAATCATTTCACAAAATTGGTGGTCGTGATACACAAGGAGTAAAGATTTTCTTAGTTCCTGAAATATCTGTGTTACTTGTCCATATCCACAAACTGGTAAAGAATTACACTCCGCTTTCTTCAGATCCTCCATGAATTTTGTTGTCTGTGTTTGGGATACATGGCTAAAATCTAAAAATCTTGCATTAGAATCACAGAAGAACCACTACATGACTAAATAGTTGGAAAGTGAGATTTTAAAGGAAAGTTTGGGATTATTCAACTTGGAGAAGAAAATGTGAGGTGTTATTTATTAGTTTTATTCAAGTATGGAATTAATTTTTCCATACAAGGGAAAGTAATCATATATTTTCTAACCACATTATAGAAAGAATTATTGGAAGGGCTTAAGATTTAGGTTAGCCAAGAAGAATTTCCTGATCGTGAAAATGGTTAAGTATTAGAGTTGGCAACTAACCAGATGTTTGGAATCTCTCATTTTATTCCATTAAGACAAGACTAGACTTTGGCTTTAGAGAATTACAGAGTTTTAGGGACACATCTGATCATCTTATTTAATACCCTTCTTTTACAAAGGCTCTGAGAGGTTAAGCAACTGCTGAGTAGTTGCTAACCCTCAAGTCTGATTCATGTAAAATTGTCTTCTTAACCACAAGCTACACAATTTTCTGTCTTCTCTAGTGTAAAAGAGATATTTTTTAAATGGAGAATTAAATTTATACAAAATAGGCACTAGTAGTGACATTTTCCTCCAAATTTTGTCAAAAGGAGATGATTCATCTTTTGGTCAACTGGTGAAATGCTCCTTGTGTATTCTTTAAAGTTTATTCCCAGGAAAAAGCATAGTTGTCTGTATGTTCACTCATAGTTGAGAAATTTATTTTAAACAATTCATTACAAGCAAATCTATGTTTATGAAACATGGTTTTATTTAAACCTTAGATATACTAATTCTCATTGCTTCTTACTTTTTGGAGGTAAGACGTTTGTCTGAAAAATTTCTAAGTGAGGAGTATGCTGAATAGAATTTGCTCAGATGACTAATATAAAAATAGCACAAGGTCTGGAAACAATTTAGACTTCTGCCACATATTCAGTAAACTAGAGAAATGGTGCTGGAACTACTGACAATTTTAGGCAACAAAATGAAATTTTATTTAATTTTATTCTGTATTTAGTATTCTGGATCCTCAGTTCCCTGGCATTCTTATTTTTCTATTTTAAAGTGATAAGTTCATGACATGGGAATTAATTAATTTCCTTTTATTCCAAATTTCATCGCTCCAATTCCTCATCTCTTAGGCAACCATTTTAATGTATGTTGTTGCAAAATGTATATTTTCATGTATAGATTTTAAACAAATGAATATATACATATTTTATTTCTTTCAAGCATTATCTTATTCAGATTCACCCATGTATCTGATTTGTTTTTTTGGAATTGTTGCCTAATACTTTATAATGCGTATCTACCATATTTTACCTGTACAGTTTTCTAGTAATGGTCATGAAGGTTGCACTCAACTTCCCAGAACTATATATTACAACATAATAAACATTTTCAGAGAAGTTATTATATAACTATCAAGAATGTTGGATATATATGTAAGTATATAGATGTGTGTGTGTGTGTGTGTGTGTGTGTGTATGAGTAGAATGGCTAGGTATACTTTATTTGACTAGTGACAAAAAGCTCTTTTAAAGCAATATTTTAAAGTATCCTTTTTATAATACTTTTATTGAGTTATAAATCACATACCATAAATTCACCCTATTAAAGTGCACAATTTAGTGTTTTATAGTATATTCTCAGAGTGCAAACAGCACCATTATTTAATTTTAGAACATTTTCATCACCCCCAAAACAAAACCTGTACCCAGTCACTCCAATGTGCTGCTTTATACCATTGTGATCACTGAAATAGAAGCTCAGTTTTCTACTACATATATTTCTGCTGTGTTTCTTAAATTCTTCAGCTTGTACAGCAATTTGACTAAGTAGAGAATTCTTTGTAGATAGCACTTTTTCTCAGAACTTTGAAGATGTTACTTTGTGAGAAATGTTCTTTGTGGGTCATCTACTTTTTAAAAAATTTGAAGTCATAGTTCAATGCTTTTCTTTATGGTGGAAGTCTAAATAACAATTTTTACATTGTAATAATATAAATGCAACTCCAGTTAAGACCTCTTGCACAGACTGCATTTTTCAAATTGAAGAGGTCATGCAAAGCATCCTTTAAGAAGATAATCAAATCTAAAATCAGTTCACAATGCATTGGAGCAGATAGCTGCAGAGGTCTTTCTGCCTGGAGCTGCCTGGTTTGACTGCTGCCCGGTTGAACATAACGTTGTACCTGAAGAGAGAACTTGCTGGTCTAATGGAAGTTGATCAGCCATGGAGGTAAAAGATCTGAAAAGACAGGCTTTGGTATATATATATCAAGCATCCCGGGGGTGGGGTGGGGGGGACATTGCCTGGGGCCTTCAGAGGCAGACATATTCTTATTGTGATGACAGATGTATCAGATGATCTGAATCTGTGGTCACTAATCATTGAAATATCTAGCATTTAGTAGTTAAGTAAATATCTGTTGCATGAACTCTCCTAGTTCTAAATCCATGGTTAATTAACAGCTTTCTGATTAATTGATTTTATATGACCAAAAATAAATTTAAGGGACTTCCGGCCAAGATGGAGGCTTAGACGGACACGCTAGGTCTCCCTCTACAACTAGAGAGGAATACAACTACTTCAAAACAAAGGATAACTAGAAATTCCAGAAAATAAAACTACACGGAAGTCCAACATATGAAGTTATAAACCAGCGGTGCCATTTGGGCAGGTAAGAGTTAAAGAGGGCAGTGCTGTTTGCGGTCGCACCTGGACAACGGCGGGGCGGCGAGGAATCCCGGATCCGTCAAGCCCCTGGCGGTGCGCGACCCCGGCGAGGAATCCCGGCTGCGGCCAAGCCCCTGCCGGTGCGCGACTCCGGCGCTGGGGAGAGCGGCCGCCGCATCGCCTTGAACAGTGAGGCACAGGGGGGCGGGAGGACAGATCCCGGTCTCCCAGCTGAATAACTGTGTGAATCCATCTTGGACCCCCGCCCCCAAAGAAAGCACCACAGGGCTGCGAAATAGGTCGCGGACAGGCAGGCGCCGGCCGGTCGCTGATTTGTGACGCGTACACAGGCACTGCCCCCGACAGCCGGCCCAAGAAAACAAAACGCATCTGTCAAAATGAGGCAGACAACTATAGAAATCCCGGTGACACAACTCACCAGACAGCAGATAGAGAACCTGACAGATGAACAGATAAGAAACCTGTCAGAGGCTCAGTTCTGGGCCATTGTTAACAGATGGCTTACAGAATTCACAAAAGAGCAGGAAAAAGATATAAAAGAAGCGAAAAACTTTCATAACGAAAGGAACAAAACCGCATACGAGACAGAAGGAAAGGAAATAAAATCCAGAGTTCATTTCAACAAACTGGAATATGGAGAAGGAACAAGCAGTCAACCAATGCAGCGAGAGGAAAGGGGAAGCAACAATGAAAGGATCAGAAACCTCTGGGACAGCTATAAAAGGCCCAACATAAGAATCATTGGTTTGCCAGAGAATGAGGAAGATGAACTAGAACTTGAAAAATTGAGTGAAAATATAATAAAGGAGAACTTCCCAGACTTGGGGAAGGGAATAGACTTGCAGGTCCAGGAAGCAAGGAGAGTTCCAAAGAGACTGGACCCAGGGAGAACCACTCCAAGACACATTATAATCAAAATGTCAAAAATTAAAGATAAAGAGAGAATCTTAAAAGCAGCAAGAGAGAAGAAAAGAATTATGTACAAAGGGGTCCCAATTAGACTATCAGCTGACTTCTCAAGGGAAACCCTACAGGCAAGAAGAGACTGGCAAGAAATATTCAAAGTAATGAAAATCCAAAACCTACAACCACGAATACTCTATCCAGCGAAATTGTCATTCAGAATAGAAGGACAGAGAAAGTGTTTCCAGGACAAAATAAAACTGAAAGAGTTCATTAGATCCAAACCACTGTTATATGAGATGTTAAAGGGACTGGTTTAAAAAAAAACAGAAGCTAGGGAGATGAAACAAAGGCAAACTAAATAGGCAACGAGAGTGGGAAAGGAACTGTGGGTACGGGAAGCATATTGGGGGGAGGTCAACAGGGAGGGGGAATGGGGAAAGGGAGGGAGATGATATAGGAATTGGGGATCAAGGTAGGAGGGAATGGAATAGACGGAGAGAGGTTGGGAGGAACTGTATGCACAACTAATGGACATAATCTAAAAGGGGGGGACAACTGGAGGGAGGGGGGCCACCGGGTGGAGGGGAGCAGAGGGAAGGGAAATTGGCACAAATGTAATATTTTAATCAATAAAACACATTAAATCTGAAAAAATAAAATAAAAAAAATAAATTTAAAAAAGAAATTATGCTTAAGAGAAAATTTCTGTTTAATAGATAAAAGATTATTGGCTCTTTTGATCATTTAATCAGATAGAGTGCTTCCAACTGCAATTGACAGAAGACTGAGCTTAAAATCCTATGGGCAATATGAAAATGTATTTTTTAAAATAAGTACAGATGAGGCTTCGGGGCTGGTTTATACAGAAGTACAACTGTGTCAGCATGGACCTAAATTCTTCCTCTCTCTCTCTCTCTCTGACAATATTATACTCATCCCTCATTCCCTCAGAGTCATAAAGTGTCTACTCTTTTTAAAAAAATGTTGACACTATTACAGACATCCCTCATTTCCTCCCCAATCTTTGCTTCCTCCACCCAGTCCCCCTAACACTGGCCTTTACCACATTGCTGTCTGTGTCCAGGGGCTATGCATATATGTGTATATGTTCTTTGTCTAATCTCCAGTCCCCCTCACCCACCTCCCCTCTCAGATCTGTCAGTCCGTTACATGAAGTGGCTACTCCTTGTAATCTAGGTTTGCTTCCTTGTTTATATCCAGAGAAAAGAGGAGTCCTTTCCTGCATTTATGCAATGAAAATCCTTCCTCCCCATCTGATTGGGCCATTTTAGATCAAATGCCTGCCCCTGGACCAATAATGGCTTGCACTAATTAGTTTAAGCCTGGCAGGAAGGAGAGGTCTGGGAATGACCACCATAATTTGCTTAAAATAACCAATGCCTGTCCCTAAACTTTGGGGTCATGCTTCCCTAGGTTACTTTGGCTCCTTTTGGGGAACGGCTGTTAGGCAGACAGTATCTACTACAACAGCATCTACTACAGCCTCCAACAAATGTAAGCTACAGTTCAGTTGCTGCTTGTTTAGTGAATGATCTTTCTGAAGTAGATTATAAACTTAAATGTTCTTTCTTGCTTCCCCTCCTCCAATGTGGAGGGAGTCAGAGACAGCAGCACAGCCATGGAAAACACATGGGCCTCAACATTGGGCACATACAGATTGGAATTCCTTGTCTTTCTGCTAACTAACGTTCATCCACACAGCAGGCCCACAGCGGGTTTGATTCAAATGAGCAATTCAGTAAGATCACAGATACTGCAGTGGTCTCTGGGCAGGGATTGGAGAGTCTGTTATTGATAAGCTCTTTCGAAGATTATCAATTTTTCCCCTTGGTAGGTGGAACAGGATGACTAGTGTGGGATGGAGTTTGGTGTATCCTCCCCCCTGAGCCAATTAGTTTCTGATAAAACCCCAACAATTTAGGCTCTGGTTAGTTTCTTCTGAGGGCAGACTTTGTTGTGAAGAAGAGTACTCTGGTGTATTTCAAGATGCTTTATTTTCCTCCTCCCCAACCAGAAGCATGAAGGGATTTTTCTTCACTATTCACCTTGAGAGCCTTGTAGAGCTTCATGAAGCAAAACTCACAAAATGATGGAGGCCCCCCAGATTACTGGATGCCCTTCAGTTTTTATTGCTCGGATTTGCCCACACCAAGTCTCCAGCAGTTTGTCAATTATAATTCAGGAGTTTCTGCCCTGGGACTAGTTCTTATAGAGGTTTCTGCTCAGGGGATTGTGATTCTTTGTGTTTGTTTACGGGTGTCTCCAGTTTGAGGGGTGGTGGTTTGCCCTGTGACACCACCTCTCTGATAGACCCAAGAAGAGTTGTTGATTTTTCAGTTTGTTCAGCTCTTTACTTTCTAGGATAGAGTGGCTTGGCCATAAACTAGAAGTTCTTGTGAGATTCTGTTGGATTGATGTTAAGTATTTATGTCACCTGAAGAAAACAGGCATGGTAATATTATTGAGTTATAGTTTATTTTTTATTTAAGTATATTTTATTGATTATGTTGTCACAGTAGTTCCAATGTTTTTCCTCTTTGCTCCCCTCCGCCCAGTACTCCCCTTCCCTCCTGCAATCCCATTCCCCTTAGTTCATGTCCATGGGTCATGCATATAAGTTCTTTGGCTTGACCCTTTCCTATATTATTCTTAATTTCCCCTTGTCTATTTTGTACCAGCTGATTATGCTTCTTAATCCCTACACCATATCCCCATTTCTCCTCTGACCCCATCCCAGCTGATAACCCTCCAAATGATTCCCATACCTATGATTCTGTTCCTATTCTGGTTTACTTAGTTGGATTTTGTTTTTATTTTTTAAATTCAGTTGTTGATAGTTGTGAGTTTGTTGTCATTTTAGTGTTCATAATTTTGGTCTTCTTTTTCTTAAGTCCCTTTGACATTTCATATAACAATGGCTTGCTGATGATGAATTCCTTTAGCTTCACCTTGTCTGGGAAGCACTTCATCTGCCCTTCCATTCTAAATGATAACTTTGCTGAATAGGGTAATCCTGGTTTCAGGGTGCCTTTCACCACATTGAATACTGCTTGCCAGTCCCTTCCTGCCTGCAAAGTGTCCTCTGAGAAATTAGATGATAATCCTATAGGCAGTCCCCTGTAGGCAACTCTCCGCCTCTCTCTTGCTGCCCCCAGGACTCTCTCTTTATCTTTCACTATTGGCATCTCAATCATGATGTGTCCTGGTGTGGTCCCTCTCGGTCCAGCTCACCTGGGACCCTCCGTGCTTCCCAGAACTGTATGTCCATCTCCTTCACAAAATTTGGGAAGTTTTCCTCATTTTTTTCCATTCTTGCTTCCTCATTTTGCACTGGTTGATTGTTTTTTTCTTCCTTATGTTCCAAATCATTGATTTGAATCCAGATTTTCTTCCTTCACCATTGGTTTTGTGTGGATTTTCCTTCGTGTCACTTAGAATAGCCTTCGCCACTTCTCTTATGTGTCCACTGTACTCAAGCATATCTATCAAGGCTGTGAGCATCTTTATCACCAGTGTTTTGAATTCTGAGTCTGTTAGGTTGTCTATCTCCTCATCTGTTAGGTTGGCTATCTCCTTGTTGCTTAGTTCTCCCACTGGAACCTTGATCCGTTCCCCCTTTTGGGCCATACTTCTCTGTCTCCTCATTCTGACAGGCCCCTGTGTTTCTTTGTCTCTGTTTCTGAGGTAGAGCTGTTGCTCCTGTCATGTTTTAAGGGGAGGAGCCTTAGGGATTTGTCAATACAGGGTGACCTGTTTTGCCACATCGTGGCGCTGTATATTGGGGAGGGGTCCCAGAGGGAACAGTGCCACCTGCCCAGCACTCACCCCCTTTTCAGGCACTTCTCCCACTTCCATATGGGACTGGTGTCTCTCTAGCTGTTGCCCTGGCTGTTGGCCCCAGAGTGGGTGGGTCTGTGGACGTTCTAGGGCTGTGGGGGCCCTTTAAACAAGCAGACTCTTCTGAGAGACCGGCAGTTTCTGCCTCCACCCAAACCTGCACTGGTCTACACAGTCAGAAGCAATGAGACAATGAGACTGTGAGCTGCGAGGACTGATGAGGAGCTCGGAATGTTCCCCAGGTGTCCCTCCTCACTTTTTAAAATGCGTAATTGTGCTTTCCACTGGCCTGCCACTGCTGCCACTGCTCCCGCCACCACACCACATCTTCTCTGCTCTGGCTCCACCTGTCCTACCTGTCTGGATGAGTATTTCTTTATATCTTTGTTTGCTGGATTTCCATACAGTTTGATTTTCTGTAACTTCTGGTTGTTTCTAGCTTTGCGGTAGTTGTATTCCTTCTTAGTTGTGGAGCGAGATGCAGCGTGTCTGTCTATGCCTCCATCTTGGCTGGAAGTCCTCAGTTATATTTTCAATGAGCACAATAAATCTCTCAGTTATGTAAGTTTCCTTTAATGGATTTCAGAAAATGTATAATATACTTCATGGCACTTTTTCAATATCTTTTGGTATAATTTTCTTTGGTATTTCTTTTTGCTAGTATAAATTCTTATATTTTTAAGGCATCTGTAGATATATGTAGAAATGCAATTTATTTTTAAATATGTAATTTAAAATTAATCTTTATGTTATTGATTTCTAAGTTATTTTCCCTGTTAGAGATCAAAGTTTGCATGATTTCAGTTCTTTGAATTTGAAAATATTTGTAATGGCACATAGAAGTTTTGTTACAGTGTTTCCAGAGGAGCTACTGCACACCTCCATAAAGCCAACATTGATTATAAAGTGTTTTCCACCTAGCCCTGTGGTTTCCAAAGTTGGCGGTGGGGTGCTGCCCTCTAGTAAAATTTAGTGTATTTGTAAGAAACCTGGGGATGCCATATTTTTTGATATGCAGGGTACAATTGTCCCATATCCTACAGGACTTGAAAATCTTGAGTCACTGATGTAAATGAAAACAACATTTGTAACACTGGGGAACACAATTTTTGTTGCATTAGATCTGACACTTGTCTTTGACTAACTTTTGGCATCTGAATCCAAAAATGACCCCAGTTTTTCTCTATCACATCAACTTTTTAAGGTACAGGATACCTTCCCTTTGTCCCCCAAATCATAGAAAATGTACATACAAAGGAAAATAAAGAAAAAATTACCTGAATATGTTGCTTATTTAGAGTTATTTTATTCATGTGAAGGCTATATATTGGTACTGTAAATCAAATTTTGTACAGATAGTAAAGTTCTTCTACCAAACATACATATGAAGGTAAAAATTTATGCTTATAGCTTTTCCTGGAGTGTTCAATCTGTGAACAAACTCTCCTGATGCTCCAGCAATAGTCAGACATCATATGTACATCCCATCTACCCTGATACTGTGCCTCCATGACCTTCAAATATTGGTGGATTTGTTCACCTTGATCATCACTGACTGCACCAAGGGTTTTTGGGAAGTCAGCAAGATGGCTATGCAGAAAATGCACCTTGCATTTTAAGCTCTCCAAGAGTTTCTGGACAATTTTGGTGTAATTCTGTGCTCATGTATTTCCAAGAAAGTCCTTGACAAAGTTTTTGAATGACAACCAAGCATTCATTTGGAGTTCTGACATTGTACTGATGAAATGTTCATCTTTAATGTGCTGCTGAATCTGTGAACCATCAAACACACCAGCCTTTAACTTTTCAAACAATAGGCTAGGAAATGCCAAAATGAGATACTTGAAATAGTCTCCTTCAGTTGGCAAAGCTTTTTCAAATTGCTTCATGAGACCCAGTTTTATGTGCAGACATGGGAATATAATGTTCTTTCTGTCAACAAGTGGCTCATGTAGAATGTTTGGATCACCAGGTTTGAGGTCAGATCTTGGAGGCCAATTTGACTCCACCCAATGCTTCTCATGAGCTCTGCTGTCCCATATACACAGAAAACAGGGATACTTGGTGTATCCGCATAGCTGACCAAGAAGGAAGCAGACCGTTTTAAGGTCAACACAGGTGATCCAATTGTGCCTGCTATATTACAACAGATCAATGACTCTCTTTATGTTTTCATATTCTTCACTAAAACAAACTGAATGGCCAATTGGGACTGCACCACATAAATTGCCATTGTGGAGGAGGACACATTTCAAGCTCCGCTTTGAGCTATTGATGAACAGTTGCCATTCAGTTGTGTTATAGATTGGAATTCCCAATTCCTATATTAAACCATGTATGGTATGGCAGTACACAAAGCCACCATCAATTTGAAAGTACAGCAGAAATGCACTTTCTTCTGATCAAAAATAGGACACCTTCGCTCCTTTTTCAAGCAAGTTTTCCTCATGTAGTCTTGATGTTAGGAGTTCTGAAGCCTTTTTGGATAGTCCCAAATCTCATGCCAAATCATTCAACTCGTGCTGATCAAATCCCTTATGAACTGAGTCATCTTCAATTTCAAAATCGTCATCATTGCTGTCAGTTAGTTCTTCACCATACTCCTATTTTTCGATGAAAACTGGCATGAGGATTTCAGCTGAATGAGGCACTGGGTGTATAGCTGACGGTAGACTAGGATACTCTACTTTACATTTATTTTTCTTGTTATATCCTGACATTTTCAGTATTCAAAAGTAACAGTCACTTGAATGATCTCTGGGCTCTCGCCAAACCATGGGTATACCAAATGGCAATTTATCACGTGTTTCCTTCGTCCACATTTGTAAACTCTCGACACACTGCTTGCACACATTGTGAGGGGGCCAAGACTTATCTTGATCACCAAGTTTTACTTTAAAATATGCAAAATAGGCTTGCCTGAGAAATGCACTGCTGTTTGTTCTTTGACTGGGAATGGTGAAACTGCCACAGATATAACAAAACAAATCAGGATTGTTTAGGCCCTTACAATGAGAAATAGCAGAGGCAGATATGATCTGAAGGAAAGAAAATAAGTACGTATGTAAATTAAAAAATAAATTCTGCTAACTCCTTGTATACAGACAAGAATTTTGACTACACTTTGAAATATGATTCACTATATAGAGTGGCATACAACCTCTCACTACACTGTCTCATGTGTACCTGAATAGCCTAGACAAGTATGAACTTGTTGCTGGTCTCCAAGGTCATCCCCCACCCCTCCCCACTCAAGGGAGGTTTGCTCTCAGCCAGTAGGAGAGCACTAGTGCTTCCCTTGATCCAGGCTTGATCCAGCCTAGAGTGGTCGCATTAAGATAAGCTGTAGAGAAAAACTTGACGTGCCGTGATAGAGGAAAATTAACACAGTTTTGAAATCAGCGTGCCTATTTAAGTCTAATACAGTTAAAAAATCAAACTCAACAGGAATTATGTTAAAAATTGTTCCCCAGTGTAATTATTTGAAATTAGAAACAACTTCATTATATATGTAAACACAAAGTAATTTCCATAAATTTTTAATATATAATTAATTTCTATAGAAAATTACTGCTAAGTACAGTCAATATGACTATAATTATTTAGCCTTTCCTTTATATCTAGATGTTGGACATAAAAAGTACTACAATAATTAGGTAACTACTATCCTATTTGTATTATATCCATACAGTTGATTATGTGTAGGTAAAGAATCTTAGCATTTTTTGTCATCTAGTGTAGTAATGGCTGAACACATATATTGAAATAAATATTTTATTTTAAATCCATTTTTATTTTCATTGTAATTATGATGTACTGATTTGTTAAAATTAGATATATCTATAAATTACATATTCTGAGAACTTCATTTCATGATAGTATAAAAGTATTACAAGCTTTTGTTATAAAAGAAAGCTGAGTCAGTGTTTGGAAGCATGGGTCTAAATAGAGAATTAGTTGTTGAACTATAAATAATAATTCTCTTCATAAGCAGTTTTAAAGTTTCACCCAACTCCATAAATACAGCAGTCCAATATTGGCAATAATTTCATCGTGGTGTACAAAAGGATTGAAAAAGTCAACTTTTCCCTGAGAAGATGATGGTAAGATTTTTGTGTGTGTGTATGTGTATGAGTGAGTTTACAATGGAAGGATTAAGGGAATTAAAAGCTTTCAGAGAAAAAAAAACTGAGGAAGGTAGAGTTTGGACAGGTGATTTCTTTTTTCCTTTTGTGGCTTATATTTGGTGCTACTAATATTTTTCTTTTAAACTGGAAGGCTAGCTGGGAGCAGTGCTAAAGGAATGGAATAATTTCAAATTATTTTTATGTAATCTTATGCAAAGTGTTAGCATTTGAACACTTTGGAGTAGAATTCTTATTTTGAAACTATTCTTTGAATTTGTAGTTCCTTAGAAACTGAAGTTAAACTATTTAACAAATTCTTAGATGATAAAACAATTATAGAAAATAATTATATCTTTTTAAAGAATACTATTAACTGTGATGTAGATCCTCTTAGTTTTTATGGTTTAGGATTACGTTTGAAAAATTTTTAACTGTGTTCATACCCTCTTGTATTTGGAACTGCTTACCTCTTTCACTAACTCTGCTTTCAGATCATCTGTTTAGTCTGTTGCTATAGCAGTCACTACCGTGCTTCCTAATATTTGGCTAGAAAGTCAAACTTCCTCTGTAGGTGATAGACATGGCAATTTTGCCTCAGCAATTGGCCAAAATAAAGGATGGTATGAATGGATGGGATGATTGTGACACTACCTCAAATTCTGTATAAGTGTGAGCTATGTTTATTACAAGTCAAAAGAACAGGAAATCTAAGCTTGGTCATGAAGCCAAATATATAAAATAGTTATTGACTTTCAGAATTGAGGCCAAGAACTAGCTAGCAGACATCTGATTCATATGCACTGTATGATGGAGGAGATAGATTTTTATGATTCACATTTTCTCCTGATCAACTGCCAGGTCTCTTTTCTGACTGACTGACCAAAAGTCAAATATCCTTTGGAGGTTTTTCTGGTGTTTTCAGTCAATCTGTAAATCTCATTACTTTCCTAATAGTCTTTCCAGAGCTTTTATTGTATTTACTTTTCCATTATTTTCTGCATAGTTTTCCAGAGTGTATTTTACTTAAGATATTATTTTCAACATGTATATGTAGATCTGAGTCATTTTGCTTAAAAGATGTAATTTTAAATACAGTTATACAAATGGACACTACTTCTTATTGTTTTTACTATTAATTCTTATTAATAAATATTCATTTGAATTAGTAGGGAAACTGAAAATAATGAATGGATTCTGTATGGTTATGCTGATTATGAATGATGTTATATATATTTTATTTTCATTTTTATATAGAAAAATGAAGTGGCAGATTAGAAGAATTCAATAGATTTCATAAGTAATTATAAAAATAGTTATAATTAAATGTCAATTACAAACATGCTGGTTTTTCAAGAAATTTTAATATATCCATGTATATATGACCTGTGTATGACAACTATATTCAAATCGCTGAAAACATACAAATGTCCATTTTATTTTAAAATATTTCATGGAAAGAGAATAACTATGTCCATCAGTAACTAGGTCTCATGATTTACAAAGTTCATTGGATAGAAGATTTTCCTTTTATATAACCTGAATTCCTACTACTATAATGTAATTTCCTTTTTAGAGGTTCTAAATGTAGAACATCTGGTCACCATCTTTCTTTCTTTCTTTTACTTTTGCCAAAGCCATTAGCAGAAACCTCTTCTCTGACCTTCATTATTCAAGTCTGACCCTTAAAGGCAGATTCTTTGCCGTAGCTTCATTGGATACTTATTTTTTAACAATTGCTCCCAAGAGCTGGGCACTCTGGTACTCTTACCACAAGTTAGCCCTGCTCCACTTCCTAGGCCAAACAGGATATTCAGAAGGTAGAAATAAACAGCCTCAGCTCCCCACGGAGGCTTACTATTCATTATCCTCTAAGTTCTAGAAACTGTGGCCTCTTCACTGATCATTGGGCTGTCCAAATACTCTTAGCTGCCAAACTAGACTTGTTAGCTGGCCACTAACATCCTACATCACCTTACAAGGTCACATCTTGCTTTGCTAAAGATTTGGGGTTGCATTCTGTGGGCAATTTTCTTGGAAGCTGTGAATCCCCTAAAATTGCTCCTAAGACATAGTATGTGTTTTTCCTGACTTTGTAACTTTAGCAGTTTCTCAAAGATGAATATAATACAACAAAGCTTAAAAACAACTTATATTTTAGAGATATTTGATGATTTAAGAGTGTAATATTATGATATCGACAGCCATTATAAAATAAAAGAAAATCAACATTTCCCTGGATTCCATATATCCTTGTGCCCAGCAGTGGGCATTTCCTTTGGTACCTGATAACCCTCTGTGCCTTTTTCTGTCTCTTTCCTGTGTGGAATACTAGTAGTAACTGGGACCTCAGCCCAGTGACCAAGGCCCTGTGGCCATTGTATATTCTGCCCAGAAGACGACTGCCAGCCTATCGGCTTCCTAAAATTAGTTGGCTTCTCTTCTCTGATAGGGACCCTAACATCTCAGCAATCTTGACCTTGCTTCCCAGGCTTTCTAAACTCTATGTGGTCAGTTCCCATAGCCCAATCTCTCCCAGTTTCTGTGTCTACAGTAAATCTATGTCAACTTCTAAGTTATTATGTCACTACATTAGCTTGTGAAACCAGTAGCCAAGTACAAGATATCAAATATGAAAATCTGGGTCTCTCCTTAGTCTATTCTTCTCATGTCAAGTTTGTTATTGTAATCACGGAAGAAAGACATAGAAAAAGAATAATTAAGTATGTGGATAATCATATTCTCTGAACTTTAAAAGAAGTGATAAAGTCTAAAATTTTGTCTAAATTTTAGACCAAAAAATTGGAATTGAGGCTGCCTTGGAAAAGTGGTGACGTATGGTTACCATAGTGAAGTAGAATGATTGTGTTGTTACTGTGTGAGGTTAAAAATAACCTTGGAAAATTAGGCTTGAATGAATATTACTATAAGACTATAAATGGAAAATCTTAGAATGGCTTACATTCAGTTACATACTTTTTTCATCTTTGAGAAGAAAATTAATACACATTTTGTGCTTGCATAATTATCTCCTGGTGTATTTTTATTTGAATAACAACTGTTTTACCACCAAGGCATTTTTGGGCTAAAATGGACCAAAGGTTAGTTATAGATTACTTTTGCCTGTAATGTTTGGGCACGTTCATAGGCAGCAGATTCTTTGATTGCCTAAGCCTTATTGGATGCCTTATTGGATACCTTATTTTTCAGCTATTGCATTCAAGAGCTTTCATTTCTCTCCTCTGATCTGCTCTGTTTGGGATAGTGAGTGCCAGTGGTTGGATAGGGTTGGAATGATCAGAATGTAAACTAGGATACTAGACTAGGAAGCAATCTAGAGAGCATCTATCTAGTCAATCTTTTTGGCTGAGGAAGTAGGTCAAGGTTTGGCAGGTGATGCTCCCTGGCTCATTCAGCTGTCACAACTGAGGTTTGCACCTGTTTTCCTGGCTCTTGGATGTATGCTATTCTTGTGCCGCCATATTGTGCCCTGGTCACTGGGCTGTTTTCTGGGATGCTTCAGCTGCTTGTCCTTCCTCTTCCAGGGGAAAGGAGTGAAATTTTAATATGAAAGAAAAAAGACTCTAAGTTTATATGTCTCCCTTCTTATACAGAATTTCAAAAAAATACCATCTTCCTTAGAATCTTCATTTTGAGGACAAGATTTAAATAAGAAATGCTATATTGCCCTTTCAGCAGTATTAACCACAATTATGTTAAGCAAAGTTAAGACAGTTTAGTTTCTTACTGAATTAGTTATCATCTCCTGTTCCCAACAAGATAATTAGGTATCATTAGCTAAGATGTATGTTCAGGAAAGAATAGTAATTTAAACTTATAGAGAAAAGTAACAATGTAAAGGAATTATTTTTGATACAAAATTAGACATCATAGAGTATTGTCAGCCCCATAATTTTAGTTTTTATGGACCACTGGAAGAAAATATAAGGCAGATGATTACTCTGCTAAAGCTTGTGGTATTACCTGTTTATTCATCTGAAACTGTACTTCTGCACTGACAAAAATTAACTTCACAACAGGAATAACAGGAATTAATCCAACAAAACTTTACTTACACAATAAACTTAAGCATACTTATTTCATAATAAAAAAGATTAGGTGTATTTTAATAACAGATAGTATAATATAGCTAACAAGGCTTTTCATTGGATAAGGTGAAATATACACATCTCTATTTGGGTCTATATTATATTTGAAAGATTTGCTTCTAAAGTATATTCTGTGATAACTATTTATGGATAGTAATTGCTTCGAGGACAGGAGCAGCCATTATGTTATTTTTCTTTCTGTTCCTAAGATCTGGTCCATTTTTCTACATATCATGTTTAATTGATGATGATGACATTTATTACTGTACCTCTAGTAATAAACATGAAATCTAAGTATGATATAGATTTTTTTGCATTGCAAATTCCAACCCAGAAAGTTAAAATTTACTTAACAGCTATGTAATAGAATTAAATTTAATTATAATGAAGCTCAGATCATTTTTTCTATATACTATGAGATAAATGGCATCTTATTATATAACATTAAAATCAAATAATTGAGGGAATTAACCTCCTTTGATGTTTGCAATACTTTTATTTTCAGAACTATTTGGATTATTTAAACTTAGAAGCATCCTAGAATAATGAAAATAAAAATTTTCAGTGTGTCCTGACTAGAAAACAAATTATAAAAGATATCTCTTAAAAATCGAGGAACCCTGCATAAGATTATAAACATTGTGTTGGCAAGAGTGGTGGGGGCACATTGACTCTCTTACATGTTGCTGTACATAAATTAGTACTTTTCCTATGAAAGACAATCTACTAAATTTGTGAATATAGATAGCCTTTGATTCTGGGTACTCATCCTAAAGAACAACTCACAATGTGTGAAATAAGGGATGTACACATCAGTAACTGCAGTATTGTTTGTAACAGAAAAGTGTGCAAGTAACAAGTTCCAACAACAGTAGGTGGGTTATATAATTATGGTGCATTCAATATGCTGGTGTAAAAAATATTAAGGATACTCTTGATTTGGAAAGCTATCCAAATTTTCCTAATTATGAACTCTTGTGTTAGCCAGCTTACCCTCCCAGTTGCAGTGAACTCAGAGAAGATGAGTACAACATAAATTCTCTGAGAGCAGGTCCTCTTCCAAGAATGCAGGAAGAGGAATGGGTCAGGCTCCACAAATCCAGCTCTTCCTTTGAAATTCCTCCATCTTGTAAGTCATTTTTCCACCTTAGTGGGAGAAAAGAAGCCATTGGTAATACTGCTAGCAACCCTCATCCTACCAGGAAGAAACCAGTGCAGGAAGCAAATAAGCATCTCTCAAGACATACTCATCTTCTATTTTCAATCTTTTATACGTTTAGTCTATTTAACATGTTGCCAAAGAGCAGTGCTCTCAAATACAGGCTCATTCTTTTAATCTCTTTCCACAAGGACCTTTAGAAGCTTCTTGTTGCCTACAAAAATTAAATAAAAAAGCCTTAAATTTGTCTTCTAGACTTTCTAGATAGGAAGATGTGGACTGAATCTTAATCCTCACTGAATCCTTAGTACCAAGTGCTCCATTTGGGATATAACAGGCACACAATAGATACACCTGAATGTATAGTAAATAAATAACAAATAAATGCCAATGGTCATAATCATTCTCTAATCACATTTCCAGCCCTACCTCCTACTCCAATGCTCCAAATACTCTGGCCATTGCACACTGTCAGTCCCTTTGTCCTCCTTGTACTTTAAGGCACGATGTTCTAGAGAGCAGACTATTCTTCTATCTCTTTCCTATCACAATCTTACCCATATTTTGACGTGTCCGAGTGCCACTCCTTTATAAAACATTACCTGAATTCCCTCATTAAGATGAATAGTTCCTTCCACTGTGCTCTTATAACATGTTTACAGTTCACTTTATTTCTACATTATCCACTGTATTTTATAGTTAGATATTTTCATGTTTCTTTTACCTGTTAGGTTGTAAGTTCCTTGAGGGAGCTTATTTTATTGTATATAGTGCCTAGCATTAGAACCAACCTATAATACAAATTAATGTCCAAATTAAAAAAAAACATAAAGTATTTATTTATATGGCAGTAACTCTTTTGATGTTAAAAATTATGTCATGAACAATATAATTTTTATTGTTTTTGAGAAAATATTGGCATTTTTTCAAACATTTCTTCCAAATAATAGAGGGTTTCAGGACAGAATTTCAACATCAAAGAGATTTTGGAAGTTGGGGTTGGGGAAAAGTAAAAGTACAGATGGCATTAAAATTACCTTGTAAATTTTATTGCACATTGGAAAGAATGTTGAATGACTACACAAATTTGACTGTTTTAATAGTTAATTAGGTAGCTCATATTTTTTATTTTCATGGAACTTATATTTGAACTAGATTTTAAATATATTTGGATTTTAGCTGTTTATTTTTAAATTAACTACATTCTCTTCATCGATATTTGGAATTTATGTTTGGATTCTTAGGCTCATATCAACCCAGAGGCACATGTTTCTAATACATAGGAAAGAACCTGGCTAATCTGTTTTCTGATTGGTAGAAGGGGGAATGATACCTTGATTTCGTGCTCTTTGACTTTAAGGCTACCCCTTGTGAAGGAATGTATGGTGGAGTGTGCAGATACTTCCTTTTGTATTTAGTGAATAAATATATCAACTGTTTGCAGGTGGTAGGATAGACTCTATAAGATGCAGAATGATGATGGCATCTTTGAAACGAAAGAGGTGTGCACTACTGCATTCAAGTGAAAGGAGCTATGTTGCGAGGTTGAACAAGAATTGGCAAGGTGATTTACTTCCCAAGTTAGCCCAGATTTACATTTTTTTCTGGCATCTGCCAGCAGCATTTTCTTCTAATACAGTGGAAAACTGTCTTTAAGCTTCTTGTGACAAGCAGAGGTAGCCTGATTCTGCTGTAATGTCAGGGAGAATGTTCTGTTCCACAGGCCTGGAGTGATAGTGGTTGGTGTAGGAGCACTGCTAGGCCCACCAGGCATGAGCACAGCACCAGAGCACAGGATGTGGCTGTGGAGATGGTCTGCCCTGAACATGCTTAGGCAGGTTTTCTTCTATTTTACCCCCAGCCTTGGAAATCTGGATAGCACATGTGTTTGGCTGGCTGCCCTCCCAAGACATTTTAAAGCCCTGCCCCAGATCTTTTACTGAAACAGTGGTGCTTGTTGAGATCATTGGCCATAGCAGCCTTGAGTTTCTAAACTAAGTATAAACCAACTAATATTTACAACTTCATAACTGCTTTTTGTGAAACATTCAGATGCCTGCCTACACAATGCGATGTAATGTGACCCAAGTAGGATAAACAACTATCATCTCTGTTTAATTAGAGAACAGCATGTGCTTAAAAGTTAAAATTATCTTAACTGAGAAGATTTGAGTTTTACTTTTTGGCAAGATTTTGTGAGAATAATAAAATACCAAAGGGCAATCAACAGTGTGAACTCAAGATTATTTAATGAGTGCCTTTCAGATTATATTCCCAGCAACAGGTTCCAGGGAGATGAGACATTAAAGGTAAGTATTGACTATACGGACAGTCAGTTTATGGCAATAGGAGTTTATAACCTGGTTGGTGACTTTCCTGGGAATTATTTGTCAGTGAGTGAGTGAGAAAATCCTCAAATAATCATGCATTGAATTTATTCATCCAAGACACCAACATGACCATATATAAGGCCCCAGAAGAGTTGCAGTGGTGAAATGACTCGTGGAGCAATGAGCAGAGGTTAGTTACATATATCAAGCCCTCAAATATGTGTAAGGGTCAAGAATGATACAAAATTCTATGAAAGTTTAGGGGCAGGAGAGATCATGTTTGGTGAGGCTTTCAGAGAACTTTGATCAAATTTAACTCAAACCTAAGTGCTGGGAATCCAAAGATGACTAAACCTTGGTCTGTGTAGTTAGGTTGGATTTGGCAGATGAAAAGCAGAGTGAAAGAGATGCCATGAAAAATGACCTAATAGAAGTAAAAATGCAGGATGTGTAGAGTATAAGGCCTTTTAACAAATCTGAGATCACACAAACATGGGAGGGAGACCTAGAGTCCAAATGATGCTCTGACTCTCCATATTGTAGGGATACAATTTATAGCCAATATTTATAGGAACTTAATAACACTTATGGTGCCAAGAGCTTGTTATGAACTATTGACTTTAATTCTCATAGAATCTCTGGGTATAGGCACTTTGGTTATATCTACCTTACAGATGAAAAAAATGAATCTAAGGAAGGTATATTAACCTGACCTAAGTCATACATCTCGTAAGTGCCACATAATCATTAATACATTCCGCCAACTTATCTCTGACCTTATTATAATTACTCTGAAATGTTTCTTAGGAATGAGATTCTTCACTCCATTAGCTGCACTACATTATTTAGCTATCACCATCTCTCATCTCAATATTATAATACTTTCTTAGTTACCTTTCAAGTCACTAGACATCTCCTCTTCAAATTTACCACTGACTCCAGAATTACCTTTGGATCATATTACTCCTGTGTTAAAACAGATAGTGTCCAACTTGCCTTTAAGAATCAACTCATACTTCTTAGTGTGGCATATAATGTTCATTGTAATCTGGCTATAGTTCAGTTTTTCTTTACAACCCCATCATCTGCAACTCTATCTTTTCCTCAAGCCTCTCAAATGTTTTAGACATACTCAGATAGGCTTAAATTCCAAAACTACAGAAGCTCTAGAGGAAAAGTTGAAATAATAAGGAATAGACTGAAAAAATATATTGGAGTTAAAAAAAAAGACATTGAATGACAAGCTAAGGGGTCTAAAATTTACTAAGTAGACAATGAAGAATGCTGAAGTCGTCTGAATAAGAAATAACTCATCATGGTGGTTCTTTAAAAACATTAATTTGTTGGAGTGGGCAAAATCAGACAGTAGAGAGATTCTCTCTGCTTAGTTCCCTGATGAGTCCTGGGTGTCAAGAACATTGCCTGGAACATAGTAGGTGCTCTATAAATATTTGTTGAATGAATGAATTCCAGAGCACCTTTTGGTATCAGTGCTTACATAATCTCATTCTCTTCCTCCAGTTTGTTCTTGCTCTCTACCCCCCTTTCTGTCTCTGTCTCTGTCTCTCCGTCTCTCTCTCTCTCACACACACATACACACAAATGCATGCACTCTCCTTTTCATACATTCTGACCTCTCTCATCATTTATTTATATAGGATCATTTCTAGCTTAATTATTACTATAATCATTATAATTCACATCCAATAAATATTTCCTAATTATTAATTGTGTTCCAAGGTGAATTGGAGAGAGCTTTCACACTTGCTTGCATATACTTCTCATAAGAACACAGCAGGATAGGTATCATTGCTCACATTTTACAAATGGTTGATGCTCGAAATTCATACCATTAAGTAAAGTAGGTTTCTGGCTCAGAGTCTCAATTTCTTTACATTAAAGCAATTGAAAAATTAATATTGTGATTTTTTTTTGGTCTTTGACTAAATAATAGTGAATGATTAACCACATTTCTTTAATTAAAATAAAAATTTCAAGAGGTAGTGTGAAAATAGGATGATAACTCTAGAAGGGAGCAGAGTTGAGGGAAGATTCATCTTCTTGAAGCAAGTAGAGATGCAGATATATTATAGTCTTGGGTGAAGGAAGAAATATTGTGTAGTAGTGCTATGCATCAAGATCATTTAAAGGGTATGGTAGGGGATGGACTTAAAACTAAAGTGGAACATTTAATTGGTGTTGGAAAGGAAAAGGAATACTTATTTTTCAGGGAAGGAAGGAAAGAGCAAATATTGCTGTAAGATGAAATTCAAGTAGGGGCGGGAAGGTGGTTGCACAAAATATCAGTGAATTTAGCTACTCTATTAAAGATTCTAGCTAAAATGACTCCAGATTGGTTGGACACAGAAAACGGGGGGTGTGGTTGTGGGGGATGGGGCAATTGGCTGAAGTATTAGTCTCTAGAAATGCAAAAGAGCCTGGTTAAACTTCATGACTTGGTTAAGAGCATTGGCTATGAAGTCAAACTGTCTGGGTTTTAATCATGGCTCTTCCATTTATCAACTACTTGATGTTGGCAAGTTACTTCCGCACCTTGTGCTTTAGTCCTCTCCTGTAAGATGGGTTAACACTGGGATAATACAGGACCAACCTCATAGGTTTGCTGTGTGAATACATGAGTTACTATATGTGTATATGTGAAGCTGTAGGAACTGTACTCTGTAAACAATAAGGCTTAAAACATGTGGGTGCTGCTGCTGCCATGCACCCCAGTTCTCTAGCACCTTAAATATCTTGAATAGTGTTTATTCTTTTCATATAGTATATATTTTCCTTGGAAGTGGTGGCTTAGCTGCAGACCAGAAGTGAAAAATGCTCTTCTTCCCTCCACTTTTACAACCATACCTATGTACATGGAATGATACACAGGTAACTACCTTGGCCTTAATCCAGCTGATGGTCTGTGATTGCATGGTTTCTTTGTTATTTAAATTGTTTTATTTTTTAATTAAATAATTAAGCAGGAGAATTAGATTAAGGATGATTGTAGAAAAAAAGGACTACTTTAAACCCAATTTTAATTTGGAACTTTGGAATAAAATGACTTTATGTGTTATAAAGTATGCTAAAGTCACCTAATGAATTCTGGATTATTTTTGAATAAAGAAAATTTAGATCCTGAATTAACATAGGAAACTATAACCAATCTACTCCCTTGATAAATTAGTCAGTTGCTGGAGTTTGGCCATAACATACATAGTAACCTTAAACTTCAAGGCCAACTGGAGAAAGAATTTAAACTTTGCATTAATGACAAGTTCATTGCTCAAAACTGTTATGTTCTTTTAATATGACAAATAGACAGTTTGCTATTTTGGTATATGATTGTAATTAGTGATAATGTTATCAAATTTCAACAGCCATTTTAGAGAATTTTAGCAAAGAGGAAAATAATCTGAGATATTTGCCTATCCTATATATTACTAAATTCATTCCCTGAAAGTTTATTTTAATAAAATCTTTCTTTTTTTTTTTTTTTTTTTTTTGGTATGCCAAAGAAAACTACAGAATTGGGTTCTTGTGACAAATGGTTGAAAAATTCATTATAAAATTTTGAGTTAAGCCAACTAATGCTTTTTCCTACCCAAGTCCTTTGAAATACTGTAACAACCTTCTTTTTTAGTGAAATCATCTTTTAACCTATCCACCAAAATAGTTTTAAAGTTACTTTAAAGCTATTTTAATGATGTAGAAACATAGCTTGGCTAAGAATAAAATGAACCTATTATGCAAAATGATTAGCTATGCCCAGAAATTTGAATTATTACTTAACCACAAGAATCTTTCACAATTATTGTAGAACAATATTGAGTCATGAATTAGTTTATTTTCTCAAGCAACGGTTAGTTTAAAAGCTATAGTAAAAATTAAAAGGTAGGAAGGAAGACTAAAATTAATAGTGTTAATTTTTAAAATTACATATTATAATAAGCAGAAAGAACTTGAAATTTTTCAATGTATTATATATGTATGTAGCTACATGGAGTTTTATAGAGACTCAAAATCATGATTAAATATAATATTCACTAGAAGTCACTTTTTTTGTTAATAAATATCTGTATAACACACATCAATAATTCTCCTTTGACTCATTTTGAGTTATTTTTCTTTCAGGAAAAGCACATGCAAAATAACCTTTCATTTATACAGAGTTGTTCTTCTACCAATGTCAACCCTTACTGCCAAATATTTTTGAAATAGTTTAAAATATGCTTCACCATGCGACATCTGTTTCTCCTCCAATGTTTTAAAATATGGCAATAGTTGTAGATAAGGAAAACTTCTCTGAAATGCCAGACTCTGCTGTACAAACAGAAATTATGACATACACAGTAATATCTTGAGAATGAAAACTACAAATTTGTGACATTGATAAAAGCACATATTATTAAGATAGAAAGTGTGGCATTTTGTAAGTTGATTACGTAGATTCCCCTTTTCTAATATTTTGGAGCTAATAGACAAGGCAAAATGTTATGAATGTGATCTGGAATGATATGTATTTCTGAGCTTATTTTTGTCTTAGATTTTCCTCCATAGATTTACAGACTGATTGATACATTAATCCCTCCATTGTATGTTAATAATATTAATGTGTTATATTATATATTGCATGCACTTGAGAGCTACCAGGAAGCTTCCTCTGAGAACCTGGAAATAAAGTAGGATGTCCTCTGAGAGTTACATTATGAAAAGAGCAAAAGAAAAAAGATCTACAAAGCTGTCTTAAAAAACACTGGATGACCACTGGGAAAAACAAACCCACATAGGCCCATCTCAGGAACACTAATTGATGAGAGAAGGTCAGAAAGAAGAAAAGAAAATTAAGCCATAAAACATGAACAATTTACAGCCCTGCACTGTATAGGCCAGAGATCATCTTAAATTAGCTAATATTTTAAACATTACTACTGTTGGTAAAGCTGTTTTTAGTATCTTCTCAAGGTACTTTAAAGGCTGAAGTTTGGCTCAAAGATATGATTATTATGGCCTGCTTAGATCTTTCTAAAATACCAAATTAGTTTCATAACACTACTGTAACAATATATCTCAAGTTTAGTGGCTTAAAGCAGCACACACTTATCATTATACATTTATGGAGTTCAGAAGTCTGACATGGGTCTTTGGGAAAAAAAGAAAAAAAGATGTGAGCAACCTGCATTTCTTGTCTTGTGGCCTCTCTTCCATCTTTAAAACCATAAATGTTATATCTTCAAATCCCCCTCTCTCTCTCTCTCTCTCTGACTCTGACTCTCTTGTCATCCATCTCCCTCCCTGCCTCCTTTTTTCCCTTGAGGACCTTGGTGATTAAACTGGGCCCAATTGGATAACCTAAGATAATCTCACCATCTGAAGTTCTTTAACTGAATCACATCTGCAAAGTAGTTTTTGCTAGGTAAGGTTACATATTCACAGGTTTCCAGAATTAGGATAAGATACGGGCATCTTGGGGAAGCCATTATTCTGTTACAATTTTCAACATTTGTAAACCCAAAGATAAACATTAAAATTTGAAGTTCCAGATTTTCTTGAACAATTAGAAGATCTGTCAACACTGGGTCTATACTCTATCAATTTCTGTGACCAGCCAGATGTGAGTATCTGGTAGCTCTTTTGTTAAGGGCTTGCGGCCCTTCATTTGACAAAAGTCTTTATTCAGGATTCCTTTGCTAATTGATATCTTCTGCCTTACCTCTAAAACATTTGAGCTCTTTCTCTTTTTTGTAAAATGATGTATAATGCCACTTTCAGCAGGATTAGTAAATATTAAATTTTTCTAAGAAATTACCTTATTTTAAAAGTAATTTCTGATCATATTTTGGTTTCTCATGTGGTTCCTGGTGTGAGATAAAAATATTCTAGTTCTGCTTAGAATTGATTTCTCATGAACTTATTCATTTGAACTTCGAGCTCATACTTCATGATCATGATTCGGTTTTTTAATTAAATTTATTGGGGTAACATTGGTCAATAAAATTATATAGGTTTTAAGTGTACAATTCTATGACACCAATGTACAGGTAAAATCAGGTCTCTGAAGCTACAAAATGGAGACCTAATTCCTCTCCAGTGATTAACTCATCAAGGCAGTAGTGCTTTGGAGATGTGGTACTGGCCACCTCATTTGCATTTTTAAACATCAGCATGGTTGAAACAATCATGTTTATAACAGGGCAGCTGAAGGGATTAAAAATGTTGGAGCAATGCAAATTCTCCAGCAGCAGAGAAGTACAGCCAGAAATATTCTGGAAATTAGAATGAACTTTTATTATATGCATATATATTTCAGCTTGAATAGGGAATATAATAGCACACAAATAGAATATATTCCTGAATGCTACTGATAATTTTAGTTATAATGAGGATATTTTGTTTTTGTAAAAAATCTGATTAAGGTCAGTTTTTTTATTTTCATTTAGTCCAATGAAAGCTTTTGAATGGCACTAATATATAACCTTAAGTAACAAGGGGATGTTTAAATTTATTTGATTCATAACTAGACCTTGACATAGTCAGTGCCAAGGAAATCCAAAGACCATAAAATGTACAGTTATAATTAATTTGTCACATTTAATTATTATTTTTTACTTTTATAAACTTCCATGAACAAATGGAAAACTTGTGCCAAACAGAAATGCAGATTGAAGTTCATTATTAAAAGTGCACTTTATAGTGTGACATTGAAAATTTGTTTGGTCCATAGTGGTTAGATATATTGCCAAGATAACTATGTGGCCTGTGCTTGGCATATACCAAAATTTCAGATTCCCAGAAGGAAAACAGATGTTCACATAAACCATATTGTTTTTACAAACAGTTTCGGCATAGTGAGCCACTCTTAAAATTAGGGTGGTGGGAAACCTTCCAAAATCCAAGTTTCCAGATGCCAGCCAAAAGCTTGTGTATATGCAGGCCCCTTTAAGGAGAGCAGTCAGACCTGCTATGTTTACCTTTGTTCTGCACAGCTCCAAACAAGAATCATTCAAATGTCTGTTGATGGTAGAAATGAAGAATGGATAAATAAATTGTTGTATATTCATATAATGGAATATTATATAACAATGAGAATTATAATCTAAAATCTTATGCAACAATATGGGTGAAACATAATGCTGAGAGAAAGACAGCAGGCATAAAAGGATACACACTATATGTTTCTATTTGTATAAAGTTCAGAAATAGGTAAAATTAAACACAATAGTGTTTGAAATCATCTGGGGAGGTTATACTTGGAACAGGCATGGGGAACTTTGGGGTTCTGGTACTGTGTTGTTTACTGATCTGCATGCTAGTAAGACGTAGCCAGTGAATATCATTTGACTGAAGTGCTTAACAGTTGGTGCTCTTTTCTCTATTGTTACACTATTTCAATAAAAAGCTTACTGATAAACACTTTTTAGTTTAAAAGAAGAATGAAGACTCCTGCACATAATTAGGCAGAAGAAACAGGTTATTTAGAAAGCAAATAAAAGTTTTCTCAGAGTACTCCTGTATAATATTAAATTAAAACAATAAAAATATGTAAAATTTGATACATATTATTTAATGCAAGATACTCTGTTGAATTGTATTCTATTACTCTGCACTGTCCAGTATGATAGCCACACATGTCTACTGAGCACCTGAAATATGGCAATTACAAATTTATATATATACTATATACTAGATTTTGAAGATATAGCATAAAAATAATGCAATATCTCATTAATATTTTTATATTGTGTACATGTTGAAATGACAATGTATTAGTTAATTATCTGGATAAAGTAAAATATATTGTTTAAATTAATATTATTTTTGAATTTTTAAGTATGAATGCTAGAAAATTTAAAACTAATATGTGGCTTACCTTATATTTCTATTCTAGCACTAACATAGATGATGTCATTAATTTTTTACCACAAACCTGAGAGTTAAGTAATAGTTCCATTTCATAGATGAGAACATTGAGTTTAGAGTAAGAAGAAATAGTTATGTTATTTGTAAAGTTCATGTAGCAAGTAATTAGAGAGCTAAAAATAAATAAATGAATAAATGAATAAATAAAAATAATTCTAGGTCCAGTATTTTTCACCTCTAATGTTTTACTCTCAGAAGACAGGGGAGCACTATCTATCAGATTTTTAGGGGAGAATAAGTTTGATTAAAGAACTTTATATCTAACTAAGCTATTATTCCCATGTAAATGCAACAGAAAAACTTTCTTATATACCCAAAGACTCAGGAAGTATGTTATTAACATATTTGCCTTAACAAAATCTCCATTTAAATACTCAATTCAGCCAATTTAGGGAAAAAATGAAGATAAAGAATTTTTGAGTGGGGGAATTCATGGTGTTAAGGGGATGGTTGTGGGTTTGTAATCTATTTAAACATACAATTGAGTCTAATTATTGTCTTAAGTAGATTTTGAGTAAAAATATAGTTTCTTGAATGAAATATAGGTCTTAAATAAAATAGTTTTAAAATGCAATATAGTAGTGATTTCAAAATCCCAGTGCATACAAGCAAAAACTAGTGTGTGTGTAGGGAAGTGGGACAAGGTTTAGGGAGTCTGCAGTTCAATAATTTCTTCATATTTCTTAGGAGGAATTTAATAGGCATTATTTTATTCCTCAACTTGGTAAGTTGATAACAATCTGCTTAAACAATGCCATTAAAAGATATAAACACAGTGGAATTAAAAACAATATTTACAATATACTGAAAGTAGATATCATTGAAAATATAGATAAATAAAAGAGAAAATGGCAAAGGGCAGAAATAAAATAGAATCTTTAATATTAAAATAAAATGAAACAACCTTAATCTTTTATTAAGTGCAGAAATAGGAAATAGACACATTTACTACTAGAGTCCATTTTCTGAATACTAAAGTAAAGCTGTAGTAACAAAGCTGTATTTAATGGCCCCAAGATATCTAAATCCATATGTTTTTCTCATGTCTGCTATTTAGAGTTCTTAGGGTCTTATATCCTGTTGACTATTTTAATATGTCTATATCCATTGACAAGCAACAGTATGAATTAGAAATGTTAATGCCTCATTTTTAATTATCCTTTTTATTTCAACTTGTGGCTACATGTGCTTTGCTTTAGAATGCAATAATAATAACTTGATTCTTAAATGGAAGCATTTAAGACACTGTTTATCTCTCCTAGATCTCAGTCTCCAATTACCTGGGAAGAAAATCATGGCAGTCAGAATAAAGGTACAGATACCAACAGGAAAACAATAATTTGTACATTCAGTATAATAATCATGTGTATCCCTGATGTGGTGACCATTATTATGACATGTTTGCTTTTGACTGAAATTTTCTTACTTTATTTTGAGAAAAATTTGAAATAGCAAATTTAGTGTACCAGTAATCTAGCTGCTTATTTTCTTAAGTTTTATTAATATAGCAGTATTCCTAGGCCAGAGCAGCCTGGAGGCATAAATGAAGTCTCAATAGTAGTCATACTAATAGAAAGCATTTTGATCAGATGGGATCCTACCCACTCTTTAGGTATACCAGCCATCTACCACAATATATATTCCTTTGCTCTGCAGGTATTTTTTCTCTACTTCAAGCACAAATCCTACCATCAACTGCAAGGTATCAGCCATTTTCTCCTTCCCACTTTATTTCATTGCAGTGATGGTTTCTTTCTTCTCAAGAGGGAAGTTTATCATTTATTCTCATGCAAGACATTGCTGTAGACGCTTGTGGGAGAAGGTGCAGTTGCTTTCTGGAGCTGAGTGCTTATGACTATGTAAGCATACAATATAACATATATATGAAATATGACATCTTATATACTTATAGAACCTTAGTTTTACCTTGTACTTATCAACCCATCCCATTGATACACATTTGGGTGGTTAGTGGTTTTGGCTATGAATATTCTTGTACATGTCTTTTGATGAACACACACACATTCCTCACACATTCCTTATAACTTGATTAGCTTTTCTTAGATTTCCTGGCTTATTTCTGACCTTCTGACAGCCTGACTTGGTCTAGTATTCACAGAGACCCAGCAATTAAAGAGAATAATCTAAATTTGGAAAAACAGGAAGGGGATATGGATCAAGCAAGTGTAGTTCAGACTGGTTGTATGCATGAAATACTGTTTGCACATATAGTTTTGTTACACTACATCTTGTGTATGAAATAGTCTGGATGAGGAGAAAACTTTAACTTTTTATGAGAAAAATAGCTTTACCAAGATGGCTTCACTTAGTAGTTCTTTTGGTGTAGGTTTCTTGTGTGCTAAGTCATTTGGAGAAATTTATTTTCTAGTAAACACAAGATAGTATGATGCTTTAGTATAAAATTAATTTACCATATTTTCACACTATAAGACACATATGACCATAAGATGCACCTAGGTTTAGAGGAGGAAAACAAGAAAAAAAGTTCTGAACCAAACGGTGTACTAAAATATTTAATAAAATATAACAGAATAATATTTCAACCATGTAAAGTTAATAGCAGTCAACAATGTCATTAACAAATGAGGAGAGACTTTAAGGTTCAAGTACTCTTCTAGTTTTCTGGGAATCCCAAGAACTCATCATCACTGGTGTCAGAATTTATGGGGGCCTTGAATAACAGGCCCTGAGGGAGTTAAGAGGTATCACTAGCTATAACAGTCACTGAGAGTATCACTATCCTAGTTACAGGTTCTGGCAGACTACCCCCAGTGCCTGTTATGGCTAGTGATACCCCTTAATCCCTTCAGTGCCTGTGTTACTACTAGAATAGTGACCCTCACCATAACTCCCTTTATATACTACAAACTTCAGCATTTATGGCTGCTCACCCAGTTATTGCTGGCCTCCTCACACAGAAATCTGGTGTGCACTGGAAACAGGATGGAGGTAGATGAGACAGCTATAGCATCTATTGGAGCCAGTAGCCAGCCAAGAACATGTTACTTCAGCTCCACCCATCTGCCTCTTGTGATTGGCAGAACTTAAGACACAGTGATTGGTGACTGGAGGCGGTTCTACTGACATAGACCCCACCCAGTGTCAAAGACAATTGGCAATTGGCACAGTGCCTAGTACCCATTATTAGCCTCAGCTGATTCAACAGGTCAGTAGTTGTAGCTGGGAGTGTCAGGCAGGCGGCTCTCTGCACTCTCCCAGGTCCTAGATGATGGGCAGAGGTGGATGGCAACTGACCAGATGCCCTAAGATGCAACAGTAAAGTAGGACATTTAACCATCCCCAGGGATTTCATGTGGGCCCACCGCTTCCTCTTCTAACAGCTGTCACCACCACTGACAGGTCAGGTAATACACATCATGGTCTGTGATGCAATATTTGCTCCATAAGATGCCAAGATATTTCCCCCACTTTGCGGGGGGAGTGCATCTTATGGAGCAAAAAATATGCTATATAGCTCAGCTATATAAAGTCAGCTGGGCTGACTTAGAGAAAACCCAGACATTTGTCCTTTTTGAGTGAAATTAAGAATTTATTTATTTATACTCCTTGAATGGTATTCATGAATTTTTCTGCATTCATCCTGGGAATATTTGTGCTGGGAAAATGAGAATTTCTCAATACAGGAGATTAGAGCAACCTCATGTGAAGTAGCTCTCAGGACCAATGCTGATGTATTCTGGTCCTGAGATCTGTTTTTCATATGCTCACTGATGTTCTGCAGTTGGTCTGTAACAGAGCTGTACTGTTGGAATTCTGGGAGGCTTTCTACTGGGCATCAGTGATTTCCTTTCCTAAACTACAAACACAACTGCCCCTTCTGAGGAGGAAAGCAGACAGGTTTGCCTTGGCCAAAGTCCAATGGCCCAGAGTCAAGGCCTTAAGTGGTTTTTTAAGTGCCCAGTCTAGGTTCTCTGAGGATCAGTCCATTTGGTAGCCTAAGAAGGAAATTACCCAATCATTTCTCTTCTGGCATTTAGTAGTACACAGATGTTTCTTTTGATTCTGTAGAACAAACGTGAACTGGCATGTCTCCTGAATAGAAGGATACAACTGGTAGGAGATATAAAATATTTTTCATCGACCTAGAAGTATTAGAGAATATATTATGAAAATCATACTTGAAAATATTTTTATCCATTACATGTTTCTTATCTGTGCTACATAATCAGTGTTTCTAACACTATTTCTAGCAGTAACAAAAGCTTGAAATTCGTATCTGTTCCAAAGTTTCTTAATATGTAGACCACACCCTCAGTCCTATTAATGCTGAATCTCTGGGAAAGAGGCCTAAGAATTTCCATTTTTATCAGTCATTTTAGATAATTCTAATGTATACTAATATTTGTGGACATCTGGCTTAAACTATAAAACACACTCAGCTGCATTTACTCTGCTATGAGAATCTATTTGAGAATAAGAGGAAATATAAATGGCAATAAAATGATAATGATTTACCTGATCAGTTCTTAAGTAATGAAACTGCGTGTTAATTAAAAAATTATTTTATTTAATAGGCAGGCTCAATGCAATATTATCATACAAATATTTGCTATCACTCTCCCCCAAATTTCACTAGGTTTTGCAATTTCTTCATGTTGATTTTCATTGATCATTGAAGTATCCATGGGTCTGTCCATGCCTTTCCATCCAGCAAATTTAGATTTTATTAGATGCATTCATTGGTAATGAAGATGGACGATTTTGAATATGCCCAATGTGTCACAGACAGTGCTAAGGGCTCAGAGTACTATTGAGCTTATTTAATTCTTAATAACACTAAGATGGTGATACTGTTTACCATATTTGAAGAAATGGAGATGAGAAAGCCTAGGTAATTTACTCAAGGTTACACAACTAGTAAGTGGCCAAGTTTAGAATTAGAACTTAGAATTGCTTGACTCTAGACTTTGTGATCTTAGTCATAATACTATTTTATTTTTCTTTAGAATAATACAATATTATCTCCACTGTGACTATTTAACCTGATCAATTCATCCTAGTGACATGTATAATCTTTACTGCAGCATTATCACATTAAAGTTTATTGCTGCTGTTGTTTATATACTAGATCTTGAGATCCCAAGGCAGCAGATATTTTATTTCTTTCATCTTTAAATTTTCAATCCCCAGCTTCTAGCGAAAAGAATGCTTAATGAAAGAATGAATGTTAATGAAATGTTGAATAAATCTAACAGCAGCCACTAGAGATTAGTGGCTTGGCCCAAAAGGGTCACATTGTCTATAGAGAATTTTTTTTTAAAAAAGCTAATAAAAGTTGGTCTGTTTTATATTATCAGCCCCCACTGACTATTCTGAACAACGTCAATGACAAAATAATCCTCTCCACCTGGGTAGATCACTCTCACTGTGCACTTCCTCCTTCAAGCAATTGATCTCAAATTGGGCTACTGGATTTTTCAGGGAATAATTGCTGGCAGCTATTTTGGGATTGTCTTGTTTCTCTCAAATGTCTCCTGGTTTCCCTTGACTTTCCCCTGCACAGCTTCATGTCTCATGAAGTTTAGAGGCTATTGGTGCTTTGTTCCCACACACTTGTATATTGACATCTAATTTTTTTTATGTGACTTAAAAATATTTTATTTATTTTTAGAGAGAGGGGAAAGGAGGGGGAGAGAGAGAAAGAGAGAGAGAGAAATATCAATGTGTGTGGTTGCTTCTTGCACACCTCAATACAGGCATGTGCCCTGACTGGGAATTGAACTGGTGATCCTTAGGTTTGCAGGTCGACACTCACCAGTCAGGGCGTGACATCTAATTTCGTTGTAAATGTTGTCCATGGGTTTTTGATTTACTCTCTAGCTCCTCTGTTGCTTTATGTAGTTTTTCTGGAAGTTCCCAAAACTATGCTCTTCTTACTTCTGTCATCTTCCCAGGATTCTCCTGGTATTTTTAATCTTTGTCAATATGAAATATGAGAATGGAATCTCATTATTTTTAACTTTTCATTTTTAGTAAGCCTGATAATTATTTTCTGTGCATTTATTAATTTGTTATTGGCCACTTATAGTTTTCTCTTTGTATAAGGTCTGTTCGCAGTTTTGCCCGTTTTTCTGTTGGTGTCTTTGTCTTTTACTTAATATGTAAGAGCTCCTTTTAAGATAAAAATCTTTTAAAAAATTGTATTTTATTGTTTATGCTATTACAGTTGTCCTTGCTTTCTCTCCTTTTACCCCTCTCCACTCAGCCACCCTCCCCTCTTTCAGGCAATCCTCTCATGTTGTCCCCACAGGTCATGCATAAATGTTCTTCAGCTAATCCCTTCCCCTTTTCTCATAAGGTCCCCTCTCCACCATCCCCTCTGACAGTTTCCAGTCTGTGCCATGTAACTGCTTCTGTTTCTATTTTGTTTGTTAAATTTATTTTGTTCAAGATATAAATCTTAATTCTTTGTCTTTTACATAATAGTACTAATAATAATTTTTAACAGTGTGGCATTTGCCATCTAAATTTATTTTGACATAGTTTTAAATGTTAAGTGAATCAATTTCTCAATATTTTAAAATATGGTTTGGTTATATTTAGGGAAACCTAAAAACTGGTTGTTGAAGAGTTTGTAATTTTCACTGATAACCTATTTAATTAATGTAACTACAGGTTAAAGAATAATGAAGTCTTGAAAAGCAACACAATAATTCACACTTAGAAAAATAACTGCCTAAGGTCAGCAGCAATGGATTTCACTTGCAAGTGAATTCTGACTAATTATAAATCTCTCTTGTTAAGGGATCTGAAGGTCAGTATTAGCAACTACAGTAAAAAAAAAAAAAAAAAAAAAAAAAAAAAAAAAGGACAAACCAGTTAGCAGACCTTTGCCAGGAAATGGATTGTTTGCAGATTACTTGGCATAGATCCCTGAAAAGAAGCAAATCTTCTGTCCTACCCCTTTACTCTGCTTTTCCTGCCTCTTCCGTTCCAGAGAAGCAAATGTTTAGACATATTTGAACCATCAAATCTAGCAGTTTATACTAATCTGAGCAAAATAAGTTATAAAGACCAGATGATATTCAAATATTATCCATTTTTCTATAACTGACAGGATTTTTATATTTTTTAAAGTATTATAAAAAATTATCCTTTTTTTTAATGGTTTGTCTCTGATATTAAGTTAAAAGTTTAAGAAAACCATAAAGCACTTTTATTTTATTTGGGGAATTATTTCTTGAATACAATTTTTAAAAAAGTCTCTTTTAGTTTCTGTGCTGCTGCAACTCTGGTGAGTCAGAAACAAACCATATTTGGACTTTCAATTTTCCACTTGCAATGGCTTCCTCTGTCTTTTTTTTCCCCCATGCTCAACAAATGTAATATATTTTAATCAAGTGAAAACAGACGAAAATGTGACTCATTCTCCTCGGCTAGGATTGGTTTGCTGATGTCATCCCATTTTCTGCAGCCAAATCATTCTAAGGCATATATATATAATCAATCTAGGGGATCCTACATTTCAATGTAGAAACTAAAGCATTTTGTTCTAAACTCTATCTTCCTATTCTCTCCTCTTTGTGTTTTCTTCAAAAAAAAAAAAGTTCTTGAATAGTTTCATACTTTTCTTGTGTGTCAGACCGCATACATTTCCTTTCACTCCCCAGGTCCCCATTCCACTGCTTAATACATATTTCTTCTGTAGACTCTTTGCTATTTTTTATGTAGATAAAAGAGCCGTAAGATTTATAGTTAGCTTGAAAACTCTGCTCACTCTGTTTTCCCAACCACTCTTTCAGGGCAGGCATTGCCATCTGTTTCCATGACTTTACCTGGCATCTTCATCCTGAGAGCTCTGAAATCTTTATCTTATGTCAACCATTTTAAAGGACCCGACTCCAATTCACCTTTCAACTGACATCACTCCTCAGATGCCCCACAAGCACCTTTAATTCAAAATATTCCAGGGGATTGGGGGGGAGGTGGAGGAGGGTATAGGAACGATAAATGGTGATGGAAGGAGACTTGACTTGCGGTAGTGACCACACAATACAGTGCACAGATGGTGTGTTGTAGAATTATGCACCTAAACCTGTATAATTGTGTTAACCAGTGTCGCCCCAACAAATTCAATAAAAAGGAAAAAAAAAACAATTATTTCTACCGGGCACCCAAACCTGATTTTTAAAAACTTTTTCCATTATAGTTAATAGCTTTGTTATGTAAACGGTCACCAAAACCAAGTCTCCGAGGTTTATTTTGACCCTTCCCTCTCCATGATTTTTTATTTTGAATGAATGTTTAAATACTCTTGCTTCTTCCTCAGCAATAACTTGAGAATCCAATACCTTTTTAGCTGTTAAAAGAAAGGACTTTGGGACCTGAAGATCGGGGTTTAAATTCTATCTCCAGCACTATTATCCAGGTGACCTGGGATCTGTTAGCTAAAATCTCTCTGGGTCTCAATTTTCTTGTCTATTCAATGGAAGTGATTACCTATATCAATGGAAATAGTTACCTATATTATAGAAAAGAAGTATAGTACATATAGGATTTTTGACTTAGAACAAGTCTTGGCATATTGTAAGTGCTTTATAAATGTTATCTATTATTGTTTTCATCATTATCATCACTCTTTAACAGCTTTGCTGATGTACTTTATCTCCATCTAGAAGATTGAAATGGTCTTCTAACTTCAGTTCTAACTACTACATTTTCTAATCCACAGCACAATGTTTACATCAGTCAGTGCACATTCAAAATATCAGAAGCCACGCTAGGTATTTCAACATAGAGGATTGAAAAGATGCTGAATAATAGTGATTAGAGAACTGATAAAACAAAAAGAGTTACCAGAGGAATAACTGCAGACCCTGTTACTACTACTCCTAGAGCTGAGGGAACAGAGGTATGAAGCTGGGGTTTTCAGAAGCTAGAAGGCTAAAAGAAAGGTTCTGTGAAGGGACTCATACTTGGAGGAAGAGGTACTTCCTAGAAGGTACTAGTACCTCCATGGGGCCTGATAAGGCTGTTGTGGGAGGGTCATAAGAAGCCCAAGTGCCACAGTAGGTGACTTTGGCAAAACACAAAGGAAACAGAAAGGAGAGAGTTCTTCCCTTATATCAGTCTTTCAGTTTCCCTTTACCATCCCCTATTGACAGAACCTAACACAGAACCAGCTGGCAAAAGAGAGTAACTTACAGAGTCCCAGAACTAGAATCCCAGAACTGAGTATAGAAGGGTGAATAACTAATACAGTATGCTTTCTAAAATGTAGGTCATCTTCCCTTCTCAATTTGGAAATACTCACTGCCTATGGGATAAAGTTTAGACTCCTCACAATCTGGTCAAAACCTACTTTTTCAGCTCTTTCCCCAATCCTCCTTTTTCTCGCTTATTACTCTTCTCACTACACCTCCTAACTTTTAGTTTCCACTCCACTATGCCTTTGACTCTATAGTCCTTGATCCATTCTCCTGAAATATTTAATACTTCCATTGCCTCTATTATGTTTCCTCTTCTGATTCCCTTTATATTTTGGCAAAATCTTGTTCATCCTTTAAAAGTCAATTCTTCCATTAAACTGGAAGTTCCATACAAATTGACTGACATGTTCCTTTGCACTTCCATAAATTGTTTATTAATTCAAATCAAGTGTGAGTTGACCCCATATTTATGTTACAGACATTGTGAAATTGATGGTATATGAAGTGATGAACCAATATGATAATTGAGTTGTCTGATGAAAAGACTTTTAGACTGGGATTGGAAGCACTAACTTGCAAAGGAGGGTGGATGACAGAGAACAGTAATGAATTCAGTTTCAGACAAGTTGAATTTGACATTCCTTTGAACCATCCAAGAGGAGAATTTGAGAGGACTGTTGTTTATATGAGTGTGTAGCTCAAATTTAAGGACTAACTGGAAAAATACATTGACATTCTAGCACACATATTCTTTTTTGCCTTTTTTTAATTGTCCTTTTACACTTGTCCCAATTTTTCCCCAGTTGCTCTACCCTGCCCCATCTCACCCCCACCCCACTCCCACAGTCAGCCCCTATCCTGTTGTCCCTGTCTATGGACCATTTATACATGTTCTTTGACTAAAGCATACACATGCTCATCAAGGTCCTGGGGATAAAGGAGAGAGAAGAAAAGAAGGTAACGGCTAAGTTTTTAATAATTGCAACTCTTAAAGGCTAAGTCAAAGGGATGGCCCTAAAAGGAGAGAAGGAATGATAAGAGAGGCAGCAGGATTAAAAGCAGAAACAGTGAGAAAAGCATTTCAAAAGATGAAGTAACAACAGTGTTGAGCGCTGCTGAGGTTTAGTAAGATAAGCATGCAGACTTTGGCGCTGGACTTAGTCATCTTGTCAGTGAACCAGCGATCCCAGGGGGTCTTTTACAGTGGAGTGATAGTCCCGTCATATGGAGTAGAGTGAGGATTGAGGGAGTGGAAAGTTTTGACAGCTAAGGTAGAGAATTTGTTCGAAAGGTGAACTAAGACACTTACTTCTTTGTTTTACAGTTATTTACCAGCTTTTCTAACCAACTGTAGTATGCACTTCCTGTGGTCAGCTTATTGATATTTGTAACCTTAGCACCTTATACCAGAAACTGGTACATACTAGATGTTTGATAAAGGAGTTGTATGACTGATGAAGGTTATTAAAGAGGATTAATTGAAACGGTAAAATAAGTGTCTTAGTTCATTTGGGCTGTTATTCCAAGATGTCACAGACAGTTATTATACTTCATAAACAATGGAAATTCATATCTTACAGTTTTAGAGGCTGGAAGTCTGAGTGAGATCCATTTTCTGAGGACCCCCTTTTGGATCACAGGCTTTTCATTGTATCTTCACATGATAGAAAGGGGTAGGAATCTCTTTGGATCCTCTGTTATAAGGCACTAATCTCATTCATGAGCTTTCTATCCTCATGATTTAAGTACCTCCCAAACTCTGCCTACAAATACCATTACCCTTGTGGTTTAAGATGTCAACATATGAATTTTAGGGAGATGCAACCATTGAGTTTATAGCACTGAGTAAGCTCTTCATGGTTTATATTTAATAGAATCAAAGCTGAAATGTTTGTTAATTTTTTTCCTGAGTTATTTTTGGTCTAATTTAGAAGAGATGTTTCCATGATTCAGAAATATATTGCATATTAAAAGTTTAAAATAGAGGTTAGAAGAATCAATTAGAAAATATAGCCAATATTTGAAAATGCCACAGTGCAATAAATTTTACAACTCTAATCCATATGCTAGTTTTTTTCAACATATGTTCTCTAGTCTGATAGGAGTGAGCATCTCAATTTTTGTCTTTAATGTGTACAAAATCCAAGGTTATGTTTCCAAAATCACTTTTGCTATTTTTAAAAGTATGAATTTGAACTATATATAAAAATGACCTGCAAAATTACAAATCAAAGGATTTTAATTTAGGCTTTCAAGATTAATATTACTTAGATGCTCTTATTAAATAGCTGGTCATATTACAGTTGAAAACAAATTATCAGTTGACTTAGAACTCAATTATACACAAAATTGTCATGTATGTGATATTGTTATTATGGCCTTTCAATGTCACCTTTCACAGCCCTGCCGCCTCCTTGCGGCTCTTCTTCCTGAGTCTGCCTCCTACATTTTACCAATTTTCAACAACTTCCACAACATTGCTCTCAGTGTGAATAGGTTGGGTAAATATTTTTTCAGGTAAGTTGTAGTGACAAATTAAGAATACCCCTCCATTGTTCTTCAGGCGTGGTTCTAACCCTTCATGTTTTTAATAGAGAACCACCCCTTAGCCTGAAGGACTTTTATTCATCATAGGATATATCTGGGGAAGGAAACTTCTTATGTTCTCTAGTCACAGCATAGGTCACAACACAGGCAGTTACTATTTCCATGTCTAGGCCTAGAGGGCATATATGCCCAATGTGAAAGTGCTGTGTCCAAGCAGTGTGCCGTGTCCTCAGGAGCCTGAGTGCCGTAACAGGTCAGGACAGTGCAATTTGGTCTGGCCCCCTGTACTTGTACTCCTTTGTTGAATGTACTCCCTTGAAACACCTTTCAGAATTTGGTTCAAGGTTGTACATTCTTGCTCTTGCCATCTGTTTTTGTGTTTATAATGACCTCCCTGACTTTGACATATTTCTAACCACTTGCCCCTGTTCTGGAATCTCCCAATGAGCCTGAGCTCATTTGAACCAGCTTTCTCTGTAGTTTCATACTCCTGGTCAGCCATGTTAGGAATCCATATCTTCACTCACATGTTTATCCCTTCCCCATTCCCCATTCAGAGTAATTGGTAGAGTAACTGCAATAGTTCATTTTAGGAAATGAGGATTTTGATGGGGTATTATAATTGCTTAAAATCTCCACCATTTTTTCTAATAAATGTGATATTCTGATTATAGTATGTTACACCAACTTATAATTAACTAAAAAATGTTCATTACTTTTGCTTCTCTAATAAATTATAGGTATTTTTAAAACCCTATATATGTTACTTAGAGGAATTGTAAGAAATTAAAATATGAGTGCAGACAACAAAAAATTATTGACATCTACTATATGCTACATGCAATTATTTCCCTAATCTCCATCATTATTTCAACATTTAGTGTATCTCCATTTTACATACAAGGGAGAAGTGTCTCACAGAGACACAGTTAGGTAACAATTATGGCATGGACATAGGAATCTAATCCAAGGCCAAGTGCAAACTGTGTTGTTTCTGAGCATTAATATTAAGTTCAATTATTTTATTAGAAACTAAAAGTGGCCCATTGTCTCATTTAAAGAAGTAAACTCCCATTATATTAAGGACATTGGAATTAGTTTTCCTGGCTTTTGTTTTTGTTTTTCCTACTCACCAGCACTGAAGCTCTAAGCATATCACTTAATGTCTCCAAACCTCAATTTTGTTAGCTCTTAATTAGGGATGCTGTTGCTAAAGATGGTAACAGTTCTTTTCTTCCAGAACTGTCTCTGATAAATGAAACAATCAATGTAAAGTAGTTAGCATGGTGACTGGTATAAAGTAAACACAAAATAAAGATTTTTCCTTAATTCAGACAGTTTAAATCTTTCTTTTCTTTGAGCTAACAAATAAGAAACAGAAAAGAGTTATGTATTTAAGGCAGGGATCTCCATGTTTCTGTAAGAAGAAAATATCTCTCTTTGCATCTTTATAAATGCCTCAATATGAAGGTGGGTGGTAGAGGTGAGTTTTGATAAAATCCTTAAATGAAGCAAAGATGAAATGTCACTCTTGTTAGGACAACAGTGTTAGGATTATATTTCCCCCTTTTAAGGTATGACAGACTATGGAGAATGGAGAATTCTATAGAAAGATGTGTGGTAGCTTTATGTAGTTGGGAGTTTTATAAAGTAAGACTTTAAGATCTACCAGTAAATTCTGAGACCTGGGATTGGTTGCAAATAAATAATAAGTATTCTACACTTTATCCCCAACCATTCTAAGCTAATAGCAGACATAATTAATCCAACACTGCACTCTTTACTGTTCAACGCATAGATTTGCTCTCAAGCTCTTTCCAGTAAAATGTTCTAGGAAGTCACTACAAATCAATCAAGTGTCAGCCCACATGATGAAAGGTATTCGTAGTATTTGTAGAATACAGTACAGATTTTTTATAGTATTGGGACAGGAAATCTAAAGGGAAAATGAATTAAAGTAGGAAAATATCCTGATGTGCTGAGTTTAAAGTTTAAATATGAAATGAATTTGATAATTTGAAAGTAAGTCTAAATCAATTCAACA